>NW_026695214.1:1377500-1977500 GCF_021218885.2 Marmota monax | reverse complement strand
CACGTGCCACTTGGTAGAGTTTCCCCTGCTCCCGGCACTCCGCGCGGAGCCCAGCCTCCTGCCCTGTCCTCCCTAGCTAAAACTGCCTTCCATCTTCAGCACTGTGCCACAGGCCCACCTCGCCCTTGAACATATCACTGCCTGTCGCTGTGGTTTATTGTTAAACGGACACCCCACCCGCTTTCCCCTTTCTCTCTCCATAACCATGGCGGAAGAAAGATTAACCTTTTCCCATCCTAGGCCGAGTTATCTGTCCTTTGGTTCACAGAGGACAAAAATGGAGCCCAGACTTTGCAGTGGGCCCCTGAGGACCTAAGAAACAGCTGGCAAGGCTGCAGATGAATCACGACTGCCCACGGGGCGCAGCTGCCGTGTGGCCTTTGAACTGCCTCTTTAAAAGCCTCTGTTCCCCTGACAGAAGCACAGCCTCGGGGACAGGAGTCCCCTGGCTTCTCCTTTGCTAGCAAAGACTTCTTTTCCCTTTTTCTCGAAACCTTGTCCTTCTTATTGGATTGGCATGGAGACAAGGCCAAGCTCTGGGTATCAATCATCCTTACGGCGGCCGACCCTGGACCACCTGTGCTCGGCCTCCCCTCCCACTAGATCAGAAACTCCACGAGGGCAAGGGATTGTCTTGCCCATTTGCCAAACCAGTCTACCCATAGCACCAAATATTTGTGGCAAACACAGAGGTGGGGAGGAATGAGGAAAACTCGGGTGTTGTGTAAAGGGAGCGATAAGGGGAGGGGAGTTGCGGAGATCAGGTGGCCCCGAGCTGCCGGCCTCTCTTAAATTAGCACATCTATGAAACCCGGCCACAGTGAGACCAGCAGAGGGCAATTCAGCGCGCGCATTTGGGAGGCACTCAGGAAATGAAAAGAGGCTCTTGTTGCACCTGGGAAGCACCAGGATTGTGGGAGAGGTGAGGTGGGTGGGAGCCTCAGGCTTTGCAGGGTCCTGTTTTTAACTCCGCAGCCCGCTGCGATCTCCATGACAACCCTGGCATGGGTCCAGCCCTAGACCCCTGGACAGCTGTCTCCAGGCAGGACTGGAGAGGAGGCTGTCTTGTCCCTGGGGGCGGTGCCTGTACCTAAGGTGGTGGCCCTGCTTCTCCAACAGGGACCACCGCATCCCACCGCAACACGCAGGGATCAGTCTGGTGGTGTAGAGAGGAGTATGTCCAAGGTCTAGCGTCCCCTCCCCCAGGCGGGGCTGACCTTGTTCCCAAGAGGTGGAGCCTTTTCAAACTGGTAATTGTGGATCTCAGCCAGTCTTCCTTGAGCTTCAAACTGTTACTTGTTTCCGCCCCCACATCTCCCTCCTTAACATGGTCTCCCCTTGCAAACTAAAACTTAGGGAAACTGCACAACACAAACCAATAATTGAACAAAAATTTTAAGATGATCCTCAGATGAAGAAACAGGACATCACGGTCCATCAGCAACTGTAGAAACCTTCTGGCCTCCGCCTGAGCTTAGCTGTCTAGCCCACTACTCTGAGTTTTATAGAGAAGAGTTTTTCTGTACCAGTTACTACCCATGATGCATCCTGAACACTGCAGCAGCTTGCCTTGGAATGCCGTGTGCATGGAGTCGTGCTTTCACACAAGTACCTGTGTGTGCTCTTGTCCACCCTCAGTGCTGCTCAGTATTCCATGGCCTAATGCACCATCACCATTTAGCCACTGTACTCATGAGTGTGTGTGTTGGGGGGTGCTAGGGATGGAACCCAGGGCTCCAACGCACTAGGCAAGTGCTCTACCTACCACTGAGCTACCCCTAGGCCCAATCTACTGTGTTCTTTTTTTTTTTTTTTTTTAGAGAGAGAGAGAGAGAGAGAGAGAGAGAATTTTAATATTTATTTATTTTTTTTTAGTTTTCGGCGGACACAACATCTTTGTATGTGGTGCTGAGGATTGAACCCGGGCTGCCAGGTGAGCCCGCTACCGGCTTGAGCCACATCCCCAGTCCTCTACTGTGTTCTTGATGGACATTTTGGTGGTTCTGAATTTGGGTATATAGACATTGCTGCTGTGAACATTCTCCTGGGTCTCCTAGTGCCGGTGAACATGACTGACTCCAGGGTTTATGGCTGGCAGAATCACTGCATCGCAGGGAATGCATATTGGCATTCAATCTTAGAGAATGCCAATCTACCGGGCATCTTCAGTTTACATAGAAGAGCTCTGATTCCTCAAGCCCTGACCTTAACTTGTCCTCTGGTCCTGATTCCAAGTGCCACCACCCACCCACTTACTTCTGATTCCTCCCTTTCCAGTGCACGCTCCTCCCACCTTGGACACACAGGTAAGCCACACATGCACACAACCCAGCCTCTGCATTCTACCTCCAGCCTTCACACCAAATCCTCCCACTATTTCTCTCACCAGCTGGCCCAGACTCTCACTACTCCCTCCTGGCAGACTGACTAGTCCTCTACTTCTTTCCCTTTGCAGGCTACGGCTCCTTCTCCCCTGAGCCAGAGAGCTGGCCATCTGCACCGCGTAACCTTCTGGTCGGTCAAATGCTCATCTTGAGTTCCCTGGCCCTGCGTGGTCTGACCTCTGCCTACCTCTCCACCTCATCTCCTCCCTCTTTTCCTGAGTTCACTCTCCTCCTGGCCAGCCACTCCTCATCTTTCAGGACTCCGAAGTGGAGGAATGTCAGGGAAGCCCACCCTAACTGCTCATGGGAGGTGGCATAGCCTAGCCACTCGCCATTTCCTGTTGCCTTCAGAGTGCTCAGGACCACCTGAAATCACCTCCACTGTTGGTTCCTCTTACCCAATCACTAGAATGTAAATGTACCAGAGCCGGGATCAGCTATTTGCTTACCGTGGGGTCCCAGAGGGGGTACAAGGCCTGACTCCCAGAGTTGTGTGTGTGAATGTGACCGGGCTACTGGTACCACCTATCCTGATGATCTAGAGGTCTTTCTTAGGATCTAAGGATCTTGCCAGATGGCTGTCTGAGGGGCAGAGTCTTTTCCTGGGCTGTCTCTAAGCCCCAATCAGAAAATGAGACAGTAGTGATTGACAGGACAAGGTTTATTGGGGTCCTGGAGACACTGGGGAGTGGGAGAAGGGGGCAAAGTCAAGGCTCACAAGGGGGGAATCCCCTAGCCAATTTCCCCCCTTCCCCTTGGGGCTAGGAGGAACACAGAGACAAACCAACAGAGATGGAGAGAAAGATGGACTAGTGCTACAGGAGCGGGGGAGGAAAACCCCGAAGCCCACCACCTCCACCTGGATGAGGTCACAGGATGTGGAGTAACGTGGACCCAGCCACACTCTACAGGATAAGGGAGTGTCTGTCCTATTCACTCTAAGAAGGGTGGGGCCAGACCACTATGTGGACCAGCCCAGTGCATTTGGGTCAGTCCATCCTACTGGCTAGGGGGATTTCGGACCAGTCTATCCTAGTGTTTGGGGGTGGGGGAAGATCCTTAGGGTCGATCCATTCAGTGGTAAAGAAAGGGACCTAATTGGAAGGTGGGGGAGTTGAAGGCAAGGTCATCTACCCTGGTCCTCTTTCAGTATTGGGAATGAAATGGGGGAAAGGCAGATTTCGGCTATATTCATTTTCTGGGGTCACCAGTGACTGGTGGGTAGTATTTGGAGGGGATCCTGGAAGATTTGGGAACACGGTCCCTGCATTCCCCAGATCAAGGTCATGGAGAACGATGGCTGTCTGGGAGCGGGCAGTCTTCCCTTGGAGATACCCACACTTAATTAGCTGAGAGGTGCTGGTGGAGACCCATTTCTCATTTGTAGGTCCCCACATCTTAGAGGCCTATTGATTGGGGTTGCCCACACGCATTCCTGGGGTCTCAAGCTCAGGAGTCTCTCTGTAGGTTTAGGTCCCCCAATGAATATGTTCTCCGACCCCTTCGTTGGAAGAGGTCTCTTTCTTTGTGGTCCCCCAGCTCAGGGGCCTGTGTGGGATCTGGGTGGCCCCATCGCCAGGTCGGGGCCTCATCTTAGGGCCTTGGCTCTGGACTTGAAGGGCCGGGGCCTCACCTGCGCACAGTCCTGAGGTCCCTGGCAGGGCCAAGTCCAGTCCCTGGGTTGGTTGGGTTGAGGGCTGCGCGGCCTCGCGGTTCAGTCCATGCCCCGGTGCAGCTTCAGGTGCCTAGAGAGGTTGCTGAGCGTGATGAAGCCCTTGCCGCAGATGTGGCAGGGGAAGGGCCGCTCGGTGCCATGCAGCAGCCGGTGGCGCTTGAGGTAGCACTCGTGCCGGAAGAACTTGCCGCACTCGAGGCACGGGAACGGCTTCTCGCCGGTGTGCACCAGCACGTGCCGCTCCAGGTCGCGGGGGGAGCGGAACAGCTTCTCGCACTCAGAGCAGCCAAAGATCTTCTTGCCGCGGCCGGAGCCCGACGCAGGCTCCCCGGATGCCGGCTGCCCCCCAGGAGCCGCCGCTGCCGCCTCCTCCCCGCCGCCCTCGCCATGGCTGACCCGCCGGTGCTCCTCCAGGGCCGCCAGCGCCGCGTACAGCGCCCCGCAGTGGCCACAGCCGTAGGTGGCTGGACCCGAGTGAGCCTCCAGGTGGCTGGCCAGCGCCGCAGCCGACGCGAAGAACGTCCCGCAGTCGCATTGGTACAGGGTGTCTTCCGACGGCTCGGCCGCTGCACCCCGCGCTGGGGCCTCGCCGCCGCCCTCCGGAAGCAGCCCCCCGAGCTCGGGCACGCCACCCCCGGTGGGGCCCAGGAGTAGCCCGCCGTCCCAAGCCGATCGAGCGTCGCCTGCCTCGGCTGAGCCGCCCTCGCGGGCTGTCTCCAGCCCACTGCTGGCCCCCGGGACCCAGACCTGCACAGGGGGTGCGCCAGCACCCTGCAGGTCGTGGGTCAGCTTGTGCCGCTCCAGCAGCGCGGGCGCGTTGAAGTCGCGCTCGCAGCGCGGGCACTTGAAGGGCTTCACGTCTGTGTGCGCGGCCCAGTGGGCTGCCAGCTCGCGGCCGTGGTCGAAGCGCCGTGCGCAGGCGCCGCAAGCAAACGGAGGCAAGGAGGCTGCGGCTGCAGCTGCCGCCTCTGCCAGCCCCCAGCTGCCCGCGCCCGCGCCCTCCAGGCCCTCTCCACTGCCGGTCCCCGCGCCCCCGCACACTGAGCAGGGCCCCACGTTGCAGCAGACGGAGCAGGGTGCGCTCAGGGCGGGCAGGCCCGGGCCAGGCTGCAGCGGTGCTGGGAGCACCCCGCGGTGCTGGCGCTTGAGGTGGCGGCCCAGGCTGGAACGCGAGGAGAAGCGGAGCTCGCAGACCAGGCAGCAGTACGGCTTCTCACCAGTGTGGACGACCTGGGAGTGGAACACAGTGTCAGCGCAGAGGGGCTTTCCGTGTGGCAGATTCCGGGACACCGAGAAGGAGGAGGCCCAAGCTTTCCCACCCGGATTCCACACGCGCAAGCCCACTCTCTACTTTGGGCCACGCAGGCATGTTTCAGTGCTCAAGACCAAGTCCCTTCCACCTAGGACCTCTGCAGATGCTGTGCCCAGGGCGCGTGGGGGGTGGGGGGTGGACACACTTCCTGCCACTCTTCCTGGCTAAGTCCTAATCCTCTCCAATGGGCCTACTTAGGGGTGTGACTCCCTGGGAGAGTGGTCCAGGCCTGGGGTCAAATCCCTGGGGTCTTCTATTCTGTGCATACGGAAGCAAGTGGCTTTGAATCTCTCTTTTTAAAAATACTTATTCTTTATTGTACACAATACCTTCATTTTATCTATTTTTTATGTGTGCTGAGGGTCGAACCAGGACCTCCTATGTGCTAGGTGGGCGCTCTATGCTGAGCCCCAGCCCCAGCTTTGAATCTCTTGACCTCTGCTTTTCCCTTCTGTAAATGGGCAGAATGAGACTAGCCATCTCACAGTGCTGCTGTGAGGACACAGGGAAATGGCCACAAGATAATTACTAGGTCGGCATGCTACCATGGCTAACGACCCTCTCCGTGTTCTCTAAACCAGCATACAATGGGACAGGTGGACAGGGCTCTTACATATGCCTAGGTGGGAGGTGGCGTTTCAAGGTACACGGGGAACCTTCTGAGTCCAACAGACTTGTGTGATGATGGAAATGTCCTACATTCATACTGCCCGATAAACTAGTCACGAGCACATGTGCTACTACTGAGCATTGGAATGTGGCTGGTGCCAGTGAGGGCCTGGCCGTGTGCCTGGAGAGGTGAAGCGCAGGCCTGAAGGGCACTGGAAGCGCTAGCCACATTCACAGACAGGGAGGTGACGCCCTCACCCACTCCAGTCTCTTCCCTACTCTAGAAAGCCCCCACCCATCACTGTGCCACCTGTCACCATGCGTGAAGCCCGGCAGCCGGCATCACCGACCCTGCCCCTGCTGCAGCACAGGCCACACCTGCTGCCCCCCCTTCACTGCAGCTAATGGTTCCGGAGTCCCAGAGGCCAGCCTGGGAGGGGCCTCACCCAGTGTCAAGCCTGCTGTCACCAGCCGGTCACTAATGGCCCTCAGGTCTATCAAGGCAGAGCTGTGATTTGAACCAAATCTGGCTGCTTTTCAGAGTCCCACCTAATTTTTTTTTTAAAACAAATATCGATCCAGGGAATCACTTCCAGATTTAGGAAATCAGATTCTCCCAGAAATGTGTTTTTCTGAGGCTCAGCTCGGCCTGCAGACAGGGAGAAACCAGAAATCTGAAACATCATTCACCTTTATGGATAAGAGCTTTCTGAGAGTAGAGTCCTACTGATTGGTAATATTTGCCTTGAGGCCTGTGAGGGTTGATGAGAGTTCGGTGTAATTGAAATGTCTACCAGGGGCAAGGACCTAAAGGAAGAACCAGAAGTGGTGCCGATCTGCCATTCTGGCTCCAGACATGGTGATGTCTGCAGTACAATGGGGTGCATGGAACTCTCTCTTCTTGCTAGATTTATTCTCTGTCCACCTGCCTTTCTAACACACAAGCTTGTGCTGGCCTCAGGACCTTTGCACATGTTGTTTTCATTGCCTGGAAGGCTCTTTTCCATGACAGGCTCCTCCCTTACTGGGGAGAGTGTCAGTGTATCTGTCAGCTCCCTTGCCCTCAGCTCCCTCCTGGCATCCATCCTCTCCCTTCTGAGTTTCTACAACCCATCTGGGTATTGTTGTCTCCCCAGCACATAAGCAAAGAGGAAAGAGGAACCAGATCAGTCTGCTTACTGCTGTGGTTCCAGGGTCCTGTGCTTACTGGATGCCCCAGGACCAGTGGACTCTGCAGCCTTCTCTGGTACCATGCTGTCCCTGGCCCCCTGGCCACACTGTCCCTGGCCACACATCCGGCTCCTGAAATGCCTATCCTGCTTCCATGAACACGTGCACTTCCTGGGCTTGGGCAGCCCTCTCCTGCCTGTTGAGCAGAGGTATCATTCTCAGAAGCAGCATCCTCGACCCCGCCCAACCCACTTTACCAGCTCTCCTCACCCCCCGAAACGTTCTGGCAGCAGTCTAACGGTTACTAACCTGGTGTCAATCAATGTCCCCCTCCCTGGACTGTTGGATGTGGGGGCTTTGAAGGGGGACTGTGTTTTCCCTGAAGAACCTGACTTAGAGTCGGGCTCACTGAAGGGTTCCATCGGACCATGACCTTCTGGTGGGAGTGGGCAGATGTCCATGAGTGGAGGGACTTGTTGCCTGAGCATTAAGGACTGTAAGCAGTGGGTACTTGGTCTCTTTGATGGATGAAAACACTGGACATGAGAGAGGGAAACAGGAGGAGGGGACACCACTAGAGTTGGGGCCAACATCAAGGACATGATGTTCTGAACCAAGAGAGATGCCAGGGGACAGAGATGGGGATGTGGAAGACCACTGTCAACCAGGTCTGCCTGGCCCTAGCAGGGTGTCTGGCCCTCAGACATGGTTTTCCGGGTGGATGTGGGTCTGCCCCGCCTGCCTCCACCCTGCCCAACCACAGTCTCCAATCAGTCCTTGAACACACCAAGCTTCTTCCCACCTGGGGCCTCTGTGCGGGCATCCCTCCTGTTGGAATGCTGTTCCCACATGGACTCCTTCTCAGACTCAGGTCCAGCTCAAACATGGCCTTGCCCTGACCTTTCTCCATCTCCCCTCCTGCACTCCCCATGTCGATTTTACTTATTTATTAAAAACATCCTTCCCGACACTTCTCCTTTCCCAGAACATTCTTATCTGTGGAACTGCTTTCTTATCACTTTCCTGGCCACTGTCCTTCTCCAAAGGAACATAAATTCTCTGAAAGCTGATATTTAATTGATTTTATCCTGGCAACCTCAGTGTTGGGCCCAGGCAAAGCCCTCAGTTGGTAGTTGTGAAATAAAGAAATTATATGTACATGTGGTAACACTATTTTACGATAGGGAAGGGATGCACAGGGTAGGCCCTGGCAGGGGCCAGAGCGAGGGCCACATGGGAGGGGCAACTTACTCGCATGTTGTGTGTGTGTGATGGGCGGAGGGAGGAAAGGAGAAACTCTCTATGGGAGGAAACAAGTGCACGGGCCTCGATCTGCTGCCTCTCAACCCTGTGCGGGCTGTATGGGCCTGCAGACTCACCTGGTGGTGCAGCAGGCCTGTGGAGTCGCGGAAACCCTTGGGACAGGCAGAGCAGCGGTAGGGCCGCTCCCCCGTGTGGGAGCGCAGGTGGTTGGCCAGGTTGAAGCTGTGCTTGAAGCCCTTGCCACAGCGTGGACACGCATGGGGCTTGAGAGCTGTGTGCCGAGCGAAGTGACGCCGCAGGTCCGAACGGTAGCGGAAGCTCTTGCCACATTCGCTGCAGTGAAATGGGACGCGGGGGGCTGCAGCAGGTGTTGCCTGTGCTGTAGCAGGTGCAGGGGCAGGAGCCGGGGGTGCCGGCAGCCGGGCTTCATCCATGGTGACAGGTGGCACAATGGTGGCTGGGGGCTTTCTAGAGTAGGGAGGAAACACAGAGCAGTTGAAGGGATCACCTCCCTGTTGGCCCCTTAGGCTCACAGGTCCCACACCAGACCCCTTGGAGACCCTCCTACTGCTAAGCCACGCCCACCACACTAACCACACCCACTGTTCTTAAGATTCTTCTTACAAACCTTTCTCCCTCTTCTTCATTCATCTGCCAATCTTCATAACCACTACCGTGTCACTTCTACTCAAGTCACCGTGTTAAGCCTCTCTGGATCCTCTCTAAACCCCTCCCACTCTGATGCAGGTCCCACCACTCCTTTGGAGACACTAGTTCTATTCCTTAAACATCACGTATCCCTAGCCATGCCACTTTCCCTCCAAAAGCCTCTCCTACACTTCTTTGAAGATGACTGCTTAGTGAACAGGAGGACAAGGATTTGCAGCTAAGCACACCAGTGTCATGCTTCCAGGAAGACCAAAACTAGCTGTGCAACCTAGATAAAACCAGTCAAAACTCTGGTCCTCTGTAAGAAGGGAAAGATTCTAGTACCTACCTCATGGAATGGTAGCAGGCACTAAGCCACAGCCAGGCAAGTATGCTTGTGCTCACGTGAGCCAGTGCACAGTCGAGACTCAGCAAGTGTGCTGTTGACTACCCCTATCTGTAAGGGCCCTCCTACTTTCTTAGTTTAGCACCCCCATGCTTTCCAAGTCATCCGACTTCTCCAATCTTTGTACTTTAACAAGATCTGACTTCCAATACCATACATTTTTTCCTTCAAATAGGCCCCATCCTTTCCAAGATCAATCCCCACTCCACTCCTATAACTTCCTCCACCCTTTCTTAGTTGGCTACTGAGCCCTCTCCATCCTCTCCAAATTCTTTCACTTTTATTATAAAGACTTGATAGTTCTATGGAACTCACCAAATTACACACCTAAACCTGGGCCCCCCTCTCAGCACCAAACCCCACCCCAGACAAACTCTACCCCTTCTACCCTAAGCTCCTCCAGCCCTCTTCCTGGTCCCTATTTTCCCAGCAGGCCTTAAACAGAGTTCCTTCTCTGCCTTTCAATATAGGCCCCACCCACCACAGTATTAAAGCCCCACCCCTTACCTAAGCTCCTCCCAGTTTCTATCCACAGACCCTTAAAATGTACGAAGCCCCACCCACAACAAGCCCCGCCCCCTCGGCTCCTCCGGTCCCTGTTCCGCCCACATCACCACTAGGCCCCGCCCCCTCGTGCTCCCCACGGCTAGCAGAACCGGCCCCCCCAGCACAGTCGGCTCAGAGACCCAGGCCCGAAAAACGGCCCTTTGTGCCCCTCCCCCTGGCCCTAGAAGGTTCGGCCCCGGGCACTCGGGGCGGGGGCAGGTCAGGCGGGCCGGGACCGAGCAGGTCCACCTCGCTCAAACAGGGCGGAGGTCCTGGAAGCTTGATGAGGCCTCGAGAGGCCAGGGAAATCAGTCCGCTTTCCTCTTTAATTACTTACACCTCCCTCTGGGCGCCGACATTTTGGGCAGCGGGGGTAGCGTCACTTCCACCCGGGGGGCCCCTCAACTTCCGCCTCGGCTCCCTTCTCCCCCCCCCCTTCTCCCGCCCCCTCGACTCCCCCTTTCCACTCCACCCCGCCCTTCTCCTTCTTTCCCTTTCCTGGGCTTGAAAGTTAGAGAAGCCATATCGGCGCCATCTTGGTTGAGGGCAGCGGGGCGGGGCCTATGGTCATCCCCGGCGCTGCATAGCGTCAGGGCAATAAGCTCAGCCTGCGGATTCCTGCAGTCTACAATGACGCTAACTGGTGCTAACATAGACAGTTATGATTCCTTTTCCCCAGTCTCGCACTACTTCTTTACAGGATGCCGAGTTGCATCTGGAAGGAAGAGAGAAACTGAATTGTGCCAAGTGCAATACAGATCGAAAACACCAGGCACCATCTTTTCTATTTAATCCTCCATGGGGCCTTGAAGCAATCAGGCGCCATGTTAGCTACGGGCACTAAGTAGACATTTCCCGCTTCTCATCTTTCCGACCCATCTTTGATTGGATCACCCGGTTGGGTGCTTTCTGGGAGGAAAGGCATTTTGATGTGGTCAGGGATGTGGTGATGGGCTCATTCCCACTGGGGCAAATCCGGCGACTTGTGCGCCTCTGCCGGCACGGACGTGACCGGTCCTTAGGACCCAGCGAGTACCCTTTGTTCCCCGCGGGCGGCGAGGGGAGGGGCCGCTGGCGTCCGCTCCGAGGGGCGGGGCCGGGCCCGCGCGCCCCCGTCCCCGCCCCGCCGCCGCCGAGGGGCAGGGCCCCCTCGCCCCCGCCCCTTCCCACGCGCCGGCCCGTCGCCCCCCGCGCGCGTGCACACACGCGAGCCCAAGGCGGCATGCAAATGAGGTACCCGGGAGGCGGGGGACCCGGGAGGGGGGAGGGGGATGGGGGATAGGTGGCCGGGAGCGCGCCGGAGCGCGGCCCAACACCTGCTCCCGCGCTCGCCCTTGCGCGCGCCGACCTCGCGCCCCGCGGAGCCGCCGGGCTCGCGCGCGCAGACCCCCTCCTGGCAGCTCTCGCTGCTTGCGGCCCCCGCGCCGCTCATTGGCCGCCGCCCCCGCAGGGCCCGCCCCGCGCGCGGGCTCCACCGCTCCGGTCCGACGGGCGCGCGCCCGCAAGGAATGGGAGTGGGGGGAGGGTCGAGGGACCAGGTGCTCTCCTCCCGTGTTTCAGAGGTCCACCTCCCGGTCCGGGTTACCCCACGGGAGCGAACCATATGGTCGTTGAGAGATTGTCGCGCTTTGGATTTCAGGCCGCTGTGTGTCCATTAAAGCGGGTTGGGGGCTGCGGCTGGTAGAGCACTTGCTTACCATAGTCAAGGCCCTGGGTTCCATCCCCAGCACCACAAAAAAACAAGTCTAAACGGGGGCGCGGCGCACTCGTGCTACCCCTCCAGTTATACCCCGATCCCATGCTCCCAGGTTATAGTTGGCTCCGGGAAGATGGTGATGTTGGTTGTCGTTTCACTGTGCACCAGTAGGTTGGGGCATTTTAAAGCCCCTTCCTTATTACTTTCCCACAAACCAGATATAGCATTTTACGGAGAAGGAAACTGGTTCAGAGACGTACTACCACTTGCTTATTATGGGTAGAGCTGGATTTAAACCTGGGTCTGAGAGTCTTCATGCTGTCCTCTATCTCCTTGGGTCCATTTCTTCTCATTCCCTGAGCCACTGTGGTCAGCAACACCGGATTGGAGTCTTGGCCTTGCACTAACTATCAGAGGGAACTTAGCTGACTTGGCTTTCCTGTATCTCAGTTACCCCATTTGCAAAATGGGGAAGGTGCATCCTCATTCAGAAGGTTGGTGTGAGACTTAGCTGCGGCATGATGCTAATGAAGAGGGCATGATGCTAATGAGAGCTCTTCTGTGTAAAATATTGTCCTATGGCATGTCTGGGCGGGCAAGTAGAACAGAATCCCATTTTGTGAAAGACTTAATTGAGCTGGGAGAAGTGAACACCTTGCCCAAGGCCACAGAGAGGAAGTGACAGACTCTGAATTTGAACTTGGGATATCTGACTCCAGAGGCCAAACTTAGCAATGTGGATATATTTCCTCTTGCACGAATTAGGGTCAAACTTCACCTAGGACTGATTCCTTTCTTCTAGTCCTGAACCATTCCCTTCTTCTGCTAATCAGGAAGGAAATCTCTGAAACCTCTATGGCTCTGGAATTTGATGGGCTATTTTGAGGCTTGCACTCTCAGTTGAACCCTTATTTTTCTTTATTTAGCTAATGTTGATCTTGAATTCCCTGGTCAAGGGAACAGATTGTGGGGCATGGGGGACATTTGTGGAAATCAGGGCAGTGCCCGTTTATGAACCAGTACTAAATTATCTTATTGTTTTACCCACCAGCATGGCTATAATTGTCTGGGTGAGGTCAATCATATTCAGGTCAAGAGACTTGGAGCCAGGGTTGGGTGACATGTTGGGGTACACGGGGTGCTGGAGACCCTCCCCACACTGACGCTGCCCCTCTCTCCTCTTAGCCGGCTCCAGTGCCCAGACCCAAGCCCCTCACTGCTCAATGGACACCCCCAGCCCAGACCCGTTGCCTTCGACTTTGACTGGGGAGGAAGAGAAACCTCTGGCCTTACTTCCTCCCGTTCCCCGGGGCCGCAGAGGCAGACCTCCCGGGGGAGCCGCCTCCTCAAATCGGACCCTCAAGGCCTCCTTCCCTCGCAAGCGGGGCCGCCCCCCCAAGTCAGGGCAAGAGCCCCCGCTGGCGCAGGAGCTGACCTCACAGGTGGGCAGTGGTGGTGGCAGCGACCTCCTGTTGATCGATGATCAGGGTGTACCCTATACAGTCTCAGAAAGGTCGGCTGCAGGTGGGCCCCAGGGCTCTGTCTCCAGAAGGGCCCCGCACTTCTGCCCTGTGTGCCTGCGCGCCTTCCCCTACCTCTCCGACCTGGAGCGCCACAGCATCTCACACTCGGAGCTGAAGCCGCATGAGTGCAAGGATTGCGGCAAGACCTTCAAGCGGTCCAGCCACCTGCGGCGGCACTGCAACATCCATGCAGGCCTGCGGCCCTTCTGCTGCCAGCTGTGCCCGCGCCGCTTCCGCGAGGCAGGCGAGCTGGCACATCACCACCGCGTGCACTCCGGTGAGCGCCCATACCAGTGCCCAGTGTGCTGGCTGCGCTTCACCGAGGCCAACACCCTGCGGCGCCATTCCAAACGCAAGCACCCAGAGGCCTTGGGAATGCCCCTGTGTCCCCCTGACCCAAGGCCCGAGACGCCGTGGGACGAAGAAGAAGGCATCCCGGCCACAGCTGGGGTGTGCGAGGAGGGGCCTGAGGGGAAGGAGCCCGCCTGTCCTGCACCCTCGGCCTCTGCTTCCCGGTCCTGGCTTACAGCCAGGAGCTCAGCTGGCACCGGGCCCAGGCAAGTGGGCCAGGACACCCTCGCTTCTGGTGGTCTTCCTGTCTTGGGAGGGGGTCGAGGCTAGGGACCTACACCTCCAGGTCCTGCTGCCTTGTGGCACCTTCCTACGGACTAACAGGCCCCTGGAGGCAGGGGCTGTGGCAATAAATCCCTGCCTACTGGCTTCCTGTGTGTGTTCCATGATGATGCCTCTTCTCCGTTGCAGTGTTCAGCGGCTGCACCGCCCTGACAGAAGTGCGTGGGATTCCAAATAACCCCACGTCACGTGCCTCGCTAGCATGGCGCCAAAGAATGGCTCAGAAGAAGCCTTTGCTCCTCTCCCATTTCCACCGGACCCCAAAGTACTACCAATAAAAAGCCAGACTAAGTAAAACAGTGATCTTCTATGCAAATGTGACTCTAGGCTCCCCTCATCCTTGCCAAATTCCTGACATGTAGGTCCTGCCTCGGTGGACCCACAGTTTGCAATGAAACACTGAGTTGAAGGCTGGGATAGAACTCAGTCGGAGACTGTGTGCCTTGCATATATGCAAGCCCCTGGGTTCAACCTCCAGCACTAAAAAGGAAAAAAAAAAACAAAAAACACAAAACTTGAAGATAAGAGGACTGAATTTCGGTAGGGTTTATCAAAAGAAAGGGGGGGGGGGCTTGGCCGAAGTGCAAGCCTTATTGGGCAGTTAGGGGGCATTAGGGTGGGTCTTAGAAGGTGCAAAGGCTGGGGATGGTTTAAAGAGGTTAAGGTTGGCCAGAAGAGAGAGAATGACTTCCAGAGAATGGGCGAGAGTTTACCTGAGGGATGGGACTAGAAAGAGAGCTTTTGAAAGACAAAGTATTAGAAGTATGACTTAACTGTTAGAAAGTGCTGGGGGGTGGACATGACTAAGGAGAAGGAGGTACCTGAGAGAGGGGGATCTAAATAGATCTGGGTTTCCCTACTTGAGGTAGGGCTGAGTTGGGAGGTTTATGGAGTTATGTGAGGGGAGCAGTGTCAAGTGTGGTAAAGCTGTGGTTGAGCTCAAGAGACCCTCCTGAAGGGTATTTTCAAACACAGACGCTAGGCCCCACCACATAGGTCTCTTCTACTGAGAGGTTTGGGGCAAGGAGCTGGAGACGGATCCTTGCTACTCAAGAACCACTGGTTCAAGGAGATGCTTTAAGTGTGAGGCATAACCATACACACAAGTTATGAGGGTCGCGCAGCTGTGGGAAGAAGGACAGAGCTTAAATCCAAGGGGCAGACACAGTTTAAGAGCCCCCCCCTCCGGTCAGGGCTTCGAAGGGGCGTGGCAGGGCTTGGGAGGGAGGCTGGAGCTCCAGAGCATAGAGTCTTGGAGAGAGGAAAGACGGAGAAACTTGGTGGAGGTGGGGCGAAAGGTACAGGGTTGGGGCGAGGGCGGAGCCTATAAAGATTGCAACAAGGTAGGCGTGGCTCAAAGTCCGGGGGCGTGGCCCAAGCGTGGGACCGGAGCTCAGGGTGTGCTTTAACCGGATGTCCGCAGCACGTGGGCGGTGCCGGAGGAAGAAGCGGGCACACATAGCGCAGGCGCACCTGACTCCGCTGACCCACCGGAAGCCGCCTAGGCCTTCCCCGCCCTTATCCCCGCGATAGTGCGCAGGCGCGTTGCCCCTCCCCGCGCCGCCGCCGCCGCCGCTACCGCCTCCTTCCGTCCTCCACGCCGGCGCCTCGGGAACGGGCGCGACTTCCGCTTCCGGGCGGGCGGCGCGGGGCTGCCGGGGAGGGGGAGGGGGCGGCACTTCCGGTAGGGCCCTCGGGTCTCCCCGGAGCGGCGGAGCCTCCTCCGCCTTCTCGGCCTCCTCCCGGCGGAGACCCCGGCGCCGGTGAGTGACGGGCGCGCGGCCCGGGGGCCCGGGCGGCGGGGGCGGGGGGCTCCGCCCTGGACTGCAGCGGTCCTCAGGACGCCCCCCCAGAACGTCAGTGCTTCTGTGCCGGGCGCTAGCCAGGGCCCCCCCACACACACTGCTCTCCAAAAGGCCGCTCCAGATGTGTCCCGCATGAACGCCCCCTGCTCGGACGGCTGCCAGAGCGCCTTCATTCGTGACGGTCCCCTCACCTGCCAGGCCCCCCACCAATGCTTTCTCTAGGATCTCTTTCACAGAGTTCACCGTCATTGCTTCTTTTGCAGGGCAGTCCCCCGATGCCACCAGCATTGCTCCTCTTCTAGTGCAGTGGCTCGTGAACCCTAAAGGACTGCCTCCGAAGAGGGCTGCATTCGTGCTTTGCGACATAACTGTCCCCCACTAACGATGATTACATACATTCCACTCCCAGAGCCCCTTTTGTCGTAAAAATGTTTTCTATTCGGATCAAAATGCTATTTACCCATGTAACCCCTCCTTAATTCCGCTCAAGAATACCCCTTTCAAACACACCCCTCAACGAACAGCTCCCTCTAGCGTTCTCCTTTAATACCCACATCTTCCCTCCTGCCACCCCCCTCCCAGGCCCCCAGCAGAAAAACCTGTCTGCTTAGCACCAGACTCTGCTCCTGCATTCATCCTGGCCTCCTCTGCCTTCAGTACTTCTGCTCTAGAACAGAGCACGGCAGTGGGACGTTCTTAGAATGCTCTCCTTCCCCTAGCCTTAGCCAGTTCTGTAGTCACTTGCAGCCAGCTTGCATGACACTTCCCTGGACTTCCTAGGGAAGGTTCCCTGGCTCCACCAGGGTGCAACACACCTCTTTCTGTAGACATTTGTTGTTCATGGAGTGACTATTCACTCTTCCAGGTCCAGGGCATATAGTTGGGAAGGAGAGAGGTGCAGACAGTTTTTCATCTTATGAAGTTTTAAAGTTTAATTAAGGCAGATCAGAAACAAAAAAAACAATAAGCAGTATAATGGTGGCTCTCCAGGAGGCTGGTGAGCCTCTTCGGAAGTGAAACCTGAATCATGAGAGGTAATTTAGCAAGGCAAAGATCTTGGTAAACAGCCAGGGGGGACAGGGCACTGTGACCATGGTGAGTAGAGGAGCAGTGGAGGAGGCTAGTGAGGGTGGAGCATGAAAATTGAAGGGAAGAGTGTTGCAGGGAAGGCTGATGGCAGAGAGCCTAGGACACCTCTTCTGGCCCAAGCCCGGAAGGCACATCATTCATTTGTTCACACACACACTTGCAGCTATTTTATGAGTGCCCACTTCACCCTAGAAATGCCACAAGAACAAAACAGGCGAAAATCCCAGTCCATGTGGACTGGATATGCTGTCAAGAGGGCAGACAACTAAAAATCAAAATCCATAGAAATACAAAGTCATATAGTGGGCTAAGGAGACAGAGTTATAGGGCTGGGGTTTTAGGAAGACCTCACCCAAGATTCCCTCACTCTCCAGTAAACCATAGGACAAAAAGTTAGATTTGGGTGTAAATCCCACTCCTCTGGACAATTGTAGCCCACCACAGGGCTGCTTTTAACACCCTCTCCCCAGGAGCAAATGATTAAGAGGGGCTACTAGGGCTCATAACTTAAAGCACTTTCTCTCTTCAATCACTTTCTCTCTTCCCCTCCTTCATTAATTTAATCAATGAGTACTTATCAAGCCAGGCACTCTTGTTGGTCCTGAGAACAGAGTAGTGAACAAAATGTAAACATTGCTTCTGAGCTGGGTTTGGTGCCTATTATCTCAGTGACTTAGGAGGGTGAAGCAGGAGGATTGCAAGTTCAAGGCCAGCCTCAGCAACTTAGCAAGGTTCTAAGCAACTTGGTGAGAACCTGTGTCAAAAATTAAAAAGGACTGGGGTTGTAGTTCAGTTGTAAAGCACCCCAGGGTTCATTTTCCAGTATCTGCCACCCCCGTTGTTTTTTTTCCTCCGCCTCTTCAGTGGCACCAGCTTATGATCCCAGCTACTTGGAAGGCTGAGGCAGGAGGATTTTAGTTTGAGACCATGTGAGCAACTTAGCCAGATCCTGCCTCTATACAAAAAACGTTTTTTTAAAAGGGCTAGGGTTGTAACAGGCGGTTAGAGCAGTTTCCTTACATGCGCAAGGCCCTGGGTTCAATTCCCAGTACTGAAAACAACAACAAAATATTGAAAAAAAACCAAAACAAAACAAAAACCACTCTCTCTGGAGAGGGAGACCAGCAAAACAAGACAGGCTGGCAGAACGTGTGGAGCATTAGGTGATGGTGATGGAGGGAGATGAAGCAGTGGGGATGTGGGCCTGGCCGTGGGCTACAGTGGTCACCAAGAGCCAGTTTGAGAAGACAAAGTGGAGCAGACAGGAAGGAGGTGAGAGAAGGAGTTAGAGCACTTTGGGCAAGGCAGCAGCCCTGGGCATGGGTGGAGTGGACACACTGGTGTCTGTGGGGGCCTGTGGGGGAGGTGGAGGTCATCCTAAGGTCTCAGTTGTGCTCTGAGTAGAGTCACTGTAGGGTTTTGATTAGAAGAAGATCATGGTTTGACTCTAGTCCTATCTTTAAATGGGAATAGTAATGTTTATGAGTTTGTTGTGAAGTTGAGACAAGTCACATGAGTCAACAAACAATAGAGTTAACAAATGTCAGTGGCTTACCATGGATTGAGTCCACCCAAGAGATTGAGATTAGGTGGCAGGGAGGTGGGTGAAGCAGATCATGTCTCCAGTATACAATGGAATGGGGGCTCCACCGTTGTCTCAGAAGGTAAAATACTGAAGGCATATGTAGGGAGTCACACCTGCTGTGTGATGTTGGGAGACTAATTTACCTCTTGGTTACTTTCTTAGTTACTTCCTTTGTATTTCAGAGTCAATATGTGTAACCATCTGGGCATGGAGGTGCACACCTGTAATCCCAGCAACCCTGGATGATGAGGCAGTAGGTCCCAAATTCTGGGCCAGCCCGGGCAATTTAGACTCTGTCTCAAAATTTAAAAGTGGAAGTGGTGGGGGAGGCTGGGGATGCAGCTCGTTGGTAGAGTCCCCCGGGTTCATTTCCCAGTACCAGAAGGAAAAAACCACCAAATTAATTTAACTTGTCTCATAGGGTGTTTGGGAGGAGGGTTTAGAAGAGTGCTTGGCTGGTGGGAGGCTCTTACCCAGGGCTCCGTGCCTCTGTGCATCACTGTTAGATAACAACAGGCTGGAATTTCATCATGAGCGCTGTGTTGCAGCTGAATAGCTCACAGGTCCTGACATCAGAAAGAACTAGAATCAAGAACCTGGCTTCCCTCTTACTGGCTATGTGACCTTGGGGGAATAACTCAGCTCCTCAGTTCCCCACTTAGCAGATGGGACCAAGAATGGCGAGACTGTTGTGAGGCACTAAGGACATGGTACACATCAAACTGGGCCAATGTAGATGTGAGCGGTCACAGCTTTCACTGTGGGACCTCTCTCCCCACTATGCCTCTCTGCATAAAGCCCTTCTGTGACACATTTCCCCTCAGAGAGACAATGTGAAGCTCACTGAGTCCTCAGAAAGAGGAAGTATCTTATTTCCCACTGGAAGTCATCTTGAGACTGACCGTTCTCTCCCCACTAACCACCCCCCGCACCTGCCCACCTTGCCCTCTGTGCCACAGCACTGTTCCCAGAGCCTGCTGTCTGCTCCCTGGGGAGCAGTCAGCTTGTCCTGCACCTGCTCGCTCCACAGAGCTTCATCAGCTCGGGCGCTCGCGGCGGTCCTGTCCCTCTGGGCACTGCTTTGGCTGCATTTCTTCAGCTTTGGTGTGTTGTGGTTTTGTTTTCTTTCACTGCAAAAAGCATTTTCAAATTTCCCTTGTGATTTCTTGACGGACCCTTTGGAGATTTAGGAAGGGGTTTAATTTCTACATATCGGCAAGTATTTGTCAGGTGCCGACCCAGCGTCCATGAGTGCTGTGCTGGGTCCTGGGGTCACACTAGGGAACAAGGTAGGCCAGGTCTGCGCTCTCAGTGAGAGCAGACAGTAAACACACAGCGAGGAGGACATCACCAGCCAGTGGCAGTGACTGGGATGTAGAGAAGAGTGGGATGGTGGCCTGGGAATGCCACCAGGAGGAGGCTCTGAGGAAGAACATTCCAGGCAGAAGGAAAGATCCATGTTGATTTTTTTTTCCCAAGATAGTAGCCAACACCCCCTCCTACCAGGTTCCTTGTGCAGACCTCCCTCATACCCAGAAGGATGTGGAATAAGAGGGAATAAGACTCCTGCCTCCACTCCCAGGACACAGCTTCTAGCTGCTCAGGCCAGTTGCTCCCTTATCGACTGTTGCTCTATGACCTTGAGCAAGTCACTTGGCCCCTCTGTGCCTCTATTTTCTCACCTTTACAATGGAGAGAACAAATATCCCATCTCAGTTTTGGTGGGATTCAGTGATTTAACGGGATAATGTGCTCAGAAAGGTGGGCAGCCTGTGGAAATGCCAGCCAGCCACAGCTGTTAGTAACAGGTAATGTCCACCTTCCCACCACCCCAAGTTGCTCCCCTAAGCCCAGCATTCCTGCACTGAGTGTTTTCTCCTAACCCCTGGGGCCCGACCTAGGTTCTGCCTTTGCTCCTTCTGGAGAGAGATTAAATGGAGAAAGTATGAAGGGCATGGAATGTCAAGCCTTGTCCAAGGACAAGGACACTCAGAGCTGGAGATAAAAATACCGGTGGACAGGGGTTGGAGGAGGCACTCACCTTTTACCTGTGGGAGGAGAGAACCTGCCATGCTGACAAAGGATGAGGGTCTGTGTCTTGGGAGGCCCCTAGGTTCCTAAAGTGGGCTGGACACTGAGCCAGGCCTCAAGGGTAGGGATGATGGGCATGTAGCAGACCCCATGGGCACCTCTCTTATTGGCTCAAAGGCTGGCTGGGTCCTGAGAACTCAGAGCCACTGCAGGAGCCAGTGCTGGGGCGACTGTTCAGACAGGACAGCTGCAGTCTGGGACGTTAAGTACTCCTAGGCAGATGCTGGGAGTGCTTGCTTGAGCTCCCCCAGGTGTGTGATGTCATCAGGGCTGTGTGCAAAGCTCAGGGGACAGATGTGTTCCATTATGTGCTGTGTCAGCCTCTTCAGTCCCCCTGCAGTTCAGGACTTCCAGCCCTGTTTTAAACATGGAGAAAGTGTGGACCCCAGCAGATGGCATTAGACCCCATGTCTTCCCAGTCGCAGGGCCTGTGAGGTGCTGTCTGGATCAGGCTGTCCTCCAGAAACACCAGCACCCTTGCAAGCAGACGCTTCTTCCCACCTTGAATTCCTGGAGAGCCCCTTCCCCAGGACCGCCTCTTCCTGTTCTCTTGCCTTCTCCTGACTTCCCTTTTCTACTCCTAGAAGCAGTAGCGGTAACGACACGTGGTGATACTTTCCATTCATGCCAGCAGCACTTTACCTCGAGAGCTTCCACGTGCCAACACTGCGTCCTCGTAACAGCCCTGTGGCCTAGGGATATGCTCTTCTTCCCCCTTTGGAGATGAGGTGGTCGCTTAGTTAGAAAGTGGCAGGGCTTAGATTTGAACTTGGCATTCTCGCTCCGGAGCCCACTCTCCGAATCACTCTGACAGAGCTGCTGTTACCCTCATTTTACAGAGGCAAGCAAGTCCTGAGGGGACTGAGAACAGAAAGTGGAACCCGAGGTGACAGAGAGTCTTAGAACTGAGATCAGAGGCTCCCCCAGTGCCAGGGGAACTAGACTGAGAAGGAGAGAATGGACTTGCAGGTGGTGAGGGGGAGGATCTGGAGATGGACTGGGAGGTATGTGAGGTCCCTGGAAAAGCTGGGGAGAGATGGAGGGAAGTGGGAAAGGGGGGGGAGGGCCGGGGCTGGTGCAGTGAGAGGGAAAGTTGGGGGACAAGAGGCTGGATACACAGCTCCCTTTGCTGGCCAGGGGCCTGCTGCCTTTCCTCAGCCCAATCCTCCTCTTTACAGGGTCTCCCTTCTCCCCATCTGCCAGAAATGGAGGCAAACCCGGCAGGCAGCAGTGCCGGGGGTGGTGGGAGCAGCGGCATCGGGGGCGAGGACGGGGTTCATTTCCAGAGCTACCCATTTGACTTCTTGGAATTCCTCAACCACCAGCGCTTCGAGCCCATGGAGCTGTATGGGGAGCATGCCAAGGCCGTGGCAGCCCTGCCCTGTGCCCCGGGGCCCCTACCTCAGCCTCCGCCCCAGCCCCCACCTCCCCAATATGACTACCCACCCCAATCTACTTTCAAACCCAAGGCGGAGGCTCCTTCCTCCTCCTCCTCCTCCTCCTCCTCCTCCTCCTCCTCCTCGTCCTCTTCCTCCTCCTCCTCGTCGTCCTCCTCCTCATCGTCGTCCTCTTCTCAAGCCAAGAAGCCAGATCCGCCCCTGCCACCCGCTTTTGGGGCCCCTCCGCCTCCGCTCTTTGACGCTGCCTTCCCTGCCCCACAGTGGGGTATCGTTGACCTCTCGGGACACCAGCACCTGTTTGGAAACCTGAAACGAGGAGGGCCGGCTTCTGGGCCGGGGGTAGCACCTGGGCTGGGTGCTCCAACAGGTGCACCGGGGCCACTTCCAGCCCCCTCGCAGACCCCACCAGGACCCGCCGCAGGGGCGGCCTGCGACCCAACCAAGGATGACAAGGGCTACTTCCGGAGGCTGAAATACCTGATGGAGAGGCGCTTCCCCTGCGGTGTGTGCCAGAAGTCCTTCAAGCAGTCCTCGCACCTGGTGCAGCACATGCTAGTCCACTCCGGGGAGAGGCCTTACGAATGCGGCGTCTGTGGCCGCACCTACAACCATGTCTCCAGCCTCATACGCCACCGCCGCTGTCACAAGGATGTGCCACCAGCTGCCGGGGGTCCACCACAGCCCGGACCCCCACTCCCTCAACTGGGTCTCCCAGTCCCCACAGCCAGTGCAGCGGCTGCTGTCCCCACCACGGTTTCCTCTGGCCCCCCAGCCACACCTTCCGCGCCTGCCACCTCTGGGGATGCCAACACCGCCCCCACTGCCCCTGCAGGCGTTGGCGTGCCCCCTCCGTCCACTACAGGTGGTGAGGGCCCATTTGCCTGCCCACTCTGCTGGAAGGTGTTCAAGAAGCCCAGCCACCTTCACCAGCACCAGATCATCCATACGGGCGAGAAGCCCTTCTCCTGCTCCGTGTGCAGCAAGAGCTTCAACCGGAGAGAGAGCCTCAAGCGGCACGTGAAGACACACTCCGCAGACCTCCTGCGCCTCCCCTGCGGCATTTGCGGCAAGGCCTTCCGGGATGCCTCCTACCTCCTCAAGCACCAGGCGGCCCACGCGGGGGCGGGGAGCCCTCGGCCGGTGTACCCTTGCGACCTGTGTGGCAAGTCCTACTCAGCGCCGCAGAGCCTACTTCGGCACAAGGCTGCCCATGCCCAGCCTGCGGCTTCGGAGGCATCCAAGGACGGTGCTGCCTCTGTCCCGCAGCCCCCACCCACCTTTCCCCCTGGCCCCTACCTCCTGCCCCCGGACCCACCCACCACAGACAGCGAAAAGGCAGCAGCGGCTGCAGCCGCAGTGGTATATGGCGCCGTGCCAGTCCCACTCCTGGGTGCCCATCCGCTGTTGCTTGGTGGGGCAGGGACCAGCGGGGCTGGAAGCTCTGGCACCAGTGTCCCAGGAAAGACTTTCTGCTGCGGCATCTGCGGGCGTGGCTTTGGGCGCCGGGAGACCCTGAAGCGCCATGAGCGCATTCACACTGGAGAGAAGCCCCACCAGTGCCCCGTGTGCGGGAAGAGGTTCCGCGAGTCCTTCCACCTGAGCAAGCATCACGTGGTGCACACCCGCGAGCGGCCCTACAAGTGTGAACTCTGCGGCAAAGTCTTCGGCTACCCACAGAGCCTGACCCGTCACCGCCAGGTTCACCGGCTGCAGCTGCCGTGTGCCCTGGCCGGGGCCGCGGGCCTCCCCACCACCCAGGGTGCCACAGGAGCCTGTGGGCCTGGGCCCTCCGCCGCGTCTGGGGGGCCCTCGGACGGCCTAAGCTACGCCTGCTCAGACTGCGGAGAACACTTCCCAGACCTCTTCCACGTCATGAGCCACAAGGAAGCCCACATGTCTGAGAAGCCGTACGGCTGCGATGCCTGCAGCAAGACCTTTGGCTTCATCGAAAACCTCATGTGGCACAAGCTGGTCCACCAGGCTGCCCCAGAACGCCTGCTCGCACCCACGCCGGGTGGCTCCCAACCCCCTGATGGCTCCAGCGCCACTGATGCGGCCAGCGTGCTGGACAACGGGCTGGCGGGAGAAGTAGGGGCGGCTGTGGCAGCGCTAGCAGGAGTGTCTGGGGGCGAGGACGCTGGTGGGGCTGCAGTAGCCGGGGCCGGTGGAGGTGCCAGTTCGGGTCCTGAACGCTTTAGCTGTGCCACGTGCGGCCAGAGCTTCAAGCATTTCCTGGGCCTAGTGACTCATAAGTATGTGCACCTGGTGCGGCGGACCCTGGGCTGTGGCCTCTGTGGCCAGAGCTTCGCGGGCGCCTATGACTTGCTCCTGCACCGCCGCAGCCATCGGCAGAAGCGGGGTTTCCGCTGTCCGGTGTGTGGGAAGCGCTTCTGGGAGGCAGCTTTGCTGATGCGCCACCAGCGATGCCACACAGAGCAGCGGCCCTATCGCTGTGGTGTGTGTGGCAGAGGTTTCCTGCGCTCATGGTACCTGCGGCAGCATCGCGTGGTGCACACCGGTGAGCGGGCTTTCAAATGTGGCGTGTGCGCCAAGCGCTTTGCACAATCGTCTAGTCTGGCAGAGCATCGGCGGCTGCACGCAGTGGCTCGGCCCCAGCGCTGCGGTGCCTGTGGCAAGACCTTCCGCTACCGCTCCAACCTGCTGGAGCACCAGCGGCTACACTTGGGCGAGCGCGCCTACCGCTGTGAGCACTGTGGCAAGGGCTTCTTTTACTTGAGCTCTGTGCTGCGCCACCAGCGCGCCCATGAGCCCCCGCGGCCCGAGCTACGCTGTCCCGCTTGCCTCAAGGCCTTCAAGGATCCCGGCTACTTCCGTAAGCACTTGGCGGCCCACCAGGGTGGCAGGCCCTTTCGCTGCTCCTCCTGTGGGGAGGGCTTCGCCAACACCTATGGCCTGAAGAAACACCGTCTGGTGCACAAGGCCGAGGGCCTGGGGGGCCCTGGAGCAGGGGCAGGAGCCCTGGGGAAGGATGCCTGACCCCAGAGTTTTATCTGCCACTCCAATCAGATGTCCCTTCTTGACTCCTCCCTCCTAGGGCTGCTGATCAGACTCTTCCCCCTCCTTGCTGTCACCTGTCCTTCTGAACTTCATATGTTTTGAGTCTCCTTCAGGGCACATGCCCTACAAATCAAGACTGAATCACTCCCATCCTGGATCTCTGGACCTCCCCTCATTCTGTCAGACACTGAACTGAACCCTCTGTCCAACCCTCTCTTGTAACCCTCACTAGCCACCCCCAGCAGCATTCTGCCCTGGGAGCTCTTTGGTGGAGATTAATCTGAACTGCCTCCCCTTTGGAATCTGGCTGGACAGCAGATATGAGCTGAGTTGGGAGGGCACAAGGGGGGTCTGGGTGCTCTTGGATGGTGGGGTGGGGGTGGGGTGGCAGACGAAGCTTGTACAGAGCAGAGGACAATAAATCTTATCAACAGGGTGGATGAAGTTTATCTTCAGATCTCAGGGAGAGTGGGGGTTAAGTGTTGGTGAGATGCAAGGCTGAGAACTTTTGTTTCCTTGGGGATTGTGATTCCCAGGCACCCTCTGCCTCACAAGCTGTGTTTCAGCTGGTATTCACTAAGGTTTGGCCACATTCCAAGCATTGGCCCACTGGTTGGGCCAATGAAAGTGAGCAAAACAGGTAGGTTTCTCCTGTCAAGAGCTGGCTGGGGGTACAGACTGCCCTGCATGGCACTTTCAGTGTTTGCTCACTTGCCACCATTTCCTGAAACCCCTGTCTTTCAGGTCCCAAGCTGGGGCACTGGGTGAGTTAGACATGGCCCTCACCCTTCAGAAGACTAGAGAACTCCTGTCAGGCATATCACAGCCTCGTGTGGACTCAATTTACAGCTCACTTGTAGCACCTGCCTCTCCAGGATAATGATTTGGGGTTTCAAAAGCCCTTTCAGAGATCCATGGTGGTACATGCCTGTAATTCCAGCAACTTGGGAGTCTGAGGCAGGAGGATGACAAGTTCAAGTCTGGCCTGGGCAACTTAGTGAGACCTGTCTCAACAAAATATAAAAAGGGATGGGGATGTAGTTCAATGGTAAAGTACCTCTGGGTTTGTCAACCCCCAGTACCAAAAAACAAACAAACAAACCAAAAAAACTTATGCAACTCTCATTTTCATACATCACAGAACTGTGTGATATATGTCCTGCAGTACAAGTTTATAGTCATCCCACTTGTCAGAAGAGGAGCATGGGGTCCTGGAGAACAAAAGAGCTCCAAGGACACCTGGCAAATTCATGGTAGAATTGGGACTCATCTCAGGGTACTTTAATACTGAAACTTGAAGATGAAACAGGGAACACTGTCTGGGCAGGTCTAGTGTGACCCACAAGAAGGCAGCAACCCAGTGTGCCAAGTTCTCATGCTGCAGACCTACCATGAAACAGCCTACAGCAGAGCTCCAGGGCTCCAAGGTCAACTGGAAGTGGAAGTGTCACTGAAGACTGAGGGAGCATGGAGTAGTCACCTTACCAGACTGGGGCAAGTGTTAGAAAAGCTTCCTCGAAAGGAGGGTGAGATCTGAACAGCGGCATAAAGCAACAAGAGCTTGCCAGGTAAAAACATGGGCAAATAATCCCAGGAAGAGGATGGGGTGTATCCAACTAAATCCAGCCATTCTAGAGAATTTAAAATGTAGTATAACTGGAGGTTGGAGTGGGTGTGTGGCTGGATCCTGAAGGGGCTTGAATTCTAAATTGTACAGTTGGGAAGTTTTTTAGGCTAAAGGCTGAAAACTATCAGCAGCCAGTCTGGAAGCAATTCAAACCATTTAGTTTGTGCATTAAAAAACAAAAACTTTGAGTGGTTGGGATGTAGCTCAGTGGTAGACCCCTTGGATAGCATGCTCAAGGCCCTGGGCTTGGCTTAGTTAGCAACATTGTGGAATCCAAGGATTTTATGTAAAATCCTTTGATTTTACATAATGTTAACTAATGGAACTTCTGAAAATCTGAAGAATCTATCAAACCCAATCTGCATCCCTGTTGGCACTGAGTGCCATTACCTTCTCCTGAGGTGTGAATGTAAATGCTCCGTTTACTCTCAATCCCACCACTCCTTGCTGAATGCCAACACTGAGCCCAAGTGTCAGTTGCCATGTTTCACCTCACAGATACTTTTGCCTTTAAATCTGGCCAAGCAGCTCTGGTAGGTATTTACATTTGTGATCCCTTCTCAAAAGTCACAAGGAGCTGTGGATTGGTGTCAAGTATACAAGTGTCTCCAGTGTTGGAGAATGGAGAAGGTAGGGCCTCAGCTGGGCTGCTGTGCAGTTATCCAGATGTGAGGTCACTGTTGTCTTGGTCTACAAGAATAGTGATGATGAAGTATTCAGATGTCAAAGACACTTAAACGTGCAACGTGGGGAGACTGATAAGGGATTAGGTGACGGAGGAAGACCACAGGAACCTGTCGAGGTTCCTGAGATGGGGAGAACAAGTGTTTTCCTGGGGAAATGGGTCAGTTTTGTTAACTCATCTGCAGGCAGTCTTGTGCTGGCTGATTGGGACTGACACTAGTGGTTTATTACCTCCTGAGCATAGCAGGGAGTAGGCAAGTGTGCCAGCTGCAGGGTCCCTACATTATGCCAGCCTTCCTGAACCCTCTCCCACACAGAAATAAAAGGTCTGAACAGCCAGTACCTATTCAGTCATATTCTAAAGGTGAGAACACAGGCTTGGAAAGTGGTACAGTGCAACTTAAATGTTTATAGAAGACCACAGCATGGCCCTGCTCCCCCACTTCCTCAAAGAAGACAACCCAAATACAAGACTGACAAAGAGAAACCCTTCATCAAGTCCTTTAATAGGAATAGACTGGAGGTTTCCCACCTCCAGCTTCCAAGTCCTCTTATTCCACAGTGCCGCCAGAAGGCCATGCTGCCATTAGCTAGTCCTTCCTTGGGACTGCCTGGGACTAGGCAATAAACTGCTTCAAATTCAGAGTGGAGGAAAGTAGAGAAGCCTGAGGCTTCTTTGCAGACGTGTTGGACCACAGGCTCTAAGCCTAAAGCTTCAGAAAGGGGCCAGTAAGTGGTGGACATCTTCTGCCTGGGGGTTTGTAGGCAACTCAAGTCCAGTGCAATACAGTGAGGTAGGAAAAGATTCCACCACCGTCCACCTTAGGGAGCCCCAAATAGTCCAGCACTCTGCAGAAGGCCTAGACCAGGAACAGTATGGTGGATGAGATTTTCCCACCTTCCACTTGACCCTGGCTCCCCTTTTTTAGAGTCCAGGTTCTGTTACAGGCTACGTTTTGCCCAAGGACAACCTAACAAGAATGCAAACAGGGCAGTGAAATGCTTCCCACGGTATCATGTTCACCTGGGCACACACAGGGCTGCACTACCCCTCCTGTGGCCTCTCACCTAGGTGCAGTGTGGATCTCTGGGAGTCCACAACCTTGGTACTCTCCTTCTGCTCCAACACCAGCAGCTCACTACCTCCCTGCTCTGCCCCTGTCTCTTTCTGCCCACACCCTCCCCTGCAATCTGCCTTCTACTTCCAGAATTATCACCCCCAGTCCTGCTCTCCCAGCCTACTGGTCAACTTCCACCTTCACCTTCACCATTTCCCCATGCCCCTCTTCCAGAGTGCTATCTGTCCCGCACCCACTCCCTGACCCTTCAGCCACCAGTGAGCCCAACTGGCTCCCAGAGTCTCCCAACCCAGGCCCCGGCCCATGGAAGTGGGTGCGCTGGTGCTTGCGGAAGTTGGAGGAGTTGTTGAAAGTGCGATCGCAGAGGGTGCAGCGGAAAGGGCGCTCGCCAGTGTGGATGCGGGCGTGGCCGCTCAGCACCGAGGACTGCGTGAAACCCTTGCCGCAGATGCCGCAATGATACGGGCGCTCGCCGGTGTGCACCCTCTCGTGGTCTCGCATGTCTGAGGAGCGGCGGAACGGTTTGGCACAGAACCTGCAAGCGAAGGGCTTCCCCACCGCCGCGCCAGCAGCCGCAGCGGCCATCACCACCTCTGACCTCTCCTGCGGCACCCCTGGGCTTGGCTCTCCAGCTGCTGCGGCTTGCGGAGGCCTGCGGGAGGTGCCTGGCTCCAGCCCATGTCGGTGCTGGTGCCGGAGCAGTGGCGCTAAGGCCTTGAAGGCCCGCGGGCACAGCGGGCAGCGGTAGGGCCGCTCCCCCGTGTGTAAGCTGTAGTGAGCACGGAGGCTGGCGGGACCTGGGCAACTGTGACCACACACGTGACACCGGCTTGGGTCCCCACCCTGCCCGCCCCCATCCGCGCCTGCCAGGTGGCCATGTTCATGGAACAGCAGCTCGGAGACCAGTCGGAAGGCAGCTGGACACAAGGCACAGTGGAAAGAACCTGGCTCTGGTGGCTCTGGTACCAGGGAGGTATCTGTGACCTTCACCACCTGGATCTCGATGAGGTCACTTGGGGGTGTGGCGGGGCGGCCATCATCAGGTGCCAGGACCTGGTAGGGGGAGAAGAACAAGGAGCCTGTGGACCCTGCCTGGAGACCTCCCAGAAGCCCCCACTTACTTAAATGTCTGCTTCACTGCAGGCCACTGCTCCCTCTCCTTCTAGGTCATTACCAAGTCCCAGGATGCCACCCCATGCCCTCAGCTCTTCCCTCTTGCCTAAAATATATCAAGGACCCAGCCACCTCTCCTCCACCCAAGCTCAAACCCCTGTCCTACTTCCATAGCTGAAAGAGCCTCCTAGAGGGAATCTGTTCCCACTTCTTCCCCTTATAATCCACCTCTCTTGAGCAGCCTGAATGGGCTCTTGAAAATGTAAATCAGATAAAGCCACTTTCCACTCAAAACCCTCCCATGGCTCCAAATGCAATTAAAACCCCCAATCCTCGCTATAGTAGCCACCCTGATCTGACTCCTGCTTATCTCTCTGACCCCAATGTAAACAGAAGCCGGCACCCAGCTGACTTCTGACATCTAAATTTAGCTCCCCAACTCCCACTCTATCAGCTCACTTTTTATTTTCTTTATAGAATGTATCACCAAAAAAAAAAAAATCTCATTTATAGTCTCTCTCCTCTCATAGGATGGCAAGCTACAAGAGAACACAATCCTTGTCTGTCTTGGTCACCTCTGTTATAGACCCTGAACAAGCAGCTCAGTAAATGTTTGTTGAATTAATGAATGTCCCCAGTTACTCTCCAGTCCTGAATGAGGAGAACAAGGAGGAGGTTCCAAAGTCATCTGGGACACCCATTTCTCCCCACAAATCTTCCCATGGGCATTGAGAGGCATCACTTGCAGAATCATCCTTTCACCCCTACATAGTGACCTGGTCATTACCCCTCTTTCAGGGTCACCTTTTCAACCTTCCAGCCAAGTTGACTAGCCCTAGAATTTCCCGAAGACCCCGCCCCTATGAAGGTACCACCCTAATTATGCAAACGAATCCCTGGGATTCCTCACCATGACCCAATCCTGCACCACAGACAACCCCTGTCGCCAGGCCCCGCCTCCTCTAGGCCACTCCCTCGAATCCCATAGGCGCCTCCCTAGGCCCCGCCCCAGCGAAACCCCAAAAGCCCCGCCCCCAGGCCCTGATTCCACCCCCGCCAACCTTCGTAGGCCCCGCCCCCTGCCCTGCGACCTCCCCCGCCTCGAGGCACCCCGCCCAGGCCCATTCATCGAGCCCACCAGGTCCGGCGGCTCCAGGGATCGCGACTCTGGGATCGGTGAGCTCGGACTCGGGTGCTCCGGGCGCGCAGCGGCCATCTTGTGCCCAAGCCCCGTCCCCGAGGCCAATGGTCGCTCTCCAAGGGGGTGGGGCTTGGGCCGGCGTCAGAGGTTCTGCGCCGGCGCACTGCACGGTGGAGAGGGGCGTGGCTGGGGCGGGGCTCGGGCCGCTCTTCGCCTGCGGTTCGGGGCCGGCGCGGAGACAGGCGGCTGGGTGGAGAGAGGCGGCGTGGCGCGGAGGGCGGCCGGGTGGCGCGGAGGGCGGCCGGGGTCCTTGCTAGCGCAGGCGAGGCGTCCAGACGGGCCTTTCCACGGCGCTGGCCGAGCCGGGCTTGCTCGGGAGCCTCGCAGGTGAAGAACTCGTGTCGTTGTCGCGGTCGCCCTCTCTGCGGGGCGTGAGGACGCCGGGTGCGGAGTTTGTGAATCGAAGGCGTTCTCAAAGTCGGTGTCGAGAACGAGTCTCGGTGAACCGCAGCCTCGCCGGTGCCGAGAGGAAGCCGGCCTGTGTGGGAGCCGCGCTCGGGGGCAGGGCGACGGCAGCACCAAGGACAGGGCTCCTCGCGCCGCCTGCGGTCCTCCAGCCTCCTGGCTGCCGTCCGAGTTCGTCACTGCACTTCTCTGGACACTCCCCTTTCTCCTGGACGGGACTGCAGCCCTGGGAGAAAAGAGACGTAGAAGAACCGTGAGACGCTCAAGTGTTTCCTTGGCAGGGCAGGAGACCCAAAACATGACCGTCGCTCCCAAGTTTGCAGTTCCTTCGGGGAACATGATAAGGTTGCTTTTTAAAAAAGAAAAAGAAAGAAAAAAAAAAAAAAAAAATATATATATATATATATATATATATATATATATATATATATATAAGTTTTTTAGGTGGACACGATGTCTTTATTTATTTCCTTAATGTGGTGCTAAGGATGGAACCCAGTGCCTCCTGCGTGCTAGGCGAGCGCTCTGCCACTAGCCCCAGCCCAGGGTTACATTTTTCTTTGAAGTTAAATGTAGTCGTCGACTTGTAGGTGAAAGTGTTGCGTGACCCCTTCAGTACACATGAAGAACCATAGAGCGACCCACAGTCTTCCATTCTTACTGGTTTGGGCAGAGATTGTTGGACAAAGTCAAGTTTGCATCAGCCCGGGCTCCAGAGTGACTAATGAACACAAAGCTGGTGCCTTGGATATATAATGTTTACAGCAAGCATGTGTTGTGTTAAGCCACTGAATTTTAATCTCGTCCTGTAGCGAACTCTGCCTTGATCCAGGTCCTCAAGATGATAAGCACACATTCTACCACAGTCCCAGATAGGTAACCTTTAAAATAAACTTTTATTAATTTCTTTGATCTTTGGGCTTATTTATTGCTGCAGCATAACCTATCTCAACTGATACATAAAGTCTTTTGTATTTATTTTGTTATGAACTACTTCTGCATAGGAAAGAATACAGAATAATATAATTCTTCATACTCAACAAAACAACATTTAAAATATACAAAACACATACAGCCTGAGGTCTCTGTGTACCTCAACATTCATTCTCTTTCTCTTGCCTTGCCTGGGGTTATTAGATTTTGCATCTACTGTTCATCATTCTCATGCATGGTTGGGTTTTTTTGTTGTTGTAATTTTGAGACAGTCTCACTAAGTTGCTTAGGGCCTCACTAAATTGCTGAGGCTGGTCTTGAACTTGTGATCCTCCTGTCTCAGCCTCCCATGCTGCTGAGATGACAGGTGGGTGCCACCACACCAGGTTCATGCATGTATTTTTAAAATTTTTGCTACAGGTATGCAAAGATATGAAATTGTTCTACATGTTTTAAAATTTTATAATAAATCATGTAACTTCAGTGCAAACTCTAACTCCTCCAGCCTTGGCATTGTTTTCGTGTCTACATTAATACGTGCAGTTTAATTGCTCATTGGCAACACCCACTGACAGTTATATTATCTTCATCTAGTTTACCTACATCATCTACATTACCTTCATCTAGTCCCTGTTGGTGGACATTGGGTTGGTCCAAATTTTTATTATTACAAACAACACTGCCACACTGTTGTTGCTCATGTCTTCTTGAACCCAAAGGGAGTTTTCTCTAATAATACTCCTGGGGATTGCAGTTGTAGCTCAGTGGTAAAGTGCATGCCTAGCATGCACAGACCCTGTGTTCTATCACCAGTGCCACAAACAACAACAACCAAATTTGCAAGATACAGATTATACACCTGGGAGCTGAATTGCTGGATCGAGAAATTTGAATCACTGGTGGAGATATAATGAGTCCATGACTCAGTGTCGGGAAATCTTAGGTAAGACATTTAATAATACCATGGTTGCATTATGACTTTCATGGGCCCTGGAAACTGTCTTTTTGGTCCTTTTGATCCTAAAATACATTACAAATTTAATTTCATGACTACATTGGTATGCAGATGAACATAACTGAGAAAGGATTATGTTTTTCTTTTGAGTGCTTTTGAAATGGGGTATCAATATATTCCCTGGTCCTGTCTCAAACTTCTGGGTTCAAGAGATCCCTGACCTCAGTCTCCCAAGTAGCAGGAACTACAGATGTGCACCATCATGCCTGATTTTCTTGTAACATAAAAATAAATTAAACCATGTTTGTGAGCCTGGTGCAGTGTTGCATACTTGCAATTCTAGTGGCTTGGAAGGCTAGGCAGGAGGACCTTGAGTTCAAAGCCAGCCTCAGCAGAAGGGAGGCACTAAGCAATTCAGTGAGACCCTGTCTCTAAATAAAATACCAAATAGGGCTGGGGATGTGGCTCAGTGGTCAGATGCCCCTGAGTTCGATTCCTGGTACCAAAACCAAAACCAAACCAACCAAACAAACAAACAAAAAAAAAACATGTTTTGAGTCCCTAAGAGAGTATGATAGGCTCTAGGCACTTTGTGTACCTGTTGAGTCTAATAGATAAGTAGCCCTTTCTCTCAGTTTCCTAATTTACAAAGATAAGGTTATACATTACATGGTTGCTACAATGATGAAGAAATCTTTAACATGTTTGGCATAGTGTATAATACAAAGTAGGTGCCATGTGTTAGCTAGGATTAAGCTAGAATTATTTCTACCAATTTACATTCTCACTGGCAATGCCTGGAGGCCCCCCCTTTGTGGACATCCATACCAACGACTAGTTGAACAAACTTTTAAATGTTTGCCATTCTGTGGTGTTAAGTGGTTCCTCATTGAGAATCTCTTTGTCAAATGAGAATTGTTCTCTGCTTTCCTATTCTTGAGAGCCAGAATGATTTCATTTCTGCGTCCACAGAGAAGGCATATAGATGCCCCAGTGTGTGTTACTGAGTGAATGGATTTTTGCAATAAAGATTTGTTTACTGGACCTTGAGGTCACTAAATATGAGAAGAGGAAAGCATGGTTCAATGGAATGACCGTAAGTTTTCAAAGATGGCAAACCTAGGTCCAGATCTGTGGATTCATTTGCTGTGCGACTTTGGGCGCGTGGGTTTCCTCTCAGTGTCCAACTGACTTTGCAGAGTGAACACTGAACATCCTTTACCAGGGTTATGGTAAGCGCACCACAGACCGGGAACACCAAGGTCCAGCCTAAATCCTGGAGGCAGCTGGTGCTGAATAATTTTGGGTTTCTTCCTTCCTTCCTGTTGCCTGTCTGCGAGGCTGTTGGGGCTGGCATGGCACTGACAGCCTGCTGCACAACCTGACGCTACATGGAATCACTAGAACATGGAATAAAGAGTCCTGTTTTGGGATCAGAGGTGTGGGGTCCTGTCTTGCTTCTTTGTCTCACTTTCTGACTGTGAAATACGGTGCCTGTCACCTCTCCTCACTGGTTCTGGACTCCTTGCCTCAAAAACTTTTTTTTTTTTTGGTACTGGGGATTGAACCCAGGGATGCTCCACACTTGGGCTATATCCATAACCCTTTGTATTTTATTTAACTTTGAGTCAGAGTTTCTCTGAGTTGCTAAGGCTGATTCAACCTCACCATCCTCTTGCCTCAGCCTCCTCAGCCACTGGGATTATAGGCATGCACTACTGTGCCTGGCTTGTCTCTTACAATTGCTTGGTTAAAAGACTCACCATATGGCCCACAGATCCCACTCCCAGTCATGTGTCCAAGAAATAAATGCACAGGTTTCCACAACAGTTTCATAATCAGAAGCTTATAACTGCATTTTTCATAACAGTCAAAGTGCAGGAACAACTCAAATGTCCATCGCACTGACAAATGAATGAACAAAATGTAGTATATCCATACATAAAATACTATTTGACCATGAAAAGAAATGAAGTACTGGGGCTGAAGTACTGTGGCTCAGCCATAAAGTGCTCGCTTAGCATGTGCAAGGCCCTCGGTTTGCTCCTCAGAACCACATAAAAATAAGTAAATAAAACAAAGGTATTGTGTCCAACTACAACTAAAAAAAAATAAGAAAATTAAAAAAAATAAACGAAGTACTGATACCTGCTATATTATGGATGAGATTGAAGACCTTAAGTGAGCTGGGCAAGGTGGCCCACACCTGTGATCCTAACAGGTGGGGAGGCTGAGGCAGGAGGATCGTGAGTTCAAAGCCAGCCTCAGCAACTTACAAGCTCCTAAGCAACTCAGTGAGACCCTGTTTCTAAATAAAAATAAAAAGGGCAGAGGATGTGGCTTAGTGGCTAAGGCCCCTTGGTTTAGCTTATTCCCTGGTACCAAAAACAAAAACAAAACAAACAAAAAAACACATTAAATGAAATAAGCCAGACAGAAAAGGTCATATAGTATATGATTCCATTCACACCACACATCTTCTAGACATGGAAATCTACAGGAACAAAACAGATTAGTTTCCTTAGGACCAGGTTGTGAGTGACTAGAGGGAGGGAGGGATGGAGGGAGGGAGGGTGTGCAGGGGATGAACATGTTCTAGACTGAACATGGTGATACATGCACATATCGGCAACTTGGGGAAAGTGGTGTCTCCTCTAGGGTCCACCTGACATCTTCAGATTGGGCACCACAATACCATTGTGGCAGGGTTGTGGTGAGAATGGTTATGGTGATGAATACACTCATAACCATGGAATTGTGGGATTAAGATGGATTAACTCGGAGCTGGGATTTGACTCAAGTGGTAGCGTGCTTGCCTCACATACATGAAGCACTGGGTTCGATCCTCAGCACCACATAAAAATAAATAAGTGAAATAAAGGCATGCTGTCTATATACAACTAAAAATAAATATTTAAAAAAAATGGATTAACTCTATGGTATGTGGATCATACATCGATAAAGATGCTTTTTAATATGACTGGCTTTCAGGATTAAAGTGTAGATGATATTTAAAAGTTATAAACTTACACATTATCCCAGCTACTTCAGAAACTGAGGCAGGAGGAAGGCAGGTTTGAAGCTACCCTGGGAAAACCTAGCCAGACCCTGTCTCCACATAACATAAAAAGACCTGGACTGTACTTCTGTGGTGGAGTGCTGCCTAGCTTGTGCAAGGCCCTGGGCTGGAACCAAAACCCAGAGCACAACAAACAACCTCCAAGGTATGTATATGGGTATTCACTGTGCAAGTCTTTCATCTGTTCTCTGAACATTCTCATAATAAAATGTTGGTATTGTGAGACTGTAGTCAATATTTAAAATCTGATTTTTTTTTTTTAGAGAGAGAGAGAATTTTTAATATTTATTTTTTAGTTATTGGCGGACACAACATCTTTGTATGTGGTGCTGAGGATCGAACCCGGGCCGCACACATGCCAGGCAAGCGCGCTACCACTTGAGCCACATCCCCAGCCCCTAAAATCTGATTTTTTAAAACCCCCAATTCATGGCTCATTCATGTCAGAGTGCAAATTCTTTGAAGTCAGAGACCACATCTTTATCATTCCTTCTGTAGCTACAGCACACACACGAGTGTCTGGGTATTTCAGCTATTCAATAAACATTTTTTATTGAATTTTTTTATTTTTTATTTTTGTAATTTCATGACAGTAGAATGTTCAATATACATATTTTAATTAATTAATACATAAATGTAAATGTCTAACTGTGAAAAAGACATAAGTGCACTGACTGTGAAGAGAACAGATGCGGGAATCAGTAGCCTGTGATGATGGCAGCCTCAATGCCTGAGCCAGTAGTAAGCCTCCAGGAGGTCACCCTCAGGCCTTCCTGTTTGGGTCTCTGAGTGGCCTGTCAATGAGGCTAACTGAGGTTTATTGTGGGCACCAGAGGCAGATCAGGGTTTGCTTACCACAAAGGAATATCTTGTCTCTCAACTTTCATTCTGACATTTCTAGGGACAGACAGGAGAGCAAGAAAACCCAGTTACACAGATCGGGGAAATGAGGCCCAGCACAGGGAAGGAGCTCACTGAAAACCAGTCAGTCAGCAAAACCTGACTGCCCCTGAAAGACAGGAATGAAGAGATAGATTAAGAAAAAGTACAAAACAACACATACCCATGAGCATTCAGTATGAGAAAAGAAATCCCAATTGATTAAAGGACAATAATTATCATACGCAAACCCCAATTTTTTTTTTATTTGTAGATGGACACAATATCTTTATTTTTATTTATTTATTTTTTGTGGTGCTGGTGTAAGGGTAAAAGAAATTGAAGTTAAAGCGTAAAAGTTAAAGGGTAAAAGACCGGGTGTTGTAAAGTTTTTAAGCTGCAAGGTCTGAGTTAAAATGTAAAGGATTAGGTATTGTTAGGTTTCTATGTTACCTGCAAAACCTGAAATCCCTGTAGCTGTTAGGACAATACTGGAATTGCCCAGTAAATATTCCCACTGACTCCCTGGTTGTCCAATAACTAGGGACTCTGTGTAACTGGTCACGTAGTCCTTTAGGCCCTAAAACCAATCAGTTTGAATGTGTGCCCCGTTTAGAAATGACCTATCACTCCAGCCTGACCTGTTCCCGCCAATGAATGAACTAGTCATGTTTAGGAGTTGTTTGATTTTCCCGCGGTGTATAATGATTTGTTAAAGGAGACTGTGATGTATGTAAAACCCCCGCCCTCCCCAAAAAGTGTACTTAAGCAGTGCTCAGCCCCTGCTCAGGGCTCTGGGCTGCTCTCCCTTCTTGAGTGGGCACAGAGCCCCAGCATGCTGGTTCAATAAATCCCCTTCTGCCAATTGCATGAGTGGTCACTTGGTGGTCTCTTTCTCCGACGTTTCGCGGGACCCTTACACTGGGAATCAAACTCGGGGTCTCACACATGCAAGGCAAGCGCTCTACCACTGAGGTACAAACCCAGCCCACAAAACTCAAATTTTTCTTAATATTTTTTTGTAGTTGTACATAATAACTTTTATTTTCATGTGGTGCTGAGGATCGAACCCAGAGCCTTGCACATACGAGGCGAGCGCTCTACCTCTGAGCCACAACCCCAGCCCCCCTGTGCATGAAATTTTGGGTTCTATCCCTATCACTGTCTACGGGTATATTTTATTTATTTATTTTTTAAATGTTTTAAAATGTTTTGTTTTAAATTTATTCTATACACACACATTTATTTTGGATAATGTAGTAAAATTCTTATCTCAGGCTCATAACTTGTAGTTTCGGCACCGCTGTCAAGTTGGGGGACATCCTGATCAAGGTTCTCTCATGTATGAATTAGCCGGGCTCAGGGGGTTGTTTGGGGTACCGGGGATGGAACTCGCGGGCCTGGGCCTCTGAGCCCAGCCCTACTTGCTGTTTTATTTACCTGCAGGGCCTCACGGTTGCCGAGCCCCTGCCCTTGCACGGGCTGGCTCTGCAGGCGACCCTCCTGCCTCAGCGTCCTGGGCCACTGGGACCACAGGCGTGCGCCAGGGCAGGCCGGGCTCGGGCTGCACCCAGCGCAGGGCCCTGTGGCCGGCGCGGCCCCCGTCCTAACTCTGCGCCTGTCCTCAGACAGGAGGGCGCCGAGGCCGAGAACCGAGCGCCCAGGACCCGGCTCGGGCTCAGGGGGCCGAGAGCCCTCAGGCCTTGAAGGGAAGGCGCGGAGCGAGGGCGGGCGGCCAGGACGGAGGCGGGAGAGCAGCAGGTCCCCACGGAGTCTGTTCCTCAGCGCTGACAAGGGAAGGCCCTGCCTCTGTGGCCGAGAGGCCACCGGGCGTGGGCCCCGGAGGGAGGCAGAGCGGGCTCAGGGTGCGGCCGCAGGAGGCCGGTGCGCCTTCCTCGAAGGCCCCGGGGCGGGAAGGCGCAGCTCTCCCCTGACAATGGCCGTCCAGATGCCAAGCCGGGCCCTCAGGGGCCTCATTTCCCCGGTCTGTGGGAGGGAGGGAGGCTTCCCGGCCCAGGCGCGAAGGGACAGGCAGGAGACGCCTCTGGCAGCCATCACTGAGACGCCACTGGGGAGTGGAGGTGCAGCGCCAGGCACAGCGGTGCGTCCTCTGCGCCGCCGGTTTCCCGCCGCAGCACGGGGCCAAGGGCCCAAACGCTCGCCGTTTCCTCCGCAGAAGGTTGGGCCCCGCCCTCACCGGCTCCTTTCTGTCGGGCGGCCCCGATAACGGGTCTGAGGGGCGCAGGGGGCCGACCGCTCCCAAACCCCAGAGCTCGGAGGGGAGCAGATGTCATAAGCGGGGGAGGTCGGCAGGTCGGCGGCAGGTAGAAGGGACCGGGCGGGAGGCCACGCGAGGACGCGTGAGCACGGCGCGGTAGCGGGGAGGACCTGGAGAGGCAGGGCGCGGCCAGAAGGGCCGCCCTGCGCAGGGCGAGAGGAGGTGCGGGAGGGCATGGGCTCCGAAGGCGGGAACCGAAGACCAGGCTCGTTGGATGCAGGCCTTGGTGTTGGCGGCTTCCATCTCTGTCCATCGCTACCTGTGTGTCCTGGAGCTGGGAACTCCCTCTTCGCATCCTGTTGTCACTCGTGAAGCAGAAATGATTCAGTTACCGTTCAAGGGAAAGAAACAAAACCGTTTATGAAAGAAACAAGCACAATGCCTTTGCACGGATGCTGTGGAACACGTGGGGACTAGTGCAGGTTACATTTTCGCCTCTTGAAATCCTTTCTGCACGTCTGAACTTATTCTAGGGGTCTCCCATTCTCCCACACCCCTCCCCAACCTCGGAACTTAACTCTTTGTCTCCTGGGTGGCAGTGAAGCCAGATTTAAAATTAGGTCGTCAGTCTAGTTAGGTAAATGGGGTCTAATATCGAGTGAAATCTGAAATGGAGGCCATGTTGAGAATGAATTTCCGGAAAAGTTGAGCAACTCTCGGAATGTTAATGAAGCCCAGGAAACAGCCCCCAACAGATTTGAAGATAGCCCATCCCAAAGAAATGTTAATGAACAGCAAACTTGACTTAAAGTGCCCAGATTACTTCTTTGGCCCACCTGTGTCCCAACGCTTCCGCTTCCGGCCTTCCCAGCTGCATTCCATCACCAAAAACTATAAAAAGGGGAACACATTCACCCTTCAACGGATTCCACCCCTTGGGTCCCCTTCTTCCTCTGGGAGAAGTCTTTTCTGCTGTCCTTTAATAAACTTCGAATTTTCCACTCTGACCTTGCCTCGATGTGCTTCTCTGGTGTTAATCTTCAACACTGAGGAAGCACTGGTCAACAGCGGTAACAGCAGCACCAGCTTCCTGGGGGAGGGGGACTCACCTCTCAATTCTGTACCACCATCAAAACAAGCAGATGGAGATCTTCCACAAGCTACAAATCCTTCCACAGCTCCTTCCAGAGGCAATATGAGAAATGCAGCTCTTCAACCTGGGGTGTGTGTGAGAGAAAGCTCTTCAGGAGGCAGTGCCTGCCTGCCTGCCTGCCAAACTCTCACCACTTTGTGCTCTGGCCAAATTCAACACCACACCTTCCTGAGCACTGTTCATACCTACAGGTGTGTCTTGGGTTGTCATGGAATTACTTGTGTTTTATTTGTAATAATGCAAACCAGACTTCCAAAGACTGTGTGTATGTAACCTGTCCATCTGGGGCAACTCATTTCCTCCAGAATGCCATCTTGACTCCTTTCTCACTCCAGCCCCCAGGTGGAGTGAGGAGTCCCTCTGCTTCTCCTGCACTGCACAAGACCACTGGTTTCAGAGGAATACTTCTAATAGTGTCTTTGAGTGCCCTCATTATGCTCTAGTGCCAGCAGCACAAATTCAAGTTCCTCAGCCAGATAATGTGGATGTCTCCAGCCAGTATCGTGCATGGTGAGCGATGAAAGATGAACAGTGATCTGCGCTTTTCCAGTTCTGGCTTTTGCATTCTCCACTCACTTTGCCTGAAACTACACGTGTTGTTCCCCAATCTGGCTAATTCTCCTGTGACTGCAAGACTGAACTTGGACATCTCCTCTGGAAAGCCTTCCCAGTTCTGTGACCCTCACTCAGTCGGAGCACCTGCTTCTCTGGCCTCTTGGAACTAATGTTGCATCACAGTTGCTTCTTGACCTGTCTTCTCCTGTAGACACAGCTGCCCAGTATGGTAGTACCTGGCCACGTGTAGTTGCTAGGCACTTGAATTAGGCCAAGTTGTGTTTCGTGTGTAAAAATCCAAACCAGATTTCCAAAGATTGTGTGTGTGTGTCTGTGTGTGTGTGTGTGTCCCATTCTAGTGTATGAGAACCAGCTGCAAGGGGCCCTGAGACTGAAGAAAAGAGGCAGAGTGATCCAGGATTGCACAGAATCCCATTTATTGGGAGGTTTACTGACAGAAGCATGGTCATGGACAGCGGAAGATCAAGTGGATTCTTGAAATATGTGTTAGGAGGAAGGGTGTATATACTGGTTAGGACAAAAGTGACTTCATTCTGGCTGGAATGTACCTAGTTTATCTTATGCTAATATCAAAAAATCACATCCTTGGTGCCAGGGCCTGGGGACACTGATGGCAGCTGTGTCTTAAGACGGTTGTGACTACATGCAGCTGAATCCATACAGCTAGATAGAATTCATAGAACTAGTTTTATATATGTACGAGGAAAAAGGCAGTATCTTCATGAACTCACAGGTCTCTTGGAGACAAAACTCAAAGGCCCCACTAGGTTTCTCCTTCCTTTTCCTTTCCAGCACCCACATCTACCTGTGGTTAGCCAGCCTCAAGCCACCACCTTGAGGGCTGGGAGATCCACCTCTGCTGAGACCTCTTTCACTCGGGTGACTTTTCCCTAAGGAAGTTGTGTATCATTCCCACCTAAGCTTTCTGCCACACCACACCCCTCTTATGCCTGAGGGGTCATGCAACAACTCCCTATGCAGTGAGTGTGTTGGGGTGGGAGAGTGCAAAGACCTTCCCAGCACTGCATCTGATGCAGCTCTGCTGTCTACCTGCAGTGTGAAGGTCAACTTTTCACTTTTCTGGGCCTCGGTTTCCTCATTTGGAAAATGCTAAGGCTGAATGAGAAATGAAATGACCATCTCCCTTGAAAACCTAGTCTTTGTTTATAAAAGATCCCTTAGTAACTCTGAAGGCATCCTGAATAGTCTTTGAATTTGAATTTCCTGATCTGTAAACCGGAGGAAACATTTTGATATTTTGGTCTTTGTCGCCCCCATAAGGCCTGAGAGAGTTTCTAGTCTCAGCAGGTACCCAATAAAAACTAGTCCATAAATGTAGTCGCAGGGACAGAGACAGAGACTCTCATTCATGCCAAGAAGCTGGTGTACCAAGTACACCATTGTACACCATTCTTTCATTTATTGAAAGAATGCCTAAGATGCATGACAGTGGAACTTGAGGGGATGCAGGATGAAATAGAACAAATCGGGGGATACAGAAAAGTTCTTGTGCCACCTGAGCTCTTAGTTTACCTCTTCCTGAGTTAATGAATTCACCCCCATTCCTTTTGTTGCTCCTTTGAATTCAAAGATGACCTTGACTGTATCTTCATCAACCATAGATTCTCCTGGCCTCCACCATGAACCTCTTCCCTAAGTTAGGCTTCACCTTTTGCCCTCCCTGGGCCTCCAGGCTCATGGCCTGTCCTGACTCAAGGGTGACCCTTGGTCACTGGTAGTGCATACGCCTGCATGGACACACTGTGCACAGGGAAGTAGCAGGACAACCTGCCCATCCACTGGGCTTCTTATACCTGTTCTTCTGTCCCAAGTTGCTCAGGAGTACCAGAGACCTGGCTCAGCATGTCCTCGTGCATTAGGCAAGACTGAATCTATCATTGACTTGGGCATGGAACTGTTGCCTTTAGCAATCAGTATCCCTCGGTTTCCAGATCTCAACTTGGGAGATGTCAACTGAAGAGCTTGGCTCTGGTGTCATAAGGGGCAAAGCAGAACTCTTTCCTTTTTTTTCTTATTTATTTTTTAGTTTTAGATGGACACAATATCTTTTTATTTTATTTTTATGTGGTGCTGAGGATCGAACCCAGTGCCTCGAGCTTGCCAGGCGAGCGTGCCACCACTTGAGCCACATCCCCAGCCCATCTTTTCCTAACTTTCATGTTGGAGGCTGAATGACCTCCAACTTCAGGGCATGCTGGAATTCTACAAGTGTCGGGAATGAAGAAGAGAGTGAGGGTCTCAAGGTGCATCAGCCAAGGGACACATGGTTATACAGGGGATGTGCATGTCTTGGGACATGGGTTGGAGTGAGTTGGAACTGTTGAATTTTGGAGAGAACCTCGTTTCACCCCCCCTCCCTTTCTTTCAGGCTCAGGATCTCAAGTACTATATACCTTGTGCCTGATCCTCTCTGTGGAGGCCATGGACCCATTTTCTCCTGTCTGTAAAATAGGACATGGTTCTCTCTCCAGGATGCATAGGATGAATGGGAGATGGCTGAATATAAGTTGTGGTTAGGTGGTGTACAAATATCACCTACTGTACAAAGGTAGCATTTAATGCTCTATTGCTTATGTATACTAAATAAGTTTTTATTTTTATTACTTTTGATTCTTATTTAATTGTTGGTGTAGAGTGGAACCCCAATACCTTGTGAACCTCTCTTTTGCGGGGAGTTTCTGACCAGAGTGCTGTCCTGACACTCCCGCATCCCTAAGGTGGTCCCTCCCCTTTTCCCGGGGTCAGAGTATCCCTGGAAGGCATTCCTGCAGCCATATCAGGGCCTGGAAGTTGGCTGTGCTGCTGGACCAAGGCCTATCGGGTCAGGAGTGTCCTTAGTGTCCTGCTAGGCGGCGCAATGAGGGTCTTGGCAATGGAGGTGGCTCCCAGACAGTGGGCTTTGGAGACTGAAGTCCTGCGAGGGAAGACCGGGGCCTGTATAGAGAAGGCAGAAAGCCTGGGAGAGTTTTGTTGGAACCAGAGGAGTGGATTGGAAATCACTCTCCTCCTCTGAGGCAAGATAACATGGGAGACACAGACACTGAGAAAAGGGGATGGTCTGGGAGAGGTTCCTGAAGGAGGCAGGGCCCAGGCTGCAGGCTGGGAGGGGTTGGGCAGCTAGAGCAAGGTGAAGGTGCTGGGCTGGGTGTCACTGGCCTCTGGGGCTGCAGGGCTGAAGTGAGCTTATTCCTTTTGAGGACATGGAGTATCCCTGTCTGCCTGTCTGGAGTGCTGAGGTTTATGCTAGACATGAAGTTTGGGGGAACGGATAATTGGTCATGGGTGAGGCTGGAGAGAGAGTGATTGCTGAGGGAAAAGGAGTTTATGTGATGACATTGGAGCCTGGGAGGGGAATCTCGGACTGAGCATAAGCCCAGATATACTGGCCCAAAATTGGAGGTGTGGACAGTGAAGTCAAGTGATTGACTGGGCTGTCTGGTCAAGGTTGGGTGATGGCAGAGGTGGGAAAGGAGGCTGATGCTAGGTTGTGAGAGGCCTTGAATGCCAGGTGGAGGGGTAGGTCCATGGGAGGATTTTAAGCAGAGAGGGTGTTAGAAAGGTCCTTCCGGTTCTGGAAGACTGGTGGTCTGGGCATGCAGAATATGTCTAGCAGCTCGGAAGGTCAGAGTCCTCAGCATTCCTGAAGGCTATGGAGTAAGGGTGCCAGCAGAATTCCCTGGCAGAGACAAACAAGGCTTTGCACGTGCAGCCTTGTGAATTCACTGTCTGCCCAGCGGGCTGTGAAGTGCCAAGTGTGTCTGGAGCACCACTGAGAGACAAGGCAGAGAAGTGGCCGCATCATTTCATGAAGGGTCTCAGCTTCCAGGCTGAGGAACTTGAACTTGGTCCTGAGGCCACTGGGAGCTGTGAGTGGTGCATAAGTCACATTCCACATGGTTATGAGAAGACTATGCTAGGCCAGTGTGGGAAGGGAACTGGCAGCCAAGGAACCGGGAAGAAGTCTGGCTCTGGGGTCCAGATGAAGGAGGGAGGGGCCAGCAATGGGGCTTAGAGAACAAACAGAAGATTATGGCTCAAAGAACCTATTAGGGTGTGGACACACTAGAACTTGGTGGCTGTCTGGCTTTGGGAAGTGAGGGAATGAAGATATTCAAGGGTTTGGACTTATGCAGATGTGAGGCTTCATCAAGATCCTGTCCCATGAGGGTGACAGTGATACTTTTTAAGGGTGAAGAGAAATATAAAAAAATTTTTAAGGGAGAAGAAAAATATTAAAAAATATTAAAATTTTGACTTTTGGAGGGGATGCTCAAATGTATTCATTCACTCATTCGTTCATTTATTCAACTACTATTTACTACTATTCCCCTACCTTCTCCAGGTGCCTTTGGTGATGCTATCATGCTAGCATGTCAGGACAGAGCTGGCCTGCCTTCTTGAAGTATGAGAAAGGCAGACAGTGAAACAGCAGATCCATAAGTGTTCAAAGCCATGCTGGATCCTGATGTGGGGTGCACATGAAGTAAAGTGATGAGATAAGTTATTGCCTATGTGAACTGACACCCCCACCAAAGGTTTCAGTGCAAAATGTTACTTTAGCTGAGACCTGAATGGCCAGAAAGAATCTACCCTTCTGAGTGGCAGAAAGGAACATTCCAGAGACAATAGCAACAGAGGCCCTCAAAGTGGGAAAGGCTGTCAGGTTGAGCAATGGCACAACCGTGGTGATAGAGCCAGGAAAGGAAAGCCAGCCAGTCTGCACAGCCTGCAAGGGCTTTGGGGTTGATTGTAAGCTCAGGTTTCAAGTCAGGTTATGATAAGATTCCATGGGCTTAAAGGATACCACCTGGGTACTGCCACGGAGAACAGGGTCTAGAGGAAGGGACTGGTGATGGAGACAGTGTTGCTATGAGCTGGGAGTCAATGTTGATGGGGTGGGTTGGGGAGAAGTGTGAGGTGCCAGCCAATAGGATGGCCTTTCCTAACCTGGGACCAGGCAGATGCAGGTGCCGTCTCACCTTCAGATGTGTGATCTTCAACCACTGTGTGATATCTTCTGTAAAATAGGGATCCTCGTGGCATTTAATTGGTGAGTCTGCTTTGAGTGTTCTGCACATTAGCAATGACTGTCCCTGAATAAGGGCTTAATAAATATTGGTCATTGTTGCTATTTTCTGATACTGGGGTGGGGCGAGTATAGCTCTCATGGGTGCAACTAGTTAATGGAAACTTGAGAGCAGGATCAGGGTGGGAGACTCAGATTGGGTAGCTGTTCCTGTTGACCAGTCATTCTCAACCAGGAGTAGTATTGCCCCTAGAGAACACTGGGCAATGTGGAGAAACTTCTGAGTTGTCACCACTAGAGCTCGGGGGATTGTGCTCCACATCCTGTAGTGTACAGGATGGGCCCAGAATGAATGATCCAGCCCAAAATGTCACTGCTGAAGTTGAGAAGCCTGGTTAGACAGAGGGAACAGTTGAAGTTTGTGGGAATGGTGACCCAGAAAGCAGAAAGGGTAACAAACTCAAGTGTCTCTAATGTGCAAGCAAGTGAACAGGTGGGTGAGGTGGGTCAGGTGACCAGAGCAGGGGTGGAGCCCTTTAGACCAGGCAGGCCCTTAGTTTACCAGTCTCCAATGTCCCTACTACTTCCCTTTCCCCTAGATGTGTCAGTGTTCAGTGTCAGAGATGGCTGTTCTAGACATAAAATTACCAAAGCAGGAGGACATCTAAGGCAATGATGTACAGTAGAGGTAGAATGAACCACATATGAAATTTTAAATTTTCTAGTAGTGCTAAAAAGGAAAAGGAGCATGCAACATTAATTTTAATACATACCTCATGTAAACCAGTATGTATCCAAAATTGTATTTCAGAATATTCAATATAAAAATTAGATTGAGCGCAATAGCACAAGCCTGTGATCCCAGTGGCTTGGGAGGCTGAGACAGGAAGATTGTGAGTTCAAAGACAGTCTCAGCAAAAGCGAGGTGCTAAGCAACTCAGTGAGAAACTGTCTGTAAATAAAATACAAAATAGGGCTGGGGTTGGGGCTCAGTGGCCAAGTGCCCCTGAGTTAAATCCCTGGTACCAAAAAGAAAAAAAAATATATATATATATATAAATTATTCACATGATAGTTTACCCCCCCAACACTAAATCTTTGGAGTCTGTAGGGAATTCTGCACTTAAGCACATTTTATTGCAGATTAGATGTGTCAGGTGCTCAGTGCCAGGGATGGCTGTTCTAGACAGCACAAGGTTAAGGGAACTTTAATTTTAGCTTAATATAAAATTGTTTGGATCACTTGAGGGTTTCTGGAGAAGATAGGAGACTTTTTCAGTTCCAGCTGATTGTTGCCACATCTGGGGATGTTTATTTCCATGTGTGCCTGGGAATTCGAATCTGTGCACTTTCTGGCATTTGAAATTTGAAATATCTGGCATTTGAAATAGTGGAATAAAAAGCCCCAAACCAAAACTACAACGACCACCATCACCACCACCACCACCACCACAATACCCTTTGTAATCAAATCAAACATAATGATCCCATTTTGGCCCTCAGGCTTCAAGTTTGAACTGGTTGAGGGCGGAATATGTAGTGACCCCATAGGATAGGTAGCTAGTACCCACTGTGGCTATATAGATTTAAATTGAGGACTTAAGTCAAATTTGTACTTATCCTTAGAGGCATTAACCTCATTTGAGGTGAGCAAGAGCCCGACGTGGCTAGGGGCTATGACCTCACAGAGTAGACAGAGCATTACTGCCGTTAGAGATGTGCTGGACAGCTCCCTAGAAGAGGAGAGCTGGGGTTCAGGTTCTGGTCCTCGAGTTGGGCACGAGAGAAGGGTTCCCTTCTTTTCCTCTGCCGCTTCCAGCTGCTACTGCCGCTCTGCCCCCACTCCTGTGTCGGTGATGCGTGGCTCCGTGGCCGCGCTCTGTGTGAAGCGCCTACCTACTCATCACTTCTCTGCACACTCTGCAATTTCTCAACCTACGCCTGGGCCAGGGCTCCAGCAGCCCGAGAGGGTCCCCGCATGCACTGCTGACACCGGGGCCTCCCAGTGCTTCTGTGCCAGGGAGGCGCACCCGGGCCCCATCCCACGCTCTGCCGACGCCCTTCCAGATCTCAGCCGGCTGGCAGTAAGCACATGGGCGCTAGGCTTGCTGCAGGGCGGCCACTTCCCCACCTGCCGGGTGGGGAGGCCCGCCCTTCCCCCCTGCATATCCCGCACTGCCTGGCCGTCTCTGGGCCTCGGTTTTCCCGCGTGTTCGGTGGGAAGCGCACAACTTCACACCTCTGTACACAGCAGTGACTGGCCTACTCTGGGCTTCAGGTCCCCGCGCGTCCACAAGAAAGTACCACACCTCCCCACCAATAAATCTAGCGAACTCCAGGCCCAGTTTCCCCATGTGCCCACCCAAAATATCACATGTTCCCACCCGCACATCTGACAACTGGCCTCCTGGGCCTCTGTTTCCCCATTTGCGGACGGAAGAATCGTGGCTATTCACATCAGAGCAAACGGCTGGCCTCGACCTCTGTCTCCCCATTTGCTCCATCGACAGAAATATCCCTGAGGGCCTTCAGAACGACGGAACTGCTCAGCCAGGGAGGTGGATCGGAGCAGGGGAGCCGGGCCGGGCCCGGCCTTTGGCAGGTCCTCCAGGCCCCTCGAAGCTCCGCGGCTGTCCCCCGGTGAGGGGCCGACTCCGGCGGCGGAACCTTCGTGCGGGGCGCGCGTGTTCCCCGCCGGCGCCCTTTCCCAGGGACGCCGCCGCCCCTCGCGCCCCCGCGCCCCAGTCCCGCGTACCCGGCGCCGCCGGCCCGGAGTTGCCCGGAAGCTCGGTCCCACCGCGGCGCTCACCAGGGCAAGCCCGGGCCGCCGGGACCTCGGCCCGCTCCCGGACCCGAGAGGCCGCTGCACCGGGTACGGGGCAGGGATGGGGGAGGAGCCGGCTTTGGGGCCGACGGGCTGGGCGGTGGGGCGGGGACGCCGCCGCCGAGGGGCTCCGGGGCAGGGCGCCCCGCGGGGCGAGGAGTCGGGGGCCGCGGGGGCGGGGCGGGGCGGGGCTGGGGGCGCCCGGCGCCGGGCCGCCGGGGCGAGAGGCGGGGGCGCGGGGAGGGGAGGCGTGCCAGCTGCACCCCGAAGAAGGGACGCGGGGCTCTGGAGGGGCCTGCGGGAGAGGGCGGCGGCCCGGGGGAGAGGAAATAAAGATGTCGGTGTCATCGGTAGCGGCGGGGGCACCCTCGGGGGAACGGAGCAGGTAGCAAGGTGGGGGGCTGGATGTACAAAAGAAGCGGGTGAGGCGTCCTAGGGGCTGTCGATGAAGAGAGGCCAAGTGGAGAGAGCAGGGTGAGGCCTTGAGGTGCGACTCGTGGGGACAGCAGAGGAGCCTTGAGTGAAAGTGGGGAATTGGGTTAGTAGGACTCTGGGGAAGTACCCGGGGAGGCGCGGGGTGGCCGAGATGGGGAGGCCCCGAGGGCATCTAGTAGGTGGGGACCCTGAGGGAAAGACGCAGCCCGGGCTCAGCTGCAGCTGAGCGGTGGGGACAGGAATGGACAGGTGGGGACGTCCTGGAGGCCACAGGGCTAGGGGGGTGAGGTAGGAGACACCCCTGCTCGGACATTGGTTCCCACGTGGGGAACGGGAGGGCGATGCCTGCAGAGGGAGAGCCAGGAGGAAGGGCAGGGTGGAGCAGGACTTGGTAAGCCCGGTTGGAGTGGCCCGGAGCAGATGGAGGGAGGCTGGAGATCTGGGCTGGAGTGCGTTCTTATTTTATAGAGCGGTAGGTCAGTGGCGCGGAAAGGGTGACAGGCCGCGAGAATGGGGACGCCTTCCCTTTTAGGCAGCTTTTCCTGAAAGGAAGAGGCGATCTTAACTTCTCTCCCCTCCGCCGCTCCCAGCTGCCGCTCCAGATGCTGCTGCTGCCGCCGCGGCCACCCCACGCTCGGTCCTCCTCTCCGGAGGTCATGGACCCACCGCCCCCCAAGGCTCCCCCATTCCCCAAGGCGGAAGGCCCCTCATCCACGCCTTCCTCGGCGGCGGGGCCCAGGCCCCCGCGGCTGGGCCGCCACCTGCTCATCGACGCCAACGGGGTCCCCTACATGTACACGGTGCAGCTGGAGGAGGAGCCCCGGGGACCGCCCCAGCGCGAGGCGCCCCCTGGAGAGCCCGGCCCCCGTAAGGGCTACAGCTGCCCGGAGTGCGCCCGTGTCTTTGCCAGCCCGCTTCGGCTGCAAAGCCACCGTGTGTCGCACTCGGACCTCAAGCCCTTTACCTGCGGCGCCTGCGGCAAGGCCTTCAAGCGCTCCAGCCACCTGTCGCGGCACCGGGCCACGCACCGCGCCCGCGCGGGCACTCCGCACGCCTGCCCGCTCTGCCCGCGCCGCTTCCAGGACGCCGCGGAGCTGGCGCAGCACGTGCGCCTGCACTGAGCCCGAACCTGCGCCGCCCTGCCCTCTCTGGGCCACCACGTCTGACCCACACAGCGCGACTCCCACATACACTCCCCGGTTCTGCCGAGGTTACTGCTTTACCCTGTGCCTCGGTTTCCCCGTGTACCCAAAGGAAAAAACAGCATTCCTTCCTCCCCCTCCCCCTAGCTGTGTGATGTAGACCAAAGTTGTTGCCCCTCCCTGGGCCTGGGAGCCAGTAGGAGTTGGGCTCCTGTCTGGCTGTGCTTTGTGAGCCTTTGCAAACGACGCGATCTCTCTGAGCCTTGTTTTTCCGGCTCTCTCAAGTGGTGAATGGTTGTTGTCTGCATAGAAGGCAGAGAAAAGAGCACCGGCACGGTCTGATTCGTCTCAGTACCTCCCCCTTCTGCCCATGACCCCCCCTCCCCAATTCGTTGCTCAATAAACATTCCTCACTCCACTTTCAGGCTCCTACTTGCGTGTGTACTGGGACAGGGCAGGGGGTTAAGACCGGACCTTGGGCACCCAGGAACCTTCTTCTCGGTGTGTGTTTCCAGCCGGCGCCCATTCCCTAGCTCTCAGGTGCCCCGCCTCCACCGTCCTCCCCTGGACCCTCATCTTTTTCCCCCGACCCTCGTTCCCCTCACCCAGTGCCGCCAGCTCCTGGGGATATCCAGAGGTCCCCGTCCCGCCGCCGCCTGAAGCTGCGAAGGCAGCTCGGGGTCGTCTGGAGCCGCCCGGACATTAGAGGCTGCTGCACCGGGTACGGGGCGGGGCGGGAGGGAGCCGAGCGGGGGCGGGGCCGTGCCCGGCACCTGTGTTGGGCTGGGAGGCCCGGCCCGCGGCGTCCCAATCCGGCTGGTGGCGCCAAAAGGCTCTGCAGGCGGCAGGCGAGGACCGTGGACCGGGGCGGGCCGGTGGAGAGCTCCAGGGCCTAGGAAGAGGTGTGGGGTGGAGAGGCGCGAACTAGAGGGAGCCTGGAGGTACAGGATGGACCCTCACCTAGACCCGGGTCGGGCCGTAGCCTGGGAGAGGCCGGAGCCATAGAGGGGCAGTTACCTGAGAAGGGCAGAGGGGGGAAGGGGAGCAAGGTCCCGGTTGTGCATCAAAGAGAGAGCGCCTATGAGTACTGTGGGCAGTGGAGACCAGAGGACAGGAGACCTCGCCTGCCTTGCAGAGGGTCACAGAGTACAGTACTGGGTAGAGAGACTGAGGGGCAGCAAAATGCAGAGGTCCTGGTAGGGCACATAGAGGGGAAAGAACTGAACCCATGGTTCCGTGCTCCTCTGTGCTGTGCAAACTTCTCATCCTCTCTCCCATCCACCAGGCCTCAGCCACCCCTCCGGATGCTGGTGCTGCCGTCCCCTTGCCCCCAGCCCCTGGCGCTTCCCTCTGTTGAGGCCATGGAGGCCCCTCCCCCTCGGACAGGCAGGTCCCCTGAACCTGGACCTTCCTCCTCCACTGGATCTCCCCAGACTTCGTCCCCTCCAAGGCCCAACCACTACCTTCTCATTGACACCCAGGGTGTCCCCTACACAGTGCTGGTGGACGAGGAGTCGCAGAGGGAGCCTGGGGCTGATGGGGCTTCGGCGCAGAAAAAGTGCTACAGCTGTCCTGTGTGCTCCAGGGTCTTCGAGTACATGTCTTACCTTCAGCGACACAGCATCACCCACTCAGAGGTGAAGCCATTCGAGTGTGACACCTGCGGGAAGGCATTCAAGCGGGCCAGCCACCTGGCACGGCACCACTCCATTCACAGAGCCGGTGGTGGGCGACCCCACGGCTGCCCGCTCTGCCCTCGCCGCTTCCGGGATGCGGGGGAGCTAGCCCAGCACAGCCGCGTGCACTCCGGCGAGCGCCCGTTTCAGTGCCCACACTGCCCGCGCCGCTTTATGGAGCAGAACACGCTGCAGAAGCATGCCCGGTGGAAGCATCCATGATCTGGTATCATGCATCCCAGGGTTGTAGGACTACTGAAGCCCTGAGACACTTGTGGAGGTGCAGGCCTGCTCTCAGGGCCCTGGACACAGATGAAACTGGCCTCCTCTGGAAGTGATTCCCTTCCTGGAGGAGGAATCCCTAAGCCATTGCTGCGAGCTCGGTGCTTTAGAGCTGTGATGGGCACAAGTGAGCCCTCACACAGAATGGGGTCCTTTGGCTCTGAAGACCTGGGGTGGTCCATGATAGAGCCTTGACTGGAGGGGCCAAGGGAGAAAATGTTGTGCCTGAAAACTTGCCCCTTCAAGAAAACAGCCCTTGGGAGGCCTCACTGTCTTCCTGAGGCCACTATGCTGACACTGGGCAGGGTCCAGACCTGCCTTCTTTTCCCAACCAGGACTTGAGGCTGGACACCCAATAAACAGCTTCCCATTCTGAGCACTTGTTCTTGGAGACTGCATCTTGGACCTTCTTTGTTCTAGTAGAACCTGCCTCCTGTGGGCCTTGGCTGTCCTGGTTAGGGAATAGGACTGTTGGCCTGCCCTAGGGTCAGGCTCATCTCAGCTCCTGAAGACTTGTGTCATCTGGAAGAGTGTTTTAAAACTTTCTTTAAACATAACCCACTGTAACATACATGTTTTATACGAAGCCCAATATACAGATACACAAAATGTATGTAAAACGAGTTTCTTCAACAATAGCCATCTTTAGTATGTGCAGGGCCCCTTGATTTTTTTTTTTCTTTTCTTTTTTTACTATTTTTATTTTAAATGTAGAGTCCACCCTACTATATTAAATTCTCTGCCCATGAACCTGCAGTTTGGAAAACACTGATCTAGGGCAGATGGCTCCCCCTGGACCTTCTGATCCAGGCTGCAATTTATCTGTAAGTGAAGCAGGAGGGGGATGGTTGCAGTTCTCTTGCTTGGAGCAGACATTCAGACTCTCTTCGAAGGGTTGAAACCTTGCCCTCTTAAGGGCTTCATGGTCTCAGAGCACAGATACTGCTGGTGAATGGGAGGAGAGGAGGTGGAATTGAGCTTTGAGCTTAATAAATATCTGCCTTCTTAGCGCATCTTCCTTGCCTATTTTGTGCCAGGCACTGTGCTGGGCTTACTTTCCTGTTCCGACCTCTTGGGGCAGAAAAACTAATGTCCCATATGCACTCCCCAGAGTGGGAAAGAACGTCCCAGGGACTGTTCACACCCCTCTGTCTGACCTTAGATAAAACCAACAGCGCTGAGATCTTGAGCCCTGTGTGTGGCCAGGAATTAGGCTGAGTTTTTGTGTGTCATCTCAGCATTCTCACAAGGAACCTAGTTGGGATTGTAATCTCCCCACTTAACAGGTGAGTACATGGAGGCTGGAGACTGGACTCCAACTGTTCCACAGCAAGCTCCTGGTCACCTTTATGGGGTTGGTGGTGACTGTTTTTGGACTTCATTTCCAGGTGAGGGGTAACTCTCACTCCACTTGCCATCCTGGCCCGACATCCCTGGAAACCTTGGGTTCTGGCTGAGAGAGATGGGATCATACCAGCCAGTTCCTGGAGAATCGCTAAGAGCGGATTCTCCTCTCTTCAGTTTTCCTGGCTTGCTTCTCCCTTCTCCCTGCGACTTCCCCAGTCGACTAGACACTGGGGGACCCCCGGAGCTGCGCCAGCTCTTCAGGATGGGAATTTCTTGACGTTCCCTGCCTGTTCTATGGGGGAAGGCGGAGGGGGGAGTACTTCAAGGGGCCATCGCGCAAGTGCGGCCTTAGCCTCCGCGCAAACGGCGGGCCTCACCTGGGCGCTGGGACTTGTAGAGGAGGCGCGCCAGGCAGGCTGGACGGGGCAAGTCCCCGCGTCCCTGCCGGCTACGCTGCCCAGTTCCGAGACGACCCCCCGCAATCCCCTGCGTGCTCGCGGGTGGGCGCTTCTCTCCGCTCCCTGTGACACTTTGCAGACGTTCCCCGGCGCCAGGCAGGGTCGGCCGCTTCCACCGTCGGTCCCTGGGCCGGATTCCGCGCGCTGGTGGGTGAGCGCGGGGAGCCCCCCACCCCCGGCTCCTCGGACCCCGGGAAGCCATTGGTGGGGTATGGTGGCCGCATTCGCACCCCTGGCCTGAGCGCGCCCTGCTGGGACCCTTTTCTATGACTGTCCCCTCCCACTTGCGGGACAAAGGGCGGGGGCGGGGGGGAGCGCATCCCCACGCGTGACCTTCTCCCACACTGTGCACGTGTCCCCCGCCACGGGGAAAAGGCCCTGCTTGCCCACGCGAGTGCGGGGGAGGGGCGTGGGGTGCCTGAGGGAGGAGGCAGCGGTGTGGGCTGGACTGCCACCCCATGCTTGGAAGTTGGGGCGGTCTCCCTTCACTGTACCTAAGGCTTTTTTGGAGCGGAAAATGGTCCGTGGTGGGAGTCCTTCACATTCAAGCCAGTGTGACCCTGCTGTGTGGATCCCAGAGGGAACCCAGCAATTCTCCCTATATAACAGGGGTCCACGGCTCCAGCTTACTTCTCCCCAGAACCTACGTGTCTGGGTCCTCAGCACCTTCATTCAAGAGGAGTCTGGAGTATAGGTTCCTTCCTCCCTCAGACCTGGGAGTCCGGGTCCTTTCTCATTTCCGAGGAGTGAAGCCAGGACTGACCCCACTTGTGGCTGCTGTTTCTGTCCAGTGCCCCTGAGGCGCTCAGCTGCTGGGTCTGCAGGAAGCTTCGTTATGAATGACCGAAACATCCGTAGGTGGACAAGTGAGGAGCCTCCCTTCCCCAACTTGGCCCATCATCCCTGTCCCTCCTTCCCGGGCTGCTGTGGTTGGGGGTGGTGAGAGGCCCTGAGTCATCCCTAGGGGACCACCACGGGCCTCTCCTCTACAGTGAAGAAGGACGAGGAGTCTTTGGAGATCTCCATCCCCTTTGATGAGGCACAGCGCCTAGATTCACAGATCTTTTACAGCCTCAGCCCCTCCCGGGGGAACTTCGACGGTGAGCTAAGGGCTTGGAGGTTTGGTTAGCTGGGGTGCTGCCCTGTAGTGGTGTGTGACTGGGGACCCTTTTCCCTCCCTGCTGTCCCTAGAGCCTCCAGAGGCTGCATCCCCCACACTGGCCCTGATGAATGGCGTCAAGGCCCAGCTGCACATGGCCTTGGAGAGGAACTCCTGGCTGCAGAAGCGCATTGAGGACCTGGAAGAAGAGAGGGATTTCTTGCGGTGTCAGCTGGACAAGTTCATCTCCTCTGCCCGGATGGACACAGGTGGGGGGCACTGACACAGTTGCCCCCAATCCGTCCCACCCACAGGCTGAGGCCCCACTGTATGGTTGGCTTGGTGGGGTCCTGGCATCTCGGTCCTGTCTGCTAATTTACTGCTCAGCTTCCATCTTGCTTGAAATCCAGGACCTCCCATCCACTAGGATCTCTTCCTTTCCAGTGGACTGCCCCACACCCCATCAGCCCCCAGCCCCTGTGTCCTAGGGTAATCTGGAACCTGAGTCCAGGTTCCTCTTCCTTTTCCCTAGAGGACCACTGCAGTTCTTTGGGTTCTTCAGGGGATCTTGCCCTGCATCCCAGCTGTCTTTTCAAGCATCCAGGCCTCCAGCCTTCTGTGCCCCAAAGTGACTTGTCTTCCTACCTACCCTGTCCCCTATCTTGGCTAATGCTCCTTCCTCTTCAAAGAGCTTCAACTCTCTGCAAGTGGAGTCAGCCTCTAACCTGGGGATTAACTCTGCTGTAATTCATGGCCAGCAGCAGCCTCCCAAGGCCAGTTTGTGATTGCCCTGTTGGCAATGTTCTGACCACTATTCCAGCCCCTTCCCTAGAGAGTCAGGGCTTCCCTTTGCCAGATCTTGAGCCCATCTTGGAGAACTCAACTCTGTGCACCTCCCAACCTCAACTGGGTTCCTTGCAAACTTCCTAGCTGGTAACTGCCTCCAAAGCCTGGGCAAGGGTCCTGTGGTGTTTGAGGTCTGTTACTAGTGACCATAGGATTATGGATCTGTACTTTCCTGTCTCTCTACACTGAGGGTTTCATCCTGGGTGACTGCCTTGGATGACAGGACTCTCTGGGTCTCGGCTGCTGTCTGGGTATCCTTAGCCAGAAACTTGGTTTTTAGGGGTCTCACACCACCCACCAGGACCAAGGCCTTATCTGGCTTCTGAGTTTCAATACTCAACACTCTGGAGGTTCCTCTGGATCCCTGGAAAGCCTGTTCTCCTCATGAGAACCCCACATGGTTAAGATCTGCCTGAAGTCCAGGTCCCCAGACCTCTGGAACAGCCCTCATCCAGGTCTCCAACTTTAGGAGCTTGGGAAAGGGGTCCATCCATGCCCACCTCTTCTTAAGTTCCAGCTGGCCTACTCTACTCAGGATTGTCACCACCATGTGCAATGCACTCCTTGTCTGTCTGTCTTGGTGGGGGCACCCTGGTTGGGGGTGGGTCCAGTCTCTCACTGTGGGATATGATCTCCAGGTGCTCAGGCCCTTTCTCTTTCCCCTGGGACCAGTGATGTGAGGTCTGCAGTCCCAGTTCATGTGTCTCTGTCTCCCCAGAGGACCACTGCCGGGTGAAGCCTGGGCCCCGGAGGGTTGAGGGGGACAGCAGGGCTGGTGGCGAGGCCTCAGACCCTGAATCAGCAGCCTCCTCACTCAGCGGGGTGTCTGAAGAAGGCAGTGCCGGCGAGAGGAAGAGGCGGAACCAGAAGGGAAATGCAGGCCGGAGACGCTTCGGGAAGCCCAAGGCTCGGGAGAGACAGCGGGGTGAGCGGGATGCAGGTGTCCTAGAGGTCTGGGCCCCAGACTTGCGCTGTGACTTCCGCAGAGCCCCGACCTAGCTAGCCTCTCCGTGTGTAAAAAGACCAGACCTGGGTGCATCCCGCAGCCTTCTCCCCAACTTCATGACCTTGGTATCTTCCTCAGAAAGAGGAGCTCCTTTCTCATAGGGTGCTCAAAAGCGGATTCACTTAAGTGGGAGGAGTGTGGGCGGGTCTGGAAACGCGTGGCTGACAGCCCTCTCTGCTTCTGTCTCTGGCCTGCCCTCTCCAACTTCCCCCTGGCCCAATCTTCTCCCGTGCGCTCTCTTCCTCCGGCTTTCCGTATGTGCTCCCTCGTCTTTCTCCATTGCCCTCACCGGCTCTGCCTTCTTGATCTTCTCTTCCCTGCCTCCATTTCCTTTCCTGTGTGTCCCTCACCCCTTCCCATGTCTGCCCTCCTGTTTCCTATTCCGCTTTCCCTATATTTCTCCCTGTCCCTGTCCGTTTGTCTGCCCTCCTTGGCTTCGCAGTGAAGGACGCTGATGGGGTTCTCTGCCGCTATAAGAAGATCCTGGGTACCTTCCAGAAGCTAAAGAGCATGTCGCGGGCCTTCGAGCACCACCGCGTGGACCGTAACACAGTGGCGCTGACCACGCCCATCGCAGAGCTGCTCATCGTGGCCCCGGAGAAGCTGGCCGAGGTGGGCGAGTTCGACCCGTCCAAGGAGCGCCTGCTTGAGTACTCGCGCCGCTGCTTCCTGGCACTGGACGACGAGACGCTCAAGAAGGTTCAGGCCCTCAAGAAGAGCAAGCTGTTGCTGCCTATTACTTACCGCTTCAAGCGGTGATGCCCGGCTGGCGCGGCCCTCCCGCCGCCCCGCCCCACCCCACCTGCGGCGGCCCGCTCCCCCAGGGCTGCCACCGCACTCCACGGAGTCAGAGTTATTCAGAGAATTTAAATTAAAGAGGCGTAAAAAATTTGGAATAAACTGGGCCCAGCTCTTCTTAGGAGGGGGGCGACCGTTGCCACGGAGACGGGGATGGCCAGGCGGAGCCGGGAGGTTGGGGAGGACAGGGTGTAATTAGCCCCGGAGACGTAGGAGTGGAGGGCAGGAGCTGTTGCTCAAGAAACTCGAAGGATGAGGCTCCAGAAAATAGGCGTGACACGGACCCCTGGGCTACCTGGGCAGAGGTGCGGCGGGAGCGGCCACCTGGGGGACCGGGATGTGTGGGTTTATACTGCTGCCAGTCCGCCAGGGGGCAGCATGCGAATTGGTCCTTCTCCCGGAAGTGGCATTCCCACTGTCTCCCGCGCTTCCGCGGAGAGGTGCTCACGCGCTAGCTAAGGCATCGAGGAGAGGGATGTCTAGCTTAACGGTCGGGAATTCAGCACTTTTATTCTGGGAGTGGGAGGGTAAAAACTTCGCGCATGCGCACTGTGGACCTTGGAACCCGTCTCGCTTTCGGAGCAGCCAGAAATCTCACCTCGGACGGATTTCTACGCAGGCGCAGACGCCTGTCTCGCCCCCCCCCCCCCGCGCCTCTGCCATCGTGCGCAGGCGCAGAAAGGCGCGCTGGCAACCTCTGCAGCGGCCGTGCGCTCCTTTCACCTGGCTGGCTGCTTTTGTCTCGCGCTCCTACTCAAAGCCCCCCTGAGGTTGAGCTTTCTTTTCTTCTGCTCTCCCCACAGGGAGAGCCAGGTGCCGAGAGCCGGGACCCCGCCCCCTTTTCTGCATCCCTTCCCAGACCCTACTTGTCTCCGTCCTCCTTCCCCTTTTCGATTCTCGACGCCGGAAGGAGCCGAAGTGACGACGGAAAAAGCCGAAGGTGTTTCCCGAGAGTGAGACCTTCCTGAAGCGGTCGGAAGGAGCCGAAGTTCTCCGGAAGGGGAGGAGCGAGCGAGTAGAACCTCCGGAAAGAGCCGAAGCTTGAAATCGAGTTTAATCTCTGTAGGGGCCCGTGGGCGAGCGCCGGAAACCTTCGAAAAGGGCCGAAGTCTGGGACGGTTAGGATTGTCGGAAGTGACCGACGGCTTGGACAGAGTCGGCGAAAAAGATCGGGGTGAATCTTTGGACAAAGCCAAAGACTGAGACGGTTTGAATTGTTGGAAGAAGCCGAATTCTTAGAGGGGGCTGGGCGCTGAGGAAACCGAGACCCACGGAAACCTCCGAATGTTGAGACCCTAATCTCCGAAAAGTTACCGAAACCTAGGAAGCGGGAGAACTGTCGCTTCGGGTGTTTTCGGAAGTGGCCGAAGCCGCTGCCAGCCTATCCTTTGATCTGCAGTCCGGAAATAGCCGACGCGTTTCGGAGCCAGGCTCGGTGGAGAGGGGCCGCTTGCGGCGGGGGGGGGCGGGCAGGGAGAGGGGGCGGAGCCGGGGCGGGGCGGGGCGCTGGGGGCTTGATTAGGTAGGCGACGAAGCGCCGGCGGCGCCGGAAGTAGCCGAAGCCAGCGGCGGAAGTAGCCGAAGCGGCCAGAGCGGGCGGGCGGCAAGGCGAGGCGAGAGCTGCACAGGGCCCTACGCGGCCGCCTCAGCATGTCGGACTTCGACGAGTTCGAGCGGCAGCTCAACGAGAATAAACAAGGTGAGGGCGCCGGGTTCGCAGGGCGGTGGCGGGACCGTCTCAGGCTTCGCTCCTTGACCCCCGCCATTTTCCCCTCGCGGCCCCCTCCTCAGGGCCGCGCCGTGGGGCCCCCCCCCGCTTTCGGCGCGCGCCTCGTTCACGTGACCGCCGTGTTCCGTCGCGCGCGGCTAGGGAAGGGGCGGCGGGCGCGGCTTGTGGCGCATGCGCGCCGCGCCGTCCTGGTCCCACGTGGTCCTGGCGGAGGTTGCGCGGGGGAAGCGGTGCCAGCGCGCCAAGGTCTTAGACGCAAAAGTTCGCTTTTTCCCTTTGGGTAGGAGACGATTTTAAATCCTGTAATCCCATCTTTTTCACCCGCTGCTTAGGACTTCCGCTTCCGGCCAAGCTCTCGGCCGTGACTCCACGCCCCCTTTGTTTCCAAAATGGCGGTGGCGGGGACTGGGGGGGGGGCCTCCTTCCCTCCTTCACGTGGACGGCCCCCTCTGCAGGCCGCGGCCTTTCTCGTGCCGGTCCCTTTCCGGCTTCTTGGGAACTCCGTATCGGGGCGCTGGGGCCTCGGAAAACGTGTGGGACACCTGTTTCCTCGCGGAATCGGGAAGCATCTGCTCTCTTTGTGCCTCGCACGTGCACCCGGCGCGTCCGGGGCCTTTCTGCGGGCCCGACGTTCACGATCTGTGGAGCGTTTGTGTCCCTTATCCTCAGTCGAGACACCCCCCGCCTGTCCGAGCCCAAACCCGGACGCCTAGCCTCAGGCTTGTAAATGATCTGTGGAGGGACGAGGGAACTGAGGCCCTGGGCAGCGCGACCAGGCGCTGCCCCTGCGGGCGCTCGTGGGGAAGTGCCAGGCCGCTGCCGGGCCCCTCACAGAGGCTGGCAGCACCGAGCTCGGGCCATGCTGGCGCAGCTCGAGTTAGGGACTCGAAGAAGGCCCAGAGCCCTTGGGTAGTCCTCAGGTTTCTCATGTGTCCAGGTTTGGTGTGAGTGAAGGGACCGAGGCGTAGGGGAGGTTGGCGACTTCAGGCCTGAGCTGTGTTCCTAGCTGGAGTTTGGAGGACGGAATGTGACTCAGTTCTCCGTGGAACCCAAGCTGAGTTGATGCGGGAGTGAAAACCGTGCTCGAAGAGGTGCCTAGGGAGTGCCCTGCCTACTCTGGTCCTGTCTAGGTGGTGTACTGCTTATGAGTCCGAATACCTTCTTCGTTGTTTGGTATCTATTTGATTTGAATACTTTTGCTCTTTGGGTTTTTTTTTTTTTAATCTGTACACTGACATCACTATTTTGCCGTTGAGATTTGAGAGGGTTCATGAGAATGATGTTGGTAGTTGGAATTAGACTCTGAGAACTTACCACGTGTCAGGCAATTTGCATAGTTTATCTAACTGAATCCTTGTAACAGCCTTCCGAGGATAAAATAATTACTTCTTTTATAGTGGAAAGGAGACTGAAGCTCAAAAGCTTAAAAACTTTCCAGGGTTCCAGGTGGTCAGGAGCGCTCAGTTTAAATGGGGTAATGTGTAAAGTGCACAGCATGTGGCTGGTTATATGTTAAGCACTTAATAAGTGGTGTTTATCATTGTGAAGTCGCATTCTTAGAAAGGAAGTAGAAAGGCATGTCTTCACATAGACATGGTATCAGGGTTAGGGAAGGGCTTTCCAAATATTCTGCCAAGTCCTTGTAACACTGGGGTAGTGTTATACTTGACATTAACTTAAAAGAAAACAAAGTGTTTGAAGTTCTTTAGGTTGTTTGGGGGTGTAGTTCAGTGGCAGGGTTAATTCTCAGTACTATAAACACTATGTTGCAAGGTTTTATGCAGAGCTGTTTCACTCTCTTGGACTGCCAAGTGGAGCTGCTTTAGAGGGTGTTGGAGGCTGTTGAAAATGGACTACTTCCGTTCTCCTGGGGTGTCCCTGCTGGTGCAGGATCACCAGGGCCTGAGACCTGGGCACTTCTGGGTTGTTGGACCTGCTCCCACAAGGTCCCACAGCCTCCTACAGCACAGCATTTTAGCAAAGGAAGAAGCTTCCTTTCTGTTCTTAGCTGTCCAGCATCAGTGTGGGGGAGAGTTCTTCCCCTAGGGGAGGCTCTGCGCATGCTTCTTTTCTTTGTGGGTTATCCTCCTAACATCTCTGAGCTTCAGGGCCCTTCAGCTACCTAGGTGTACAGGGAATTTCTTTGTCTGTTTCTGAACTTCAGCAGGAACTGCTCTTGGGGCTCACAGAACTGTACCTTGTGCTGGGTATTGTGCCTTTGTGTTTGCCCTAATACTCCACAGTGGTGGTCTGTCCCCAACTCTCTCCTCTCCCAATTCCAGTCTTAAATTTAGTTTTGGCCCCTGAAGAGAAAATTCTGAGAGGACTGGTGCCTGGCGCTCATTAAGGAATATGGCCTGGTGCAGGTTTCATCATTTCCTAGCTGTTAATTCTTGAACAAGTCATGATCTCCCTGGGCCTCAGTTTCCTCATTTGTTATGTGAAATCTCCACCAGTGTGTTTTCAAAGCAGTAATGAGAGTAAAACTATGTAGTGTGGATTCTGATTGTAAGAAGCATCTCAGTGTTACCAAAAGGGAATCTTTCTGGGTGCCCTTTTTCCCCTGAGCGTTGGTGGTTCTGGAATTGAGAAGAATTTACAAGGAGTTTGTGTTTAATCACATTGGAAAGATGTGTTAGACGACACCTAAGATGGGCAGGCTGTAAGGCCCAGAAGTCTAACCTGACAGGCTCTTCTCATTGCCTTTCCCTCTTGCTGCCCCCAGAACACAGCACTCACAAGGCATACGTGTGAACTAGGAGTTTTTTGATGTGTTCATCTTTTGTTGTGCTTGAGGGGTTGTTGTGCAGATATCAACGGTGCCTGTGAATTAAGGGAATAGTATGTGGTGGTGCTCCTACTCCACCTTGAAGGGCCCTCTTCCTCCTTCAGAAGGTGAAGGATCTGGTGGGAGCAGAGCTTTCTGTGGTATTGCTGGCAAGGTTGTGCTGCGTTTTAGCCACCAACTCAGAGGCAGATGAAGCTGAGAAAGCAGATTGAGTCCTGGCAGGGACACAGGTCTCACTCTAGACCTTCCTTTGTGGCTATGAGGGTGTGAGGCAGGGAAGGTTGGGTGGTTTGGGCTTCCAGTCTGGATTAGGTGGCTTTTCTCCACCTGCTGGGGCTTCTTTCCTCTTCAGTCTGCACATTCAGAAAGAGGCCCCTCCCCTGGGGGAGGGTGCTCCTGCATTATTCACCTGGTTGGGAAGGGATGGAGTTGAGTTTCCTTCCTTCCTGGGGTTAGCCTATCCTGCCTGGCATCTGGCCCCTGGGCCTGATGGTGGGGCTGTGGGTGCCAGTTGGTTGCGGAGGTCTTTCCTGAGGGATTGCTGGGTTCCTTCAGGAAAACATCACTGGGTCTCTTGATTCCCCAGCCTCTAGCCCTGCCCCTCTCAGGGACGACCCTGGGGTCAGGCCCCTCAGCCCTCGAGGGGGACCAGGAGCCAGCCTCCTCTGTCTTCTCTGGCTCCTCCGCTCCTCTTGAGCATCCTCAGGTATCTTACACCCCGGGGGCATTTTCAGGCCCTGCCCCCCCCTGGTCCCCTCAGAGTCCTTGGGGACTTGTGTGTGGACCCAGGAGGCCTGCTATCTCCTTTCCCTTTGGGGGTGGCCTCCCTGGGGCTTGGGACTTAGCACCAGCGTGCAGGGTGGGCTGGGCTTGCATCCTTCCTCTGCTTATTCCATCCCATTGTTTTCACCTCTGTCCAGAACGGGACAAGGAGAACCGTCATCGGAAGCGCAGCCACAGCCGCTCTCGGAGCCGGGACCGTAAACGCAGGAGCCGGAGTCGGGATCGTCGCAACCGGGACCAGCGCAGTGCCTCTCGGGACCGGCGACGACGAAGGTATAGGGGCTCAGGAACCCCTGGCTGGGCCTGCTTGGGAGTGGGGGTGTTTGCAGCCCCAGGCTGTGATCTGATCAGGGGTGTGTCTGGGTCATTTTGTTATGCCTTGGGAGAGTTGTCTGCTGCTTGGTTTGTTTTGAATTCAGTTTTCTCCTCACTTCTCAGGTTTATTTCTGTGTTCTGTGTTGGGGATATTGATGGATTGTTGGGGGTGCAGTGGTTTGTTTGTCTGGAGACGGGGATCCCCGTTTCTGAAAGGCTGCTCTCTGTCCCTGATGCTGAGGGACTAAATTCTTCTTTCGTATTCTTCCTTTTCTTTTGGGGACTGTCTTCAAAAGGGTTGGTCTCTGTTTCTTTGTTTCCCAGGAATAAGGGTGTTCTTGGAGTGGGACAGTACTCACAGCCTGGGCTTAATTTCAAGCTCAGGGCTGTCAGTTATATTTGAAGGGCTCTTCTCTCAGGTGTTCTCTCTGTTCTTTGCCTCTATTAGATGAGAGAGAGTGGGGTATGTGGAGGTTCTTCTGCCTTCCCATCTCAGTATCTTCATAGTGTGGTTTTCCTTGGCCCCTTTCTCCCCTTACTTCCTCTTTCCTGGGAGTGGGAGTGGGAGTGTCTTGGGGAAGGTGGACTGGCAGGGCCGAGGGGGGCCTGCATGCCACTCTTCATCTCGGCCCTGCCCCAGCCCTGGGGCTTAGTGCTCTTGGGGGGGTGTGGCACGTGGGGAAGACGAGGGTCCCCAGTCACCCCTCCCCATACCTTTCCCTCCCACCCCCAGCAAACCTTTGACCAGAGGCGCTAAAGAGGAGCACGGTGGATTGATGTGAGCTTCTCTTCCTGCCCCTTCCACCCTGAAGTCCACTCCCTTCACCTTCCTCACGTCCTGTGCACCCTGCCTGGCCTGTGTCCACCCTGGCCCAAGCACTGGGGAAGAGTCTGCCTGCCTTGAAACCAGTGCCCCTCCCCAGTCCCGGGCCCTGCCCTGACCCGGATCCTCTCCCTCCTGGAGAGAGCTGAGCCTATGTGGTGGGGAATTGAGGGGGAGCCTGGGAGGGGTTCCTGGGTGGGGCCTGCAGGCCCACTCTTGGTCAGACTGAGGTTGCCCTGCCCCACTCTCCCTTCCCCTCCCTCAGTCGTTCCCCCCGCCATGAGAAGAAGAAGAAGGTTCGTAAATACTGGGACGTGCCACCACCTGGCTTTGAGCACATCACCCCAATGCAGTACAAGGCCATGCAAGGTAGGACCCCTGAGTGGTCTGCTCTGGAGGGTGAAGCATGGAGGTGAGGGGCAGTTGTCTCCATTTGTCTTTCTGTGTGTGTTTTGGGGGGTTGAGTTAAACCAGATGAAGGGTCACATCCCTGGGCTTCTGGCTTCTGCTGGAGGAGATGATCTGAGGTACCTGTAGCAGAGTTGGGTTGAGGCTTCCACCCGATGCTGTTAGGAAACATGGCTTCTGAGGAGCATCCATTATTGGGTTTTGGGGTCTGGTAATGGAAACCCTGGGGGTGGGGGAGTTTAAGAGTGCTGGGTGGTCCCAAAGCTCAGGTTGGAGGTTGCCTTAATGTAATTTTACTTTGTTTCCACCCCTCTTGAAGCTGCGGGTCAGATTCCAGCTACCGCCCTTCTCCCCACCATGACCCCTGATGGTCTGGCTGTGACCCCAACGCCAGTGCCTGTGGTTGGGAGCCAGATGACCAGACAAGCCCGGCGCCTCTACGTGGGCAACATCCCTTTTGGCATCACTGAGGTACTGCCCTCCCCTGCCCCATCCTCTCCCCTGTTCCCCCACCCTGTTCCTCCCCTCCCCTCCATTCCCTCCCCACACCCTGCACGGGTCAGACTCTGTTCCTGCAAGACCCCCCGGCCCCCTCCCAGACGGACCGATGGAGTTGAGCCAGCCAGGGGCCGGGCTGGGGGTGGCCCCTCCCTCCCTCCCTCTTCCCCTCTCCCCTCTCCCTTCCCCCCAACCTCCTTCAGCAACCCAGGGATCACGTGCACACACGATGAACCTATGTATATCATACCTCGTACCTCGGAGAGAGACAGAGAGGGAGACTCGGACACACACACTCGGACACACACTCAGACGCACGCCCCCTGCAGTTTTTTCTGACACGTTCTCCTTTCTGCCATCTATCCCATCCTTTCCCCCACATCCCTCCCATGGTCGCTGTTCTTTTATTTTTGATTGCCCTGACCTCCCCCCACCTTCCCCACCGCTCCTCTCCCCTGCCCCTCTCCCCCACCCCCTCCCGTGGCACCCCCTGAGAATCCCGAGATCAAAGAGTTGTTTCCATTTCTCTTTAAAGTGAAATATTGTGGGGCTGAGATCCCTCGTAGCAACAAAAAGTTTGCTACCATCGTCGAAGGCAAGTAAGGTCCATTCTGACTTTCTCAACCTGCACTTTGCTACATTTGATAAACCAGCCCCCGGACTCCAGGGCCAGGTCCCTCCACATCACTCTTTTCTCCTCCCCTCCCGCCCCCCTCCCACCCTGCACTCCGCCTCCCTGCTCTGTGCTGGTCTCTCTCCTTCCTGCTTGCCGCTCTCTGGCCGTCCCTGTCGTCTCGTCTGCACTGCGTTCCTCCTTGTCTTCTTCCTTCGGTTTCTTTTCTCTTCCTTTCCTTGTTGTTGTCATTTTTTTTCTTGAATGATTTTCCTTCTCTTTCTTGATTTGTTTGGGGGGCCCCCTGGGGCTCTCCCCCTGCACCTGTCCTGACTGCCCTGTTTGTATCCATCTCTTGTCCTTCACTGCCTTTTGCTACTTCTTTCTCTTTATTTTCTCATTTTTCTCCTGCTTTTGTTCCTACTATTGACCTCTACGCCCCACCCATATTCCACCATTCCCTCCCTTCCCCTTCTCCCTTCCCTTGTCCCTCTCCCCTTACCCCAAACCCCTCTGTGTCTCCCTCTCTCACCCTTCCCCTCCTCTCTCCACCTCCCTCCCCGCCCCTCCCTGTCTCCTATTCCCTCTGCAGGAGGCCATGATGGATTTCTTCAACGCCCAGATGCGCTTGGGGGGGCTAACCCAGGCCCCTGGCAACCCGGTCTTGGCTGTGCAGATTAACCAAGACAAGAATTTTGCCTTTTTGGAGGTGAGCTGGGCAAGTGATGGGGTGGGAGGGGAATGTGTGGTCCCTTGGCATGTTGTGCTTCCCTGTGCTGCCCATTACCACTGGCCCTCTGCTGTCTCTTCTGGTTGCCAAAGTGAGCTAAAAAACTCTGGCAAATCCCATCCTCTTTCCTGCCTGACCTTGTTCTTTATGTGGCTTGGGAGGCCTGCAGACCTCTTCCAGACCAGTTTGATGCCATACTTTGCTCTAGCCATACTGACCTTTTCCAGGACCTACCAGGCCCCCACCAGGGCCTGGACTGAGGTGGTTCATCCTGCCTGGCTAACCGTGTTTCTAACCATGTTTCTTTGTCATTGTTTCTCAACCTTTCTGGTAGAGGACCTTGGTTTTTAAATTTTGATTTTGGGTGGGCCAGTGTTCTTACAAAAACCAGGCATTGCAGCAACACCAGGTTGCTGGGAAAGCTTCTAGGTGCTGCCTCTGACTCTCCACATTGGCCTCGCTGCAGTTCATTTTGAACTCCACAGTTCTAGGTTCTAGCTTAAGTGCTACTTACCAGCCTGCAGTGCCTTCACTTCCTTATGTATTTAACATCCCCACTCTGTCCTCTCAACACTCTGTTCCCCTTCGGTCGCATCAGACTTGCAGCTGTGTGTTTGCCTCTGCATCTGTGTTGGGTGTTGGTGACTGCACTTAGGGGAGAGAGCCTCTAGGACCAGGGATGTTCTGTTGTCCAGCACAGGGCGGGCACAGTGGTGTCTGCTCATATGAGTGAAAAGAAAGAAAATCATAGCCTATCACAGAGCCTTGGGGGCTGAGGCCTGGTCTAGTCCTTGACCCCTGCCCCTTACCACCCCTTCTCTTCCCTTCAGTTCCGCTCAGTGGATGAGACTACCCAGGCCATGGCCTTTGATGGCATCATCTTCCAGGGACAGTCACTGAAGATCCGTAGGCCTCATGACTACCAGCCACTGCCTGGCATGTCAGAGAATCCGTCTGTCTATGTGCCTGGTGAGTGAGGAGCCCAGTTTTTGTGTCCACCCTTCCCGTCGCCAGCATAGCTAGAGCTACTCAGGAAGTAGTGTGCTGCTTTGGATGTGCAAGTCTTCTCTCAGCATGGCAAGTGTGGTCTCTGGGGCCCAGATTGTGAGCTGTGAGCTCCTTGCAGACACACAGCTTGTAAGTTGGCAGGTCAGGACCAAACCAGAGGTGCCCTGGAAAGCACAGGGCTTATAATCTGTTACTTGACTTGTCTCTGCCCCAGGGTCTCTTGACTGCAGGGTCTCAGAGTGCTCGTGTGCGCCACTCTGGTGCACATCAGAAGACCTCGGTAAAGCTCCTCATGTGGGGTCCGACACCTCAGTATTCACTCATATATGGTTTTCTAATCTCTGCTTTGAATCTGTGCTGTGGATTTTTTACCTTGTGCTTGGTCTCACTTCTGATGGGTAGTTAAAAGACAACCAGGGCTTGGCAAATATTTGTGTGTGGGACCTAAGTGATCTGGTGCCTGTGTGCCATTGCACCCTAGCATCTGTGATTGTTGAGGTAGGCACACTGAAGTTTTTTAAGAAAGCTTATGGGCTTTGGAGGTAGAGGCCTTGGGCCACTCTCATCCTGTATTGACAGTAGGTATCAATGAGGATTGAAGCTTGTTTGCGGCCCATTGGGGTGTGAAAGCACTCTGATCCTGGGAGGGGCCAGTGCTGCTGGAGTCCCAGTGAGTGAGGTGCCTGTCTCAGGCATGTTGGAATGTTGAGAATGTGGGGTTCTGCTAGCTGATCCTGTAGAAACAGCTCTACCTAAGCGCACCACCTGGTGACTGTGTGTGGGTACTTCTCCCAGACAGCTACAGAGCATCTCCCTTGGGTCTCCACCAGTGAACTCAGTGTGCTTAAGTTCATTTCTACTTATGTAAATAGCCTGCCAACTGCTGGTGCTTGCTGTGTGCCAGGTACTGGCACAAATGCACTGTCCAGCTCTTCTTGAAACCTTCACAACAGTCAGGTATAGTGTTACCAGTTTAGACTTGTGGGACACATCTGGTCACTCCCTGTTTCTATAGATGAAGATTTATGGGCACAGAGTCTTGTTGCGCATTGCTTATGTGCTGGTAGTAGCCAAGCTGAATAATTGTTGCACAGGCTGAATGGACTACAAAATCAAAAATACCTTTTGCATAGCTATTTACTCTGAAAGTTCGCTGACTACTCCTATATTAGATGTGACTCTCATTTTACATAGGACAGAAGTGAGGCAAGGGGTGATTGATAATCTGCCAAATGTCCTGAAACCAGTGTCTTGGGCTACTACTTACCCTCTGTGTCTCCCTCTCTCAGCTTGACCCTGCGATCCATGAACAGCTATTCTATGCACTGCCTCCTACATACTTGTTACTCTTCTTCTGAAAGCAGAGGTGTGCAGGGGGACAGTTGCTTCTGATTATGCTTCCTTTGTGGCAGGCTTTTCCAGACGTGGCCATTACTATATAAACTGGGGAGATCACTCGTTAGTCTGTCTGGGATGTGCACCTTTGGGGGCCTGTTTGTCCAGTTCTTACCTGTGGTTGGACTGATGAGTTAGGAAATGTGATTCTGTCTGTAGGCTAAGTATTTTCCAGTGTAGCTTTCCTTCTGATACAGCTTGTATTTTGATCTCCCTTTTTAGTGCTGCAGAGAAGGACATTACTCTATAAAGACACTAAAGAAGAGAAAGTATTTGATAAAATGAACAGATCTCTTGATTAGACAGGTTGGAAACTGGAAGACAACTTTCTCACCTTGATGAAGGGGTATTTGATATCACCTGAAGGGGTGCTGTGCAAGATGGTCCAGCCCAGGCGAAGCTTCCCACAGTGGGCCCCAGCTCACCCAGGGTTAAGCTCACCTTTGGCAGTAGCATGAATTGTGCTTGTCTGTGTGCACTGGCGTCCTCCCGTTCTGTAGGTGAAGATGCTGGGCCCTTGGCAACTACCGCTTGACCCCAGGGAGCCCAGCTCTCCTGCCCTCACTGCTGTCTCCCTGAGGTGCAGCACAGTCATTAAGCTTGGATTTGGAGCCTGGGGACACATGACCCTCTTTGTTAATCACCTGCCAGACTCCCGTGGGCAGGGGAGAGGAGCGGTGGGGAAGGTGGGGGGAGGTCAAGGGGAGGTCAGGGCAATCAAAAATAAAAGAACAGCGACCATGGGAGGGATGTGGGGGAAAGGATGGGATAGATGGCAGAAAGGAGAACGTGTCAGAAAAAAACTGCAGGGGACTGCCTCTGAGTGTGTGTGGCCAAAAAATGGCCTGTGGACAGACCTGGAGGCCACCCTTTTCCTGCCTTTGGGGCTTTGCCCCATACTCAGTTTACTCATTTTTGTATTGTAAATGGGGCTTTTGCACACATTGAGCTAAGATTGAAAGAGATTGGGCCATGCCTGGCTTGTGGCCAGCATTTAAATGTGTTGTTGCTTCCAGGATGTTTCTGCTTGTCATAGAGGCATCCAAGCTGGGTTCCCTGTGGTCTCCCTCAATCTGCTGGGGCTCAGCTCTAGGGGACAGAGCCAGCTGGGTTGGTGCCTACAATTCTGTGGGTGCCAAAAGGGCAGGGAGAGAAAGAAAGAGTACATTAGCCCAGAGGGTAGGTGGGGCCCAGGGGCTAAAGTTATGGGGCCTTTCTCCATTTTCTGCCTTTCCTGATCTTCCCTGGGATCAGGATAGAGGTGGGATGGGCCACTAGTAGTTGGTGTGGGGGGACTGCTAAGGAATGGGAGGCTATGTGGCCAGGCTTTGAACTGGGCGGTCAGGGTGGATGGCTGCTGGAGCCTTACAGCTCTTGTCTGACAGGGTAGTTCCAAGAATGGAGTGATAAAGTTGGCCAAGTGTGTTGGAAGCCATATTGAAACATCGGTCAGACACTTGTCTGAGTCTAGAGTAGAGGGCAGGACTGAGGGCTGTCGAATTCACTTAGCTCGTGTCACCATGGGCTGTGACATTTCAATCCTAATGGACCCTGAATATAGCACCCCATCTTGAGTCAGCAGTTTCCACTGAGGTTGGAATAGCTGACACAGATTACTTGAGCAGCCTGAGAGCAGGCCACCTCTGTGGTGTCCCAGATGAACTGGGGCCCAGAGACAACCCACTCTTCTGAGGATAGGTCCCTGAAAGCAAAGGATTGAATGATTTAATGGGGAAGATGTTCCTGGGCAATTGTCAGTTGGGACCTGAGGGGTGAAGGAGGAGTTTGGTGTGTGTCCCAGCAGTATGTCCAGAGTTAAGGTGACTTTTCGGTGTCACACAGCAGCATGTGTGTGCCAGCATGTGGGTCTAGGTGCCAGGAGGCTGTTCTGGGGGGGTGGGGGGATGCTGCTAGCTTGAGGTTCCTCTGAGACTGGACCAGTTTGGGAGACACCCTGTGTTCTCACATGGGGAGTGCTGTGCTTCCTTGCTTGTGTCCTTCTCAGGCTGGGGTGGAGATGAGAGTGATACTTCCACCTTTATCAGGGTGAAGCCTCTGAAGGGCTCATCTTGTCATCTGGGAGATGACCTCCTACTGCAATTGAAATCCTTTTCTCTCCTTAGGAGTTGTGTCCACTGTGGTCCCTGACTCTGCCCACAAGCTATTCATTGGGGGCTTACCTAACTACCTGAATGATGACCAGGTAAACCCCTTGCTCCCTTCCCTCTCCTCCTCCCCCTGCCTGGCCTGACTTGAGCCCTGATGGATTCTTGACCTGCTGTAGGTAAAAGAGCTACTGACATCGTTTGGGCCTCTTAAGGCCTTCAACCTGGTCAAGGACAGTGCCACAGGGCTCTCCAAGGGCTATGCCTTCTGTGAGTACGTGGACATCAACGTCACGGATCAGGTGAGCCCTGGCAGCTGTTTTGCTTCTTCTGTCTTTCCCAGCCCTGCTCAGTTTCCAAGCTGAGGTCTCTCCTCAGGGCATAGGGTGGGAGCTTGGGGCCCTGAATGGGACTCTCCACCTTTCCTTTGATTTTGGCTCCTTCCAAATTCAACCCCCTTTGCTTTCCCCTCTGCCCACCAATGCCCCGGTTTTTGGGGAGGTGCTGGGCTCCTGGGCCCTGACCCACATATCTCCTGCACCCTTCCCACCCCTCACCTTCTGACTGCAGGCCATTGCTGGGCTGAATGGGATGCAGCTGGGGGATAAAAAACTGCTTGTCCAAAGGGCAAGCGTAGGAGCCAAGAACGCCACGCTGGTGAGCCCCCCGGCACGTCATCTTCATTGGCTAGAGGGACCCTGGGGGTGGGAGGGGCTGGTAGGGGACAGGTTCTCTTTAGCTCTGCCCAGCTTTAGCGGGAGGGGATTTGGGGGATCATCAGAACCAGTATTGGGGAGTAAGGCATATATGTGTTCAGGCAGAGGAGTGGCCTTCCTCTGAGTTGGTTTCTGAAGGGCATGGCCTTGAGTGGAGGGAGGCTAGTTTGAATCCCCTGTGACACCTCGCCTGCCCCTCCTCCCACAGAGCACCATCAATCAGACACCAGTGACGCTGCAGGTGCCGGGCCTGATGAGCTCACAGGTACAGATGGGCGGCCACCCTACTGAGGTCCTGTGCCTCATGAACATGGTGCTGCCAGAGGAGCTGCTGGATGATGAGGAGTACGAGGAGATTGTGGAGGATGTGCGGGATGAGTGCAGCAAGTACGGGCTTGTCAAGTCCATCGAGATCCCCCGGCCTGTGGATGGCGTCGAGGTGCCTGGCTGCGGAAAGGTCAGAGCATCCTGGCTCAGCTTATGCCCTCCCTCCCCTGCACCCTTACCGAGTGTCCCTCTGGCCTGGCCAGGGGAGATGCTGGTGACCCAGAGGATCAGGGTCCTCTGATGGAGATGAGCTGTTGGGTCCGAGAACTTAGGCTCTGTGGAAGCACCTTTGGTCTGGAGCCTGGCTCTGTATCTCCCTTGTCGGGTGCCGTGTTTTGCCTTGTCTATGAGATGGAGAGAAAGGCTGTGAGGGTATTCCAGCTCCCGATTATGCTGTGCCTCTGGTGTGCCAGATGCTCTGAGACTAGGGCACTCTCATGGGAGGGGACAAAGCACAGAGGTGACATGCCACACAAACAGGTCCAGGTCCCTGTAGTCTGACTTAAGAGCCCACAGTCATGTCACCCCTGCTCTCTGCCTCAGGTCACTGTACTCACTGATGTATTCAGTATGTCAGTGGAATTCTTACACCAAACTCTTGTCTAAGCAGAACAACTCCTGCCCTCAAGTACCTGAAGTCCTGGGCACTGTTGTCAGGGAATGTATGCCATGTTGGGTGGGAAATGGGGTGGCCCAGATGCCCTTTTTAGAAGGGGTCATTGAGATCGAGAGGTGGCATTAAGAAGACAACAGTGAGGTTCAGTACCCTCACAGTAGGTAGAATGCACAGCAAGCAGAGAGACGACTGGACGTGTTTGGGGACAGTGAGGAGGCCAGTGTAGCCAAGGAGAGCAGTGGGAGATGAGCTCAAAGAGCAGGTGGCCAGGTGGATCCTCGTAGACCCTGGGTTGTGGTTTTGAGTGAAATGGGAAGGTAGCTGCTGGGAGCCTGGCAGGTAGAGATGACTATTATAGTGGGTACTAAGCAGGCATCTGCCCTGCCCTGCAGGATAGAAGTGTGGTGGAGTCCTTGGGGTTCACTGAGGTTCATTGAGGTCGCAGTGAGCAAAATTACAATTGTCAGGAGTCTGGCTCTACGGCTCTGTCAGGGAGGACTCATGAAATTGTGGAAGAAGCTTGGGATTTTCCTGGTCGTGGTGGGTTTTTAAGAAGAGAGAAGGCAATGTTCATGTTTTTGGTGATGTCTACTGCAGTTTGGAAAGTGAAGTAGAGAGGATCCAACAAGAGTAGGGTGATGGAGGAAGAGTTTCCTGCAGTAATCTGTGTGAAATATATTGCCTGTTCTGGTGTAGTCATGTACTATGCAGTGACTTCCTTCTGTGACAGACTGCATAAAGAGCCATGGTTCTGTTAAGACTATTTCCGTGATATTATTTGCTGATAGGGTAGCCAACACAGTTTGTCACAGTAGTGAAATGGACCAACTAGTTGCAGGGGGTGGAGGGAAGCTGATGGGTTTGAGTTAAAATTTTTTTTGGGGGGGTACTGGGTAGAGCTCAGGGGCACTTAAACACTGAGCCACATCACCAGCCCTTTTTTTGTATTTTATATAGAGACAGGGTCTGAGTTGCTTAGGGCCTCAGCCTTCAGAGCTGCTGGGATTAACAGGCTGAGCCATTACACCTGCAAATTGATGGGTTTGTGAGAGAGTTAAGCCTTTAAATTTCCAGTTCTTGGTGATTGGTTTGGGTATGTTGGGACAGGGAAGGAGGAGGTCCAGGAGATGCTGGGAGTGGCAGGTGAGAAGGAAGGTTGATGAGCTGGTACTGGTTGATTGAGCTGCAGCCAGTGTTGGGACAGCTAGCCTTGAGGTTTATTTCAAACATAGTTTAGATGTCTTTTGCCTGAGATAATAAACTTTTTCTGTTAATATCGGGCTAGTTAGCTCTGCTTTGGGTGTTTTGTGCATCCTAGGCGCTTAGCTACATCCCCAGCCTGTACCTACTAGATGGCCAGCAGTGCTACTTCCCTTTTTTGTGACAACTCCTACATCTGAAGATTGCTCAGTATGTCCTGGGGACATGTCTCCCCCTAATTGAGAACCGTTGATCTAACCAAATAACCTTAAAATGTTTTTTTTTTTTAGTTTGGTGTGGTACATGCTTATAATCCTAGTTACTTGTGAGGCTGAGGCAGTAGAATCACAAGTTTGAGTCCAGCCTGGGTAGCTCAGTCGTAGGTAGATCTGGGTTCAGGCTCCAGTATGGGGTGGGGGTGGGATTAACAAAATCATAATATACTCATTACAATAACAAAGTAAACATTAATTTCTTGGTATCTACCTATGTTCAAATTTATTACTGTCTAAAGAATGTGTTTTGAATTAAGGATTCAATCAAGATCCCCTCTTACCAAGTTTCTCATCAGTTTTATCCCCATATCTCGCTCCCACTTTTGAAGTCAAGCTGTTTTATGTGTTGAAGAAATAGGGTCATTGGTTGTATAGAATTTAGGCTCTTTATATGCTCCATTTTCTCTAAACTGGTTGCTGAAGCACAATTAGAAGTTTGAATAGATTCAAGTTTTTATCATCCTGGATTTGAATTCTAGCTTCTGGCTTCCCTTACTTCATCCCTTACTTATCTGGGGAAAAAAGCATGGCCCTCGGTGGCTCTGGATGCTCTCCACAAGGTGGCTGGTGCAGAGTAGACAGAGTTAGTGACTTCTCTGGGCATTTGGTTACCTTCCCAGCTGTCCTGCGTGATTCAGGTGACTCTCGGGCATGCCTCTGTTCTTTCCATGCCTGTGAAGTATCTGATCTGTGTTCCCTTGTTTTATGAAACTGCACCTATAGTTGCAATTTTTCAGAAAGCTGTGAAAAGGCTCTTTTTCTTTCCCTTCTCGCTGTATCAGTCATGGGCTTGGATGGATGTTGGTAGGTTACTGGGAGGCCAGCCTTGTTCACAGACCTGCCTCTTGTTCCCCACAGATCTTTGTGGAGTTCACCTCTGTGTTTGACTGCCAGAAAGCCATGCAGGGCCTGACGGGTCGCAAATTCGCCAACAGAGTGGTTGTCACAAAATATTGTGACCCCGACTCTTACCACCGCCGGGACTTCTGGTAGAGGTGGCCTGGGGAGGGTGGGGGCAGGGCTGGCTGGAGGCTTCTCTCCCCGCCTGTCCCCCCCTTTCCCCCCTCTGAAGATGATGGGCAGAGGAGTGACAGCCGAATGACAGCCTGACAGCCGGCAGCAACTGGAATGGCAGCAATTAAGGGTGGGGGGTGGGGGGGTTGGGAGGTTAGGGCAGGGAAGGGACTGGGGAAGTACACACAGGCCCACACAGACACGCACCCACACAGACACAGAGGGAAGGGGTTGGGATGGGGACGGGCACACAGCAGGGTGGGTAGGACCCCCACGGCCCCTCCCAATACAGCCTTTCCTCCCTTATACCCCTTTTCTCCTCCCCTTCCCCATGGTAGGAACATAGCGTGTTTATATTTTATGGCCAAACTATTTTGAATTTTGTTGTCCGGCCCTCAGTGCCCTGCCCTCTTCCCTTTGCAGGACCACAGCTCCCGTCCTCTGGTCCTCCCTGGTCCCCTCCCTGGTTTCTGAAGTAGTTGGTTCTCTATGGCCTTCCCTGACTCGCTCCCACCCTAGTCCCGTGACCCCTGTCCCTCTCCTCCTCTCTGTGGCAGTTTCATATTTGCTAAGACGAATTTGCTCATTAAACATTTTGTTGTATTTTACTTTATGGAGACAATCTGTGTCCACTGTGTTTCGGCCCTGCGCGGCGGGTGCGGGCTGGAGATTTCGCCCTTGGGAGGGTCTCTCTCCCGATACCCGGGCTGGGTGGGAGGGTGCAGGGGTCCCACGTGGGCTCCTACCTCGCCAGGGGGCTCGCGCGCGTTGTGGCCAGGTCCGGGGCCTCGCGGAGGGGGCGGTGACGGGCGGAAGTGGCGCAAGAGCGCCTAACCTGGAGGGTTCGTGTGCCGGAAATGATGCTGCCCGGGCAGGCTTTGGTCGCGGAAGCGGGGGCCGCCGGAGCCGGGAGTAGCGCAGAGGGCGGGGCGCGCGATCACTTCCGCTTCCGGTCCGTCGGCTCCTTCGGTTGCTTCCCGTCCGCTCGGCGGCTCCCCTCCCCCGCCCGGCTCTCCGCGCCCCTCCCGGGCGCCGGGGCGGCGGGGCCGTCGGCGTGCGGCTCTCCGTGCGTCCGCGTGTGCGCCGCTGTGAGCCTCCGCCGCCCGCAGCCGGCGCGCGCCCCGCGACACCGAGGCCGAGCGGGGGCAGGGGGCTGACCGCCATGACCCCCCGGAGCCCCGCGTGAGGGGCCAAGGTGAGCGCGGGCCGGGTACCCGGGGCCGCCAGTCCGCTCTCTGCCCGCCCCGTGCCGGGCGCTCGGGCCTCGGCCGCGGCGCGCGGGCTCCGGCCGGGCCTCTGCTCTCTCCAGTTCCTCTGGGTTTCGTCCGCCGTCGTCCGTGGCGGCCTTTGTGCCTCCGCGTCCGGACGGGCTCGTCTGTCCGCTGTCTGTGCCTCTCTCGGTCCGGCTGTCAGCGTCCCCGTCTCCACTGCCCCTCTGCCTGGGTTGCTCTCTCGTCGCCCGAGTCGGTGTTTTTACAGAAGCGTCTGGAGCTGGAGTGCCTGTGTGTGTCTGTCTGTCTGTCAGGCTCCTGTGCTCGTCTTCCCGGGTTCTGTTTTCTCTCCCGAGCCTCCCCCGCTCCCGTCCCCTTCGCCGGTCTCCTTCACGTCCTTCCGGCGCGCTCCTGCTGGGTCTGGGACCTGCGCCTTTCGGGGTGCCAGGGCTCGGTGTGTGAAGAGCGCCCGCTCTGGTCCTGGTGTGATACCCGGCAGGTGACTTCGCTCTCCAGACCTTAGTTTCCTAGTCTTAAATGTGTGTGGTTGGTACACGCAGGGGTCTGTGCCTCTCCATTGAGGTGGTATTGAAAAGTGCCCAGTGTGTCTGGAACAGTGTGTGATTAGCTGGGAGCTCTGTTTATTTATTTTTTAATTAGAAATTTTTGTCTCACTAAATGTTTTATATTGGTCATTTGAGTTCCCTTTTCGAAGTTTGTCTGATATAGCAGTTGTATTCAGCTTAATTCAGTAGTTCCCTTTGTATCAGTTTGATTTGAAAAACAGCTTCATTCTAAGGGTGCCTATGGATCTTTGACTGGAGAGGTGTGTTTTCTAAGAGTGTTGAAGTAAGTACATGGCATTAAGATAGCCTATCTTGGGATGCCACCCTTTGGAAATGTTCTGTGTTCCTCTGATAATGATTGCAGACGATGTTATTGAGCGACTACTATCTGTGGGGCACAGAGCCAAGCACTTTGTGTACCCATCTTACTTAATCAACAACCATGCCAGGTAGGAATTCTTTCATTTCAGAATTGAGCATACTAAATCTCAGGGAGGCTTGCTTTGCTGGTTGCTTCAGAATTTGAATCTCAATTTCGTTTGTTTTCCCATTATATCCTGGTTTTTTTTTTTTTTTTTTTGTCTCTTGTTTCTCGGTCCCAAGCCTTTCTTTTGTTTCCGGCCTGTCTTTTCTCCCTATCCTCCTGCCCTGCTCTCCTCTCATATTTTTGCATGATCCTTGTGTCTTTGTCTCAACATGCCTCAGGGCAGCCCCCTCTGCCCAAGTTTCTCCATATTTCTCTCCCAGTATCCTTGTCATTCCTTTTCTCTGTCTGTATTTGTCACATTATCTCTTCATCTTCGTGTCCCTGGCTTATCTTGGGACTCTGGCTGCCTTTTCCACTTAGTTGTGGGCAAGGTTCTCTGCCTGAGTTCAAGGCAGCCACTCTTATTCACCAGGGTGTCCCCTGGGTTTAGGTCATGGTAGGGTTCAGTAAATCTCCATGGTTTGTTGGAGAGGCATAGACTGGTGGTCAGAGCCTCTTCTGGACCCAGGCTCCTTTAGGTGTGAGGTGTGTCCTAGGCAAGGGAGTTAGCCTCTGTTTGTTTCCTCCCATGTGAGGTGGCTGGGTTGCATGGAGATGTAAGGATTAGTTGAGTTAATGGGTGTGAAGCACTTAGAAGGTGGCTGTCATGAGGTGAGAGCTGTGCAAATGCTTGCTGGTACTATTCTCATGAGCTTGATTTCTGCCTTCTGTCCAGGTCTCATCAGTTGGTCTCAACAGGTTCATTTAATTTAGGTTAATTTAAAAGTGTAAGTTTTAGAGCTCAGGTGGCCTTGGTTGAGCCCGCCTTGCCATTTCTGATAAGACGGTGGCCAAGTTGTTTAACCTCCAGAGCGCAGTGTCTAATGCAGTGTTAGATGAGATAATGTATGCCTTACGCTTAGTGAGGCCTGACACATGGCTGGGGCCCATCAGTGGGGCTCTTATATCCCTTATGTCTCCTTCCTTGAGTTTTCCTTCCAGCCCTTGGGAGGGACGCCTGGTTTCCAGGCATCCCCCACTTCCTGCTGCCTTGGAGTGACTCTGGTCTCCCTACCAACTCCTCAGTCCCTCACCAGCCTCCTCTCCCTTGTGTCCTTGTTCTGCCCTGGATTCTCTGCTTCTTCTATCCAGATCCAGAGATCTTCCCTGCCCTCTTTTCTTCATTTCCTTCCTGCACCATTTATTCTATGATTTTCAGAGTTTGTAGGAAAAGCCATGTCCAAACATATGTATATGGTTTCTGCCCTGTGGGGCTTGTGGGTTGACCTCAGCCTCAGAATCATATGAATGAACTCAACATCATGAGGGCTACAGAGTCTGCTGGGAGGCCCCTGGGAAACCGTGATCGTGATGTTCAGGTGCAGATGTGGGACTGGGAGTCTGGTGAAGGAGGAGAGCATGAGGGCAGGGTGATAGTCTCGTGACCTGCCTGTCCAGTCTTTACGGAGGTCTTCTGTTCACCAGGTCCTCTCCGTTCTCTGGACTGCCACACAGATCTCCGTTTTAGAGAGGGTAGGAGTTTGAGGCCTGCCCAAGTTAGCCTGGCTAAGAAGGGGCTGAGTTGGGGTGTGGCCCAGGGCAGTATGACTTCTGTGCCTGTGACCTGCTGTATATTCTGCCTCACTGAGCAGGGACCTAAGCAGGAAAGAGCTGGGCACATTTGAGGAACTGAAAGATGGCTTGGGTGACTTTCAGACAGAGGTTAACAAGGGACAGAACCTTGCAGGCCACAGTTAGGGGCGGAGTAGGCAGCCTCAGGGAGAGGCCGGAGAGAGGGGGCTCTGGCTGGCCTGTGTCTGGTTTGTGTTTTTAAAGATCCTTTCCCCCTTCAGATGCAGCAGTCTGCCAGCATCTGCTGCAGCCTCCCTCTGTGAGTTGCCCCATCTCTCCACGCCCCTTGACGCCCCTGACACCACCGCCGGGCACCATGTCGACCTCGTCCCTACGGCGCCAGATGAAGAACATTGTCCACAACTACTCGGAGGCGGAGATCAAGGTCCGTGAGGCCACAAGCAATGATCCCTGGGGCCCGTCCAGCTCTCTCATGTCTGAGATTGCCGACCTCACCTACAATGTTGTGGCCTTCTCGGAGATCATGAGCATGATCTGGAAGCGGCTCAATGACCATGGCAAGAACTGGCGGCACGTTTACAAGGTCAGCACCTGGTCTGTCCCCTGGGGCTGGAAAACTGGGACAGCAGGGTGTGCCCTACAGGGGAGCTTCTGGTTCCCAAGAGGAGTTGAAATGCTGTGCTTGTATGTAAAGTCTCTTGTTTAATGACAGCAACAAATGCAGTTGATCCTTGGTATCCCTATGGCATTGGTTCCGGGTCCCCTGCATTTACCTAATCCAAGGATGCGTAAGTCTCTTCTGCAGATGGAGTGGTATTTGCAAATAACCTACCCATATCCTTCTGTGTACTGTTTATCACTTCTAGGTCACTTGTTGATTTCTGACACAATGCTAACGTTATGTGAGTAACTCTGATACTATATTTTTTAGGGAATAATGACAACAGAAAAACTCCGTACACATTTAAACAGTTTTTACCTCCAGATATTTTGGTCCATGGTTGGTTGAATCTGGGAATGTGGAACCTGTGGATCATGAGTAGCAGATCTATAACATTCTAAAGAGTTTTGACCCTTGTGTAAGTCTACTTTTGAATGAGTGAAATATCGGTAAGATTCGTGTGCTCAGAGATTTAAGGATTTAAGAGGGCCCATAGTTCCCTCATCCAAGGACATTCTCATCTGCGTCCCCATCCAAGCACGGGACCCCTTTACACAGATGACACTGGGCTGTGGGCATGTCAGAGAAGCATGGGGAATCTCAGCTGCCTTTCTTGAGATTTAAGAGGTCAGACCTCTCGGCTATACTCTTTATTGCTGCTGTGCAGCAACTACTAGGGTCTGATGTGCAGACCCCAAGACAGACAACAGGTGAGTGCTTGCCAGGAGTCAGGGTAGGGTGATGAGAGAGGGGCAGCAAAGGGAAGTTTTGGGTGACAGAACAGCTGTGTATCTTGGTTGCAGTGGTGGTTATGTGCTGGGGCACTTGGTCAGAATTGGGACTGTATGTTAGAAAGAGTGGGTTTGACTGGGTGGTGCATGCCTCTAATCCCAGTGGCTCAGGAGGCTGAGACAGGAGGATTACAAGTTCAAGGCCAGCACCAGCCACTTAGTGAGGCCCTGTCTCAAAAAATGAAAAGGGCTGCGTGGTAAAGCACCCCTGAGTTAAAGCCTCAGTCCCCTGAAAAAAAGAGTAGGTTTAATTGTATGTAAATTAGACCCTGATTTAAGAAAGAAAAAGTGAGAGAGTGTTTCTTTTTACAATTACAGAATATTTTGCTGTACAGATTGGCCTTAATTCCCTAATTCTGTGTTGATTTTTTTTTTTTTTCTTTCAAAGTGGTTTTCAGTGTTTTGCTTTTTCAAGCAAGAATGTCCTTGTATGTTTGCTATTTTCTAGAGCTGGAGTTGCTGGTTGGAGGGCATGTGCACGTGTAATTTTGGTAAAAGTGGTCCAGTGTGCTTGCCCTAACCGAGACAGACTCACTGCCTCGGCTTTGGGCCGAAGGGAATTTTGTGTCTGTGGGCAGGACTCAGTCAATGGGTTTCTGGTTCGACCGCTGCTTTGGGTGCTGAGAGCCTGGCATTCCCTCCTTAGGTCACTCTGTTCCTTGTCTTCTGGCAGAGAGACCAAGGGCATGGACTGAGGCCAGGTGGCTGGGTTACTTCTGTGGGTGGGACCTTAGGCCCATCGCTGAACCTCCCTCGTGGGAGGGTCCAAGGAGTGCTGTTCTTCTAACTTGGGTCATGGCTGGTGAGCATTGCAGGGCCCTGCTGCTGTGTTTTCCCCTGTTTGTGGAGGTCTGCTCTGTGTCTTGGTGGACACAATGAGGTCCAAGGCCCCTCTGTCCTGGCTGACCTTAGGGACTGCTACCAAGGCAGGGATGGTTCCCCTGCTCCAGTGTGAGAAGGCGGAGGCCCAGAGAAGGGGCAGCACTAGGGATTGGATGGGGAATTGAGGCCCACTTACATGACACACCAGGCTGGGTCATGACTTGGGTAGATCATAGATGGAGTCAGTTATTGGTACTTATTGTGATGGACTGTAAATGATGGACTGAGTGGCGTTTCTCCTGCTGAGAACTGGGGCAAGGCCCAGAGGATAGGCAAGCTCTGTGTGGGGGCAGGGAGAAAGGATGGGCTGATGGGGTTGGAAGAGAGGAGTGCATGGTGGGGGGCTGGGGGCCTTGGATAGCAGATCCTTCCTGACCAGTAGCTGGTATATTGCTGCTGGTGGCAAAATGCAGCAGGTGGCTTTTGGGCAGGGTCAGGAAGTCTTGGGAATGTTCCAGGCTGGTGGCTGTGGGCTGCACACAGGGCAGGGAAGTGGCAGGAGAGATGGGCGGGTAGGCCTGGGTGCTTCTTCAGGGTGGTGGGGAGTCCACACAAGGCTGTGTCTTGAATCCTGTTGGGTTGGCCTTTTGCTGGATGGTGCTAAGGACCTGCTCTGTTAAAACCCTGCTCTGGCCCCCCAACAGCTGCGGGACAGAGGTGGTCAACTCTAACTAAGTTAGAGGGGCTTGTGGGGATGGTGGAGGACTCTGAAGCTGTTGTGATAGGGGAAGACTTCTGAAGAGGCCGCCAGGCCAGTCACAGGTCCTTCCTGACTTTTCTAACCTGTTTTTTTTTTTTTAATTTTTTTAAAAAAAATTATGGATTATATTTATTTATTTATTTTTAGAGAGAGAGAATTTTTTAATATTTATTTTTTAGTTTTCGGCGGACACAACATCTTTGTTTGTATGTGGTGCTGAGGATCGAACCCGGGCCGCACGCATGCCAGGCGAGCCGCGCTACTGCTTGAGCCACAACCCCAGCCCGTGGATTTTTTTTTTTTTTAGTTGTTGATGGACGCTTATTTATTTTTATTAATTTATATGTGGTGCTGAGAATCGAACCCAGTATAGGGGTCCCCCCACAAATGGTAGGGAAAGGAAAAGAAGCCCATGTTGGTAGGGGACCCAGATGTAGCCACAGGCTCAGAGTCCCAAGCCCTGGCCTCAGGCACTGCTATTCCCACCCCTCATCCTTCCTGCAGGGCTGGACACTGAAGGTGCTTTTTTTTTAAGTATCATTTCTTTTCCTTTTTTTATTGTCAGTGGACCTTTATTTTTACTTATTTATATGCGGTGCGAAAATTGAACCCAGGGCCTCACACATGACCTCACACATGCTAGGCAAGTGCTCTACCACTGAGCCACATCCTCATCCCTAAATGTATTTTTCAGTTGTAGTTGGACACAATACCTTTATTTTATTTATTTTTATGTGGTGCTGAGGATCAAACCCAGGGTCTTGCACGTGCTAAGTGAGCACTCTACCACTGAGCCACAGCCCCAGCCCCTTAAAAAATTTTTAAAAGATGGACTTAATGAGATCTACTTTGTAAATAGTAAAACCTTTTTAGATACCACTCTCGGGATTCTGATAGATGGGTGTATTTTAAATTACCATCAAAGTCAAGACACAACATTTTTGTCACCCTGGGAAGGTCCCCCGTGACTTTTTAAAAATATATATATATATTTTTTATATTTATTTTCTAGTTTTCGGCGGACACAACATCTTCGTTTGTATGTGGTGCTGAGGATCGAACCCGGGTGGCACGCATGCCAGGCAAGCGCGCTACCGCTTGAGCCACATCCCCAGCCCTTTAAAAATATTTTTTAAAAAATTTTTTAGTTGTAGTTGGACACAATACCTTTATCTTATTAATTTATTTATTTTTATGTGGTGCCGAGAATCGAACCCAGCAGCTGGCACATTCTAGGCAAGCCCTCTGCTGCTGAGGCCCCCCCGCCCCCCATGACTTTTTTTGTATACTGGGAATTGAACCCAGGAGCACTTGACTACTGAGCCACATCCCTAGCTCTTTTAAAAAATATTTTATTTAGAGACAGGGTCTTGCTGAGTTGCTTAGGGCTTTGCTAAGTTGCTGTGGCTGCCTTTGAACTCGTGATCCTCCTGTCTCAGCCCCCTGAGCTGCTGGGATTACAAGTGTGTGCCACCACACCTGGCCCCTGGTGACATTTGGCTTTCCTTCTCCATGCCCTGACCTGGCCCAAATGCCCCTGCTCTACTCTCCAATTCTGCAGCTGCTTCTGATTCTGTTTTCCCTGTGACAGAGCCTGTGGATGTTAGTCTTTGAGTGCTCAGGAGTCCCCAGAGAATTAATGGCATCTGTGATACCCTGCTGCGTCTGGAGCCAGTTCTATCCCCATGCTGACCTGCACGTGGCCGTGCAAGTCATTATGAATTGCTCTTCTAGCTGCTGCCACACATGTGGAGATCTAAGTGTACACTTGGCCAGGGTTCAGCAGGGGCCACTGTCTGCATCTGACTGGCACCTCCTTTGGGCTTCACAGTTCCCTCCTGGAAGTGTGTGTGATAAAGATGGAATCCCAGAGACCCAGTGTCCCTGAGCTGCCAGGAGCCTGGGGTACACCCTCTGCCCTCAGGGCCCCCTTGCTGACTCCTGCCCACTTGGGGAGGACCTCTCATTCCCACCTCTGTCGCCTTGGATGGGTGGGAAAACTGAGGCTCAGAGTTTGGGGAGTGGTCTGGGACGTGGGCTCATCTCTCCAAAGCCAGAATGCTCCTGCCTGGCCTCATTTCATGGGGTCTAACTGCCCCTGCAGAGAAAGAACACTCCGAGTGGCCCCAGGGATGAATCTTGAATGAGTAGGTTCAGTGTTTATCCTCCACTTTTAGGCATGGTCCTCTGTCAAACACAGGTTCTCAGCACAGCCTCCAAATTACCCAGTGAAGGAGGTTCTTCCCTCCTTTTCATTGATTTTTCAGATCAGTAAACTAAGGCAGAAGTAGCTCAGGGGTCAGCAAGCTGTAGGCCTTAGGCCAAATTCCATGCATTGCCCTTTACAGAAAGTAGGTGCTGACCCCTTGTTCATTGTGATGTAGGACATCTTTGATAAAGCTGTTTCAAAGTTTAGCAGGGAGTGTTGGGTTGTTCAGTTGCCTGCTTTTACATTAAGGTTTTAAGATTTTCTGAGTTGTGGCATACCAAACAGATCATGAGTGTGTAGTGTGATTTGCTTTTGCCTACCTGCACACCTGTGTGTCCTGTCAAGAGGGAGGCAGAGGGTGTGTCCAGCTGCTGGTAGCCTCCCTCATAACATCTCTGCCCCAGAGGCACCGTGGCTTCCTGCCAAGACTGATCTAGAACACTAGAAGGCTGCTTGAGGTCCAACTTTGCTTGCTATCGGGTCTAGGGGCTTGGCCCATATTGTTGCATGTAGCAGTTCATTTTTCTTTTATTTTTGTGTATATGGTTACCCCACTGTGTGAACTTAACTACAATTGATGTACACATTTCACTGTGGCTGGGTTTTGGGGCTAGATCCTGGGTTCACAATCTAACTGCAACTCCGAAGTCCAGAGAGCTCTGAAAGTGAAAGTTTGTTATAATCCATTGGTGCAAAGTCTGATGCTGACCAAGGTGGGGCCTTTAATAGAGTGTGTGTTGGTCTCACTTTGTGAGTTGGCGTGACTCTCCTCTGAGAGTTCTCTTAGGGTGGCATGTGCACAGTCTTCCTGTTCTAAATCAGGGAGATTCTGGATTCCAAAGTGCTGGGCCCCAGGAGTTCTGGACCTAGCTTGCCCCTCTGCCTCTCAGGATAGGGAGTGATGCTGGATAGAAATCACTGTGCTTTTTCCTTTCCCTGCTACATGCAAACACTTCCAGGGCCAGTTAAAGATTAGTCTCCAGTCTCATCCATAAGTGCTCCTAACACGTGTTTAGAGAGCCTGGCCAAACCTAGGCTCTCTCCCCCAGAAGGCTGGGCAGATGCTAATGGCCCACAGCAGCAGTTTCTGGCAAATTCACAGTTTAGACAGAGTTTGGCTGCAGCAGCTGCCTCCTCCTTTTTTCCCCCCCCCAATTTTTTTTGGTTTGTTTTATGTGGACACAATGTCTTTATTTATTTGTATGTGGTGCTGAGGTTCGAACCCAGTGCCTCACACATGCTAGGCAAGTACCACTGAGCTACAACTGAAGCCCTATCCCTCCGTTTCCCCCCCACTTTGCTGTGTACCTGGGAGCCTGGATGGGTTTTGGGGGCTCCACGAAGCCCCTGAAAATCACCTGTAAAATTGGGATGTGCCTTTTTCTGAGGACGGTCGCCAGTATTAAAGGGACCTGGAACCTTGCTCTGTAGATGGGGTCTTGGGTCCAGGCCTTGCCCAGGGATGTGTTTTATCCCCCATTCAGTTTTAGTTTATTGAACGATAACTGATTCATATGTTACAAAATATAAAAGCCCCAAAGGGTGCAGATTCAACAGCAGTGTTTCTCCGCCCTGACCTCTTCATCCTGGTGTTCTTTCTTTTTATTTAAAAATTTTTTTTTTTTTTTTAGTTATAGATGGACACAGTTTCTTTATTTTGTTTTTATTTATTTTATGTGGTGCTGAGGATTGAACCCAGGGCCCCAAATGTGCAAGGCCAACGCCCTACCACTGAGCTCCAGCCCCAGCTCCCATCCTGGTGTTCTTTCTGAGAGCATGGGGCTCCTTCCTGGAGGACTTCACCTGGTCACCCCAGACTCCTGTCAGTGTGCAGAGCGTGGGCTCTCAAGAGTGAGGGCACATTCAGACTTACAGACCGAGGCGCAGGCTGTCCAAGGCACCTCTAGAGTGCCTTGACAAGTGCACTTTTGTTTGGCCCTGTTCCTCATATTCTGATTTGAAGGATGTGGAGAAAGCTTTGTGGCAGCAGATGACCCCAGGCCACCCAGTGGCTGCGGCCGCCCTATCCTCTTTGCTGTTTTCATTCAGGTAGATAGAGCTGCATCTCCAGGTCACCCCTTTGCAGCAAACAGTTGGCGGCATCTGGTGCACTCGGTGTTGGGCAGCCACCCCTTTCTGGTGACCGAACTTCTCATCATGCTGAAAGGACCCCCACCCCACTGAAGGTGCCCTCCCTACTCAGCCTCCCCAGCCCTTGGCAGGCTGCAGGCAGTTTCGGTGGCCACTCTGGACCGCTGCGCGTGGCTACTTTCTGAACACGCTCTGTCTCGCCTCCTTCTGCGCATGTGTCGTCACTTCACCCTTCCTACCACCTCATGTTCCTACTGTGCGGATGGACATGTCTACCACTGAGATGACATGGGCCGTGGGACTTGCACCCAGGAGGCTGCATGAGTGTCTGGGTACTTCTCTGCAGGGTCTGCTGGGATACCCAGCCTGAGTGACTGGTGTGTCCCTGCCCTGTAGGCCATGACACTGATGGAGTACCTCATCAAGACTGGCTCAGAGCGTGTGTCCCAGCAGTGCAAGGAGAACATGTATGCTGTGCAAACACTGAAGGACTTCCAGTATGTGGATCGTGATGGCAAGGACCAGGGTGTGAATGTGCGTGAGAAGGCCAAGCAGCTGGTGGCCCTCCTGCGTGACGAGGACCGGCTGCGGGAAGAACGTGCCCATGCACTCAAGACCAAGGAGAAGCTTGCACAGACCGCCACGGGTGAGGTCCCTTCCCTTTCCCTTGAAGCCCCTGACAGCCTCGGATCGGGTCTTCTCCTGTGAGTTCCTGCCTTCCAGCCATCAGGGGCCCGGCTTTCCTCACCCGGACCCTGGTCTGGTGGGCCTGTGTCCTTTCCTTCCCCTCAGGCCTCTCCTTGCCTGTTGCCATGGAACCCTAGAATTGAAATTTGCTCAGTTTTCCCACAGTATTCTCCCAGTGCCTCTTTAAGGGCTAGGTACGTTAGGTCCTGAGGGCAGCCAGCAGTGTCCCTGGAGCAGGTGCAGACAGGTGTGCCCACAGGTCTCTCTGGGGAGTGGTTGGTGCCAGGTAAGAGGGCCTCCAGATATGGGGCTAGGAGGTCATGCAGACTCATACTTAAGGGTGCTGCTGTCCTGTGCAGAAATGAGGTGGGGCAAAGGCTCTGGAGTGGGTGGAGAGAACCAGAGATGGAGGGCCAGTGCTGTGGAGGAGGGGATCAGCCGGGGTCACCACAGGCCTTTGTGTCTGCTTCATGGGACTTTAGGATGATCTTCATAAGTGATACACTCAGCTTGATTGGTAGTGACCAACATTTTAAAAAAGGTAGAAGTACAATAAAGAGGAAATTGGAGCTCATCCCCTATTCTAAGGTCATGATCTTCCGTGAAGCATGGACAGGCGTGTGGGCCCTGGATTGTGCAGGGTAATGCATTCTTTCTGGATGGGGGGATGCTCACAGCTATGAGAGGAGTTGGCCGCACAGGGGAGGGAGGGCCAGTAGGGTGTGCAGGAGACTGGCTGTTCCTGGGTAGTGCGCGTATGCCTGGGTTAGGAAAGCCCCGTTGGTAGTGGGGTTGTTCCTGGATGGGGAAGATGGAGTGTTGCCTGGAAATGAGAGTGGCTGGACCTGGTGGAGCAGAGGGAGCAGGAGGGAGCCTGTGAGCCAGGGGGTTCCAGCTGTGGGTGTTTCTGTCTGGTTGTGTCATGTTTGAGTTCTCTGTTAGCTCCCACTTGGAGAGGTGAGGGCAGAGCAGCATGTATACAGACCTGCCCAGGGCTCCAGCCTTGGCCATGAACCTGTAGCTGGAGTTTAAAGCAGGGAGGAAAGGAAGTCAGGGAGACTCAGGAGTGGCCAGTGTGGCTGGTGGGGAAGGGCTGGGCTGGGCAGGGCATTGGCTAAAGACTGGGGACCTTAACCATCTCATGGCATGTTCTTCACTCAGTCCACATAAGCGAGCATGCCTGGCCCTGTCCCCAAAACCTCCACCATGGACCTTGAAATGTGAGTTTCTTAGTTTTTCCCCTTCCATTTTTGATTAGTTTATTATCATTGTGCATACTGGTGGGCTATGTCTTTGCACATACACACAATATGACACTATAGTTTGGTCAGTTTTACTCCCCAGCATTTCCTGTAATTTTCATATGTCTTAATGTATTTTTTTAAATATATATTTTTAGTTGTTGATAGACCTTTATTTTATCTATCTGTAAATGGTGCTAAGAATCAAACCCAGTGCCTCACACATGGCAGGCAGGTGCTCTACCGCTGACCCCCAGCCCCAGCCCCTGTCTTAATGTATTCTTTATCATTTGTTTTTTCCGCTGGTTGAAAGTGGGAAGCCCAGCTTTGGCCAAAGGCCACAGTTTGCTGGTCCTGCCCTGGAGCAAGCTGTGGGAGGCAGCTCAGGAGCACCCTAGGGTGAGAGTAGAAGCAGGCAGGGCTGGCAGCCACAGGGCGCCTGTGGAGGGTGGCTAATGAGGGTGAACCCCCCATGCTGTGGTTGACAGAATGAGGTGGACCTGAAGCTCCCCACCCACCTTGGCTGGGGCCAAGGTTTGGCAGTGGGATGGGGACTCCTGGCGGCCCATTGTAGTACTGCGCTGATCTGGTTCCAGGCTGCCCTGATAGAGTGCGGTGGACCCTCGGACAACTTGCAGGAGAGCCTGGATGCAGGGTGGGTGGGACCAGGAGCACAGGACCCAGCACCTAGAGCTGAAGGAGACTACTTGCTAGGGTGGGGAGAAGAGGGGAGTGCAGGGTCTGCTCTGGGGGCTGCCGAGGCCGTGCCCATAGGGGAGTTTAGCAGACTTGGCGCTGGGGAGGGAGGGGTGGTGAGGAGATGCTGACTGCAGAGGCTCTGTCAGCCCTCCTGGGGGCCTACCACTGTCTTCTCCAACTTCTGCCAGCCCCGGAGACAGCTTCATGTGTCCCCAGCTGTCCCTTCTTGTTGTACTCCCGGAACCAAGAGCTCCTTGTCTACTTACTCTCTTCTTCTTACTGAGCCTTGGGTCCCACAGCCTGAACTGACACTGTCCTTCCCTGTGAATTCCAGCTGTTCCTGCCAGAGCCACAGTCTTCCATGAGCCCCTGGAAACTGAGGCTCTGGGCCTCCATCCCTGGTTGCCAGGGTTGGTGGGGGGCTAAGAGGGGACAGGGAAGAGGAACCTCTTGGCCAGCTCTGGGGCAGACCTCAAGGCAAACAGGCCTGGGCTCAGGTGTCCTTAGCACCCTCGTCCCTCCCTCTCCTCCTCAGCAATTTGCTCCTGTCCTCCCTTTGTTCCTCCTGTGGGTGGGTCTGCCTTCACCTCTCTCTGCAACCCTAGCTCCTCAACCCCTGCCCCAGGCTTGGCCTGCAGAGGCCTTGGTGGTGGGTATGTGGCAGCAGAAGCACCCGCCTTCCCGCCCTGGGGTTGCCGTCTCTTACTCCCAGGTCCCTGGGTCCTGGTGCAGCTGTCTTGTGTTCTTCCCGCCCCCAGCCTCCTCAGCAGCAGTGGGCTCCGGGCCCCCGCCTGAGGCAGAGCAGGCCTGGCCGCAGAGCAGCGGGGAGGAGGAGCTGCAGCTGCAGCTGGCCCTGGCCATGAGCAAGGAGGAGGCTGACCAGGTACTGGGTGCTGGGCCGTGGGCCGCCTCATCCTCCATCCTGTCTCCACGCCGCACCTCCACTGCTCCCCACTCCTGCCAGCCCTCCTCCCGGCCCTTGCTCAGCCTCTGCTTGCCCTGGTCCGCTGTTTCTGTCCTTCCTTCCTTTCTGGGAGCTGTCCTGGATCTCCGCCGTCTGGTGCTCTGCACCTCCCTCTGCCCATCCCTCACTGGCTTGGGGGTCTTGTGCCCCTCTCTGACCCTCTCCAGTCTTCTGTCCTCCTCCTTGACCTTCCCTTCTGCCTCTGCCTCTGGCTCTGGCTTCCCCACCTCTGCCCCTCACACTCTCTCTCCCCCAGCCCCCGTCCTGCGGCCCCGAGGATGACGTCCAGCTCCAGCTGGCCCTTAGTTTGAGCCGAGAGGAACACGATAAGGTCAGAGTGGCCTCCCTGCCCTGCCCAGGGGTCCCCTCACACCCTACTCAGGTGCTTGGGTCCCACCCCTCACCCCTTCCTGGAGTGCCCCCAGCCCACAGGCTGGGTCCACACTGAGCTCTTAGTGTCTTTGGCTGCAGGACCTCGGGTAGCATAGGGTCTGGTAGAGATGCCCTGGAAGTGAGGCAGACCTGCTAGGGTTGTCCTGGCGTGGCAGACCCCCAGTGCAGGCAGCAACACCAAGTCACATGCCCTGGCAGAAGGCCAGGGCAGTGGGGTGGCCCCTGCCCCCCTGGGGCACCTCACACTCTTCACATCTTGGACCACACATGCTTCCCTGCCACCCACCCGCCTTTGGCCCAGGTGTCCCACACCATTTCATTCATTGTCCACATCCCATTTTAATTTTCCAAAAGGAGAAAGGGTGGTGGGGCCTTCCAGGCCGCGGCAAGCCATGTCTGCCCAGTGCTTGTGCTCTGACTCCTGCTCTGGCTGGTGCTTCTGTCCCCACAGGAAGAGCGAATCCGTCGTGGGGACGACCTAAGGCTGCAGATGGCAATAGAGGAGAGCAAGAGAGAGACTGGAGGCAAGGAGGAAGTGAGTGGGGTGCTCTTCCCCTGGGACGTCCGGCTCCTCCTGTGGTTGGAGGTGATTTCTGGGCATGGTGTACTGAAGAGAGAAGGCCCAGAATGTTACAAGAGCCTGCGCGGCTGTGGGTGGGGTGTAGGGCATGGGTTGAATGTCCTGCCTGGGGTGTCCTCTCTGGGGAAACGCATGGTAAGGCGGAGCTGTGCAGCTGTGTCCAGACCTTCCCAGAAGCTCCTCTTCCATCTATCAGGGTTCTGGGTGGATGGGGCTCATTTGGGTGTTGGGGCTGAGTCCCTCAGGGCTGGCTGCAGGGTCAACACTGACCTTCTCGTCCAGTCTCCACTGGTGACCTCTCTTCACTCACTGGTCTGCCCTGAGCATCTCCATGACTCTCTGGACCCCACTGCCACCCTTCGGGCAAGGGAATCTTGAGGCCAGTCCTGACTTGAAATGTGAGGACATGCAGAGCAATAGCTGTGGCCATGGGTAGTCAGCTAGCGGGGCCAATTTGATGGACAAAAATGCCTGCTCAGGCCGGCCTCAGCCTACAGGGTCTTCATCTGGCTGCGCCAGCTGCCCCCTCTGTTCCTTCCACTCTTGGCATTGACCAGGAAGAAGGACGTGGCTCTTTTGTCTCTCTGAGGCTGTTTGCCTCGTGGGTGCTGCCTGGGGCATGTGTATGAATGTGGGACACCTCCACTTGCAGAGAGATGGGGCCCCAGTTGCCACCCCCACACACCTGGACACTGCTCAAGTGTTGTCACACGTGTAGCGCCTGGAGGCCCAGTGTGCCACGGTCGCTGCAGGACAACAGGGCTTGGGGAGGGTGTCCAGGGTGAGGCACGAGGAGGGTAGGCAAAGTCTGCTGAGATCAGATGTGGCGCAGTATGTGGGGCAGCCTGAGCTGCTGCAGGTTGGGGGGCTGATCAGAGGTTGTGAATGGCCACCTGCTGCCGTGCGGGTAGTGGAGGGGCCCAGAGTGGGGGGACTAGGCCCAGGCCCTTTGGTGGTTGGGCTGTGGGTAGGTGGAGGTGGATGGAGATGGGCAGGACCAGTGGGTGTGAGGGACTGCAGGGCATCTGAGATGGCCCTTCTTTCGTCTTTTCTCTGCACCCTTAGGGTCCCACACTCCTTCCCTCCAGGTCCTCACCCTCTTTTCCTCCGGCTCCCCACCCTTTTCCCTCCTTCCCTACCCTCTGCCCTCGGTCCCTCCGGCACCTGTGTGCTCTTCTCTCTTCTCTCTTGCAGTCATCTCTCATGGATCTTGCTGATGTCTTCACGGCCCCGGCCCCTCCACCGGCTTCAGACCCATGGGGGGGCCCAGCACCCATGGCTGGCCCCATCCCCACGGCCGCCCCTGCCTCAGACCCCTGGGGGGGACCTGTTGTCCCTCCAGCTGCTGATCCTTGGGGTGGTCCAGCCCCCACACCAGCCTCTGGGGATCCCTGGAGGCCTGCTGCCCCTGCAGGACCCTCTGTTGACCCTTGGGGTGGGACCCCAGCCCCTGCAGCTGGAGAGGGCCCCATGCCTGACCCATGGGGAAGCTCTGATGGTGAGTGCCACAGGCCACTCCACTACAGCCCCTCAGCCCTGTGTACAACCCTTAGCCAACCATGCCTTTAGGAGGGGGAACAAATGCAGTCAGGGGGTTCCAGGCAGTGGAGGGTGCCCTGGACACTGTGGGTGTCAGATGAGATGGCCCAGAGGAGGACAAGTGAGATTGAGTCTTGGAGGACTTGGGAGGGCCTCTGGGGAGGAGGCAGCTGTACAGGGACTGCGCAGGAGAGTCTGAGTGTGTTTTGGGTACCTGGAGAGGGTGGCGGGTGAAGCTGGGATTGGGTTAGGGTGTGGAGGGGCTGGATGCCTGTCTGGACAAAGACTGGAGGCTTGGAGGAGTGGCAGGTCTGGTGAGGCTAGGCCCAGGCTCTGCACCCCGATGGGTGTACAGGTGTATATGCCTGGAGGAGGCATGGACGTGGGCTGGGGTCATTGCTTCAGTGGCTACGGGCTCAGAGGAAGCAACCCCCAGCCACCCAAACAGGGAGGCCACCCTCCCCCCCGCTGTTCCTTCCTCACCTAGGTGGGGCTCCGGTCAGTGGACACCCAGCTTCTGATCCCTGGGCTCCTGCACCTGCGTTCTCTGACCCCTGGGGGGGGTCACCTGCCAAACCCAGCACCAATGGCACTGCAGGTATTGGGCAGCTGGGCTGTATGTGCATGTTGGTGTAATACGTTCACCTCCTGGGTCCTGAGGGTGCGGGGCACAGAGGCAGGGCCTCCAGGTGCTTGCTGAGTGGAACACCCTGACCCCCATAGCAGCTGGAGGCTTCGACCCAGAACCTGATGAATTCTCAGACTTCGACCGACTCCGCACAGTCCTTCCAGCCTCTGGAAGTAGCACGGGTGAGCTGCCTGCCCCCCTTGTTCCCCAGAAGCTCCCCACGCCGTCTCTGCCTGTCCCATTTTCCTCGTCCAGGCAGGACAGGATGTCTTTAAGACAGAAGAGTTGGTGAGATAGAATGAGCCAGACCCTGTTCACAGAGGACACTGTGGCTGTGTTGGGAGTCATGTCAGAGGGGAAAAGTTGCCAAAGCAGTACAAAGAGTTCCCTTTGGTGATCGCCTACCCGGTCGCCCACCTCTGGTCCCTCTCTGCCCGAGGCATCCGTCTGGAGCAGGCCAGTGCAGGGCTCTTTACCAGAGTGTGCCCCCAGCCATTGTCCACTTTTAAAAAATTCTTGAATTAAGCAAACTCCTGCTGAAGTGCCAGCCCTGGTGTAGAAGCGTTTCCACTGAAGAGGTCTGGAGGGAAAGAGTGACCCCAGCTCCCCTCCTCCCTTATGGTGGCGCTGACCTAGACAGCCCGCTGGTCTGCAGCTGGCATTCTTCTCAGCCTTTCCTCCCCTTACAAATTTGTGTAGTTTTTAACATTAGAATTTTTAGATGTTTTTTTTTTTTCTTTAAAGTGACCTCAGGCCAATAGATGTCATCAGCTTATGGCGACAGCCATGGCTCCTCCACTGTGAGATCCCCATGGGGGGCCCGCGTGCTAGGTGGGCTTCTTCTTCTTTTTTTTTTGGAGAATTTTAATATTTATTTTTTAGTTTTCCGCGGACACAACATCTTTGTTGGTATGTGGTGCTGAGGATCGAACCCGGGCCTCACGCACGCCAGGCGAGCGCACTACCGCTTGAGCCACATCCCCAGCCCCTAGGTGGGCTTCTTGTGAGGACCCTGTGTTGAGCCTGAAGGTGCCCTGTGAGCACCCATCCTGCTTTCAGCACCTGGCCCTTCTTAGATGGCTCCTTCCTGAGAGTCACTGCCCTGGTTGTCAGGGACACCACATTCCCTCATTCCCTCTGTGCTTGCTCCCTGGAATTAGGCCCCTGTAGCTTTGACTTTGGGCTCTGGAGTTTGAGCTGCCCGCCTTGGACAGATCATGACCCCTCTGGGCCTCACGTCCTCAAGGAAGTCCCAGCCTGCCTGTCTCCTTTCAGAGCTGTGTGACCCTGCTTATCTCCTAGGGGAGCTGGAGCTGCTTGCAGGAGAGGTGCCCGCCCGCAGCCCTGGGGCATTTGACATGAGTGGGGTTGGGGGGTCTCTGGCTGAAGCTGTGGGAAGTTCCCCACCTGCCACTGCCCCAACCCCCACACCTCCCACACGGAAGACGCCAGAATCCTTCCTGGGGCCCAATGCAGCCCTCGTCGATCTGGACTCCTTGGTGAGCCGACCCGGCCCCACTCCTCCAGGAGCCAAGGCTTCCAATCCCTTCTTGCCAAGTGGTGAGTGTGGCACCCCCTGCAGGCCAGCCAGAGCCAGTGCCTCATGGGCTAGGGATGCTTCCCTCCACCCCCCAACTGTGTGCAGACACTGGCGGAGCCAGCACCTGCTGACTGCACCCTGTCTCTCCTTTTCTCTCTGCAGGAGCCCCAGCCACCGGCCCCTCTGTCACCAATCCCTTCCAGCCAGCGCCCCCTGCAACGCTCACCCTGAACCAGCTCCGTCTCAGCCCTGTGCCCCCAGCCCCTGGAGCTCCCCCTACCTACATCTCTCCCCTTGGTGGGGGCCCTGGTCTGCCCCCAATGATGCCCCCAGGTCCCCCAGCACCCAACACTAACCCCTTCCTCCTATAATCCAGGGCAGGAGGGGGACCTGGCCTGGCCGACTTCCCCCCACTCCTGTTCCCTGGGAGACAGTGTTGTGAGTGCATGTGAAATGGGGGCACTCCCACCCCAGCGCCCTTCCCCCTTCTGGGGCCCACTCACACTACGCCCTCTTCCCACATCCCCAACCCATTTCCCCCAGAGAAACTGGACATGGGGGATGGGGAGGGGAGCCAGCCAGAGGAGGACCCCTTTCTGTGGCATTAGAAGAGGGAGGGACAGCTGGGGTCCCCCCACCATTCCCCCTCCCTCCAAATTCCTGACCCCCGTCAGTGTTTGAGCCTCCTCATTCCCCCCTTTGCACCCCGTGGTGAACCCTTGGTGATGATTTGGGCAACTTGGGGAATAAATGGCAATTCTCACGGGTGTGGCTCCTACATTTCCATTCACAGTTCCTGTGTCCCTCAGAAGCTTCTCTCCTTGGGGGATCCAGAGCTTGGAATGTCTTCCCTCTTAGGGGCAGCTGGAAACTTGTCCCTCTCTCAGAAGCATTGATTTATCTGAGCTAGTTCCTGGGGCAGGCTGGCTGAGAGCCGAGAGTCTGCCAGACACACTCAGGGTTCGGGGGACTGTGCTCTGGGGAGCTGGTGTCCTTGGGCTTGAGGCATGAGGCCTGCTCCAGTCAGTGGCACTGTGTTGAGGTCAGCACTGTTGAGGGAAAGCTTGGTGGTGGTGAGACCAAGAATCGCTCTGGTGACATGTGCCTTGCGTCTGTGCCTTTGTTGTTGCCTGTGCCTGCTGCAAGCATTGCTGACCCACCCCAGTACCCCTTGGCACCTCTGGAGTCAGCCTCTGCTGGCTGAGTCAGGTGAACCATCAGGTGCCACCTGTTGGCCATTTTTGTGTGTTCTTGTGTGCTGGACCCTGTCTGGTGAGGACTGGCCCAGCAAGGTGGGTGCCACCGTCACCTGTACATACAGATGAACATTGGCCATCTGTAGCCCAGGTCCTCAGTGATGGGGGCCCATGTCCTCCACGAGTTCCCTTCTGTGTGGGATCTCCTCTTACTCTGTAAAGTCAGGTCCTGACTACTAGGTTCTTTCTTGGTGACTACAACTCCATCAGGTGAAGTCTGGATGGAAGCCAGGCACAGGGACGTTAGTAACACTTCCTTCTTGCCTCTTCTGTTGGAGAGGCTCAGGTTGAGGGGACAGATGACTGTCATGGGTGCTTGCTACAGCATCCATGCCAGCCAGGGTCTCCACGAGGGCCACTCATAGGGGTCATGATGCAGCTCTAGGATGGCTTGTGACACCCCTGCTCCCTGATGTCTCCCTTATGTGGATGTTGCTGAAAGCGTGTATGACCTTGGAGCCGTGGAGTGGAATAAGAGTGTCTTGTGGTGACATGAGTTAGGGTCTTCTACTTTTTGCCAAGTGTGCTCTGACCTCTTGGTGTCTGGAACATCCTCTCTCTCCCCACTCAGGCCAGGGTGCTGGGAGGGGGATAGGGATGGAGGAGCTGGCCAGCCATGCCATGCAGAAGAGGACAGGTGGGTCAGCTGGCTTGCCAGTATCCCTGGCTTGACCCAGGAAAACAGCCCCCTTCCTGCACCTGGATCCCTAGACTGCATATGTTGGTCTGAGGGGACTCCCCAGGAGGAAATGGACCTGGGCTTCCTGAGACCCACTCTAGTCAGGGTAGGGCAGTTGTGGGTGGGGCAGCAGGGCAGGAAGACCAAGGCTCTTGCAGAGTTGTCCTCTGGTGCAGCAGCGTGGCCACACATCAGCCCCTCTGCCCTGATGCAGGGTATTCTGGGATAGATGCCTGAGTGGGCACTGTGCTTCAGTTAGGAGCAGGGAAAACGGCAGTGACAGGAATGGCCAGCCCAGCGGGAGTGTTGTAAGGCTCTGATCGCTGCAGCATGAAGCAAAAAGCAGCACCAACGAGCTTGGTTTGTTCATTCTTTTCCCCAGAGTATTCCAGCTACCAGAGTTAGTAGGAGCTACCATTTAAGGGAGCCCTCTGAGGCCCAGCACCTTGGTGTGTGGTGGCCCTCCAAGATGGGGTGGCACGAGGGAGTCCCCAGTCCAGGATGCACGTGCAGAGTGCATTTTACTCCTGAACCCAGAAACACTGTATCACTGAGCTATATCTTTAGTCCCCCACTTTTAAAATTTTAAGACTGGGGCTCCCTAAGTTGCTGAGGAACTTGTGATCTGAACAAAGAAAAATAAAAATTCTGGATGATCACATGTGATTATACTACATAATTTAGGAAAAGATGTCACTGGTTAAGTTTTTCTACCTTACTCCTTCCATTGACAGCATTAACGTGTGAACTAATGTTTATATTTAGTTCAGCTGCATTTATGGCACAAGATCTCGTTTTCTAGACAGCACCAATTTTCCTGAAATAAGAGCTCTTATTTTTAGCAGCAGTTATATTTTTAAAGATTAGCAGTTTTATAGAGAAAATATTTTAACTATACCTTTTGTATTTTATACTCACCAGCTACAATATTTACAAAAAGCTAATGTCTACATAAAAAGTGATCTTTTTTCACTTTCCTAACTCCATATCTTAGTCAATTTTTTTTCCCCCTCTTCCCTGTTTCTGACCTTGTTGGGGGAAGTACAAGAGTTTCAATCCAGGTACTTATTTGTTTTAGATGGGATGCCTGATTTTAAGTGAGTATAAAGGGTAGAATGAAATAATTCTTAGTTCAGGTGTGTTCCATTGCCTCAAAAGTTATGTGACAAACAGTGATTACTGACAACCTAGAAAAAAATGAGACATTTGAAGGTGCCTTAACAATCTTAAGCCCACAACAGCTGAACGGCCAGGTGGCCAGTATACTTCACTGTGAAGCAGCCATCGCTGACTGGCCCTCAAGGTGAGACTCCAATCCTGTGGTTTTGGGTAAATACACAAATTTAACAAGACTGGTCACTAAATTAAAAAACTGATTATTTTAAGAGCAGTTTACATTGAGGAAAATACTGTGCTGAGGTACTCTATGTAAAGAGAGATCGGAGACACGGGGAATTGGCAAGTGATCATGCTAGAGAAACACCATGAAGGCCGTCTCCCCGGTGGGGTGCACTTACTACAGCCTGCATTTTGCTGACAGTATTTCCCTAAAAGTCACCAAGTCACTCAAGTAGTAGTTTGTGTTAAATTAATATTGAATTTTAGGGAAAAGTAGCCACTTCAGATTGATAGTGACATAATATTAATTGTGCAGATTCAGACAAGAGTTGACAAATTTCTAGAATATCAAATTGAAGTCCTTTGCCCAAACAGTCAAGGACCACACAGACAGCCCAAGTGTGCAATTAATGATTTTAAATTTTGATCCTCTGAAACAAGTTCTGGAATGGATGGATTTCCCATTAATTCCACCACAGAAAGATTTATTAACATTGTGTTAATGCTGCAAATGAGAAAACAATTCAGGGGGAATATACTCACAAGTAATTTGATCTGATAAACTGATACCAAATGGACAAAACTAAAAAGTAAAAAAATGTTTTGAAAAAAATGACAAAAATAACATGAGGGGGCACAGTTAAGGCATCTAAAGAAATTCCACATAGCTTTGGCTTATTAAAATATTTCACACTTTGTTTGAGAGACTTGAAAGCATCTGACAAGCCTGCACATTGGTTGAAATCAGACAGTTTGCAAGCATCCTTCCCACGTTTGCCAGGGTCGGTGAAGAAGCCTCTCCCCAAGAGATCATGGTGGGGGAGTTCCTCCCAATCCTGCCTCACACTTGATGGCCACCCCGAGGTCTGCGACAGTGACAATTATTACCTGGAAGAGAAGGGACTCGGGTTCCCATTGCTTGGGGAACAATGCAGCTTTAGCTTTCCCGGAGTATGACGCCTGAACAGGTTTATGACACTGGAGAATCTGAAGCATCTTCTACCTTGAACCACTCCCTCCTCCTTCCTACAGTAGCGCGATCTTCCCAGTTGTGTGATAGTCCAGTGACTCTAGGAACACAAGCATGTCCTGTGCTTTCCGTCTTGGTTCTGCTCAAATGTACCCAGTGTCTTCCTAGTTTTCCTTGGACTCCAGCCTCCTATGAACTTCCCTCGCAGCAGCAGCACCGCCGGGCCCCTCCCCGGTCTGGGAACCGGCTGCGGCTCGCCAGGGAGCCCAGGCACCCCCCCACCCCAGGCCCGAGAGGCCGGTCAGTCCCGGGCCGATGGCCAATACGACACGGTGTGGGTCATGGAAGCGCCGCCTCCCGCCCGTGCTTCGCTGCCCGCAGGGGCAGAGAGCGTTGAGGCTCGCGCCACACGGAGACTGTTGCGGAGACTCGCGCAGACAGGTGACCAGCGCCGATCCTCCTCCTCCTCCTCCTCCTCCCCTCCTCCTCCTCCTCCTCCTTCCCTCCTCCTCCTCCTCCCCTCCTCCTCCTCCTCCTCCTCCCCTCCTCCTCCTCCTCCCCTCCTCCTCCTCCCCTCCTCCTCCTCCTCCTCCTCGCGCAGATGACCAGCACCGATCCTCCTCCTCCTCCTCCTCCTCCCCTCCTCCTCCTCCTCCCCTCCTCCTCCTCCCCTCCTCCTCCTCCTCCCCTCCTCCTCCTCCTCCTCCTCCCCTCCTCCTCCTCCTCCCCTCCTCCTCCCCTCCTCCTCCTCCCCTCCTCCTCCCCCTCCTCCTCCTCCTCCCTCCTCCTCCTCCTCCTCCTCCCCTCCTCCTCCTCCTCCTCCTTCCCTCCTCCTCCTCCTCCCCTCCTCCTCCTCCTCCTCCTCCCCTCCTCCTCCTCCCCTCCTCCTCCTCCTCCTCCTCCTCCTCCCTCCTCCTCCTCCTCCTCCCCTCCTCCTCCTCCTCCCCTCCTCCTCCCCTCCTCCTCCTCCTCCTCCCCTCCTCCTCACCCCCCTCCTCCTCCTCCCCTCCTCCTCCCCTCCTCCTCCTCCTCCTCCTCCCCCCTCCTCCTCCTCCCCCCTCCTCCTCCTCCTCCCCTCCCCCTCCTCCTCGCGCAGATGACCAGCGCCTATCCTCCCCTCCTCCTCCTCCTCCTCTTCCTCCTCCTCCTCCTCACCATCCTCCTCCTCCTCCTCCTCCTCACCATCCTCCTCCTCCTCCTCCTCCTCCCCTCCTCCTCCTCCTCCTCCTCATTTTGCAGCGAATGCCACTGGCAGGACATCTGATAGAGCTTTCTGAAATGCTGGAAATATTCTTTGCGCTTGTTCAAAGGGGCTGCCACTAGCCACGGGCTGCTGTTCAGAACGAGGCGTGGCTAGTATAAATGAGATTTCAAGGATCTGAAATTTACAGAGGGAATGGCAGTCTGTTAGGGATGCGAGAAGCCAAGAGGGGCCCTGGCGTTTTCGGCCTCTAGTCCAGCAGAGGGCGCCAGAGACCGCGGCCGGAGCTGGGCTGGAGCAGGCGGGGTCTGCGGGGAGCGGCCCGCGTGCAGGAGCCCGCGCTCCTCCTCCGGCCTAACCTCCGGCCTAAAGGGACGCTACTTGTCTCCAGCCTCTGTCTCCCCCTCACTCGCCAGCTCGCCTCCCCGGGCCATCTCGCAGAAGGCGCCGTGTACTGGTCCCTCTTCAGCACCCTACTTCCGCCGTCCTCCGAGCGCTCCTAATCCGGGTGGATAGTCCTTGTAGAGCTGAATTGTCTGCCCCAAATCCATCCGTTGAAGTCCCCAGTCTCTCAGAATGTGACTTTATTTGGAGATAGGGCCTTTAAAGAGACAGTGAAGGTAAAAATGGGTCCTAATAATACAACAGATTAGGACAAAGACAGGCACAGAGGGAAGGTCACCTGCAAGCCAAGGACAGAGGCTGCAGGAGGAACCGGCCCTGTGGACACCTCCGAGTCGGGCTTTCGGATTCCGGAGCTGTGAGGAAATAAGTCCACGTTAAGTCGTGTGACCCATGAGACTGTTACCGCAGCCCTCGTCCGGTGGGCCCAGACTGGGCTTAACAGAGAGCAGACTTCAAAGCAGCTTTTATCCACACATCTAATGAAATAAAAGTGTTCAAATAATGAAGGAACTTCTACTAAGAATGAAAGGACAAATAGGGAATCTCGAGCAATGGGAATGGCGGAAGCCAAGTGGATGAATGCAACCTTCGCTGCTCTCTATGGAAACACTTGGCGCTTGCTCTGTCCCATCTGTTGCACAAGCTCATACTGGTCCTTCTCTCAAGTCCCTGGAGTACCATCAACCTAGCTTGTTCCTTGGTGGGGGACCTGGCCTGCTACCTCTGATGCTCACATACACACACTCACACACACGCAGAGACACTGGCCGCCTCCTTCTCTCATGCAAATGGCAGTGATAGGGGCTGTGGTGTGGCCCAGCTTCCCACTGATGCCCCCTGGGAAGTGAGCAGAACCAGCTTTTCAAGGTCTCTGGCTGACTGCTGTACTACAGATACATGTGGGAGACCCCCACCCCAAGAAATGGAAAGCCTGGGAAGATTTGCAAATATGCCACTCTGTTTTCTTCAAGCCACACACAGCTCAGGGGGCTGAGGTGGGAAGCCTTGCTGGCTTGAGATTCCTGAGTATGACCTCATTTATCTGAATATTAAACTTCTCAGGTTCCTGCACAACAAGGATCTGAAAGAAATTAGCAGAGACATAGATAGTTGCTTATTGCTGAGAGATTGAGATCTGTTTGTAGGCTTGTTCAGGCAAGTTTTTTTGTGTGTGTGTTACTGGACATTGAACCCAGTTCTATTCTACTTCTGAGCTACGTCCCAGCTCTATTTTAAATTTTATTTTGATACATGCTCTTGCTGAATTGCTGAGGCTGGCGTTGCACTTTCGATTCTTCTGTCTCAGCCTCCCAATTATGGCTGTGTGCCACTGTGCTAGTGTGGGCAAGATCTTCATCTGCCAACAAAGTGAACAAAAACCTGGGGAGGGGGATCCCAGAAGAACAAAACAGAATCCAGAGTTGACACCACACATTCCAATTATAGTGTTCTCTTTTTTGGTGGGGGAGGTTGGGGGAGTATCAGGGATTGAACCCAGGGGTGCTTAACTGGTTACTGGGCCATGTCACACGCTCACCTTCATCCCGTTTTTGTACTTCTTTTAGAGACAGGGTCTTGCTGACTTGCTCAGGGCCTCACTAAGTTGCTGGGGCTGGCTTGGGAATTGCAATTTTTCTGCCTTAACCCCCCAAGCCAGATGTGCAGCACCATGCCTGGCAGTGCCCTATTTTCAACCAAAAATCACTAGACAAGCAAGAATGCAGGAAAGGCAGACTACTGCTTACCAACAAGAGCAGTGACACCAGAGTAACCAAGCACTGAGATGTGGGTTCAACGGACATAGACTTCAAAGCACATTTTGTTATGCTCGAACTCAGGACCCCCAAAAGACCACCAGAGACCAAGAAAGATGTAAGCAGCAAAGAGGTGTTTATTGCGAGCTAGGTCGGTCCTCTGCGTGCACACAGCAACTAGTGACGTTGAGAGGCCCCGAGCCCAGGGTTTGCAGCAGTTTTATACACTCTTTGGGGAAGGCAGGGACTTCACATACATCATAGCATCTCTTAGCAAATCATCACACACCACGGGAAAATCATAAAACAACTCTAAAACATGATTAGCACATTCACTGGCGGGAACAAGTTGGGTAGGAGTGATTGGTTAGTACAAGAGGGGGATTCTTTGAACTGATTGGTTTAGGCCATGAGGGGTGTACATGCTGAACTACATGGTTTCCCAACATGTTATCAACCACCATAAACTACTGGGGGGTCATCTGGCATCCCAGGTATTTCCCTGTCTCATGCTGATTGGTGGTTGCTAGGGGGCTGCTATGGTCCTCACCTAGCCTGACTGAGTCAGGGACACCTGTTTCTGCAGATCTCTCCTGTTATTTGTAGATAAACAACTCAGCAGGGTGGGTATGTGCCTAGGAGTGCTCTGTGGGTCTTTCCAAGGACAAGGGTCACGCCCCCTTCCTTGGATAGGCTTTGCTCTGAGGTAGAGGCTGGTTTTTCAATTTTATATTTTATGAAATGTGTTCAAAAGTTTAGGAAAATATGACAAGAATGAATGAATAAATGGGATATCACCCCCAAGAAATGGAAATGATAAAAGCCAAGTGGAAATTTTAAGGCTAAAAATTACAATAACTGAAATGAAAACATCTGTAGATGGGCTTGTCATAATTTTTTTTTGTTTTTTGTACCCAGGATTGAACTCCAATGGCACTCAACCACTGAGCCCCACCCCCCGCCCTATTTTGTATTTTTTTTAGAGATAGGGTGTCACTGAGTTGCTTAGTACTTTGCCATTGCTGAAGCTGGCTTTGAACTTTTGATCCTCCTATCTCAGCCTCCCGAGCCCCTGGGATTACAGGCACGCATCGCAGTGCCCGGCTGTCATAATTTTTATATGGTACAAAAATGTCAACAAACCAAAATTAAAGTATGGTTATTAAGTTTAAAATCTACTTAGAAGGTCAGTAAAAATGAAGAGTGCGTGTGGGGCCATTTCAGCCACGCAGCTAAAAAGAAGTAGGAGGAGAAAGACATTGAAGACATAGGAATGGATAACTTCCAAATTTGGGTGAAAACCATCAGCCCTATTGATTCAAGAAGCTTAACAAAACCTAAGTGGATTAAATGCAAAGAAAACTATAGCTCAACATTCTCATAATCAAACTATGAAGGCCAAAAGGTCAGAAAAAATGTTGAAAGTAGCAACAGAAGTGACCCTGAATTTTGGCCAGCAATGCCTTGTGCCTTTGTGATATTTAGCAACCCCTGTGGACTCTACCTGATGACTTCCTTGGATCCCTTTAACATCTGTAGAAGCTTTAGTGAGGTCCCCTCATTCATGACTCACATTCTCAGTAATTGGCATCCCCCACCAAAGATTTATAAAAAACTGAACTTTAGGTTTGATTTTAACATGTCCATTTTATCTTTTACTGAACCACTGTATGTATTCACTGCCTGCCGTTTACTTGGGGTTGCTTTGCTTAGCTAATAACTTAAAATAAAAGCTTGTATAATGTATTTCGGCACTTTTTACTTCCTATAAAAGTATTTAGTGTTACAAATTGCCCTTATTTTTTTTTTAAGCTGGGGATTGAATTCAGTGGTGCTTTACCACGAAGCTACCTCCCCAGCCCGTTTTATTTTTTATTTTGAGCCAGGGTCTTGCTAAGTTGTTGAGGCTGCCGAACTTTCTATCCTCCTGCCTCAGCATTTAGGGCTGCTGGTATGACAGCTGTTGGCCACGATGCCAGCTGATTTTTGATCTGTAGTTCAACCAGGAGTATGTTGTTTTTGTATTTCATTTAGAGAAAGGGTCTCACAGATTGGCTTAGTGACTCACTTTTGCTGAGGTTGGCTTTGAACTCGCCATCTTCCTGCCTCAGCCTCTCAAGCCGCTGGGATTACAGGTGTGCGCCACTTAGCCCAGCTTGTGTCGTCCCATTTATAAGGGGATTGCCCAGATTCATTTCTATTCATGATTTATGATTAAATCTGTTGGGGTTAGTAGACGGTGCATATGATCTCAACTTTGAAATTAGTTTTTTCTTCTGATTGCATATGTCTTCCCTTGTCTAATGTTCAGTGTGCACTGGAGATGGATTTGTGGTTTTCAAATTTGGGTGAAATCAAATATGTATACATTTTTACTGTTTATATAGATCTTGTTTCCTTACCTAGAAAAATCAATTCATATGTTGGGTCACATTCAATATTTTATTTCATTTATAAGCTCCATCAGGAAATAAATTGATCCTAAATAAAATTTAAAAATTAATCTGAAGGTTCAGAATTTTATTAGAACGGAAACAGCATTAGGTCCCAAAGAAAACCGCTCTGGACTTTTGACAGTCACCTCTCCGTCACAGCAGGCTACCTGTGCTGATGCCTAGGAAGGGAGCAACTCGCCTCCTGGGACTTGGCCTGCACACCACTGGGCCTTGTGCTCCGGCTCCCAAGCTGGGGGCTCAGTGGTGCACACAGGCCCGCCGGGAGGCTGGCGGGGAGGACCCAGGGGAGGACTGCGGGAAGGCTGGAGGGAAGGCCTGCCAGATGGATGGCCAGGGGGACTGTGGGAAGGACTGAGGGAAGGTTGGCAGGAAGTTGGCGGGGGTGGGGGTGGGGGTGGGGTGGGGGTGGGGTGGGGGTGGGGTGGGCGGGGGGGCGGTACCACCGGGAGGACTGCCGAAGGCTGGCAGGAGGATCTCAGGAAGGCTGGCTGGGAGCACGACAGGAAGGCTGGCTGGGAGGACGACAGGAAGGCTGGCTGGGAGGACCTCAGGAAGGCTGGCTGGGAGATCCGCGGGAGGGCTGGGGACGAGGACTGCGGGAAGGACCTTGGGAAGGCCCTTGGGAAGGCTGGCGGGGAGGACTGCAGGAAGGGTGGCTGGGAGGACCGCCGGAAGGCTGGCTGGGAGCCTGGCAGGGAGGCTGGCTGGGAGGACCGCAGGGAGGCTGGCTGGGAGGACCGCAGGGAGGCTGGCTGGGAGGACCGCAGGGAGGCTGGCTGGGAGGACCGCGGGAAGGCTGGCTGGGAGGGCTGCAGGACGGATGGCTGGGAGGACCGTGGGAAGGCTGGCTGGGAGGACCGCGGGAAGGCTGGCTGGGAGGACCGCGGGAAGGCTGGCTGGGAGGACCGCGGGAAGGCTGGCTGGGAGGACCGCGGGACGGCTGGCTGGGAGCCTGGCAGGGAGGCTGGCTGGGAGGACTGTGGGATGGCTGGCTGGGAGCCTGGCAGGGAGGCTGGCTGGGAGGACCGCAGGGAGGCTGGCTGGGAGGACCGCGGGAAGGCTGGCTGGGAGGACTGCGGGAAGGCTGGCTGGGAGCCTGGCGGGGAGGCTGGCTGGGAGGACGGCGGGGAGGCTGGCTGGGAGGACCGCGGGGAGGCTGGCTGGGAGGACCGCGGGAAGGCTGGCTGGGAGGACCGCGGGAAGGCTGGCTGGGAGGACCGCGGGAAGGCTGGCTGGGAGGACCGCGGGGAGGCTGGCTGGGAGGACCGCGGGGAGGCTGGCTGGGAGGACCGCGGGAAGGCTGGCTGGGAGCACTGCGGGAAGGCTGGCTGGGAGCCTGGCAGGGAGGCTGGCTGGGAGCCTGGCAGGGAAGACGGCTGGGAGGTTCCCGAGGAGAATCCTGGGCGACCCAGACCACTGGGCAGATGCGCAGGATGCCGCGGTCGTCAGGAAGCGTGTTCGCTGGAGAGAAAAAGGGGCGCAGCGGGCGCGCGGTGATGCCAGTGAAGGTGAAGATATGCCCACCGTCCGCCACGTCGCAGAAGGTCAGGACCCCCAGCTCGGCGTCCAGCAGGATCCCCAGGCGGCGCAGACGGGGCAGCAGCCGCAGCTCGGTCATTGGCTCCGTGCAGGCAGCGAAGATCTGCCCAAGCCGCAGCCCCACGGTCCAGAAGCCGTGCTCGGTCGACAGCTGCAGCGGGCCCCGGCGGCTGGCCGCATCCGCACACACCCCCACATCCCACTCACGGCTGGTGCCCACGTCCACCTCCCAGTAGCTGCGGCCAGATTCCAGCCGTGGGGAGCCCAGCACACACGCAGAGACATCGAACCTCTGGGCTCCAGAGCTCCCCCGCTGTGCAGAGCGCGCGTAGCGCACACTCCGCAGGTCCGGGGAGATGGCCAGGTGGCTGTGCGCCGTGTCCACGTCCAGTGTCACGTCCACTGTGTGGAGAGAAGCCGGAGGTCAGCGTGAACACGCACGCATAGTGCCCTTTGCCCGCTGCTCTTGCCACTTTTCTCCCCCAAGTCAGAATGTTCCCGGACAGACTTCCTCGGCCTCTGTTAGGTCCCATTTTATGAACAGAACCAATGAGCATCACGGTTTCACTATCCATAGTTCTTTCTACGTTATTGAACTGCCTGATTATTTGTCTTCCCTTTAGGACAAAGGATACATGAAGGAAAATACCACGACTATTACTTGGACTCAAAATCATTGCACAAAGTAGCACAAATTTAGTGAAAATAGAGATGACTTTAAATCAACTTGGCTTGATGGGAGATATGTTCCCCTTGATTGCAGAATTCTAAGATAGCAAGGTCATTTGCTCTGTAGCTACCTTTCTGTTGAGTCTCGCTGGCTAGGACATTTCAACGCAGGCTTTTGCTTTTCTGTAGCTATAGAGAAAAGAGGAACTAGGTGCCCAAAGCCAAAGTGGGCTAACTGAAGAACTGAGGCTAGAGGGAGGGAGCTCTGTGCCCAGGAGCCAGGATGTGCTCAGAGGGGCAGATGGACCTGAGGAGGATGGCTAGTCTATGGTCAACGTCTCCCAGTCCCAGGGGCTACACAGTGGCTGCTGCTACCCTGTTTATGCATCTGGGGACTATGGGAGCCTCTGAGGGAGTTCTTGGGTCCCTATGATAGGGCTCAGGAAGATGCTCAGACTATGCAGCAGCTGAGAGGTGTGCCCAGGAAAGTGTCAGGACAGGTTTCCCCATCCCACACAGAGGCTGTCATGAGCCAGGGGAACCTGCCAAAGTCATCACCACGGCTGTCCCCAACACATCCAGCACTGAATACTGGACCCTTCTCCCAGACGCAGGAAACGGAAGGAGCAAGCACAGGCACATTGGAATGAGCCCAGGTGCAGGAATCTGCATTCTGAGTTCAGCATGTTACAAATGCAGCCAAGCAGTGATGACCCAGCTCAACTCGGAGCTGTGGTGCAGAGTCTCACGGTTCCAGGAGGAAAGCACACACCTCAGTGCTCAGGCCTGGAGTCCCTGGGAACTGTGCGGGAGCAGACATGCTTTCTTCCCTTGCCCCAGAGCCTGACCACTGGGGCACATTCCCTGTCCCCACCCTCTTGGGGGTAGAGCCACCTTGCAAAGTCCCAGGCCTCGCTGCAGAGGGGGCAAGGGGCAGTGGGCTTGGCTGCAGCCATGTCAGAAGCACCGAGTTCTTGTCAGGACTGCAGTTCTCACGCCAGCCTAGTGCTTCAGAGCCACGTGTGCATGTCAACAAGACCCCAAGGACTTCAAGGACTTTCAAATCTGAGGATCCCTGTTCCAGGAAATGACCCTTCAGAGCCCGTGGCAAGGTGATTTGTAATTAAGTCTTACAGGAAGCAGGAGGAAAGAGTGCTGAGAAGAAGCTGCAGGTGACGTTAGGAGTGGATTCTACTCGACCTAATACACCCCAAAATTTCTTCCACGTATCAATAGCCATGTTTCAGGCACCAAACTGCTATCAGTGACATTCGTATCAGTGACATCCACTGTGGGCGCCAGAGTTCTCGGGCACAACCTAAACATTACACTTTGATAAAATTTCCCACGTGGTTCTATGTGCACTCAGGTGAAAACAGTTGTTTGTGAAGCCTAGAACCTCGGGGAGAGAATTCAGTTCTTGCACCTACTAAATGGAGAGCCTGCTGGTGGGTGGGGCGGGCAGGTGAGTGGGTGGAGCCGGCAGGTGGGTGGGTGGGGCGGGCAGGTGGGTGGGTGGGGCGGGGCAGCTTCCTTACCTTGGAACTTCTTTATCCTTGGGTTTAGCTGCAGAATGGCTCTCAGCCTGGGCTCCAGTTTCTTGATCTTGGACACTATCCTGTCCAGCTGGACATGGTGCATGATGCTGTCCTTCTCAGAGAGTATGGAGCACTGGGGGCACAGCAGGCCCTCCGCAAGGGGCTCCTTCCACAGGGAGTCGAGGCACCGTTGGCAGCAGACGTAGCCGCATTCCAGGCTCATAGGAGTTTCAAGGTGACCGAAGCAGACAGGACAGGTACATGCTTCTCTGAGGTGCTGTGCCATGGCCGGTGCCCGGGGAAGGACAGAGGTGACGGTGCGTTCCAGAGGCCCAGTTTCCTCGACAGGGATGGAAGATCACTGCCCACTGGATGGTCACAGCGGCAGGCAAACCCGAGGGACCCTCGGCAGGCGCTGTCGACACCTGAAACACTGGCAGGAATAGCAGACAGGACTCATCAGGAGGCGGCAGCCCCACAGGGCAGCCCCAGGGACGGGTGGTTTCCCAAAGCCTCTGGGTGGAGAGGAGCTGAGGGCCAAGCACACAGTCAGTCAGCTTTGCGGACGGGGGAGCACATAAACTATCCCACGGAGGGCCTTTGCCGACTAATTCCACCTGGAAATGATGGTTTTGCTAGACTTGTTGGATTTCACTTGAGCTGGCACCTGAAAGATAAATCTCAAATGCATATGCACTGAGTGTTTCCACTGGACAGAGGAGGTCTGGCCACAAGACCTTTCACTCCCCCAGCTGTCCAGCCTGGAAATGGCAAAACCACAGCCTGAGAGGACACCCCAAAGCACAGGAGCAAAGCGAACGTGATGGCCGTCATGGGCAAACTTGAGAGTTCAGCTGCTGCTGTAGGGTGTGGCGGGAAGGTGGGTGGGTGCAGCCCTGCTGGAGAACAGCAGGGAGCTCCACAGGAGGTAAAAGGACGACATCTGGTGCCCAGCCAGCCACCACCTCTGGCATCTAGTGCACTGAACTCCAGAGAGCACAGCAGAGCGCCTCTGGTGTTTGCTGGGCAGGGCGGGAGTGGGGACAGGGACAGAGCCTGAGGCGGCCCAGGCTGAGGAAGTGGGGACTGAAACTCTTCCCCCAGCTCCTCAGGAGGTCATCCAGCCCCACTACCTTTAAGAGGACTGAGACTGCTCTCTCTCCAGCCCAGATAGTGAAAGTCAGATCCCACCTGCCGCAGAGGAGCAGAGGGGCCCTGTTGTGGGATACTGGCCGTGTGCCCTGGGGGGACCTTGGAGGGTGCTGCTTAGGGAAGGAAGCCACGGTCCCAGCACTGGCTCTCTCACAGCCCTGGGCAGAAACTGGAGAAGCAGCAGCAAGTCCCAGAGATTGCACTCACAGGACACCCTCAGGCCCTCAGTGGAGAGCTCCCCTTAATCCAATCAGATCTGTATTCTCTTAAGTGAGATCATTTACTGCAGGTGGTGGGTGTTCACTACAAAGACGGAGGTTACTTTGTCTTCAAAATGTTTGTTGAAAACTTAAAGTGGCAAAATATTGCCCTGGGGTGTTTCTAGGTGACCTTGACTATGGGCCCAAGGGTGAGATTTGGAGTGAGGATTGGCTGAAACTTTTTAATCATCATGCAACATTGTTGATCTTGTAAAAAGAAGGGCTAGTTTCAGTTTTCCCTGCTGAAGGGAAAATTGCTCCGTGTTTCGGGGGAATTAGTTCAACCTGCTCCAAGATCTATGCAAACCACTTCCCTGGACCACAGCTGCTTCCCCAAAGCACCTTTCCTCCAAAACGAAGGTAATGTAGAAGTTGGTTGAGTGAGCCCCAGACTCTTCCCTGGCTGTCAGTTAGCCAGTGATACACTTGTAAGTGTCCAAGGTAAAATATTGCCATATGCATACTATTTCCCATCCACCACAACACAAATAAGACACACGCCAGAAAGAAATGTTTCAGAAACTGTCCTTGTGGTTTTAGGAGAGTCACAGGTGATAGAGATTTGAGGGGTGTTGGGTGCGGTGGCCATGCCTGTAACCCCAACAACTCAGGAGGCTGAGGCAGGAGGATGGCAAGTTTGAGGCCAGCCTGGACAATTAGCAAGACCCAGTCTCAAAATAAAATAAATAGAACTGGGGCTGGGAGCAGTGGCACTTGCCTGTAATCCCAGGAGCTCGGGAGGCTGAGGCAGGAGGATCACGAGTTCAAAGTCAGCCTCAGCAAAATCAAGGCACTAAGCAACTCAGTGAGACTCTGTCTCTAAATAAAATACCAAATAGGGCTGGGGATGTGGCTCAGTGGTCAAGTGCCCCTGAGTTCGATTCCCTGTATTAAAATAAACCAAAACCCAACCACACTGGAGAGTTAGCTCAGTGTAGAGCTCCCTGGGTTTAATCCTCAGGACGGTTAAAAAAAAAAATAAGATTGGAAGGTGAGAATAGAGAACAGATGGGGTACTGGGGTGGAGGGCGAGAGGCGGAGCCCATGCTGGGTGTGGAGTACACAGTAGTCACTCACCAGTTCCTGGACACTCCTGGGTGCTGCTGCTGTAACGCGGTTCAGTGGGGGGAGTCCTTGCTTCCCTGGATGCGCGGAGGCGAGTGCGGAGCGGAAGGCTTCATTAAAGGGCAGCAGAGAAGGCTTCCCCACCCGAGGAAGAAAGGGACGCAGAAGGCAGAATCCGTGGAAGGGGAGGTCTTCTCCCTTTTACATCCTGGGTCTTCTTTTGCCCTCCCACATTCCTACTGTGATGGCGGATGCAGGTGGGATCCTCAAAAAGTGGGAAACAGGTGGAGCTATGGGGCGGGTGGGGGGGGGATCTGGGCAGGAAGGGCCTGGGTGGTTTTCTCCCTGTTTTGCTGAGAGCTACTTCCTTAACAGTTCTTCAGGACAGCCCGGGCCTGTGGAAGTCAATATTTCAATTTCCCAGGTGGTCTTCTGGTTTTCCCTGGCTCAGATTGGACTCCATTTTCATTATGGGACTTGATATTCAATTTACCCAACTACGCTAACTGCCTATCTTTAAACCTGGCTTCCGGGCTGGGGTGGAAGCCAGGCTTTGCCCAGGTGGGGCCAGTGCTCTGGCCCTGAGCCAGCCCAGCTGTCCTGGACCCTCGGTCACTTCACATCTGGGGGCTTATTTCTAGCTGCCAACCTGACTGGATTGAGAATTCCTGGAGACCCAGCAGGGCATTATTTGGGGTGCTTCTGTGAGATGTAGCCAGAGGATATGAGCACAGAAGTCTGGGTGGACGAGGCAGGGAAGGTCCACCTCAGTGAAGTGGACCCCCAATTGCCCAGGAGCCAGTACAGGACAAATACCAAAGGCAGCCTGGTCTCCCTCCAGCCGGGCAGCTGACCCTTTGTGCTGCCTGGGACTTCAGAGCCGGGCTCCTGGGCCTTAGCCCAGCACAGTCTCTGGCAGCCCCAGGATCTCAGGCCTTCTGCCTGGGACAGGGATCCCCACCACTGGCCTCTCTGGTCTGAGGCCTTGGGCTCCAGGGAGCAACTCTGTTCCTGTACAGGGTTGGGCTTCCATCTGTTTCTGGGCAGACCTGTCCTGAGCTCCTTGGAGCCTCTGAAGGGATAATGTCTTTTCAGAGGTCATGAGTGGAGACAGGGCTTAAGGTCCTCAGGTGGCTTCAAGACCAGGAAGCCCAAGGCCAGCCTCAGCAACTAATGAGACCCTGTCTCAAAACAAAACAAAACAAAACAAAAAGCGCTGAGGATACAGCTCAGTGGTAAAGAGCCTATGTTTCAAACCCCAGTGCAATAAAAAATGAATCAATAAGCTGGAATTCCATCCAGGTGCGGTGGTGCACACCTGTGATCCTAACAACTTGGAAGCCTGAGGCAGGAGGATTGCAAGTTCAGGGCCAGTCTCAGCCACTTAGGAAGACCGTGTCTCAACATGAGAAACTAAAAGATCTCGGGATGGAGCTCAGTATAGAATGCTGCTGGGTTGAATCCTTAGTCAGAAAACTAATTATGCTCCCTTGATTCTCCTTGCCCCCTTTGGCTCAATGTCTGCATGCATTTATTGCATTAAGCCAAGAGCTGAGGAGTAAGGTGGATGGAGCAGCCATGATTCACAGAGCTCACAGCTGTTACCCAAGGGTCATGGGACTGAAGGTTCAAATAAAACAGCTGCTGGGAACGCGAGGCTCAGGCTTGCTACTGCACCTGAGAGGCATTCCTCTAACAGGCAGGCTAGGAGAGGCCGCCTGGAAGATTCTCGCCCCCCAGAGGAAGAACAGAAGGAAAATGGCGCAGGAGAGGAGAGCCGCTTCTCTGAAGCAGCCTGGAGAGGGCTGCCCGTCTTCCCTCCAGGTGACTCTGCTAAGGTGGGACTGCAATAAATCACTGAGTATATCTTAAAGCAAAAGATGGAAGCTTTATTATCAGCTGGTGGTTCGCATCCACCAGCTGGTGGGCCAAGGGGTAGGCTGGACGTGTCATGCCAGATTCGTGGGACCCCAACAGACCTCCAGGAGCCTAATCCGATGCAATCACACAAGAGTCTTTATTGCCAGCTCGAGCCTGGACTCACAACCGTTCCTCATGCAGCGGTCCCAGGGAGTGAGTCCCGGTCCTTTGTCCAGTGAGATTTTATAGGTTTTGGGGGATACTCTATGCGTCACAGCATCACACAGCAAATCATTCCATATCTCGGGAAAATCAAACAACAACTCTTAACATTGATTAGCACATTCACTGGTGGGAACAAGTTGGGTAGGGTGATTGGTTAGTACAAGAGGGGGGGTTCCTTTGAACTGATTGGTTTAGGCCACGAGGGGTGTTTGTGCTGAACTACATGGTTTCCCAACATGTTATCAACCACCATAAACTACTGGGGGGTCATCAGGCATCACAGGTATTCTCCCTGTCTCATGCTGATTGGTGTCTGCTAGGGAGGTTGCTATGGGTCCTCACCTAGCCTGACTGAGTCAGGGACACCTGGTTCTGCAGATCTCTCCTGTTATTTGTAGACAAACACCTCAGCAGGGTGGGTATGTGCTTAGGGTTGCTCTGTGGGTCTTTCCAAGGACAAGGGCCACGCCCCCTTCCTTAGGACAGGCCTTGAGATAGAAGCTGCTGTTATTATTTTCAAAAATGGAGTCGCATCAGTTTCTTAGAAGTCTACACCCTCGACACCCTCCTGGGGTTTGAGTCCACCTTTTATAGTCCTAAACCACATTAATCATAAGTGGCTGTTGCTATGATTCAAAGCCCATAAACAAATGTCATGGGATCTAAAATCATTAGCAGAAAAGGGACTGGGCCAAAACATCCCTAGTTGACTACAAGTTAAAGAACAGTTACTAACATCTAGACCATCAGTCTCTGACAGGGTACGTTGTCCACGAAAAAATGGGAACCAAAGAACAATTTTACATTGTATAAGAATTGCCATTTTGAGGGGCTGAGGTTGTGGCTCGGTGTAGAGCACTCACCTAGCACATGTGAGGCCCTGGGTTCGATCCTCAGCACCTCATAAAAATAAATAAATAAAATAAAGGTATTGTGTCCAACTACAATTCAAAAATAAATATTAAAAAAGAATTGCCATTTTAACTTTAAATTCTAAACCAAGGAGTGGGATAGCATCAAATGGTGGTTCCATTCCCAGTTTTCTGAGGAATCTCTATGCTTAGTGGTTGCACCAATTTGCAGTCCCACCAGCAGTGTATGAGTGTACCCTTTTCCCCACATCCTCACCAACACTTACTGTTACCTGTATTCTTTTTTTTTTTTTTAAACATTTATTTTTTAGTTTTAGGTGGACACAAGATCTTTATTTTCTTTTATGTGGTGCTGAGGATCGAACCCAGTGCCTCACGCATGCCAGACGAGCACACTACCACTTGAGCCACATCCTGAGCCCACTGTTACCTGTATTCTTGATGACTGCCATTCTGACAGGGGTGAGATGAAATCTTAGAGTAGTTTTGATTTGCAGTTCTCTAATTGCTAGAGATGTTGAACACTTTTTCCTATATTTGTTGATCAATTGTATTTCTTCTGTGAAGTATCTGTTCAGTTCCTTAGCCCATTTATTGATTGAGTTATTTGTTTTTTTTTTTTTGGTGTTAAGTTTTTTTGAGATTATTTTAAACCATGACACAAAGAAAAGACCACAGACTCCAATTTTTTTTTATGACTTTATTTTATTTTTTTTATATGTGGTGCTGAGGATCGATCCCAGGGCCTTGCATGTGCGAGGTGAGCGCTTTACTGCTGAGCCATAACCCCAGTTCCTCCAATTTTAAATCAAATTAAAGTAAGCTTGTATTTGTGTACACTGGAATTGGCCAGGACTATCTCTTCCCAAGACCCTGGGCTAGAGGACAGTACCCCAGCTCTCTGGGAGCATAGTTTTATAGCACAGAAAGTTGTGAAGGGGGGGTGTCTTGAGAACTTACAGATAACAGGATTTTGACAAGCATAATACAAAGGCAGATAGTAGGTTAATTATCTACATGGCTTAACATTTCAAGGTAGTGAATAAATTTAGATCCCAACATCAGAATTTATGAGATGCCACTGAGGTTTCAGAGAGGGTTGTTATCTGGTCAGGGGGAGCCAGGCATGGGTGAGTTCAAGGCCTGGGCAGGCATTCCAGACAAGTTTAGAAATTGAGTAATTTATAGTAAAACAGAAATTAACATTTCATGACTTTGTGATGAGATGGCTCCCAATCTTTTTTCTTTTTATTTTTTTTAAAGAGAGAGAGAGAGAATTTTAATATTTATTTTTTAGTTTTCGGCGGCAGACACAACATCTCTGTTTGTATGTGGTGCTGAGGATCGAACTCGGGCCACACGCATGCCAGGCGAGTGCGCTACCACTTGAGCCACATCTCCAGCCCGGCTCCCAATCTTAAGGTGGAATTAGGCTGGGTTCATCAATTATCCTAGATATCCTAGAGATTAATGCTTTATCGGAGATGCACATGGTAAAGATTTTCTCCCAATCTGTAGGTTCTCTCCTCCAGTTATTAATTGTTTCGTTCTCTGAGAAGAGACTTTTTAATTTGAATCCATCCCATTTATTGATTCTTTTTTTTTTTTAAAGAGAGAGAGAGAAAGAGAGAATTTTAATATTTATTTTCTAGTTTTCGGCGGACACAACATCTTTGTTTGTATGTGGTGCTGAGGATCGAACCCGGCCCGCACACATGCCAGGTGAGCGCGCTACCGCTTGAGCCACATCCCCAGCCCAAAGTTTGGCTCTCTTTTTTCTTTTTTTGCAGTGCTAGGGATTGAACCCATAGCCTTGTGCATGGGAGGCAAGCACTCTACCAACTGAGCTATATCCCCAGCCCCCATTTATTGATTCTTGATTTTACTCCTTGCACTTTAGGAGTCTTGTTAAGGACGTCAGGGTCTAGGCTGACGTGGTGAGGATTTGAGCCTATTTGTTCTTCTATTAGGTGCAGGGTTTGTGTTCTAGTCTTTGATCCACACTGAGTTGACTCCATAGAACTGGAAAAAAAACAAAAACATATATATATTTAAGCTGGGCACAGTGACGCACTCCTATAATCCCAGTGGTTCAGGAGCCCGAGGCAGGAGGATAGGGAGTTCAAAGCCAGCCTCAGTAAAAGAGAAGCACTAAGCAACTCAGTGAGACCCTGTCTCTAAATAAAATACACAATGTGGCTCAGTGGTCGAGTGCCCTAAATTCAATCCCTGGTATCCCTGCCCAATGTAAGTGTGTGTGTGTGTGTGTGTGTGTGTGTGTGTGAAGTTACAGGAGTTGAATCTTTAAAGAAAAGAAGAGGCAATTCAGGAGAGAAATCAAATGTGAAACCCCACATGGCCATCACCACATGGCTTCTCCAACCTGGGCCTCTTCACCGCCATCTTTCTTTTCTTTGCTACTGGGGACTGAACCCAGGGGTGCTTAACCTCTGAGCCGTGTTGAGAGCCACAGCCTGAGGGGCCCCAGCAAACTTCCAGCTGCCAGCAAACTTCCAGCTGCCGGCTGATGATTGGCTCACAGCAGCCCCAGCAACATCTAGCTGATTGGCTCCTCGGCCCCAGCAACATCTAGCTGATTGGCTCCTCTGCGGTGATGCTCATTGGACTGTTTCCCTGCCCTTTCAGACCACGGAGCTGCTCATTGGGGGACTTTTTTGGCTCCGCCCACGTGACCCAGCCAATCGGCCTCAAGAGCAGGAGGATTGTGGGAGGTGGGGAGAAGCTTGTGTGGGAGAGAGAGGCTTGTGGAAAGCCGGTGGTGGCAGTTGAGGCTCTGAGGGTTTTTCCTGAGAGACTATTTTGTTTGTCGTGTGTGGTTCTAAAAATAAAGTTAGTTTCTTTTGACAAGTGGCTCCTGATTGTGCCCAGCCAGACTGCGGCATTTGGTGGCTCGCACGGGGAGCGACTGAGGGTAAGTGAACTGCTCGCCCCTGAGGGCAGGGCGAGAGGATGGGTAGCCATTTTAAGATTCTTCTTTTGTTATTTTGTTTCACTTTTGTTTTAAGTTGCCTGTCCCTGGAGATGAGTGAGACGGAAGAAAAACCGCTCACATCTGAGGAAAAACTATTTACATCTGAGGAACAGATAGGGAGAAAGGATGGATGCACATGTCAGGAGGATAGAAAGGCTATAATGAGTTTCTGTTGTTCCCTTTTTATTTCATTCTGTCTCGGTTTTGTTTGGCGTCATCTTGTTGGGTTGTATTATAGTAGAAATATAGGATCAGAAATTAGTAAAAAACAAACTGAAAGAGTGTTAAGTAAATTGTTAGAGGAAGGAGGCATCCCAGTAAAATCAAGAGCAGTCAGGGCATACGTTGATACAATACAAAAATGTAGCCCATGGCTTTTTAAGGAGGAGTTGTTAAATATATCACAATGGAACCATCATGGTGAAGATTTAAAAAGAATAGAAAAGAAAAGCCCAGGGACTCTGCCAGTTGGCACATTGCCATTGTGGACGTTCATATCTTGTTTGCTTAGTCCAAAGCCTTCAGTTCAGACAATGGTAGAGAAAGGAGAAGACATAATGATTCAAGTAAAAGAGAAGGTCTCTCAAGTTAGTCAGACAGAGAAAGAAAGTGTAAAACAGAAAAAGCCATCAGGGGGAAAGGTACAACAGGAGACTGCTACTAACACCTTTCTATCACCAGAGGGTGTAAGTGTCCAACCAACAGCACCACCTCTACAGGAGACTGCTACTAACACCTTTCTATCACCAGAGGGCGTAAGTGTCCAACCAACAGCGCCACCTCCATATGCTGGGAGGCCCCCAACCCCCGCAGTTGATAGTTGGGATCCTGAGACAAGATCTCAAATACTAACATGCCCTGTATTTGAGGCAGGAGGGCAGCGATTTTACCAAGTTTTAAATTTCAAAACAGTGAAGCAGCTAAAAGAGGCTGTAACAACCTATGGTCCTCAAGCACCCTTCACTGTAAGCTTGGTCGAATCCATTAACAACTTGAACATGACGCCAGCAGATTGGGCTAATATGTGTAAAGCTGTGCTAAATGGAGGACAATACCTGTTATGGAAGGTTGCCAATGAGGAATTTTGCAAGGAGACGGCTAGGCGAAATGCAGCAGCTGGTTATCCTCAGAGAAATCTAGATATGTTGTTAGGAAAGGGACCTTATGAGGATCAGCAGCAACAAATTGCATATGATCCTGGCGTATACGCACAAATTGCTGCAGATGCAATTAAGGCATGGAAGACTTTACAAGGACATGGAGGTTTACAAGGTCAATTATCTAAGGTAATACAAGGAGCTAATGAACCTTATGCTGAATTTGTAGATAGGCTTATTCAAACAGCTACCAGAGTTTTTGGGAATACAGAACAAGCAATGCCATTACTAAAACACCTGGCTTATGAGCAAGCAAATCGTTGGTGCAGAGATATCATTAGACCATGGAAACATGAAGATTTAAACACATATATTAAATTATGTAGAGACATTAATGAACAAGAGCAAGTCGTGGCAGCTGCAGTAAAACAGGCTTTAGATGCCAGAGACATTAATGAACAAGGGCAAATTGTGGCAGCTGCAGTAAAACAGGCTTTAGATGCCAGGCCAAGAACATGCTACAATTGTGAACAAACAGGACATTTTAAAAGGAATTGCCCCATTGGAGGAGGGTTTAACAAAACTAGGTATCAAAGGAGTAGAATACCAGGTATTTGCCCACGATGCCGTAGAGGGAGACACTGGGCTAATGAATGCCGTTCTCAAACCACCATAGAGGGTACTCCATTATCAAAAAACGAACAAGGACCAGGTGTTTATCCACAATATCGTGGAGAAAGGCATCGGGCTCCATTGCCAAAAAACGGACAGGGGGGCCCAATGCTCCGGGGCCCAAAACCACAAATATACGGAGCACTGGAGGAACCCAGCAACCCCATCAGGGTAGTGCCCAGGACACATTGTCCATCAGATCCCTCATCAGACAAACCAGAGGGAGCGCAGGGTTGGACATCTGCGCCTCCGCCAGAGCAGTACTAACTCCAGAGATGGGAGTTCAAATCATTCCCACAGGGGTGAAAGGACCTCTTCCCAAAGGAACAGTAGGCTTATTATTGGGACGCAGCTCTTCTACTCTAAAAGGACTTATGATAAGTCCTGGGGTAATTGATCCCGATTATGAAGGTGAAATAAAAATTATAGCCAGTTCTCCAAAGGGTATATCAGTAATTTCACCAGGAGATAGAATAGCACAGTTACTAATAATACCCAGCCTACATGATAAATTTTCCAGTCGTACTGTAGAAAGAGGTTCCAAGGGATTAGGCTCCACAGGTGTAGATTGGGCTATGCTTTCTTTAAATTTAGATTCTCGCCCCATGCTAAAACTAAATATTCAAGGACATGAATTTAATGGGCTACTGGATACAGGTGCAGACCTTAGCATCATCTCTCGTCAAGAATGGCCAAAACATTGGCCATTACAAGAAGCCACTCAAACGCTTCGAGGCCTAGGAGTGGCGACTAATCCCCATAGAAGTGCAATGGTATTAGATTGGAAGGATCCTGAAGGATGTGAAGGAACTATACAGCCGTATGTATTGGATCATCTTCCCGTAAATTTATGGGGACGAGATGTCCTAGATCAATTAGGTTTGACATTAACAAATAACATCAACCAAAATGCACCCACTATTATGACTAGACAAGGTTTTAGGAAAGGAAAAAGATTAGAAAAACAAGAACAAGGTATAGCAGCACCAATACAAATAGATCAAGGGAGAGACAGACATGGGTTGGATTTTCAGAAAGGGCCACTGAGACAATAAAAATTACTTGGAAATCAGAAAGACCAGTATGGGTTCCTCAGTGGCCCCTGACTAAAGAAAAGATACAAGCAGCCCATGACCTGGTCAAACAACAATTAGCAGAAGGACATATACAACCTTCTGTATCTCCCCATAATACTCCCATTTTTGTCATCAAAAAGAAATCTGGTAAATGGAGATTATTGCAAGATTTAAGAGCCATTAATAATGAGATGGTTATTATGGGACCTGCTCAATCAGGGATTCCTCAGTTGTCTGCTTTGCCAAAAACCTGGTATGTTTTAGTTATAGATATTAAAGATTGTTTTTTTTCAATTCCAATTCATCCTGAGGATAGTCCACGTTTTGCATTTACTATCCCTGCACTGAATCATGAAGGTCCTGATCAGAGATATGAATGGAAAGTACTCCCTCAAGGGATGGCTAACAGCCCAACTATGTGTCAAATTTATGTTAACAAAGTAATCCAGCCACTTAGAAATCAAAATCCTGAACTACAAATATTTCACTATATGGATGATGTATTATTAGCACACAAAGATAAAAACACATTGCTAGAATGTTATGCCACACTTACAAACTTATTAAAAAATTATAATCTAGAGATAGCAATAGATAAAGTACAATTAAATTTTCCAATTAATTATTTAGGAGTTCTATTATCCTCAACCATGGTCCGTCCACCAAAAATTCAAATACGAGTAGATCAACTCAAATCACTTAATGACTTTCAAAAGTTATTAGGAGACATAAATTGGATAAGGCCTTATTTAGGTATACCAACAGGAGAGTTGGGACCTTTATTTGATATCCTAAAAGGTCCATCAGATCCAAATTCACCCCGAATGTTAACGCCTGAAGCAAGAAAGGCATTAAAAATCATTGAAACATATATGGAAAATATGCATTTGGATAGAATTGATATAAGTTTGCCTTTATTATTTATTGTACTACCAACAAAAAATATTCCTACAGGAGTATTTTGGCAAGAAGGTCCATTATTATGGATACATTTATCTTATTCTCCTAACACTATTCTTACTAGGTATCCTGAGGCTGTAGGACAATTAATACTCAAAGGAATAAAAGCAGCAGTGCAGCGACTTATGGTAGTGTTGGGGTATTTTTGCTGATGATGTCACCGGTGGTACAATTTTTCAAAGGAGCCCTCAATTGGCTTAATGTCATGGCATTTTGCATCCTCCTCTACTAGTGATGGTCTAAAATTTGGGGGCCAACAGAGGTGAGGCAAAGAACCTCACCCCCCCACAGGTGCAAAGGCCTATCCACAAGTATGGCTGTATGCTGGACCGGTAGTCAGTGACGGGTATGATCCAATTGCAGTGGTACCAACCTAAGACAGGAGGCTGACGCCTAGAGGTCAGTTCATCCGATGACGGGTAAGGACCATATGTTGAATTGGACTGCCTAACAGGCACGGTCCCTAAGCCACATGCTTGTTGTTTAAACAGAGAGGGGGAGATGTTGAGAGCCACAGCCTGAGGGGCCCCAGCAAACTTCCAGCTGCCAGCAAACTTCCAGCTGCCGGCTGATGATTGGCTCACAGCAGCCCCAGCAACATCTAGCTGATTGGCTCCTCGGCCCCAGCAACATCTAGCTGATTGGCTCCTCTGCGGTGATGCTCATTGGACTGTTTCCCTGCCCTTTCAGACCACGGAGCTGCTCATTGGGGGACTTTTTTGGCTCCGCCCACGTGACCCAGCCAATCGGCCTCAAGAGCAGGAGGATTGTGGGAGGTGGGGAGAAGCTTGTGTGGGAGAGAGAGGCTTGTGGAAAGCCGGTGGTGGCAGTTGAGGCTCTGAGGGTTTTTCCTGAGAGACTATTTTGTTTGTCGTGTGTGGTTCTAAAAATAAAGTTAGTTTCTTTTGACAAGTGGCTCCTGATTGTGCCCAGCCAGACTGCGGCAGAGCCGCACCCCCAGCCCTTTTTTATTTTCCACTTAGAGGCAGGGTCTCACTAAGTTGCTGAGGCTGGCTTTGAACTTGTGATCCTCCTGCCTCAGTCGGGGCAGTGGAATTACAGGTGTGGCCACTGTGCACAGCACATGATCCCTGTCATTGTGACCCCCATCACCTCCATCTCCCTCACCTCCACCAGCACCTCCACTTCCAACAGGAGCTGAGGTTAAGCTGCTTGCTGTGGCCACACAGGGGGTCTAGACAGAGCCAAGTGATCCTGGGCGACACAGTCCTTACCTGGAAGCTGACCCACCTTTACCCTGCTATGGGGGACCCCGTGGCCCCTCTTAGAGACTGTCTTTAAGACAGAAATCAAGACACAGCTTTGTAACTGGGAGCCCTGGCCCGGCTGAGGCGGGTTTAGATGGTCGTGGTCAGGGCAGGAGGGTGTGGGTGAGGGAGGGTGCCTGCCACCAACAACCACCAAGATCGTGCAGAGGAGAGATCTTGAGTCTCCTGGCTCAGGCTCGCTGGGCAAACTGAGCCCACCTGCCCGTGGACACAACTGGGCCCTCTCTAGCCTAGACCAGGATGGCTGGCCGGCAGCAGGGGGCGGGCCATGGAGGAGGCATGCGGGACTCCGCCTGCACCCGGCAGCCACCCCCTGCTGCAGAGGGCCTGGAGGAGGGGCTGATCAGGTGGGGACTGGGACCCCAGCAGAGGCTCCTGGGGCCGAGGCGCTGGATGGGCCTCAGGGAAGGTGGGGACGCCCAGCGCGGTAGGTGGCCAGGGTCAATGGAGGGAAGGGGGCGGAGCTGATCCCTGAGGAGCAGCTGCGGGCCCACCCCGGCGGGTCCAGCGACCCCTCTGTCCAGACCACCTGTTCCAGAGCAGCCTTCAGGGTCTTGATGCACAAACGCTCCTCCTTAAGGTGCACGGAGCCGCTGCCCTGGGAAGCCGCGTGCGGGGGAGTCAGCTATTCTGACCGGGAGCGGGGAGGTTCTGGCTGCCAGGCTCCAAACAGCCCTCACTGGTAGCCTGAGGCGGTTTGCAGAAGCCGGATCGTGCCTGTCATCGGGGAGCACCCCCTGCAAAGCCTGAGGGAGCACCCCGAACTCCGGGGCGCACGCTCCTCCCCACCGGAGAAGCGCCAGCCTCTGAGCGGCCCCAGACTGGGTAAGGAGCCTCTCCCTGCCCCCCCCCCCCCCCCCGTCTCAGCGCCCCTGGAGGGGCTGGGGCGCCTGAGGTGCCAGGAGGAGGGGTGCGGAGGTCCCGCCCGGTCAGGGAGGATGAGCTGCTGCGAAGAGCAGGTCCTTGACGGAGACCAAGCTCTGCACACCCTCCCTGGACCCCCCCTCCCCGCGGTCCCCAGCTCTCCGCTGGGGGAGAGGACAGGCATTTGCAGGAGGAACTGGGGCTCCTGGTTCTTCCCTAAAATGGAAGCCGGACTTGGGACCTGCGGGTGTTGGAGGAGGAGTAACGACCGCCCTGAAGGCAGAGGGCTGTGGTTCAGACTGGGCAGGGTCCTCGGTCCTGATCGTGAGACTCCCACAACCTGGGGAGGGGGGTGCAAACATCCGTGGCAATACAGGGTCCCACGGGGAGAAGGAAGGGTTGATGCCAACCTGGGCGTGGGGGCACATGCCTGTATTCCAGGGGCCTGAAGCAGGAGGATTGCTAGTTCCAGGCCAGCCTCAGCAACTCAGTGAGGACCTTTCTCAATATTAAAAGGTGTGTGTCTGGGGGGGGGGTGCTGTTGGGGATTTAGCTCCGTGGTAAATTGTCCCTGGGTTAGATTGCCACTACCAAGAAAATAATTTGAGACCGGTAGTATGGCAGTCTGGATGGTTGGTTTTTTGGAGGGACGATAGCCAGGGTTGTGCTGGGCAAGTCCTTTACCACTGAGCTACATCCCCAGCCTTTTGATTTTGTATTTTGAGTCAGACACTCACTGGGTTGCCCCCTGACCTCAGTGCGCCTGCCTCAGTCTCCTGAGTCGTGGGACCACAGATGCACCCTCATGCCTGACCTGGCTGGTCGGCTTGAAGTAATCTTTACAGTTGAAGCCTTCTCGAATGTCCTGACTTGATGCTCCATCCCCTGGAATCGTGGGTAGTGGACAACGCTTGCTTTGGGTGACCCCAGGAGCAGTGCTAGGGAGGGAGGGTCCCCTGGGGGCCGCTGTGAGGAAGGGCAGGTGCTGACAGGAGGCACCAGGGAGCCCACACTGGGTGGAGCCTGGGGGCTGTCCCATGAGCCCCTGGTGTGGGGCTCAGGGGGGCTCCTGTGAGCTGCCTGTGGCAGAGAGCTGGGACTGGAGGCAGCTGCAGGAGACGAGTGCCTTCAGGAAGGAGGAGGGGTGTTTAGGGAAGAGGTTTAGGACAGCTGAGGCTTTGCCAAATGTGGTCAAGTGTGCATGACGACCAATGCAGGGCTTCAGCCATTTGTAAGACCAGCCATGGCTTCAACGGGCTGCTGTGCTGTGTGGGCCTGGCCACCACCGGGCTCCAGAACTTGCTTGACATCTCCAACCAAAACTCCCTTCCCGTCAAACTTCAGCTCCTTCCCTGCACCCGCCCTCTGCCCTCCCTTCTGGCTGTGTTCCTGGTCCGCTGTGAGGGAGGCGCTCTGCACAGGTCCTTCAGGTCTGGCTCACCTCACCAGCAGGGCAGTTACCGCTCACCCTGTCGCAGGGAGTCAGGATTTCCTTCCCCATCAGGGCTGCTTAACGCTCCCTTGCTGGGAGGACCACGTGTGCCACCCCCCGCCCACTGAGGGGCCCGGAGGTTGCTTCCAGGCCCTGGTGGTGTGAGCAGTGCTGCTGTGGATGTCCGTGTGCAGATGGAACAGCTGGTGCAGGATGAAGTGACGGTGCACTTTGTTTTCAAGCTGTCAGGAGAGGGCAGGTGTGCAGACAAGGAGGTGTGGAATGTCATGGTGCCCCGAGCATGTGCGTGACGGGAGGCGTGGGTCTGAGTTACATGTGGGCAAACTGCACGGGATCCATGAGATCGCCCCAGGATTCAAATAGGCGTGTTGGGGCTAAGTGCTGCCAGGTGGGGTGGGGGCTGGATCCTGCTGGCAGAGGCCCTGAGGCCCAGGAGGGGAGGGTCTACTAGAGGATCAGGGCCTGCTCTTGGCCTCTGCCCTAGTGGGTGTCCGTCTCCTAACAGGGGGCTTCCTGTGCAACTCTGTGTCCTCCAGAGGTGGGTGTCCATCTCTTAACAGGGGTGCTTCCATGGACCTCACTCAATACGGACTGTGGCGTACACAATGGGCGTGAAAGTGCACACAGTTGGTGCTCCATGTAAGATCACATAATTTCACTGTCCCCTTCTTTGAACATTAGGGTTCTCCCCTTTGAAATGTCCTCTAAATCCCTGCACTGCTCAGTCCTGCATGCGTGCAGATCTCCACAGGTGTGCGAGTGCTGCTTGGGAGGGACACTAGGAAGGGAGATTGCAGGTTGAGGAAAAGCTGCCCTCTGCTTCCACTCTGACGCCAGGCTTCCATCCTAAAGTGCAGGTGTCCACGTCTTCCTCATTCACTTCTGTCCTGGGCCCGACTCCAGCCCTTGTACCTTGGGCTCCCTCATTTCACCACACTTCCCACAAGCTGCTGTGAAATGCTCGGCCTTCTGGTATTCAAATCAGGGTGGCAGTGGATGCCTAGGAGGTTTTCTCTATTTAAGAGCCACTGAGACTTTTTCCTGTTTTAGTGCAGGGGACTGAGCCTGGGGGGATCTGGGACTGGGCCACATCCCCAGCCCTTTTCATTTTTTATTTTGAGACAGGGTCACGCCAAGTTGCCCAATTTGACCTTGCACCTGCCATCCTCCAGCCCCAGCCTCCCAAGTGGCGGGGATTACAGGCGTGCACCACGACACCTGGAAGTCCATCTGTTCTTTCTTAATAGTTTCATGTTGCTGAATGTTATTAAAGCGAACATTAAAAACGAGCTTCCCATGCTTCTGTGAGTTTTATTTTACTACAAGTGTGAAGAGAGACCCCGGCTTCTGATTTAGAATGTATTTCCCTGGAGATTTCCCGTGTGGTCAACGTGGAACCAAGTTCAGGAAGCGCAACGTGGGTCTGAGTGGGTCAGACACACCTGACTGACACCCAGAGCCTTTCCTTCACATACGTGGAGTGTGCCTCGGGTATCACTCTGTGAACTCCTGCAGGTCCCCATGACGGTCGAGTTCTCGAGTTTTCTATCACGCACTTCCTTTCTTAACTTTTGTGCACTGATACGTGAAACAATCTACGTATGGGCAGGGTATGGATGCTGTGTTGATGACATACATGGTGTGATTTTTAATCTCCTCAAACATTTTTTAATGGCAAAAGCCTTCCAACTCCTTTCTTCAGCTCTTTAGAAAGGCACGGGGCGTTACCCCTCTCCACTTGCCTCAGTGGGCAGAAGCCCGCAGGCTCCTGACTCCCACCAGCTCTAACTCGGCCCCCACTGTGGCCGCTCCCGTGCCCCAGCCTCTGATAGCCACTGCTCTCCCCTCAGCTTGGAGAGGTCAGCAGCTCAGATTCCTCCTGAGTGTGGTGCGGACCCGTCTCTCCGGGCCTGCTCTACCTCCCTGGACGGGAGGGTGTCCAGCTGCCCTTCCGCCGTCTGAACCCACAGAGCTTCGTTCTGCAGGCCAGGTGGTATTCGGTGCTGTGTGGGTACCATGTTTCTTAGCCCATCCGTCGGTGGCCAGCAGGTGGCTTTGTCCTTGGCGACGGTGGACAGTGCTGGGGTCGCCACAGGCTCAGTGGTCCTCGGACAGGCGGGCCGCCTGTCCTCTGGAGGCACCCCCAGGGTGAGGCTGCTGACCACAGGGGTTTCTGCTCTGCTTTCTTGGGGACCTCCCCAGCACAGCCAGGGCCCCGTCCCCCCGCCTGGCCTGCTGTGGCTATCTTGTCTTCGTCCTCCTTCTGTGGTTGTAAATGGACACAAGGCCTTTATTTCACAGGTTGATTTTTATGTGGTGCCAAGGATCAAACCGAGTTCCTCGCCCATGCCAGGAAGTGCCCTGCCCGGAGCCCCAGCCCCAGGCCCAGCCCTGGTCTCCGGAGCCTGGTTAGTAGCCCTTCTTACGGGCTGAGGTGGTCTCGCTGTGACCATGAGCATTTCCCTCGTGGTTAGTGACGCTGAGACCACACCGCACAGCTCCTCAGGATTCCCTCGGAGCCCAACTGCCACCATGGCTTCCCACAAGCCTCTCCACCTCCCACAATCCTCCTGCTCTTGAGGCCGATTGGCTGGGTTGCGTGGGCGGAGCCAAAAAGTCCCCCAATGAGCAGCTCCGTGGTCTGAAAGGGCGGGGAAACAGCCCAATGAGCATCACCGCAGAGGAGCCAATCAGCTGGCAGCTGGAAGTTTGCTGGGGCCCCTTGGGCTGTGGCTCTCAACCGTCAGTGATGCTGAGAATTTATGTCCCTGTTGGCCATCTGTATCTTTTCTTGGGACAAATGTCTGTTGCCCATTTTGGGGGGGGGGGGAATATCAGGGATTGAACTTGGGGCACTCAACCACTGAGCCCCATCCACAGCCATATTTTGTAATTTATTTACAGACAGGGTCTCACTGAGTTGCTTAGGGCCTCACTGTTGCTGAGGCTGGCTTTGAACTTGGGATCCTCCTGTCTCAGCCTCCGGAGCCACAGGGATGACAGGCGTGGGCCACCACGCCTGGCCTGTTACCCATTTTTAACTGGTGTTTCTGCTACTGACTTCGCAGCCCCAGACCGGTGGTGGGCACCAGTCTTGTAGGACGTCACCTCTCTGTGTGTGTTTTCCAGTTGGGGAACCTTCACTCCACTGATCATTTCCTCTGCCCAGCAGAAGCTTTGCTGGATGGAATCCCACTTTTCTGTTTGTTTTGCTCCCATGTTCGGGGATCTTATCCAGAAATCCTGCCCAATCCAGTCCTGATGTACTTAACCTAGGTTTTCTTGCAGCAGTTTTGGTCTCAGATCTTTCATGAAGTTTTTAATCAATTTTGAGTTGATTATATCCAATTTCCCCAGCATAGTTTATTGAAATACTGATCCTTCTCTGATGCCTGTTCTCGGGAACTGTGTCAGGGAAGCTGGCTGTAGTGCGAGGGTTTATTTCTGGTGCTCTACTCTATTCCACAGGTCTCTCTATGCCAGTACCATCCTGTTTTATACTAGAACTAGTATAATTTGAATTTGAGTTGTATAATGCCTCCAGAGTTAGTCTCAGGATTTATTTCTTTACTTTCTTTTTTCTTTTTTGTCATTTGGAGTGTTTTGTGGTTCTATATAAATTTCAAGGTTTTTTAGTTCTATGAAAAAGTCATTGAGCTGGACACCACTGTGACTTGGGAGGCTGAGGCAGGAGCATTGCAAGTTTGAGGCTAGCCTTGGCAATTTAGTGAGGTCCTAAGCAATTTAGACCTTGTCTAAATTGAAGAGCTGGGAAGGTGGCTTAGTAAGTGTCCTTGGGTTCAGTCTGTGGTACCAAAAAAAAAAAAAAAAGTCATTGACATTTTGCTAGGGATTGCAGAGAATCTACAGACCTCTTTGGGTCGTGTGAATATTTTAAAAGTTTCTTCAACTCATGAACATGGATTATCTATCTTTTTTCCATTATCTTTTATTTATTTCTTAGTAAATGTTGTATAATTTCATAGTAGAGCCCTTTCACCTGTTTAGTTAAATTTATTCCTAGATATTATGTAGTTATTGTAAATGGGATTGCATTCTTGATTTTTTTCCCAGAGAATTCAGTATTGGCATTCAGCAACACTATTGATTTCTGTATCCTGCAATTTTGCTGAAAACATTCTAAAAATTTGGGGGTTTTCTACATAAAACATTGCATTACCTGCCCAGAGTGACATCTGACTTGTCATTGGATGCTCTTATTTCTCTAGCTTGACTGCCCTGGCTAGAACCTGCAGGGCCTCGCTGGATAAAGATGGAAGGGGGCTCCCCTGTCTTCCCCAGCCTGGGAAGGCTTCCAGGCTTTCCCTGGTGGTGTGCTGCTGGCTGTGGGTGTGCAGGTCGGGCCTTCGTCCTGTGGCCTTCGTCCCGTGGCCTTTGCCACGGGGCGTGCACTACGATGCTTGCCTTGCTCAACTCTCTGTGGCAAGGGTGTTGAAGCTCATCAAATGGCCCTTGTATTTGGGGGTGATGGTGTGGTTTCCTTCCGAATCTTGGAGCACAGGGAATTGCATTGATCCACCTGCTTCTATGGACCCACCCTTACAACCCAGGATGAAGCCCACTTGCCAATGTTTGTGGGATTTGGTTTGCTTGTGTCTTGGGCAGGGTTTCGGCCTCTAGTTCATCAGGAATGCTGGCCTGTGGCTTTGCTCCTGTGTCCTGTTCTGTTTTTGTATCCCAGTGTTGCTGGCCTCATTGACTGAAGGACAGGAATCCTTACAAACTGAACTTCTTGTCTGATTTGAAGAATCTCTTCATACTCAGCTCCTGGTGTCATTGAGGTTTCTGTTATTTTGGTCTTTCATGTATTTCTTCCCAGGTCCATCTTTCTTTGCCTCTCCTGACTTTGGGTTGAGTTTGTTCTTTTTCTAATTCTTTGAGGCACAACCGTGGTTGTTGAGATCCTTCTGGTCTTTCATTGTAGGTGTAGATTGCTAAAAGTTTCCTTCTTGGAACTGGTTTTGCTGGGTCCCCTGGGTTGGTTATATAAGATATATATTTATATTTTTAGTTGTTGATGCACCTTATTTTATTCATTTGTTGATATGGGTGCTGAGATTTGAACCCAGTGCCTCACCCATGCCAGGCCAGTGCTATACTACTGAGGCACAACGCCAGCCCCTCTCCTGGGTTTAGATGTTCTGTTTGCAATTTTGTTTGTTTCAAGAAAAGTTTAAATATCGTTACATTCACCTTGACTCATTGCTTACCTGGGAGTGAGTTCATTTCCATCTCGGCCCGTTTCCAAAGTTTTCCGTGGTACTGATTTCTAGTTCGCACTGACATCAAAGGTGACGATCGATGCGGTTCTGATGTTTAGTGTGTTACTCGTGTCGCGGCCTCTTTGATGTATCTTGGAAAATGTCCCATAGGATGTAAAGAGCTGTGTGTCCAGGAGCTGTGGGACGGAGAGCTGGGGAGGGTCTGTGGGGTCCATTGGTGTGTGTGCATTTAACTCAGCTGTCCATTGATGTCCCCTCTATCTGCATGTCCACTGCTGAAAGTGGAGTGTAACATTTCTAATATTATTGGCATCGGCCTCCCCCACCGGTCTCTCCATATTTGCCCTCTGTAGTTAATCGCCCCAATCCTGGTGCAGACCTGCTCATAACTGTTGTTTGCTCTCTCAGTACCTAACCTTTTACAGAGGACCTTCCTTGTCTCTCTGTACTGCTCTAGGTTCAGGTTATTTTAAGTATGGCTACTTCTACTTATCTTTCTTGTTTGGATTCAATTTGCATGGAGTATTTTATTGTCTTTCTTCATTTTCTGACTCTGTGTGTCCTTAAAAGTAATGGAGTTTCTTGGAAGCAACATATCATGGGGTCCCGTTTTTTGTTTTTGTGTGTGTGTGTGTGTGTGTGTTTTCCCATTTTGTCTCTCTCTCTCTTTTTAATATTTGTTTTTTAGTTGTAGTGGGACACAACACCTTTATTTCACTTGTTTATTTCTGTATGTGGTGCTGAGGATCGAACCCAGGGCTTCACACGTGGTAGGTGAACGCTCTACCTCTGAGCCACAATCCCAGCCCTCATTTTGTCTCTTAAGTGCAGAGTTTGATGAATTTACATTCAAGGCAGTCATCAGTAGATACACTCCTATACACCCATTTTGTAAATTGCTTTCTGGTTTTCGTGTAGTTCCCGTCTATATATTTTTCTAAACATCTTTTTTGGTAAGTTATATTCCCTGGTGGCATGTTTTAATTACTTGATTTTTTTTTGCCATCTATTATAGATTTTTGCTCTTTGGTTATGATAAGGCTTAGAAAAAACATTTTTTATTATCACAAGTTTGCAGTGATAGCATAAAGATAGGAAAGGAGAAAACTACTAACAATGAAATCTGTGCTTGTGTGTCGTTCCTCTCCACAGAGCTGTCTTGTTTTCCATCGGTCTCACGTGCCACCTCTTGACATATTAATGTGGTGGCGTCATCGGTGGTGGTTGGTCCTAAAGACATGGCTCCGTGGTGGAGGCGTCGTGTTTGCAGTGTGGGGTGCTCTGAATTGTCTGTATCCCCTCTGCTCCCTGGATGTGGCTTACTCTCCAGTTTCACTGTCCTTAGCATTTAGGACAGGTCTGGTGGCAATGGACATCCTCACTCAAAAGCTGAACGAGTCGACCTGGCCGTGGTTTCTACGTGGTAGCTTTGTGAGTACACTATTCCCAGCTTGCAGTTCCCTGACCACCTGGTCCCACTGCCTCCGGCCTAGAGGCTTCTGCAGGGAAGTCGGCCCAGAAAATTGGAAGACCCTGTGCGTGGCTTATTTTCTTTGAGGTTTGCCACCTGTCTACCCACGGACAACGTAGCATTGAGTCTGATCTTTGACCTCCCTGTACCTGCATATCCTTTCTAGTTTGGGAAGGTTTTCTGTCACATTCTCTTTCTATAAGCTTTCAACTCCCTTGGAATCGAGTTTCTCTTGAACCATTTGAGCACCAATATTGGCTCTTTCAGTGCCGTCCCCGGGTTCCCATCAGATTTCCGGTTTCCTTTCCCTCCTCCCACTGTGTATTTCCAAGAGCCTGTCTCTGAGACCACGGGTTCTTCTGTTTGATCTCTTTGGCTCTTGATGCCTTTCATCATATAGTGAAGGTTGCTTAGTGTGTTCCTGAGCTCGAGGAAGTGTGATTTCTCCTTTTTACTTGCATGTGTTTTGCTGACAGAGCACTGGCTTATTCTCTTGAAGCTGTTGTTTGGTTCTCACAGCTTTGAATTCTCCACCCAAGAGATCGTGCATGCCAGTGGCCACATAGTTGGTTGATGGGCTGATATCACCTGTTAGATGAGGTCATGGTCCCCTGGTAGGTTGATGCCTGTTTGCATGTGGCATCTGCATGTCCCTGTACAGGGTGTTGGGTTCCGGTCCTTCCAGGGGTTGTAACTGGCTGCATGTCTCTTCTGATTCTGCGGTCAGTCCATGGTTCATCCCCGGAGGGAGGCTCAGTCCAGGTTTGGCACGAGTCTGTGGTTGGTGCATCATCACTGTCTAAGGTGGTGGCCAAGCCCACTTTCACTGAGTTCTGCAGACGGAGTGTTGTTCAGAATGAACAGGGTGAGGGGTTGCCTGAAGGGAGCATTCTCCCTCTGCAAGCCTCTGCCTGGGCAGGTGCCGCCTGCTGCTCTGCCCACCGGCACCGGTCTGCAAACAGGTGCCACAGGAGTTTACCCATGGATGGATTGGCCCTAGGTTTCTATGCCACCATTTGGGACCACCTCTCTTTTCTTTCCCCAATCAGATGCTCTTCCTTTTTTCTGCCTAGAGTAGATAAAGGATGTGGGAGTCTCAGGGCCACCAACACTCAACACGAGGTCACGCCAAGAGTCCACAGCCCAACGAGCTGTTAGCACTGTCCATCTGGGCTCCTCTCTGGGTGCACCAGGCAGACCAGCCAGCTGTGGGTGGAGAAGGTGTCCTTGCTCAAAACCGGGGTGGCTGCCCACAGCTGTCCTCTGTGTCCAGGACAAGAGATGCCAGCTGGAGAACACTTGGTCAGACCCTGCCACTTATTTTGATAATTGGAATTTTTTCAAATTGGTAGCTCCTGCCTCCTAACATTGAGGGTTGGCCAAACAGTCATGCACCAGAGACACACCTTGGCATTTGGTCTCAAGTCCTCATGGCACAGTGGAGCCAGACCAGAAGCCGTGCTGGCGGCATCCACCTCTGCCAAGGGATGGAGCATATGGTCAGCTCCGGGCTCCCTTCAGCAGTCTCTTGAAGATGGGCCGCTCTTCCTCGTCCACCTCCTTGAGGGTCCACTGCAGCCCATAGTTACATGTGCACCTGGTCCCCTCCCATCGCTGTGGAGGGCTGAGCCGTGGCCTTTGGGGAAGGTGGACTCTCCTGTAACGCAGAGCAAGCAGGACCTGGGGGAGGGGCCAGCCTCAGCCCACAGCACTGACTCAGTCTCCTTGTGGGTGAGCAAGGTCCTCTACCCTCGTGGGAAAGATTAGAGATGCCCAAGGCACAGGTGACAGCCCTTCAAAGAGCCAGCATCAGAGCTGGGCAGGGGGGAGCACGCCTGTAATCCCCGTGGTGTGGAAGCAACCTTCTAAGGTAGGAGGGTCGCAGAAGCCAAGCCAGCCTCAGCAACTTAGCGAGACTGTGAGCAACCTAGTGAGGCCCTGCCTGAAAATTAACCATTTTTTCTAAAGGGCCAGGGATGTGGCTAGAGGGTCAATACCCCTGGGTGCAATCCCTGGTGCCAAAAACAACTAAAAAAAAAAATACCCAGCATCAGTGGCCATCCTGTCCATCCTGTCACTAGGAGTTCTGGGACAGTGTTTATGACCCCGCTGTCCCCCAAACTGCACCTGGCACAGGTGAGGCTCAACATGCCCGACTGAGGCTGAGGCTCGTGGACATGCAGGGCAGAGCAGTTGGGTTGCCGGCAGTTGCCACCAGTCTGTCCCACGGCATCCAGTCAGCCGAGGGCTGCTGTGTGCGTAGCCTGGCTTTGAACTCGCGGTCCTCCTGCCTCAGCCTCCCAAGCTGGTGGGATCACAGGCCTGGGCCACAGTGTCCAGCTGGTCCGGGACTTTCGATGCACACGAACACCACTGACGACGTGGTACCCAAGGCCACAGTGATGTGCTGTGCTTGACGTGTCCAGCTGCTCTGTCCTGCCTGACTGTCCCCATGTCCCTGTGGAGGCAGGAAGAGGGCCCGCCACTGGTGCAAGAGCAAACAAGCACCATCTGCTCGGGGACGCTGGGGACACCACCCTGCTTAAGCCCTGGCATCATTAGACACAGCCCTGCTCAAAGCAGAGGGACCCTACAGGGCCTGGAGCCCTCAGTGCAGGTGGGCTGCCTCCAGCACCCACCCTGCCCTCAGCACAGGAGGCTCAGTGCGGCTGGCACCCACCCAGGTGCAGAGGACCAGGGCACAGAGACACCTGATGGGGACTGAGGGACACCTGCAGAGGGCAGCCCTCCACGCTGTCCTCTCAGTGAACACTGAGGGGCGGCCCAGGATTAGAAATCACGACAGTGGAGGCCACCTCACCCAATGACCACCTCACCATCGCCCACAATGGGAGACTGATGTCAGAGACCACCGAGGGTCAGGCCCTGGATGGCGCACAGCAGGCCAGCGGGAGCCAGCGAGTAGGTGCCTTCCTAGGGGGACACAGCAAAGGCTGACGGGGTGCGGAGGAGGAGAAATGCGTCTTCATCAGTTAAAAAGGTCACATCATAACTGCAGCCCAAAATTCCCGAGTTTCCCCTCCCTCAGTCCATGGGAGGACCACCCAGAAGCCTGGGCGCTGGAAAACAAAATGCTCTCAACTGCTGGGTGGAGCGGCTAGGGGAGGAAGGGGCAGCCTGGAGACTGGACTGCAGCTCCCTGAACACTTGCACGTTCACGCAGGGAGCTGGGCCCCTGCCCACTGAGGCCATGCCCCAGCTGCAGGGCTGGGGAGACCCCCACCTAACCCAGCAGAGGGCATCAGTGCCCAGGTCATCCTCAGGGAGAGGTGCGCTTCCAGGGAGGGAAGCACCCAGAGCAGGGCACTCCCTCTTCCCTAAGGCCTATCTCAGCTGTCCTCCGCCCACGTTCCCTTACCCACCCTGCCCTGAAGGACGGGGACCAGCAGAGGAGACCTGGCCTGGGGGCCCAGCAGCATTGCAACCCTCGCCCCAGGGACGCCCTTACCCTCCTGCAGCTTCAGCCCCAGCAAGATCTGGCCTTTCCACCTCCCTGGCTCACGGTCACCTGGCATTAGCAGGTCAGTGCCCTGCCCTGCCCTCACCTTAGGCCTCAAGCCAGGGAAGGGACTCCCCAAGTATCCTAAGGACGTGTACCTTTCCCCACAGGGACCTGCCATCCTGCACCCCAGCGGCCCCGCTGACAGCTGTGTTTGCTCAAAACCCCACCAACAGAGTAAAAGGCAGAGGTCTTCTCCCTTTTACATAATTAAGAAATGGGACCTGTGACTCTCTAATTAGCACTTCAAGGTCCCCAGGTCTTGGAAGGTTGATTTCTCTAGTCCATTTCAGTTTTTCCTCAGCATGACGAGCTCCTCATGAATCAGACAGAGAAATACAGTTCCCAGCTTGTCATGTGGCCTTTGCTTTGCCTAAAGTATTTTTTAGAAATAGAGATGGTTTCAAAAACCTTTATGATTTCCTTTCCTCTGTTGCTTTTGAAGTTTGATCTTGGGTAGGGACGTCCTCTCCAGGGCCTGGGTGTACAGACACTAAGGCGTTTCCTGCTGGGGCTTCTGGGGTTCCAACTCCTTTCTGCATTCGCGCCTCTGACCACGTGGAGATGGTCCTGTGGATGCCGTGGGAAACAGACCTGGGCCATGACACTTATTGACAGTCCCTCCACCGGCCAGCGACGCCCTGTTGTCAGATGGGCATGGGACTGATCCTGCGCCTGGCTCCTAGGCCGCCTGTCTGCCTGTCTGTGCCTCTGTCAGGCCTTTACCCTCAGGAGGAGGCTTTAGGGGCCCCAGTGTCTGCAGGGTCTCCTCCTCCTCCTTCCTCTTCCTTCCAGCATGTTCCTGGAGATGCCTGTGGAGTGGTCAAGTGGCATTCTGGGGCGCGAGTCTCAGCTCCAGGGATCCTGATGGACAGAAGACGCCCGCCTTGGTGGGCGCCTTCCACGCGGGAGCGGGGCTCTCTTTCCTTAATGGGTCAATTCTCCTTCTAGGTCCTGCGGGAAGGAACTGCCTGCTTTTCTCACCTGAGGATTCCTTATGGTTGAGTTAAAAGGAGGCACTTCCTTTTCTTCCCTTCTCCTTCCTGGGCTAAGGTGCCTTTTCTGTAGTTGCTTCTCATTCCATTTGCATTTTGACCTCTGTGCATTGTCAGGGGCTCTCTGGCCGGCCGCGGTGTGTGCCCACTCTCTTATTGTCAGGGTGGTTTTCTAGGGAGACTTGTGGGTTTGCAGCTCTGCAGTCAGATCATCTGTGACAGGTTTCCCTGTCCCTTTCCACTCCTCACACCTTTCTCTGGTGGCTCTCTGACTGCCAACTGAAAGCCATTCCTTAAAGGTGAAGTCCTGGTGCGTGTGGCTGACTCACTCTCTGTGGCCTGCGCTGTGTCTGAGCAGGTGTGGCTGGAGCTGCCCTGGCTGGTTCCCGAAGTCTCCTGTCTGCGATGGGCACTTCCCTGGGGTTCTCCTGCGGAAGCGGTCACTCTAAGTGGCCTCCACCATTTCAGGCCTGCGTTCTTCCCAGCCTCCTGGGTGGGCTGTGAGAGCTCTCTGGCAGTTGGAGAGGTGGTGGTCAGGGCTCCCTGGACACCCTCTGCCTGCCTGGTCCCGCCAGAGTCTGCACCAGGATCAGGAGTTTGCTGCCCGCCCCCTGCTCTCTGCAGGAGCTACAGCCTCCTGGGCCACGACTGCCCAGAGTCTAGCCTTCCAGGGCTCTTGCACTGCTGTGCTGGGGACCCCTGGGGGCCTCCACCTTGCTGGGCTCCATGGGAGACTGTCCTCAAGTCCCTTTCCTGGTCCCTGCTTGTGTGTCACCTCAAGCGCCCTGTGTGACGTGCTCTGCACCAAGGAGAGTTGATCCTGGCTGTCCAGCTCTGTGCACCGTGGACGTGAGAGCCCGCCTACCTGCCCACAGGTCACTAGAAGCCCAGGGGAGGGTGGGGTGGCAGCTGCTGGGCTGCACAGGTGGGAGCACTGAGTGTCCGGGGGCAGGGGACAGCTACCTTCTTCCCTCTCACCCTGGCAGACAGTTTCCTTCCTAGGGCCCATTAGGGCCTCACTTTCTGCCCAGACGATGTCAGGCGCTTGGCCCTGCATGTGCCTCTACAAGTGTCAGCTGTGGGCCTTCCATTGATGCCTTCCTCCACACTGAGCCGATTCGTCTCCTCGGTGGGAGCTGAGGGTCTCACTTCCTTCCTGTCCCCAGCAGCCTTTCTGGCAGACGCTGCCCCTCCTGGAAGCAGCAGCAGGTGTCCTCCTGAGTAGGTGTGGACTCCCACAGCCCAGGGGTTGAATTACCTGACCTGTCCTTGTAGCCGTGCCCCTCTTGACCTTTTTTGGATGGAATTTGCACTTTTGAAAGTGCTCCCTCTCTCGCTGGCCTCTGGTGACATTCCTCAGTGTCCCATTTGGGGAGCTTGAGGCCAAGAGCGGAGGAGCCGTACTGAAGCCTGATTTAAAGGTAAGTTGTGTGTCTGTTTTATTTGGTGTCCCTAGTAAATTCACGCAAGCGACCTTTAGTTTAGCCCCTGTGCTGGTCGGGTGGACTGCTCTCCACTTACATGGGACATTCTACTTTCCCAATCATCCTTTCATGATTTTCAGCCCCCTCCCCCCTTTATTGTGGTAAAATATGCACAACATCCCTTGTTGTTGTTGAGACGGGGTCTTGCCAACCTGCTGGGGCTGGCCTTGAACTCTCCAGCCTCTTGCCTCACTTCCCGAGTCCCTGGGAGGACAGGTGTGCACCATTTTGAAGTGCACCATTTTGAAGTGCACATCTGTGCTCACAGGATACACTAACAGTGAAGGGGGCTTGCAGCATCGTGTCCACAGCGTGGTCTTGGTAAGGCATGAAAAGCTCAGTGCGGTCACTGATGGACGCAGCTGAGCACAGGACAGGTGTTGGAGGCTGTGCACCCATCTCACGACAGGGCTGCCTGAGGCTCAGGGACAGGGAGGGACAGGTCGGTTTGCCTCTACTTGTAGTGTGAGGTGGAAGGACTGTGTGGAAAGGTGTTTTCAGAAAGCCTTTGTCAGGAGAGAGAAGAAAAGAGCCCCTAGACCCCAAGAAGAACTGTCGGGAAGGCGGTCAGTGTGGCCAGCGCCTTCCCAAGTCACCTGAGAGGCGGCCATGTGTAACCCGCGCTCCTGCTTCTCATTCAGCAGTCACAAATTCCATCTCAGGGTTTCCCAAGTGCTTTAAAGATAGGATAGTTTATTGGGTTTTGAAAATGTCCTTGGAGACAGACCCTCTCACTAAATCTTCTACCCTTTCAGCTCTTCTCCAAGGCCACAGAACAAATTAAAGATCGTACCCTGCAGGACACAAGGGAAGGAGCTCAGTGCCTCGGGGAGGGGACACCTCTGTGCCAGGCCCCGCTGTCCCCTGCACTTGTCCCCAGGAGGGGGCGGGAATCAGGGTGGCGGGAATCAGGGTGACGGGGATGGGCTTGCAGCCTGGTTCCCCATGGGTGCTCCGTCACTAATCCATGGAGATCTCGCAGGGAAGTGGGTTATCCTGTCTCAAGTCGAACCAGAAACCTTCCTCTGTTGAAGCCCTGCTCACTCTGCAGAACAGAAAAGAGCCCTGTGTCAGTCACACTGAAAATCTCACCTTTGTCCCTAATTTCCTCCAGGCAGAGCGCAGAGATCCTGGCGATGCTCCAAGGGACAGACGCCCCGTGATGAGAGGAGGTGGCTGGTGAGTGTTCAACACCTGGACTCCACCCTCCCAAACCCCAGTTGTCGCTTGGCCAATTTCTGTGACGTCAACTCTCCAAATGGACCACATGTGATCTCAAACTGCCAGTTAGACGCCTTTGACCAGAGTTGCTGTTGGAAGCCCCAGTACACGGACACGCGTGCACACCCACACGTACACACAGGCACACACAGACCCGGGGTTTGGGGGCGAGAAGCCAATGGATTTGGAGTTATGCTTTAAAGAGACAAAATGGTAATAATTTCTGTGGCCTGGGTGTCCCACCACATCTTGTTCCATTTTCACAGCCACCCTGAGGACACCAATCCCCACGACTGGTGAGCAAGACGCTGAACCTCGTCAGCTCTGAGCCAGTGACCAGACGCGGTGCAGGCAGGACCCGAGGCCCAGTGATTCTCTGGGCCCCACCTGCACCCTAGGACACACTGACTCGGATATGACAGGCTCGGGGCCCTTGTGTCCTGTTTCTTCTGTGGATACATGTGTCTCCTGTTTGAGATGCCTCTGTATGCCACTCCCTGGCGTGAACCTGTCCCCATGGACTGTCCCCTCAATGCGCATCTTGGCAAGACGCTCCAGGGAGTGGGAAGAGAGCAGTGCTGGCCATTTAGTTCCAACGTACTTGTGTCACTGGATGTACATCCTCGATCCCGCCTCATGCCATTACTGCTACTTGGCAGAGAGAAGATGGTAATTGGAGAGGACAAGAGTCTTGCCCAGGCCTCGAGCTGGACACATGGGGCCAGAACTGAGACGCAGACCCCCAAGGCTCAGGACACACAGCCAAGTCGGTCCACCCATCGACATCGGCCCCCCGCACTCGACACTCTGAATGGCTAGCCAAGGTCCAGAGGGAAAGCCACGGGCCCAGCACCCAAGGGTCCCCCCACAGTGCGAGGGTAGACTGCACACTACGCACCAGGTCCTCACAGGAGGAGCACTGCGCACTGGGGCGGGGGGTTACAGTTTTAAGTCAACGGGCTCCTTTCTAGAATCCGGGGGCCGATAGCTGCCTGGGATTGCTGTGGTCCTGAGGGTGGAGAAGAGTGGTGTGTAAATGGTGTATCCCATTACACTGTTTCATAATGTGTTTAGGAGTAAATTATATAGTGTAATGGGAATGATGTATTTATAACTGTCAATGTCACAAGTCAATATACATTACACCTTTGTATAATTTAGGTCTATATGAACATAACTTATAAATATAATGTTTCCAAATATGAAGTTCTGTTTGTAAATACAGATCCTTCTCAGGTCACGGTGGGGTGGCATTCTGATTAGCCAGTGTGTAGGGTTCGGATGTGAGGTGTCCCCCAGAAGCTCACGGGCGACACAATGCAAGGATTAGAGGAGAAATGATTGGCTTGTGGGAGCCCCAACCCACTCAGTGAATTCACCCCCACGGGGTTAGCAGAGTGGTGACTGGAGGCCAAGGGTGGGGCTGGAGGAGGTGGCCTTCGGGGTCCTGCCTTTGGGGTAGATGTTTGTGTCTGGAGAGGGACGTCTCTGCCTCCTGGTCACCCTGACGTGCGGGGCTTCCCTCGGCCACTCTCCTCCACCATGACGCCCTGCCTCACCTCGAGCCCCGACGAAGGGAGCTGGCCTTCTAGGGACTGAGACCCCAGCAACCGTGAGCCCCAAAATGGACTTTTCCTCCTCTGCCGTTGTTCTGTCAGGTGTTCTAATCACAGCAGCGAAAAGGCTACGACCCCACGGCAGGCTGAAGACGTTGTCAGACACACACACACACACACACACACACACACACACACCCCTCACAGCCTGACCGACTGAGCCCCACAGCTCCACCTACCTCACCTACCGCCGGGCAACCACCCAGCACCCAGCTTCCTGGGTAATGGCGCACAGGACACCTCACACACTGCTGAACTCTGCACCGAGAGGGGGAACCGTGTGCACGGGTGCCTCTTTGCACCACTGTGAAGCCAAAGACTTGTAGGTCACCCCCGTCCGCATGAATGTACGTTTTATCTACAAATGTAATGTGTGCGACTTGTGTTACGGTGCCAAGTCCCTTTATGGGCTCCCACTTCCCACCTGCTGCTGGGAATGGATTTTAAACTCACCTTTGTGTTCCTGCGACACCTGGGCAGGAGCTTCACTTGCATGTGGCAGCAGTGAGCCTGTACCCAGCAGCTGCACAGGGGAGCCCACACAGACGACATGCAGCTCACCTGAGCTTCCGCAGGACTCGCCCGGGCAGTGACGTGGCCAAGCACAACAGTCGAATGGTGCTGTTGTCCAGGGGGTTGCCCCTGAGGTCCAGTTCATTCAGACTCTTACTGAAGGCGACGATGGAAGCCAGGATCTTACCGCCTTCTCTGGTCAATTGGCAGGAATCCAGGCTGCAACAGGGAGGATGTGAGGAGCGGCCCTGGGTGGTTCCAGCCAGACCGCCCAGGCTCACTTGGCAGCCCTTGGGCATCCCCCTTCCTCTGTGATGGAGTCCTTTCCCCGGCGCTTGGACAGGGACCAGGGCTGGGAACCTCACTCTGAATAGTAACCGGGCACCCTGGAAGCAAGGTTCTGCAGTTCTGGGCCTCCCCTCAGATGCCTGCTAGGTTTCTCTTCCTTTTGCACTGGTTCTCCAACCCAGGGTCGCTCTACCACTGCCCAACATCCCCCGCCCCTTCTACTTGGAGAGAACTTCTCCAGAGTTGCTGAGGCTGGCCTTGAACTTGTGATCCTCCTGCCTCAGGCTCCCTGGGCACTGGGAGGACAGGGGGGACCCAACACACCAGCCTGGTACGCTTCCTGATCTCGTGGAACCCCCAAGGCGCTGCTCAGGGCTGCACTCTGTCCCCTCAGAGGGCCGTGTTGAAACCCCAGCCCCAGGTGTGACTGCACTTGGAGACAGTCTTTGTGAAGGCACTGAGGGTGCACCCCAACGGGCTCTAACTGGTTTCCCCGCTGGAACAGGAAGTCCAGGCCCACACAGGCCCAGAGGGAAGACTGAGGACAGGGAGGAGGCGGCACCTGGAGCCAAGGAGCAGCCTGGAGCCGTCCTCCCTGCAGGCCCTGAGAAGGAACCAGCCCTGGGCACCTTGAGCTGGACTTCCGGCCTCCAGGGGCCTCTAGAACCCAGCCACCTGCGCTCAGGGCATCTCCGTCTCTTGGTCTGTGCATTTTGCTAGCGCAGCCTGATGAACACATGCAGATGCTGTGTCAGAAGCTGGACTAAGCATTAAATGAGACGTGGGCTGCCTCACTGTCATCCCCAGCTGCCAGCCAGCCTGCCCGGCCAGCCCAGGGCGAGACCAGCCATTCCCAGCCAGGATCAGCCAGCAGTGAGCGCTCAGGCAGCCTCGGGCAGTGGGGTGGATGGGTGTGCAGCAGCAGCCAGGTGCGGCTGCCCCCACAGTCTCCTCCTGCCCATCAGCCTGTCCTTCTGCCACCGTGAGGATGCACCCGCCGTTTCCCAGCACCCACCTGAGTTCCTTTAAGCCGCAGTGGGGGTGCAGCACACCTCCGCTCAGGAACGCCATGCCGATATCTCCTATGTTGTTGCCCCCGACATCCAGGCTTCTCAGGTTTGGGTTGGTCTCAAGGACGAGAGCCAGGTCCTGACAGATCCTCATCGTGATCCCGCACCTCTGCAAACTGTATGGCAACAGCCAACACAGAGACCTGTTATCCAGGGCCTGGAGGAGGCCTGGAGGAGGCCCAAACGGCTCAGTATAGACTAGGCGCAGGGAGAGAAGAACCAGAACTAAGAACCGTTACAACCATGTCCTGGAAGGAGCGTGTGATGGTCCCCGTCTTGGAAGAACCAAGAAGCAGACACTAGGTATGGAGGTGACCGAAGCCTGGGGCCCTGGGACAGCTGTACTGCTCTCAGGGGGTGCACTGCAATATTCAAGAGGCATCAGGACAGAGGCCAAGTACCACAGCCGGTGCCGCGAGGACCTGCACAGTGAGATTTCATGATGAACTTCTTCCTTCACCGGGTCGAGGAAGTTCCCAACATTCATAATTTTCCAAGAGTTATAGTGAAGGGATAGGTCCTAATGCAGACATTCTGTTTTTTTAGGCAGATTTTTACTTTTAACCAGTTCGTATAGAGAGTTGCCCGCACTGACCTTTTTCTAAGCATCTCCTTTGGGAGGCGGGGAAGGGCCCAGGGCCCTGCAGCTGCCCAGCCTAAGCTCTGTCTGCGAGCCCCACCCTCCCCCTGTCCTTTCTGATGCTAGGACAAATCAGGGTGAATTCCCTCAACAGAGGTTTGGAATCAGCACTTTGGAAACAGCACTTGTCCTTTCCCACCGTCCAGCTGTCGCTGCTATCAAGACTACCGTGTCCTCCAGTGTCCACGTGGGGCTCTCTTCTATTTGCCATCTGCAAAGACTCTGACAAAACTGCTCTTCCCTGAGGGTTTAGTGAGACTCGCTGGCACAAGCTTCTTTCTAAGCCACACAGGGCGGCGGATCTCATTGTGCGCGTGGTTTGGAAGCGTTCACGGTTTTCTCCTTGAGTTTTCTTCACGTCATGCTCTTCTAGAAGCTGACCGAGTCTGGAACAATCTGTCAGGTTCCTGGTGCTAAGGTGCCCACAACACCCCGTCAGGTCACCCCCGGCAGGTGTAGGATCTCTTCCCCTTGGTGAAGACTTGCAGTGCTCCCTGCAGCCACAGGAATCCCCAAGAACTGGACGGCGGCTCCTCTGTCCCGAGATGCGCCAGAGTGTAAGCCAGGTAAAGAGTCTCAGGACAGAAATGTACAGTGCCTCACGAATTCTTCTGCTGATTACATACTGGAGCCATAGCACTTGATACACGGGTAAGTAAGCTGTATTATTAACTGGTTTGGGACTTGACACTGAACCTTCAAGTAGTTAACCACTCAGCCACTTCCCCAGCCCTTCTTATTTAGAGACGGGGTCTCACCCAGTTGCTTAAGGCCTCGCTCACTTGCTGATCAACTCCTGATCCTCGAGCCTCAGCCTCCTGAGCCGCTTGGATGACGAGAGTGTGCCACCACGTGATCCAGCCAGTAAACTGATTAAACTTCCCTGCTCAGTTTCACCTTTGTGTACTGCAACTCCAACATTTCACACAGCATGCAGGGCCGGCACCACGCTCTGCGGGAGAAGGTGGATACAAGTGGCCCTCTGCAGAGAGTAGCAACGAACTTGCACTCTTCTGGCCCTTTCAGCTGTCGGTGCCATCTGTTTCTTTACTTCTCTCCTGTTCCCCGCATCTCTGTGGTTTGGCAATTGAGACAATGTTGAGCTGGGCACACTGCCTCACGCCTGTAACCCTAGTGCTCTGGGAGACCAAGGCAGGAAGATCCCAAGTTTGAGGCCAGCCTCGGCTATTTGGCAAGACCCTCGTCAATTTAGAAAGTCCCAGTTCTAGGTCAAGAACAAGTTTGAGAAGAGGACTGGGGTGTAGTTCCGTGGCTGAGCACCCCTGGGTTCAGTCCCCGGTACCTCTTGCACAAGTGTGCCCCATCTTTGGCCACTCTTTTTCTTCCATTAGTTCTAACCCACTGTGCAAATCATCTATGAGGTGAACACTGACCCTCATCTCTAGGTGATCCATTATCTGCTGCTTCCACGGGGTCCCTGTTCCTAAGAGCTGAAAGGTGTTCTTTTGTTGAAGCAGAACACACAACGGTTTGGCCCACGAGTCTGAGGTTGGGGGACCTCTCTCTTGTCTGTGTTCCTTATCTCCTTGGAGCTTAGGTTCTTTTCAGTGGGTTGAATTTATTGACCTTGGAAGATCCATTTGGAGTATGTCAAGGTCACGGCTCATGTCCTCCATCATCTGCCCCCACAGAGGATTGTTCCATGGATTTTTCCGGGGGTCTGGCCGACACTAGTTTGGGATTCTTGTTTCTGAATCCAGTCTGAAGGACCTGGGGAGAACCTCACGTGACCTGCACTTAGACTACAACTCGGGTTTATTCCTCTTCCATTTTTAAATACTGTGCTGACATTGGAGTGGGCTTCTTTCAGAGACTGACCGGCAGCTCAACCCACCACTGCAGGAGGGAGATCGCTTCTCCTGCTCTTGTACGATGGCGTCTAACGTCCCTGCAGCCAGGACCACGAGGTTCACGCTCAGATTTCCTAAGGGATCAGGTGACACCTCCCCCCTAACTCCCTGGAGCCTGGAATTCTCAGGGAGGCACCTGATCAGGACGCGCTGACCCTCCCGCTTCCCGGGATTCTGTCAGGAAGCTCCTTGGCTGTATCAGCCTGAATCCTCACACGGATGCTGGGGTCCCCATCGCCACGTTTCCCCTGGAGGGTGGGCTCTGTTTTCCCTCCTGATGACACAGGTTCACCTTGGGCACACATGCCAGTCATCGAGGCCAATGCTCTGCCCACCACAGGGCCCTTCCTGGGTCACCATCCCTACGCCCCTGAAGGACCTGCCCCAACATGTGCATCTGTGCTTCACAGGAACATCTCCACCCGAACCTCCGCCTGACGCCTTCAGCCTCCCTGGGAAAGGCACAGACACTGTCCTTCCTGAGGAGGGTGCCTCCCCAGCCAGGGGCAGGGCCTGGTCACCAGGCCACCTCCACGGCCTACCACAGTGTCTGCAGGCTGCAGGTGGGCTGTCGCAGGGCCTCACACAGCTGTGCCACTCCCTCGTCCATCAGGGCGTTTCTGCTGAGGTCCAGATGGCTCAGGTTTGCGTTGCTCAGGAGAACCTCAGAGAGGTGTGGGCAGAAGTGCTCACAGATCTGGCAGCCGGCCATCCTGGGGGGAAGCAGGGGACAGCAGGTCACGTGAGGGCCGAGGGCCCAAGGATGGCTCACCTGCGCTCAAGGTGGTCTTTCTGTGGCCCTGTGTACGAACTCAGTGGGACCCAATCTCCCCTCTGACTGCTCCTTACCCACATGAGACAGGCAGGAGGAACCAAACCGACACAGAGCCTCATGAGAAAACCAGGGGTGAGAGGCACAGCTCAGATGCCCAGAATCTGTCAGTTCTAGTTCTGACTCTGCATCTCACCCCGTCCTGGGACAAGCCTGCTGCCCCCTGAGGCTGTTGCCCAGAGCACGGGTGACGTGCAGGGTGACGTGCATGGGTCATCTCAGGTACCACATCCTCAGCTTGTCCGGTTCTCCCGAGAATCCTAGCAGGTTCTAATGGCTTCTTACAAGGAACGCTCTGCCACGTTGGGAGAGCCAGGGGTACAGGAAAGAACAGAGCAGAGGTGGCAGCGGGGTCCCCACAGAGGCCACTTCTGCGCCCGTTCACAGAGGGGCAGCCCGCAGCCGGGAGGCCCAGTCAGTGATGGAGAGCAGCAGACCCGGGGCTGGACCTCGAGCCGTGGATCCTCAGCTGCTGCCAGGGCTGCTGCGGTCTCAGCTGGGGGACAGAGCGCAGCGACCCGGGATCCTGCATGCCCCTTGCCCACCCCAGTCCACTTACACCAGTGTCTGCAGGGTGCAGTCTGGGTGGCGCAAGGCCGCGCACAGTGTGGACACACCCTCTGCCAGCTTGTTATCACTGAGGTCCAGCAGCGTCAGCTTCCTGTTTGTCGCCAGCATCGAGGCCAAGGCCGTGCAATCCGTAGCGGAGAGGCCCGAGTCCTTAAGCCTGCAGGGAGGGGACACCACGTGCTCTGGGCTTCCCTGTCTGGACTGGCCCCTGGCGCTAGTCCTGCGAGGGCCTGTCCTTCACAGAGCCTCCTGGGGAATCCTGTCATCACTCCCCAACCCCCGTCTGCACAGCTCGGCCCAGACTCAGTCACTCTGTGCTTACCCACCCCAAGTCACTTCCCCGACCCCAGGGCAGCCCCACACAGGATCCGTGTCCTGCGAGGCCCCTCCTGCTCCCCAGCCTGTGCCCCCACCACACCAGGCAGTCTTCCTGGAGGACTCAGGATGCTGTCCCCAGCAGGACTCCTTTCCAACTAGTGCCCCACTAGGGTGGGGTTGGCGTTGCTCAGGGAGAGTACGACACTCCTCCCCAGCACAGGTGACGCCTCCTAGACAGCATCCCACGGGAGAGTTGAGCCTGAGGTGGGGTCTCTGCCTGTAGTTGTGACTCCCATCTCAGGGGCTGTCCCTGCGCGTGGGCACACACATGCGCTAAGCCCCCGGATGACAGAATGGACATATGCACAGCCTACACAGGTGCACGTCAATGCAGGTATGACCGCCAAGCCTCTGACCACAGCCCTGACATTTCTCCAGGGTGATTCTGCCGCAGCTCCTGGGTCTAAAGATGCCTGTGGCTTGAAGATATTTTCAAGAAGTGAAAACAATAGCATTTGACCCACATCATACCATACCTCCAAATTAATTCAAAATGGATCACAGACTGAAACCTCAGAGTCTAAATGATAGGGCTGGGGTTGCAGCTCAGGGGTAGAGCCTTTGCCTATTATGTGTGAGGTTCTGGGTTTGAATCTCAGCGCCACCTAAAAGTAAAAGCTCATCAACAAGGAGAACATATTAGACCAAACTTCCTAACAATGAACAAGTTCAGAAAATGATCTGAGACCTTGGGTTAGGCGATGGTCTCTCCCAGGCTACACAAAACACACAGGGGAGCACAGAAACAAGAGGTGGTCCCCGAGACCATTCAGAGCGGGGCTGTGTGCCAACCAGACGGCTCGCACATCGCGAAGCCTGTACCCAGCCTCTCCTGCCTCCGCCCTTCACCAGAGGTGAGCACCACCAGGCCTCTAACACCACAGTCTCCCATCTTGAAACCTCAGAATGAAACCCTGTGGTCCACTCCTGAGTTAGACTCTTTCCACCAATAATATTGGAAATTTGTCCAAAATGTTACCTGGGCTTGTAGGCCAATCCCATGGGATCGGAGAATGTAACCAAAGGTTTCTTGTCCATTGAGGAAAATTTCCACTTCTCAGGCCTTAGGGGGTCCTGCCCTAAATGTTCCAGTGTCCCTCTCTCTCCAAACTGAGCCACCAACACCTGAAGCACTTCTCCTGGGTTACGTTGTGCACCAGACTCTGCCACAGCTGAACTGGGGTTTTGCACAGTGCCCGTATCGATGTAAAACTAACGTCCCTATCCTGGTCTCGCTTTCTGGAGACCAGACCTCTGTACCCAAGGGGCAGGAAGTAGGACAGAGATGCCCACGTGAACGCAGCCCAGTCCTCTCTGGAACCCACCCCGAGGCTGGCGGGCAGCACTCACAGCAGCTCCTGAAGGTTGCACACTGGGTTGCTCAAGGCCCTGCAGAGGAGCAAGACCTCATCTTGGGGGAGCCGGGTGGAGGTCATGCTCAGGTGTTGCAGGTTGGGGTTACTGGTGAACACCTCAAAGAAAATCCCGGTCTCACAGGAAAAGCAAACTTTTCTCGTCCTGCAAAAGCAAAGGTGACTCTGGATGATTGTGGTCCACCCATCTCCAGCAGCACAGCGTGAACGCCTGCTGTGGTCACCTCTGCGCCATAAATGACCCACGGGCCACTCCCACGACCCCATTGCCTGGGTGGGTTTACCCCCAAAGGCCACGTTTGGAGACGGTGTGGTTGGCAGAACTAGAGGAAGCCATGGGGTCCTCCTTTCTTCTAGAGGAAGCAGAGCCCAGGGTGCCTCTGTGACCCCACAATCAGGCACAGGGCGACCACCAAGGAAGAGCTTCCCGGGCAGCAGGGGTGCTGGGCTCGAGACACCTCCCTGGGGTCCAGCCTCTACCTCAGGCTGGCAGGGAGGTCAGCAGTCTCCACGCCCCAGGCCCATCTTCAACTCACTCGAGTCTCTGCACGGGGCACGTGGACTGTCGCAGCTGACAACACAGGATCAGCAGCGTCCACTTGCCGAGGACGCTGTCCACCACCCGGAGTTTCTGGAGGTGCTCATTGGCGGTGAGCACAGAGCAGATCTGGCGCCACCAGAGGAGAGTACGGCTCGACCTGTAACAGGAGAGACGAGAGGTTCTCCACAGAGGTCAGCTCAAGGCAGTCACAGCCTCTGAGCACAGTGTCAGCTGCTTGGACCCCCAAGACGGGGAGAACGAGGTCAGCTCTCCTCTTGCGTCACTTCTCGGCCAGGACCCTTGGCCACACTGCAGCCTTTCAGGCCTGTACTGCCCAAGGGCCAGGGCTCCTGACACCAGAGGGCAGGGCCAGGGATGCCTCTGAGCATCCTCCAGCTCAGGACAGCCCCACAGCAAGGCCATAGCCCACCCAGGCCACCAAGGTCCTGGGGCTGGAGACCCTCCCTTGTTACCAGTGGAGGCTGTCTAGAGGAAAGAGGAGGCAGGAGGCCAGAGCCAGCCTCCAGCCAGATCTCCTGGCCTCCAGCTTGGCCCTTGCCCCATCCTGACCCTGCCATCTTGGTGGGCTGACGTGAACTGTCTGTCCCGTTTCCTCCCTGCAGCACCACAGCAGGAGGATCCACCTGGTGGCTGACGGAGTCAACCAGGAGTTTCAGAACACAACAGCACTAGTCTCAGCTGGGAGGACAGGGATCTGGAGCCTGGTCCCAGGGAGTGACCCAAGGGTGAAGCCTGCCGAGGGCCTGGAAGGGAAGGGAAGGGAACGCATCCCAGGGAGCCTGGTCTCCTCCCTGAGTTCAGTCCTTATTGCTGCTGTGGTGAGGAGTCCCGTGCAGCTAGGAAAGGCCAGGCTCGGGGACGAGGCCACGGGCTCCCCACGAGAGCTGCCGTGCACTGAATGAGCACACGTGCCCCATCCACGAGCACCCCGGAAAGACTAGGGAGAAGGGACCCAGGGGCTGGGGCTCAGCGGTGGAGCACTGTCCTGTACCTGGGGGGCTCAGGGCTGGATGCTCAGCACCAAGTCAAAATGAGATTAAGAAAGCTCTGTGAACATCTACAAGTAAAGATATTTTCATTAAATAGCTCCAGGTGTAGTTGGACATAAAAATAAATATCTTTTAATGTATGCACTTAGGAGGTGCTAGGTGAGCACTCTACCGCTGAGCCATAACACCAGACCCAAGTAAAAATATTTTTAATTAAAAAAATACAGTAAAATATAAGATGAGTCAAGACTACTGGACAGAAAAGGCAGGCAGTGACCCCAATCCACGTGAAACGCCCCGTCACCAACACCCTGTGAGGACACACACACAGATTCTGAAAAAGGGTGGAAAGAAAGTGACGGCAGGGACTCACATGGGGTCTGGTCCCCTCTCTTCCGGAAAGATTTCTGGGACTGAGACAGTGAGCTCCCTCAAGCTGGAGCAGTATTTTAGGCAGTAGGCAGCAACCGCCAAGTCTGGCCTCTCCCGAAGGGGGAAGTGGGCCTCGCGGAGGCTGCTCATCAGGCGGCTGGCAAAGGCGTCACTCTGCACCTCGAACAGGGCATAGAAGAGCAGCAGGAACTCCACCTGGTCCTCAGGATCCTCGATCTCCGCCAGGATCCTCAGACATCCCAGGAGCTGGGGCGCCAACTCCCGGGACCTCTGCATCCCAAGAAGGGCATCCAGCCTCTGCTGCTCACTTTCATGGAGGAGGCCAAACAGGAAGCAGCCCAGGAACACCCAGCTTGCTCTGTCTTTCCTGAAGTACGTGAGCAGCAGTGCCTCTATGGGCATCACGGCCCGGCTGGGGTGGTCGCGGGGGCTGTCCAGCAGGTAGTACATGGCGGCACAGAACTCCTGCATGCACATGTGGATGAAGGAGTAGGAGCTCCCCGACTCGCTGTACTTCCGGAGGAGCCTGAGGTCCAGCAAGGTGGGGGTGTCAGTGTCCGCTATCCCGTTCCTCCTGAGCTCCTCTTCGCCAAACACCCACGTGTCGGTCCACATGCCCTCCGCGGCCAGGGAACACAGCGCCTTCAGCAGGCCTTGGCCCTGCTGGCTGGGACGAGTAGCACCCTTGGGTGTGAACGCTTGAAACATGAAAGAGAGGAACACAGAGGTGGACCTGCAGCAGGTGGCTGCCAGGTCCCTCCCGCGCTCCATCTCCTGTTTCAGAGAGGTGCACACCATCCAGCAGAGGAGGGGGACGTGGCACATGGTGAAGAGATGCTCATTGTTTCGCACCGAGCTGAAGGCTGCCAGGGCTCGGCCCCTGTCTTCAAACGAGCAGCAGAAGTACTGCTTCACGTGGCTGTCCTGGAAGCATTTGAGCTCTTGCATGTTTGGGTGGTCCAGCTTGCTCTCCAGAGCTTCTGGGCGCATGGGCATGGCAGCGAGGAGCAGAGCCGACTCTGGGAGAATCCTCCTCCTCAGCAGGCTGCTCAGGACCGTCTTCACTGAACGCTCCTCCCTCCAGTCACGGCACAGCTCCGACTCGGGCTCTGTCAGGGTGCACTGCAGCTCCTCTAAGCTGTCGATGATGAACAGGATCCTCTCTGGTTGGGCCACCATGTCCGCCAAGGGGACAGAGTCATCGGGCCTTTCTCTGGACATGAGCCCGGCCAGGCTGGTCACCCTCAGCTGCTTCAATTCTCGGCAGCATAAGTAGAAAATGAAAGAGAATTTGTCCCGATAGAGGGTACCGTCTGACCAGGCCAGCATCACCTTCATCAGGAACCTCGTTTTCCCCATTCTTTGTAATGCGCGGAGGACGACCGTGCGAGGCCTCCTGGGTACCCTTGGAGTGAAATACTCTTCCAGACTTTCATGCTCTTCACAGGTCAATGACTGGTCAAAGCAGCCAGGGATCTCAGTGAAGGCGCCCCTGGACCACATGCTGATGAGCTTCTTCTGTATGTGAGCTCGATAGGCATTTGCTGGTCAGCAGGGGCAAGAGAAGAACACAGCACGTCAGAGTTCAACCCCCGCACAACCTGAAGGCTTCAACCCGAATCTCTCCTATGGGAAACAGTGTCCTCAGGGCCTGCAGGCTGTGGCCACAGCCTAAAGCACCAACCAGACAGCCCCCAGGGTCAAAGGCCTGCCAGGCCAGCTCCACACACACACACACACGCGCACACACACACACACACCTGTTCATCTCTGCCAGGAGAGCACAGAACTGCAAAGCCCTGCTGGCTTCCAACTGAAGAGAGTGGAATGCACGTCAAACCAGGGAGGGGCCTCCCCATGTGGAAGCAGGAGCTCTGTGTGGGGACAGGACCCTGCCTCTGGGCTGTGGTGCTGCCCAACAAGGGTTAGCACGGGAGGAAGGCTTGGCCTGGCCGCTGTGTCTAAGAGACTGGCACAGCCTGCGTCTCCCTGGAGGGAGCCTGTGCTCTAGATGTGACAGGGCCCTAGGATTCACCCCAACTCCATCCTGGTGAGGCTTCTCGTCCTTGGCAGAGCAGAAGGTAGAAGTATCCAATCAAAAGCCAAACAACTAAAGGGCTGAGCCTTCTAGAATCCCTTCAGGCTGAGCTGAGGCTGGGTCGGCTCTGCACTTGCCACAGGCTCTGGTGACATGGGAAGGTTGGGGTGCTGAGTGACATCAGAGGGGACCCTGCCACTAGGTGGTAGACAGGTGAGGTTGAAAGGGCACAGGGGGCCGCAGGAACGCGGGAAGTGCACAAATGAATGCCAAGGAATTTAGCAGGGATGGCTGGGCTGGGTCTCAGGTTAGGAAGAGAGAGCTCCAAAGGACTCCACAGAGGAAGGCAGCCAAGACCAAGGTCACTCCCTGAAGGACCAAGGTCAGGGAAGGACAGAGCCTTATCCTGAGGGTACAATGCGGGTCCTGGGGGAGGCGGGGAGACCACCAGTGGCGGAAAGCACTAGTAAACAGGCAGAGCCCGAAAGCTGGAGCTGAGGAAGGCGGCTGGCCAAGAGGCCAGGACCTCGGGGACACCCGTGCAGGACCAGCGTGAAGAGCCCCATCCGGGCACCTTGCAGCGACTCTAGAAAGACCCCACCGGCCCCAGTACCACCTCCTGCCTAGGACACCGGGCAGCGCAAACAGGCAGAGACTCCAGACGGATCAGGCGCAGGACCGGGCGCAGCACCACCGTGAGCGTCGGGGGCCGCGCAGCCCAGGGGCCACAGCTCCCTGCCTGCTGAAATGATGCACCCCCAGGGCATCCACTGAAGTCCGCTGGGCACCCGCATCTCAGGGCCCTTCCAAAGCGCCCCACCACACCCGACAGGTAACCTCGGATCCAGGTGCCAGCTACAGCAGCTGTCAGCTGCTGCAGTCTGCGCCCAGTCACTGCCCTCTGCCCAGTCCCCTCTGCCCGGGGGAGCTGGCCCAGGACGGTTCCCAGCTGTGGGTGGGGTTCCGGTGACCACGCCCACCTGCCCTCTCCACCCCTGAGGTGGGGATGAGGCTGCCCCCCAAGCCTGGGCAGCTCTCCCCACCACGGCTCCCCTGGAGACCCTGCGCCCCAGCCCCCTGCGCTCTCCCAAGGAGCCCCCAACTCACCTGCGCTCTCCCTCGAGGCCTTGTCACAGAGGTCCTTCCTGTGGATCTTGGGGAAGATACAGAGGGCCAGGGCCCACGCCGGCTGCTCCCCATAGCGCTGGGTCATCAAGCTGGCCAGGTCCTGGCGCCTGGCCTTCTTCACCTGCGCCCAGGGAATGGGCTGGAGGCCGCGTTGCACAGTCTCCTGCTTGAGCAGCTGCTTAAACTGCACGAACTCGTTCTTCTTGAGTTCATCCAAGTACCACATGAGGCGGAAGTCAGGAATGAAGGACGCTGCCATCTCGTCCAGGCCCGAGAGGAAGATGCTCAGAGACGGGGACCAGGAAGGACCAGGAATCAGACAGCCTGAGGGAAACGTCAGGGTGGCCCCGAGTTACTCAGAAGGAAAGGGCCTGGCACAGCCTCGTGCTGGTCCTGGGTGAGGGCTGGGGACCCCCCAACTGCCTCCTGTCCTCTCCTCACTGACGTGGGCTTGAAAGCAGTGGTGACTCGGACACCAACCTGCGCTGGCCTTGCTGTCCACACGCCTTGCCTGCGACCCAGCTCAGGGGGTGCCAGGAGGGAGCCCCACAGAGCCCCAGGGTTAGCATTAGAGAAGCTTCCCCGGGCGGGCAGACAGCCTTCTGGGACAACCAGCTGCCACACAAAGACGGTGGCAGTTGCAGCAGGCACGGGCTTGCCCTCCCAGGCTGTGGGTGATGACCGGAGGATCTCCATGGGGGAGGATGCGTGGGATAGTCCAGCAGACGCCAGCACAGCACCCCACTTCACCTGCACCTTGGACACAGAAGCCGGCACAGACGCCCCCAAAGGACGGTAATGGTCTCCTCAGTGACTGATGGAGGAGCTATGCCTCACACACCGCCGCTGCCTTCTGTCAAGAGCTCCAGGGAGAAGAGCAGTGCTCAGCAGAGGAGGCTGTACAGCTGGAGGCCCGGGGAGAGATAAGCCTGGAGGGACCCCGGACCCCACCCAGAAACCACAAGTCTGTGAGAAGGGGCAGGAGACCAGAACAGACGCTGGGGAGGAGCTAGGCGGTGGGACGTTAGCGGCTGGAGAGTCGCTGGACGTCACTCCTCACCAGGAGGCTGAGCACTGAACTCTGAAGGAACAGCCTGGTCACCCACAAACGTGGCTCAACTCACAGCACTGGTCATGCCCACCGCTCGGGACGATGCCAGGCCACAGGCCCTCTCCTGTGGTGGCCTGGGAAACGTACAGCCACCCGAGGAGACCTCTGGACCAGCCTCCCGGACTGTGAGAATAAACTCCGGCTGAGAGAGTCCCGCAGCCCAGGGAGCCTGTCACTGTGCCCGATCCCAGGGGTACGGAGCCCTTTGCAGTCAGCACCCAAGTCTGTGTTAGTGATCCCCCAGGGTCGGTGAGCCCTTGGGACATCTGTGTCTTAGTAATGGGAGATGTTAACCCGGGGGACAGTGGGGCATAGGACCCACAGGGACCACCCTGGTGGTAACTGGAGGGCACCTGGGGTGGGGGATCCACAGACTATAGGCTCCTACTCTCTGGGTCTACAATATTTCCAAAACGGAGTCTAGAAACCTAGGGAGAAACCATCGTTATTGATACAAGTGTGTGGGTGGTAGACGCAGGTTTCAAGTAGCACGTCTTCCCAGGGACATCTGCAGAATCCTACACACAACGGAGCCCTCTTCAAGCACACACACCTCATTTGCAGCAACTGACAATTCCCCGAGTCATAAAGCATTCCTAACACGACAAGAAAGGCTGAAAACAGACCATCTTATTCATCGAAAACGCAACAAAATCAGGTGCCGATAATTCAATGATACCGTGAATAAGAATAGAATTTCATTCAGGTGTGACCATTAGGCAGCATTTTCCCAAAATAGTAGACTAGGTGATTTAGAAAAATGAATAAATAGATCTTAATAGCATTAAAGGTTAGAAAACGAGGGGGAAATGCTAAGCCATACACAGAATGAGAACACTATTACACAAAGGTGTCCTTCAGGGGCTCTGAAGTCAGGGCTTCTTAGAAACCTGCTTTGAGTGAGGCCTGGAGTCAAGACACAAGGATGAATCTTTAGGCCCCCAAGAAACAGCCCAAAGCCAAGATTCTCCGCGAGGCCCTCCATGCACCATCGGCACCAGCTGGGTCCTGGTTCCCCCTGGACCTGCGAAGTTCCCAGGGCGTGGTTCCCAGCCCTGTGTTAGACCTGCAGTGGATTCTGAGGCAAGCCCCTGTTTGAGAGCCACCCTCTTTGGACAAGAATCCTGCTGGCACTCTGTGCCGAGACCTGCATTCCTGGTGCCGGGCCTCCTGCCCCAGTTGGGGGCCCTCTTTCCAGGGGGTTCAGATTGGGTTCAGATTGCCACAGTCGCATTTTAAATGCTCTCCCAGACACATACAGGCTTCTACCACCCCCCCCACACACACACACCAAGTCTCCAGACTCTTTCCCTGACCCCATGCAATAGCATGTAGACTACAGCAGGTGTGTCCTCAGGGCTGGCTGTGATCCCCTGCAGACGTCAGAGGTGGGCGCTGTTACCCTCAGAACCACAGAGGGTGAACTGGTTTGGAAACAGGGCCATGGTGGAGGAACTGACTTAAGGTGAGGTCATTCTGCAGTGTGCTGGGCCCCTAAGCCACACAGGTGGGCGTCTTTTCCCCCAGGGGCACATTCAGACCCAGAGGAGGGGAGAATGGCACGGAGAAGCCCAAGCAGGTCAAGGAGCAGAAGTTAGTGGAGACAGAGGGATCTCCTGCACAGGCCTCTGAAGGAAGGAACCCTGCCCACATCTCCACTCTGGAAGCCGGGCCCCCGGGACTGAGACACCAACCTCCCTTGTCTGAGCCACTTAGTTGGTGGCACTGTGTTCTGGCAGCCCCAGGAAACCAAGGCAGTGTTACCCTCAGCTGAGGCAGGTGAGTAGTGCGCTGGACGACGGGTCAGGAGAAGTCACCCAAGGTGACAAAAAGCAGAGAGGACTACACAGGGAGGATGACAGGGCCTAACACTTGTTATGAGAGCCCCAAAGAACAAACTTCGTCTTCTGTATCTGTGTGTCAGGTTTTGAAAGCTATCTGTTGTAACATGTAAAAGAAATTCTACCCTGCAACAAGACTCTGGTTCAAACACCTTCTGCAAGGTGGGTCCACAGTTAAAGTTCCTTTATTTTCCCAGAAACACACACGCTCTCTCCGCCCTTTTAAACACAGGCACACACCGCTCCCTTCAACTGAGGTGGAATACTGAAAACCAAAAAGTGCACTTGAGAATTCAATCAAGAGTTAATTCTCTTGTGAAAACAAATTTTTTTAATCTTTTTTAATTTAGTCAACCTGAGCGTAAACCGTTTATGTAGGTGGGAGAGTGTGAGTGGATGTCCTGACGCGGCTAGGCTGGGGTGGTGGGTGGAACACTGATGACCAGACCAGAGCACCTGCAGGGCGTGGGTAGAGGGTTTCAGGGGAGTTTTGGGGTACCTGGTGCGACGTGCACACACTGCATCCAAGGAGCAGGAAACCCACTGAAGCAGAGTGAAAGCCGCAGGGCAAACGTCATGCTGGGGCCTCGGGTGAGGGCCAGAGACTGGCTGTCAGGCTCCCTTCTCCTGCCTAGCAGATTTGGTAAGTGAAAGAAACAGCACCCTGGTGCCCTAGGCTGCCATCGCCAAGGGCCACCAAGAGGTGGCCTGAATCAGCACACCTCGATGGTCTCAAGGCCCCGGAGGCCAAGTGCCCAAGGGAAAGCTGTCAGCAGGCCAACCCCACCCCCACCCCACCTGCGGAGCCTTCCTGCCTCTCCGGGTCCTGTGGGCAGCTGGCCCTCCTGGCGTCCCTCAACTGCAGAGCCCTGGTCTGGCCCATCCCCGGTGCCTGCCTTCCTCAAAGGACCAGGCCTTACAGCAGGGCCCACCATGCCAGGACCAGCTGGCCATGGCTGAACACACGCAGGGCCCTCCCTGGCCCCTGTGAGGCACCGGGGAGGGACATGGGTGCATTTCATCAGGTGGAAACAGTTCAGCCCCACACAAATAGCAAGGATCCCCTTTGGTGGGTAGGGAAAGGTCTCCCCGTGCACGTTACTTCATCTTCAAGATGAGCACTCTGGGAGCCAGTGGTCTCTGACCTCAGTTCCCGAGGTCTTTCTGCCCTGGTCAGAGAGCACACCTGCCTTGGCAAAGGGGCTCAGACCTGGGTGTGCAAGCCAAATCCCCTGCCTCCTGCCGTCCTCGGCTCCAGGCTGGCCTTCCGCTCTCACTGGTGTGCCCAGGTGTCCTGAATCTAAGGCACACGCACCCACCGCCCGCCCAGGTCTGCAGTCCCGGGTGCTGGACAGGACCCTCACCTCCACCTCCGTCGTCTGCACCTCAGAGCCCACCCCACTCTTCCTCCTGGGTCTCAGCCTCCACTGTGACTCGTCTTCTCACCAGCGAGAGCCAGGTGACCACGGGGTGGCCTGGCTGGGGACCCGCAGGAGCCAGCTCAGAACAATGGGAAGTCGGCAGTTTCCCTACAAGGAGGTTGAACAGGGCACTGCAGATTGCCTCGTGGGCCAAAGCCCGAGACCTGGGCCAGGAGTGAGGACGCTGGGAAAGGCAGGACGAAGGGCGAGAAAGCAGACACCCCAAGTGTGGAGGAAAGAGTGGAGCAGAAGCGCAGGGACGAGGCCTGACACTCACCACGCAGGGCTTGCTACTGGTCCTCGACGCCTGGCAGCTGCAACTGGAAGAAGAAGGCTCTGGGGCCCTTTGATTGGCGGGCGAGCTTCTCCCTTCCCATTGGTCCAGGATGCCTGGTGGGGAAGAGACCCAGGGGATGCAGATTTGCCCACCTTGGAATGGTCTAACCTGGCCCCTGGCAGCCTAAGGAGCATCAGCTGTTCCACAGCAAGGTTCTGATTTGGGATTCCTGGGGCTTCTGATTGAAGCTAGTCCCCAGCCTCCCCCAGGACAATTCGGGAGCCATCATGGCTCTGGGTGCCTGACCCCTCCTTCCTCTGAGGCTCCTGCCAGAGCTCCTGTTGGTCGGTGCTCTTTCTGCCGTCTGTGTCTAGCATGTCCTAGGGCCCAGGAACCTTGGCGACTGTTGATGCACTGTGGATACACCTGTGTTTGCACAGACTGTCTCGTTGTGTGAGTTGGTTCTTTCTCTTACCGGTTTTTGAGATTTACAGAAGGTCATTTGCTTCAGCTGCACTTCACTTAGTTTAATGCCTGCCCGTGTTTCAGTGTGACTGTCACAACTTGATGACCCTGAGTGGTGGGGACTGGGCCCTGTCTTGCCTTCAGCCAGTCTGAACAAGGAAGGCTCTTGAGCATCCTTGCACACCCTGCTCACAGGACTGTTGGGTTCCCTGAGTGGACGGCTGGGTCACAGAGACACTGGCTGGTCCTGAGCTCAGTTCTTGGGTCCAGAGTAGAGACGCGCTCTGGATCCAGGAGGAGCCGGGCACAGGAAGGCTTGCTGGGCATGTGGGGACAGGGGCCCCAGGCTGACCCTGGGTGGGCCAAGGGCGTCCAAGTGGAGGCAGGACTAGGTCTCTGGGTGTCCTCAGCACAGAGGGCCTGGGTCCCGCCTGCTCCTCCTGAGGCTCGGGCCTCACCACCCTCTATCTGCCCTGGGGTGACTTGTGCCATGCTCCGGAGGCCAGGCAGCTGGTGACCTGGGTGAGTGCTGTGAGGCGAGGTGCCCTCAGCCCTGGGAAGCCTCATTGCTCTCCGCAGGGTGGAGCCTGCCCTGGCTGTGCTGGCCTCGGCTGAGCTGAGCCCCAGCTTCCCTCTTCCCGGCCTGTCTTCTCACCCCACAGCCTTGAAGAGGACCTCATGTTCTAGCTCCTGCTTCACTAGTGTGTGCTGACCCCAAGCCTGGGAGCTGCCTGGCTGTCATGGCCCCGGACACAAGACGTGGGCATTCCTTAGCTGTGTTGTATGTCGGCCACTGGGTTGACCCCAGGGCACTCTGCCACTGTGCTGCATCCTCAGGCTTCTTAATTGTTTATGGTGAGACACAGTCTCACTCATGCCCAGTGTGGCCTCCGGGTGCCATTCTCCTGCCTCAGCCTCCTGAGTAGCTGGGATTACAGGTGTGTGCTCCTGGGCAGCCCCTGCCCAGTCCTGCCTTGTTCTGCAGCGTGGGGGAGAGGCCTTTCCTTCTCCTCAGACCTGGCAGGGGTGCCCCCAAGGGTGATGAGTGAGAAATTACTCATTGAAGTACCCAAGATGCAACCAAGCACCTAGAAATGACAGGTTTCTCCTCTTTCCTCTGAGCTCATGTAAGTGATATGGGGGAGAACCCCAGAAACCGCTGGTGTCGTCTAAGAGAAGATCATGAAACTGGTCTTTAGAGGGGAAGGTGGACAAACCAGGGATGTGGCTGGTTCTCTGACCCTCGGGGCCAGATTTGGGGAAGCATGACATTATTTGGCCTTGAGCTGTTTGCCACATGCCCAGGAAACTTAACCCCATGAGAAATCAGGGGGAAGGCTGCTCCATCTAGTCAGAGGTACTACCTGGGCGGGTGAGCAGGGCGTCTGGAACAGTTTGGCAGGTTGTACAACTGAACTTGGGAGGGGACCAATGGGATCTCGATTGACCCTGTATCTGATATGTCAAGCCCGGTGTCCCACTGTGACTGGGACATCACACACATGCCACTTATCCTCTGGTCAGGTGTTGGAAAGCTATGACCCATGGGCCAGATCCCCCTGCCTGTTTGGGGACCTGAGGGTTGTTGGCCACAGCTGTGTCCCCGGGTGCATACCGTGTCGATACTGCTGGTTATTGGTGACGAGCCCTGCTTCCCCACACGTTGAAGTCTGAACCTCAGAGAAGCCGCTGAGGCAAGCCAGGAAGCAGGGTTTATTTAAAAAGGGGTAACAGACTTCTGCGAGGGAGGAGGGGGCCTAGCTGGTGTCCTGGTGTCCCCAGAGGCAAGGTGTTCTGCCCTTGTTCTACGTCCTAGGGTTCCTCTGTTCTCCTCCTTTCCCGCCTTATCTTTCTCCTTCCTGCAGAGGTGAGTAGGCCCAGGAATGCTCCGTGGGAGGCCCAGGAATGCCAGGTGGGAGGGCCAACAGGTGGGAACAGGTGGGCTGAAGGGGGAAGGGCGGGGTGGAGCAGACAAGGACACATTAGCCACCCTATCGCTCCCTGTAGGGAGGGGACATTCCTGGGATGGGTCACCTTGCCAACAGGTTGGAGGTGGGGGGGGCAGGATCTTGATAAGATCCCTCAGGGGACAGTCTCCAACTTCCCAGACTCACTCAAAATTGGCCTCCTTGACGGACCTGACTCTATTTACCTAACTACACCGACTGCCTGTCTAATTCTGGCTTCACTGTGCTGCCTCAGTGTCCACGCTGAGGATTCCTGACTGAGCCCTGGGAGTTCACAGGCCTGGGCGCTCCACACTGGGCCCTGCACAGGATGCCACCCAGGGGGACCTCTGATAGACCCAACCTGACCTTTTCTTAAAATTGGGAGCCATCTCGCCACAAAGCCATGAAAAGCTAATTTCGGCTTTACTGTAAATTACTGCAAATTCTGAACCTGCTTGGAATGCCTGCCCAGGCCTTGAACTCACCCCTGCCTGGCTCTCTGACCAGACAGCAGCCCTCTCTGAAACTTTAGTGAGGCCTCACACATCTTGGCCTCCCCTGGCCAGATAACGACCCTCTCTGAGGTTCTAATGACCTTCATAAATCCTGGTGTTGGGGCCAGCGAAACTGTAAACTACCATTCGTGTGATGCTCCTCAGAGTTCTGTTATCTGTAAACCCCTTTGTGTAACTTTCTGGGCTATAAAGCTGGGCTGCAGGAAAACTGCGGCTGCTGTCTTGTTTCCTGCGGTTTTGGGTGGGACAGGCGGCCCGGCAGGTTGAAATAATAAGCTTGCTTGAATTCGATTTTAATTGGAGTCAGTGGTCTTTTCTTGCATCCTGGTCTAACACCTCAGGGAGGTGAGAGGTGACCCAGAGTGTGAGGCCAGTGCTTATGGTCAGGGCATGTGCGGAAGAGAAACTGGAGAAGCTAAAGATGCTGCTCTTGCAGTATTCCTGCATACCTGCAGGTGCTTCACAGCACGAGGAAGAGCACTAGTGACTCATTAGCTCAACATTGTCAAGAAGGTTGCAAATTGCTAAATGTAGTTTTGAAGATGTCAAACCTATTTATTTGGCTATTTGAAATCGTTTTTTTATTTTTTAGGATTTGATGGACCTTTATTTTACTTGTTAATTTTTATGTGGTGCTGAGAATCCAACCCAGTGCCTCACACATTCTAGGCAAGTGTTTTAACACCAAGCTACAACTCCCCCCCTTCATTTGACTTTTAGTTATAACTACTGAAAGGATATCTTAAAATGAGGATTATGAACTCTGTTGGTATTTTCCTGTTACAGAAGCGCTCTAAGCTGGGAAGGGCTCAGCGAATGCTCACCCCCCCCCCCCAGCTCCAGCGGGGCCCAGTTCACCCTGGTGCAGGAAGGTCTTCCTCTGTGCGGCTCCCCTGGACACTGTGCCCCTGGCGTGGGGTGGAGTAGTTTAGGCCAGGAGTCATGTGGTCAGTTGTGCGGGCTGGCCATACTGCAGGGCACAGAGTGACCCGAGCCCAGTCGCCTCAGTGGTGGCAAGGATCCCAGCTGCATCCGGGATCCCAGGCACAGTCACACAGGAGGAACCGCAGCAGGGCTGGGCCAGAGACCAACCCCACACAGCGCCCAGTGCGGCTGCCAGAACTCAGGGCCCAGGCTTGGCCCTCCAACAGCCTCCACCTGCCCCGAGGGGAGGGGAAGGTTAGGGTTAGGGCCCCAGCCCACGATCCAGAGGGGAGCAAGCAAGGCCCTCTGGAAGCTAAGGAGAACCCGAAGCCCTGTCTCCAGAGCGTCCCGAGCCCCTGTGGTCCTTTTCTATGACCCTTCATGGCAGACTCCGAAAGGGTCTGATCCAGCTGCTTTGAGCTGAGGACCGTTAAATGGTTGGAGGAAACGGGTCGTCTGCCCCGGCTGGTGCAGTGCCACCACTGCAGGGGGTGCAGAGGCAGTAGATGCAGAGGTGACCGTCCCAGCCAGGGTAACAAGGCCAGCCCTCAGCCGTCAGGTGAAGTGCTTAGTCTGTTTTTTTAAAGTTGTGGTAGCACCTCTCGCATAAATGCTACTGAAGGTGTTTCCTGCCGTGGTTCATTTCACAGGGAGCCCTCTGGTTACTGGCCTTCTGAGTACCGTAGGGGCTGGTCCTGGACTCTGCCATGTAGTCCCACTGGTAACATTGTAACAGGCAGTTTTCACCTTTAAGGTGACATATACTTTGTGAGGCATTGTGTTGTATTTTAATGGATCCAGACAATAAAACAGGGATCTAATACACATGCTGTGAGATGGGACTCCTTAAGAAAGGAAATACTGAGATGGGTGACATTCTCAAGGTTATTAAGTCTCCTGAGTTAGACCTGTTTTCCATACCGTGTCCTGAATTGGCCCAAGGTCCATTCTCAGGGCTGGAGATGATGACTCTTCCTTGGGCCAGTAGATAGTTCTGTAAACATGATCTAAACTGTCCCCATGAGATCATCCCCTCCTAAAACCCTAGGTTCTCCACGAAGACCACCAGCCTGAGGAATGTGTTAGTGGGAGTGAGGGTGGACACCGCTCGCTCCGCTCGTCCTCCATTCTCCCTGATTATTTCTGCTGCTTTCTTAACCGGTGCTGGAGGCCTGGGGTGTGTCTTCCAGGTTCCAGGCATTAACATTTTCGCCTGCAGGATCCTCATTGAGGTGATGAGCTTTTTGTTTTTGTCTCTGCAGTTTCAGGTCCAGCGTGGCTAGTTGGGAAGTTAAAGAAGATATGCAGGAAATGGAGAAGAAAGACATTTGGGTGGGGGCTAAGTCGATGAATGTCCCTTGAAGCCAAAGATCCCAAATGAGGTCTGATGCTTGAGAAGGAGAAAGGTGAAGGGGGTGAGGGTGAACAAAATGAATTTAATCAGCGCTGGTAAGAAAAGGTGAAAGGAGGGGGCTGAGAAAGGGAGATTAGGGATTGTGGGTGTGAGGCTCAGCAGCTGCCCCAGGAGTGGCAGGGAGGTGGGAATGGAGAAGCATCAGCAGGAATGAATTTTAAATTGCTTAGATGGATCCCATAGGGATGGCCTTCTAATTTGGCTGCAGTGGGAGTGGTTAGCCTGACCTCAAAGGGGCACATCCACTTTTCTAGTAAGGGGGCTACAAGGTGGGATGGGGAGAGGTAAACTAAATCTCCTCTGGTGATAGGAGGAGGGGCCCCAGAAAACTGGGGCTGGGGAAGATGGGTGTGGGCATACTTCCCCAGGGCAGCCCTTAGGTGAGCCGGGAGGGGCTTCCGGGAGGGACGCTAGGTGATTGAGGTTGAATGGTGTGTGGGAGGAGGGGTCGCCCATAAAGAAGTTCAAAGGGGCTGATCCTAAGGGGCTTTGGGGGTAGTGGGGCTTAGATCCAGAGGAGGGCCAAAGGGAGGAGCCTAATTCAATCTAAGTGAAGGTCTATGGATGAAGTGGTGAAGGTTGCCTTCAATCCTGAAGATTGTGGATGGCGGGCAATGTGGGAGTTTCTGTTTTATAGTTAAGATTTTAGCCAATTCTTGAGTAATAGAGGAAGTAAAATTGAGGCCATTGTGGAGTGGAGGAAGGCAGTTAAACCAAAGTGTGGAATTATTTCCCGGGAAAGTAAGGCTGCGAGCGTCGAAGGCCTCCTATTGTTAGTTAGAAAGGGGCTTCAACCCATCCAGTAAAGGTGTCTACGGCGGCTAGAAGATACTTGGTCCTTCTTACGGGTGGCATGTAAGGAACATGACCACAGGCACGACTTGGCCATGTCTGGACATCACCTAGAAACAGACAGAGCGACACTTGGGTGAAATAAAACATTACCCAAGCCTTGCCAAAAGCCCGGTCCTCGTCCCCGATGCCAATCAAATAACGAGGACACGGTTTTGACAAACAGGAAAAAGAAAGTTTATTGCTTTGCTAGCAAAGGAGAAACACAGGGGACTCCTGTCGGAAGGCTGTGATTATGCCCATCCACACGACCTGGGGGCTTTTGGAGAGGTGACTCAGAGAAAATGGGATTAGTGAGAAATCAGGGAGGGGAAGTTTAGGGAAAGAAGATTGGGAAGAAGAAAAAAGAGTGTCAAGGACACAGGGATATGGTCAAAGCATCTAGTGAATGCCTGTGACCTGAGGACAAGACCCAGGAGCACCCGCTGGGACTGGTATTTAAACCGGCCACTCTCTGAGGACCTCTAGCCGGGGGCCAGAGAGAACCACCAGACAAAGACAGGACGGCCACGCCAGCTCTCGCGTGCCATCGGAGGTACTTTGGGGCGCGTGGTTACCCTGGGGTGCTGTGACGCACTTGCTGTGCTTAACTAGTGAGAACTGAGTGGACTGCTTGTAGCTGATGCCTGGCGTGATCCATGTAGGCCTCCAAGTAATGACAAGTGCCCCTCGCCGCCGCCGTGTGGCAGGTGTGTGGAGTCAAGTTGCCAGTCCACGGCTGGAAGGACCCCTCTAGCTCGGGGTGTGGGAAGTGGGGGTGGTCTCACATTAGAACTGGGGTTAGCCTCCAGACAGGTTGTGCACGATTGGGAAATTTGCTGGAGGTGCTATAAATCTGAAGGGGCGGGTTTCATCAATTCTTGAGTATTTGGAGAGAGTGCGCGTCCGGCTGGAATAACTGATGGAGACACGACAAGGGAAGGGGGCCTTGGTTTCATCAGGGGGAAGCTGGAGTTTTGTAGGTGTGGAATATAAAACTGTCTGGGGGTGGTGGCCAGACAGCAATTTTCTTAGCCAGCCTGTCCACTTCCTGGTTCCCCAAGGAAATTAATTTATACTGACGCCCTTTACAGTGTAAGGTCGCTACCTTATGGGGTAAAAGTCCTGCTTCTAGCAAATGTTTTACGTTACAGGTGTTAAGAATTGGGCTTCCTGAGTTAGGAAGCCCCTTTCTCTCCACATGAAGACTTGGAACGAATGATATTGTGTGTGTTTGGAATCAGTCAAGAATCCTGACTGCTCTATCCCTGGCTCGTGGTAAAGCTCTGGTGAGGGCCACCAGCTCGGCTTGCTTGGCTGTGGTCCTGGGGGTCAGGGAGAGAACTCTGATATCTGGGTGAGGATGAAAGGAGAATCTCCGGTACCTTGTCCTGGAGTTACAGCCTAACCTTCAAGGGGAGGGCACTGTTTCTGGGAGCTCCCATCTGTGAACCCGCCTGGGGAATGGGGTACGTGCTGATCCACGATGTGGGAAGGGAGAAGAGTGAGAAATCACGGGAGCAGGGTCTTTTTGTTGTTGTTGTTGTTGTTGTTGGGAGAAGAGGGACAGGGTTTAGGGAGGAGCCTTGCCGGAAGGTCCCTAGGGGATCCAGGAGTAATTGGACTCTGGGTGGGGGGAAGGGATATCCGGGAGGGGGTGTGGAGTGAGGAGAGCGAAGGGTTGATATGCAAATTCTGTTGCCTCCGGATCTGGAGAGTGCTGTGGGGAGTCTCAACTCCCGGGGTGTCTGTGTTCCCAGTGGAGTGACCGTGACAGGAAAGAAGGCTTGTTGGGGTTTGGTGAATGTAGAGTTGAGGGGTGAGAAGAGAATCCTGGAGAGTAGAAGTGGTAGAGGAAGAAGAAGGAACCCGGACGTGGAAGAGGATCTGAAAGGTTCCCTTTCCCAGCTTCAGAGAGGGATTGGGCTAGGAGGGAGAATGTGGGAGCCCAGATGCAAAAATAGTTAAAGAGGCCCAAGAGGGACAGCGTGTCCCTTTTGGTGGTCAGTAGGAGAATGTCTCTCCAGGGGTATGGTAAGGGAGGTGGGGGTGAATAGGACACCTAAGTATTGTTACCTTGGGGGAGCAGAGCTGGGCCTTAGGTTGAGCAACCCGGTGCCCCCAGGAGGCCGGGAGTTAGGATGCTGGTGTGAGGTGTGGAATACTCTAGTGAAGGGCTGTAGAGCAGGAGGTCATCTACCTTACTGAAATAGGTGGCTAGGGGATAAACTTAGGGTGGCCAGGTCTCCTTGGAGAGCCTGGCCAAAGAAGGGGGGCCTATCTCAGAAGCCCTGCGGGGAAAGGTCCAGGTAAAGGTGAGAAGTGGGCTTGAGGCAGGACAGAGGGGAAAAGTAAAGAAGGCAACTTTCAGGTCTAAAATCGAGAAATGTGTGACGGAGGCTGTGGGAGATGAGATAAGAGGGTGTAGGGGTTGGGTACTGCATCGCATGTGGGGACAGTTGCCTCGTGGATTTTTCTGAAGTTCTGTACTAGCTGGAATTGGCCATTGGATTTCTTCTGAGAATGGGGGGGTCATGAGGTGAGTGACTTGGTATGAGGAGTTTGGCCTGTAGTCAACAGGAGATGATGGGCTTCAAACCTTTGAGGGTTAAGAGGGTTAAAGGATATGGGCGGGGTGTCTCAGTTGGATATGAACCAGGGAATTTAGGTTGAGAACTATCCCAGACCCTGGGGTCAATCCCAGCAAGTAAAGGACAGTTGGGAGGCTTAGCAGGCACGGGGACCACGTCCAGGCCAGAATGAACCAGAAAGATGGCAGTAGATTTTAAAGGGGGAATGATGATGGAGGCTTTTAACTTGTGAAGGAGATCTGGGCAACTGGGTAGCTGTGAAGGCGTGGGAAAGGAAAGGGGTTCAATGAGCTAACCAGGGTGGGGAGTGGGGGGTGGGGGGGTCTGCAGTGGATGTGCAGAGGTCCCTGGAACTCCCATAACTGGGGTATTTGGTTTGAAAGCGTATCCATACCACTTATTTAAGAGTGAAAGCCTTGCTCAATGTTGACCACATGTGAGACTGTGTCCTGGGGCTCCTCGGACGTGCCATCTGAGGTGGCAGGGGCAGTGGAGCCCTGCCCCTTTTTTGCAGGAACTTCACAAAGGGGACCTGGGAATCGGGCGTGTCCTTCCCTGGGGACATTCCACCTTCCCGTGTCCCCATTGTCCACTGTTGGTACAGGGTCTGGAGGGGGGCTTAGGGTTAGGGCAGGCTTTTGCCCAGTGTCCATTTTGCCCACATCAAAAGCAGGGTCTGGGAGGTATATTGGTGGGGCCATGAGCCATGGAGATACTAAGGGGTCTGGTGGAACCCTGAGCCATAGGGGCTTTCCTTGGGCCAGGAGCTGATGTGGTGGCACATGCCTGTCATTCCAGTGGCTCTGGAGGCTGAGGCAGCATGAGTTCAAAGCCAGTCTTAGAAACAGCCAGGCGCTAAGCAACTCAGTGAGACCCTGTCTCTAAATGGAATAGAAAATAGGGCTGGGGACGTGGCTCCTAGAGCTGGGGTCGTGGCTCCGTGGTTGTTGAGCGCCCCTGAGAGTTTAATCCCGAACCAAAAAAAAAAAAAATGTTTCTCTCCTTTTGGCCTCATCCCAATTGTTAAAAAAAACTTAGAGAGCTGTATCTAAAAGTAACTGCTGAGGAGACTCAAGGCCCTTTTCTAACTCTCTGCGTCTCTTGTAGATGTCAGGTGCAGACCCACTGATAAAGTTAAATGGAGAAGAGACTGCCAAAGGACTGTTCACGTCCAAATTTGTATATTTGGTGACAACCTGAGTTAAGTGGGGCCAAAAATAAAGTGAGATTTTTATCAGGTCCCTGGATAATTTCCTTTCTCTCTTTCCAATTAACTTGGGTGTGAGAATTCTTTGTCATTCCTTCAAGGAGGCAACTGACCTGTGTTGAGGTCTAATGACACCCCCCCACCCCCCCACCCCGTCTTGGAGGCTGATAAGTCCAATCAGGTCCAACTGCTGGGATGCTGGGATAGCATCATCGGCTGCTGGATGGATACCAGGGGTTTGGGCCACTAAGGAGGTCCGCATGATCTCTGGCGGCCTGCCAAATGCAGGCACGGTCACCATTGGTCAGGGTGGATGTTAACATATAGTATTTATCTGCCCAAGTCAGGGAAGGCCTGAGTCAGACGGGCAAACTCTTTCCAGGTGTGTTCTCTATATGGGACATGTCTGTCATGGAGAAGGGAACATGGACCGGGACCATACCTTCAGCCCCTGCCACCTCCCAGAGAGGGAACATGTGTTTCACTGGGAGATTTTTAGACCCTGTACGGGTAGGGGATGGCAGGGAAGAGGGTGAACTTGTGTGCGGGAGGTGGATCTGATGGCGGGGGGATGGGGGGTCAGCTGTGGGAGCAGTGGGGCTGGGGGTGGGGAATTTGGGGGGCAGATGAACCCCCCAGGATCTGTAAGGAGGGAGTTCATCTGCTATTTCTGGGACTGTAACTGAGAAAGAAAATTGTGAGTCCCTAAAGAATTAATTGCAAAGTGGGACAAGGTTTGTATAATGAGGCCTTTGAGGAATATAATGAGGCCTAGGACCTCACACCATCTGCCAAAACCAAGTTTTAAAAATTTTTGTAGAATTTCTTGATCAAAGGCTCCATATTTGGGCCATTTGTGCAGATTATCTAGTATATATTGTGGCCCAACTTGAGTGCTGCTGAGCTTAATGAAGTGTTTGAGTTTCAGGACAGTTTGGGAGTAAAGGGTCTTAAACTTACTAATGAGACAACCCAAAGGGGGTCCTGTGGAACTGACTGACTGACTCCCATGTTGGGAGGCGTGACTGGGGTATTATCCCATTGAAACTAAAGGGTCTCCTGGATTCTTTCTGACACCGAGTTGGACACGGTCCCACCAGGAAATAGGGGAATGTCTTCACCCTAATTTCACTGGGGGGGGGGGATGCTGGAGTTCTAGTGGGCCAAAAGGCGGGGTCTCGAGCCTGGTACCAGTCTGTGGAGACCAGAGAGATGGACGGATGGAGTCTTACTTCTCTGGAGAATTTAAAGTCCCATGTTGGATTGCAGGAACAAAATGGCAAAGGGGTCTCTGATCTGGAGGTCTGCAGGGTATGGGGAAGGGGCGAGTGGGGGGAAGGTGGCCAGGGTTACGGGGAGGGGGTCAGAAAGAAGAAGCCTCTAGCACCAGTGAGGGGTTCCCTACAAATTCCTGCACCTTCCATCCACAGAGCATAGGCCGCCAAAACCAGCCCGGGGTCGAGGTGGGTTACGGGTCAGGGACCAGCAGCCAAAGTGCACTCATAGGTATGGAGGGTCCTTTTCTGTGGGGTGGGGCATGCACAGTCAGTTTGGGGATACAGCCATAGCTGCCCGAGGAACCGTGGCTGGGGGCGGTCCCCCGACCTCAGACAAATCAATGGTCACTGCCCAGGCCTCCTCCGCTGCTGAGCTGAACTGTGGGGAAAGCGAACAGGCTTGAGGGTGTGGGAAGGGCACATTTTACTCCTACCTGCTTTTCCCAGTTGGTGGAGGAACCCAAAGTGTAAGCACACAGGGACGCCCCCAGACCTCAGCATTCAGGGAAGCCTTCTCTTCTTGTGCAGACTGCAGCACCCTAGGGGCTCCTTTTCTGGAGGTGAAAATGGCTGTCGGTTACAGAGAGAATTTCAGTTTTTGAGGGTGGTTTGATCATGGGAATCTGTGGATGTGCCACTGAAAGAGTCAGCACACTGCAGAATGACCTCACCTTAAGTCGGTTCCTCCACCATGGCCCTGTTTCCAAACCAGTTCACCCTCTGTGGTTCTGAGGGTAACAGCGCCCACCTCTGACGTCTGCAGGGGATCACAGCCAGCCCTGAGGACACACCTGCTATAGTCTACATGCTATTGCATGGGGTCAGGGAAAGAGTCTGGAGACTTGGTGTGTGTGGGGGGGTGATAGAAGCCTGTATGTGTCTGGGAGAGCATTTAAAATGCGACTGTGGCAATCTGAACCCAATCTGAACCCCCTGGAAAGAGGGCCCCCAACTGGGGCAGGAGGCACCAGGAAGGCAGTCTTTTGCAAGAGATCCACCTCTGATCCTGACGCTATCTCCACATCAGGAAAAGTCCAGCCAGAGGCTCTTCTCGTAGAAGGTGCCAGAGTACCAGCAGGATTCTTGTCCAAAGTGGGTGGCACGGGGCTGAGGTTGTGGCTCAGTGGCAGAACGGCTGCCTCGCACATGTGAGGCACTGGGTTCGATCCTCAGCACCACATAAAAATAAATAGAACAAACAAACAAAAAAAAAGTGGGTGGCTCTCAAACAGGGGCTTGCCTCAGAATCCACTGCAGGTCTAACACAGGGCTGGGAACCACGCCCTGGGAACTTCGCAGGTCCAGGGGGAACCAGGACCCAGCTGGTGCCGATGGTGCATGGAGGGCCTCGCGGAGAATCTTGGCTTTGGGCTGTTTCTTGGGGGCCTAAAGATTCATCCTTGTGTCTTGACTCCAGGCCTCACTCAAAGCAGGTTTCTAAGAAGCCCTGACTTCAGAGCCCCTGAAGGACACCTTTGTGTAATAGTGTTCTCATTCTGTGTATGGCTTAGCATTTCCCCCTCGTTTTCTAACCTTTAATGCTATTAAGATCTATTTATTCATTTTTCTAAATCACCTAGTCTACTATTTTGGGAAAATGCTGCCTAATGGTCACACCTGAATGAAATTCTATTCTTATTCACGGTATCATTGAATTATCGGCACCTGATTTTGTTGCGTTTTCGATGAATAAGATGGTCTGTTTTCAGCCTTTCTTGTCGTGTTAGGAATGCTTTATGACTCGGGGAATTGTCAGTTGCTGCAAATGAGGTGTGTGTGCTTGAAGAGGGCTCCGTTGTGTGTAGGATTCTGCAGATGTCCCTGGGAAGACGTGCTACTTGAAACCTGCGTCTACCACCCACACACTTGTATCAATAACGATGGTTTCTCCCTAGGTTTCTAGACTCCGTTTTGGAAATATTGTAGACCCAGAGAGTAGGAGCCTATAGTCTGTGGATCCCCCACCCCAGGTGCCCTCCAGTTACCACCAGGGTGGTCCCTGTGGGTCCTATGCCCCACTGTCCCCCGGGTTAACATCTCCCATTACTAAGACACAGATGTCCCAAGGGCTCACCGACCCTGGGGGATCACTAACACAGACTTGGGTGCTGACTGCAAAGGGCTCCGTACCCCTGGGATCGGGCACAGTGACAGGCTCCCTGGGCTGCGGGACTCTCTCAGCCAGAGTTTATTCTCACAGTCCGGGAGGCTGGTCCAGAGGTCTCCTCGGGTGGCTGTACGTTTCCCAGGCCACCACAGGAGAGGGCCTGTGGCCTGGCATCGTCCCGAGCGGTGGGCATGACCAGTGCTGTGAGTTGAGCCACGTTTGTGGGTGACCAGGCTGTTCCTTCAGAGTTCAGTGCTCAGCCTCCTGGTGAGGAGTGACGTCCAGCGACTCTCCAGCCGCTAACGTCCCACCGCCTAGCTCCTCCCCAGCGTCTGTTCTGGTCTCCTGCCCCTTCTCACAGACTTGTGGTTTCTGGGTGGGGTCCGGGGTCCCTCCAGGCTTATCTCTCCCCGGGCCTCCAGCTGTACAGCCTCCTCTGCTGAGCACTGCTCTTCTCCCTGGAGCTCTTGACAGAAGGCAGCGGCGGTGTGTGAGGCATAGCTCCTCCATCAGTCACTGAGGAGACCATTACCGTCCTTTGGGGGCGTCTGTGCCGGCTTCTGTGTCCAAGGTGCAGGTGAAGTGGGATGCTGTGCTGGCGTCTGCTGGACTATCCCACGCATCCTCCCCCATGGAGATCCTCCGGTCATCACCCACAGCCTGGGAGGGCAAGCCCGTGCCTGCTGCAACTGCCACCGTCTTTGTGTGGCAGCTGGTTGTCCCAGAAGGCTGTCTGCCCGCCCGGGGAAGCTTCTCTAATGCTAACCCTGGGGCTCTGTGGGGCTCCCTCCTGGCACCCCCTGAGCTGGGTCGCAGGCAAGGCGTGTGGACAGCAAGGCCAGCGCAGGTTGGTGTCCGAGTCACCACTGCTTTCAAGCCCACGTCAGTGAGGAGAGGACAGGAGGCAGTTGGGGGGTCCCCAGCCCTCACCCAGGACCAGCACGAGGCTGTGCCAGGCCCTTTCCTTCTGAGTAACTCGGGGCCACCCTGACGTTTCCCTCAGGCTGTCTGATTCCTGGTCCTTCCTGGTCCCCGTCTCTGAGCATCTTCCTCTCGGGCCTGGACGAGATGGCAGCGTCCTTCATTCCTGACTTCCGCCTCATGTGGTACTTGGATGAACTCAAGAAGAACGAGTTCGTGCAGTTTAAGCAGCTGCTCAAGCAGGAGACTGTGCAACGCGGCCTCCAGCCCATTCCCTGGGCGCAGGTGAAGAAGGCCAGGCGCCAGGACCTGGCCAGCTTGATGACCCAGCGCTATGGGGAGCAGCCGGCGTGGGCCCTGGCCCTCTGTATCTTCCCCAAGATCCACAGGAAGGACCTCTGTGACAAGGCCTCGAGGGAGAGCGCAGGTGAGTTGGGGGCTCCTTGGGAGAGCGCAGGGGGCTGGGGCGCAGGGTCTCCAGGGGAGCCGTGTTGGGGAGAGCTGCCCAGGCTTGGGGGGCAGCCTCATCCCCACCTCAGGGGTGGAGAGGGCAGGTGGGCGTGGTCACTGGAACCCCACCCACAGCTGGGAACCGTCCTGGGCCAGCTCCCCCGGGCAGAGGGGACTGGGCAGAGGGCAGTGACTGGGCGCAGACTGCAGCAGCTGACAGCTGCTGTAGCTGGCACCTGGATCCGAGGTTACCTGTCGGGTGTGGTGGGGCGCTTTGGAAGGGCCCTGAGATGCGGGTGCCCAGCGGACTTCAGTGGATGCCCTGGGGGTGCATCATTTCAGCAGGCAGGGAGCTGTGGCCCCTGGGCTACGCGGCCCCCGACGCTCACGGTGGTGCTGCGCCCGGTCCTGCGCCTGATCCGTCTGGAGTCTCTGCCTGTTTGCGCTGCCCGGTGTCCTAGGCAGGAGGTGGTACTGGGGCCGGTGGGGTCTTTCTAGAGTCGCTGCAAGGTGCCCGGATGGGGCTCTTCACGCTGGTCCTGCACGGGTGTCCCCGAGGTCCTGGCCTCTTGGCCAGCCGCCTTCCTCACCTCCAGCTTTCGGGCTCTGCCTGTTTACTAGTGCTTTCCGCCACTGGTGGTCTCCCCGCCTCCCCCAGGACCCGCATTGTACCCTCAGGATAAGGCTCTGTCCTTCCCTGACCTTGGTCCTTCAGGGAGTGACCTTGGTCTTGGCTGCCTTCCTCTGTGGAGTCCTTTGGAGCTCTCTCTTCCTAACCTGAGACCCAGCCCAGCCATCCCTGCTAAATTCCTTGGCATTCATTTGTGCACTTCCCGCGTTCCTGCGGCCCCCTGTGCCCTTTCAACCTCACCTGTCTACCACCTAGTGGCAGGGTCCCCTCTGATGTCACTCAGCACCCCAACCTTCCCATGTCACCAGAGCCTGTGGCAAGTGCAGAGCCGACCCAGCCTCAGCTCAGCCTGAAGGGATTCTAGAAGGCTCAGCCCTTTAGTTGTTTGGCTTTTGATTGGATACTTCTACCTTCTGCTCTGCCAAGGACGAGAAGCCTCACCAGGATGGAGTTGGGGTGAATCCTAGGGCCCTGTCACATCTAGAGCACAGGCTCCCTCCAGGGAGACGCAGGCTGTGCCAGTCTCTTAGACACAGCGGCCAGGCCAAGCCTTCCTCCCGTGCTAACCCTTGTTGGGCAGCACCACAGCCCAGAGGCAGAGTCCTGTCCCCACACAGAGCTCCTGCTTCCACATGGGGAGGCCCCTCCCTGGTTTGACGTGCATTCCACTCTCTTCAGTTGGAAGCCAGCAGGGCTTTGCAGTTCTGTGCTCTCCTGGCAGAGATGAACAGGTGTGTGTGTGTGTGTGTGTGTGTGTGCGCGTGCGTGTGTGTGGAGCTGGCCTGGCAGGCCTTTGACCCTGGGGGCTGTCTGGTTGGTGCTTTAGGCTGTGGCCACAGCCTGCAGGCCCTGAGGACACTGTTTCCCATAGGAGAGATTCGGGTTGAAGCCTTCAGGTTGTGCGGGGGTTGAACTCTGACGTGCTGTGTTCTTCTCTTGCCCCTGCTGACCAGCAAATGCCTATCGAGCTCACATACAGAAGAAGCTCATCAGCATGTGGTCCAGGGGCGCCTTCACTGAGATCCCTGGCTGCTTTGACCAGTCATTGACCTGTGAAGAGCATGAAAGTCTGGAAGAGTATTTCACTCCAAGGGTACCCAGGAGGCCTCGCACGGTCGTCCTCCGCGCATTACAAAGAATGGGGAAAACGAGGTTCCTGATGAAGGTGATGCTGGCCTGGTCAGACGGTACTCTCTATCGGGACAAATTCTCTTTCATTTTCTACTTATGCTGCCGAGAATTGAAGCAGCTGAGGGTGACCAGCCTGGCCAGGCTCATGTCCAGAGAAAGGCCCGATGACTCTGTCCCCTTGGCGGACATGGTGGCCCAACCAGAGAGGATCCTGTTCATCATCGACAGCTTAGAGGAGCTGCAGTGCACCCTGACAGAGCCCGAGTCGGAGCTGTGCCGTGACTGGAGGGAGGAGCGTTCAGTGAAGACGGTCCTGAGCAGCCTGCTGAGGAGGAGGATTCTCCCAGAGTCGGCTCTGCTCCTCGCTGCCATGCCCATGCGCCCAGAAGCTCTGGAGAGCAAGCTGGACCACCCAAACATGCAAGAGCTCAAATGCTTCCAGGACAGCCACGTGAAGCAGTACTTCTGCTGCTCGTTTGAAGACAGGGGCCGAGCCCTGGCAGCCTTCAGCTCGGTGCGAAACAATGAGCATCTCTTCACCATGTGCCACATCCCCCTCCTCTGCTGGATGGTGTGCACCTCTCTGAAACAGGAGATGGAGCGCGGGAGGGACCTGGCAGCCACCTGCTGCAGGTCCACCTCTGTGTTCCTCTCTTTCATGTTTCAAGCGTTCACACCCAAGGGTGCTACTCGTCCCAGCCAGCAGGGCCAAGGCCTGCTGAAGGCGCTGTGTTCCCTGGCCGCGGAGGGCATGTGGACCGACACGTGGGTGTTTGGCGAAGAGGAGCTCAGGAGGAACGGGATAGCGGACACTGACACCCCCACCTTGCTGGACCTCAGGCTCCTCCGGAAGTACAGCGAGTCGGGGAGCTCCTACTCCTTCATCCACATGTGCATGCAGGAGTTCTGTGCCGCCATGTACTACGTGCTGGACAGCCCCCGCGACCACCCCAGCCGGGCCGTGATGCCCATAGAGGCACTGCTGCTCACGTACTTCAGGAAAGACAGAGCAAGCTGGGTGTTCCTGGGCTGCTTCCTGTTTGGCCTCCTCCATGAAAGTGAGCAGCAGAGGCTGGATGCCCTTCTTGGGATGCAGAGGTCCCGGGAGTTGGCGCCCCAGCTCCTGGGATGTCTGAGGATCCTGGCGGAGATCGAGGATCCTGAGGACCAGGTGGAGTTCCTGCTGCTCTTCTATGCCCTGTTCGAGGTGCAGAGTGACGCCTTTGCCAGCCGCCTGATGAGCAGCCTCCGCGAGGCCCACTTCCCCCTTCGGGAGAGGCCAGACTTGGCGGTTGCTGCCTACTGCCTAAAATACTGCTCCAGCTTGAGGGAGCTCACTGTCTCAGTCCCAGAAATCTTTCCGGAAGAGAGGGGACCAGACCCCATGTGAGTCCCTGCCGTCACTTTCTTTCCACCCTTTTTCAGAATCTGTGTGTGTGTCCTCACAGGGTGTTGGTGACGGGGCGTTTCACGTGGATTGGGGTCACTGCCTGCCTTTTCTGTCCAGTAGTCTTGACTCATCTTATATTTTACTGTATTTTTTTAATTAAAAATATTTTTACTTGGGTCTGGTGTTATGGCTCAGCGGTAGAGTGCTCACCTAGCACCTCCTAAGTGCATACATTAAAAGATATTTATTTTTATGTCCAACTACAACTGGAGCTATTTAATGAAAATATCTTTACTTGTAGATGTTCACAGAGCTTTCTTAATCTCATTTTGACTTGGTGCTGAGCATCCAGCCCTGAGCCCCCCAGGTACAGGACAGTGCTCCACCGCTGAGCCCCAGCCCCTGGGTCCCTTCTCCCTAGTCTTTCCGGGGTGCTCGTGGATGGGGCACGTGTGCTCATTCAGTGCACGGCAGCTCTCGTGGGGAGCCCGTGGCCTCGTCCCCGAGCCTGGCCTTTCCTAGCTGCACGGGACTCCTCACCACAGCAGCAATAAGGACTGAACTCAGGGAGGAGACCAGGCTCCCTGGGATGCGTTCCCTTCCCTTCCCTTCCAGGCCCTCGGCAGGCTTCACCCTTGGGTCACTCCCTGGGACCAGGCTCCAGATCCCTGTCCTCCCAGCTGAGACTAGTGCTGTTGTGTTCTGAAACTCCTGGTTGACTCCGTCAGCCACCAGGTGGATCCTCCTGCTGTGGTGCTGCAGGGAGGAAACGGGACAGACAGTTCACGTCAGCCCACCAAGATGGCAGGGTCAGGATGGGGCAAGGGCCAAGCTGGAGGCCAGGAGATCTGGCTGGAGGCTGGCTCTGGCCTCCTGCCTCCTCTTTCCTCTAGACAGCCTCCACTGGTAACAAGGGAGGGTCTCCAGCCCCAGGACCTTGGTGGCCTGGGTGGGCTATGGCCTTGCTGTGGGGCTGTCCTGAGCTGGAGGATGCTCAGAGGCATCCCTGGCCCTGCCCTCTGGTGTCAGGAGCCCTGGCCCTTGGGCAGTACAGGCCTGAAAGGCTGCAGTGTGGCCAAGGGTCCTGGCCGAGAAGTGACGCAAGAGGAGAGCTGACCTCGTTCTCCCCGTCTTGGGGGTCCAAGCAGCTGACACTGTGCTCAGAGGCTGTGACTGCCTTGAGCTGACCTCTGTGGAGAACCTCTCGTCTCTCCTGTTACAGGTCGAGCCGTACTCTCCTCTGGTGGCGCCAGATCTGCTCTGTGCTCACCGCCAATGAGCACCTCCAGAAACTCCGGGTGGTGGACAGCGTCCTCGGCAAGTGGACGCTGCTGATCCTGTGTTGTCAGCTGCGACAGTCCACGTGCCCCGTGCAGAGACTCGAGTGAGTTGAAGATGGGCCTGGGGCGTGGAGACTGCTGACCTCCCTGCCAGCCTGAGGTAGAGGCTGGACCCCAGGGAGGTGTCTCGAGCCCACCGCCCCTGCTGCCCGGGAAGCTCTTCCTTGGTGGTCGCCCTGTGCCTGATTGTGGGGTCACAGAGGCACCCTGGGCTCTGCTTCCTCTAGAAGAAAGGAGGACCCCATGGCTTCCTCTAGTTCTGCCAACCACACCGTCTCCAAACGTGGCCTTTGGGGGTAAACCCACCCAGGCAATGGGGTCGTGGGAGTGGCCCGTGGGTCATTTATGGCGCAGAGGTGACCACAGCAGGCGTTCACGCTGTGCTGCTGGAGATGGGTGGACCACAATCATCCAGAGTCACCTTTGCTTTTGCAGGACGAGAAAAGTTTGCTTTTCCTGTGAGACCGGGATTTTCTTTGAGGTGTTCACCAGTAACCCCAACCTGCAACACCTGAGCATGACCTCCACCCGGCTCCCCCAAGATGAGGTCTTGCTCCTCTGCAGGGCCTTGAGCAACCCAGTGTGCAACCTTCAGGAGCTGCTGTGAGTGCTGCCCGCCAGCCTCGGGGTGGGTTCCAGAGAGGACTGGGCTGCGTTCACGTGGGCATCTCTGTCCTACTTCCTGCCCCTTGGGTACAGAGGTCTGGTCTCCAGAAAGCGAGACCAGGATAGGGACGTTAGTTTTACATCGATACGGGCACTGTGCAAAACCCCAGTTCAGCTGTGGCAGAGTCTGGTGCACAACGTAACCCAGGAGAAGTGCTTCAGGTGTTGGTGGCTCAGTTTGGAGAGAGAGGGACACTGGAACATTTAGGGCAGGACCCCCTAAGGCCTGAGAAGTGGAAATTTTCCTCAATGGACAAGAAACCTTTGGTTACATTCTCCGATCCCATGGGATTGGCCTACAAGCCCAGGTAACATTTTGGACAAATTTCCAATATTATTGGTGGAAAGAGTCTAACTCAGGAGTGGACCACAGGGTTTCATTCTGAGGTTTCAAGATGGGAGACTGTGGTGTTAGAGGCCTGGTGGTGCTCACCTCTGGTGAAGGGCGGAGGCAGGAGAGGCTGGGTGCAGGCTTCGCGATGTGCGAGCCGTCTGGTTGGCACACAGCCCCGCTCTGAATGGTCTCGGGGACCACCTCTTGTTTCTGTGCTCCCCTGTGTGTTTTGTGTAGCCTGGGAGAGACCATCGCCTAACCCAAGGTCTCAGATCATTTTCTGAACTTGTTCATTGTTAGGAAGTTTGGTCTAATATGTTCTCCTTGTTGATGAGCTTTTACTTTTAGGTGGCGCTGAGATTCAAACCCAGAACCTCACACATAATAGGCAAAGGCTCTACCCCTGAGCTGCAACCCCAGCCCTATCATTTAGACTCTGAGGTTTCAGTCTGTGATCCATTTTGAATTAATTTGGAGGTATGGTATGATGTGGGTCAAATGCTATTGTTTTCACTTCTTGAAAATATCTTCAAGCCACAGGCATCTTTAGACCCAGGAGCTGCGGCAGAATCACCCTGGAGAAATGTCAGGGCTGTGGTCAGAGGCTTGGCGGTCATACCTGCATTGACGTGCACCTGTGTAGGCTGTGCATATGTCCATTCTGTCATCCGGGGGCTTAGCGCATGTGTGTGCCCACGCGCAGGGACAGCCCCTGAGATGGGAGTCACAACTACAGGCAGAGACCCCACCTCAGGCTCAACTCTCCCGTGGGATGCTGTCTAGGAGGCGTCACCTGTCCTGGGGAGGAGTGTCGTACTCTCCCTGAGCAACGCCAACCCCACCCTAGTGGGGCACTAGTTGGAAAGGAGTCCTGCTGGGGACAGCATCCTGAGTCCTCCAGGAAGACTGCCTGGTGTGGTGGGGGCACAGGCTGGGGAGCAGGAGGGGCCTCGCAGGACACGGATCCTGTGTGGGGCTGCCCTGGGGTCGGGGAAGTGACTTGGGGTGGGTAAGCACAGAGTGACTGAGTCTGGGCCGAGCTGTGCAGACGGGGGTTGGGGAGTGATGACAGGATTCCCCAGGAGGCTCCGTGAAGGACAGGCCCTCGCAGGACTAGCGCCAGGGGCCAGTCCAGACAGGGAAGCCCAGAGCACGTGGTGTCCCCTCCCTGCAGGCTTAAGGACTCGGGCCTCTCCGCTACGGATTGCACAGCCTTGGCCTCGATGCTGGCGACAAACAGGAAGCTGACGCTGCTGGACCTCAGTGATAACAAGCTGGCAGAGGGTGTGTCCACACTGTGCGCGGCCTTGCGCCACCCAGACTGCACCCTGCAGACACTGGTGTAAGTGGACTGGGGTGGGCAAGGGGCATGCAGGATCCCGGGTCGCTGCGCTCTGTCCCCCAGCTGAGACCGCAGCAGCCCTGGCAGCAGCTGAGGATCCACGGCTCGAGGTCCAGCCCCGGGTCTGCTGCTCTCCATCACTGACTGGGCCTCCCGGCTGCGGGCTGCCCCTCTGTGAACGGGCGCAGAAGTGGCCTCTGTGGGGACCCCGCTGCCACCTCTGCTCTGTTCTTTCCTGTACCCCTGGCTCTCCCAACGTGGCAGAGCGTTCCTTGTAAGAAGCCATTAGAACCTGCTAGGATTCTCGGGAGAACCGGACAAGCTGAGGATGTGGTACCTGAGATGACCCATGCACGTCACCCTGCACGTCACCCGTGCTCTGGGCAACAGCCTCAGGGGGCAGCAGGCTTGTCCCAGGACGGGGTGAGATGCAGAGTCAGAACTAGAACTGACAGATTCTGGGCATCTGAGCTGTGCCTCTCACCCCTGGTTTTCTCATGAGGCTCTGTGTCGGTTTGGTTCCTCCTGCCTGTCTCATGTGGGTAAGGAGCAGTCAGAGGGGAGATTGGGTCCCACTGAGTTCGTACACAGGGCCACAGAAAGACCACCTTGAGCGCAGGTGAGCCATCCTTGGGCCCTCGGCCCTCACGTGACCTGCTGTCCCCTGCTTCCCCCCAGGATGGCCGGCTGCCAGATCTGTGAGCACTTCTGCCCACACCTCTCTGAGGTTCTCCTGAGCAACGCAAACCTGAGCCATCTGGACCTCAGCAGAAACGCCCTGATGGACGAGGGAGTGGCACAGCTGTGTGAGGCCCTGCGACAGCCCACCTGCAGCCTGCAGACACTGTGGTAGGCCGTGGAGGTGGCCTGGTGACCAGGCCCTGCCCCTGGCTGGGGAGGCACCCTCCTCAGGAAGGACAGTGTCTGTGCCTTTCCCAGGGAGGCTGAAGGCGTCAGGCGGAGGTTCGGGTGGAGATGTTCCTGTGAAGCACAGATGCACATGTTGGGGCAGGTCCTTCAGGGGCGTAGGGATGGTGACCCAGGAAGGGCCCTGTGGTGGGCAGAGCATTGGCCTCGATGACTGGCATGTGTGCCCAAGGTGAACCTGTGTCATCAGGAGGGAAAACAGAGCCCACCCTCCAGGGGAAACGTGGCGATGGGGACCCCAGCATCCGTGTGAGGATTCAGGCTGATACAGCCAAGGAGCTTCCTGACAGAATCCCGGGAAGCGGGAGGGTCAGCGCGTCCTGATCAGGTGCCTCCCTGAGAATTCCAGGCTCCAGGGAGTTAGGGGGGAGGTGTCACCTGATCCCTTAGGAAATCTGAGCGTGAACCTCGTGGTCCTGGCTGCAGGGACGTTAGACGCCATCGTACAAGAGCAGGAGAAGCGATCTCCCTCCTGCAGTGGTGGGTTGAGCTGCCGGTCAGTCTCTGAAAGAAGCCCACTCCAATGTCAGCACAGTATTTAAAAATGGAAGAGGAATAAACCCGAGTTGTAGTCTAAGTGCAGGTCACGTGAGGTTCTCCCCAGGTCCTTCAGACTGGATCCAGAAACAAGAATCCCAAACTAGTGTCGGCCAGACCCCCGGAAAAATCCATGGAACAATCCTCTGTGGGGGCAGATGATGGAGGACATGAGCCGTGACCTTGACATACTCCAAATGGATCTTCCAAGGTCAATAAATTCAACCCACTGAAAAGAACCTAAGCTCCAAGGAGATAAGGAACACAGACAAGAGAGAGGTCCCCCAACCTCAGACTCGTGGGCCAAACCGTTGTGTGTTCTGCTTCAACAAAAGAACACCTTTCAGCTCTTAGGAACAGGGACCCCGTGGAAGCAGCAGATAATGGATCACCTAGAGATGAGGGTCAGTGTTCACCTCATAGATGATTTGCACAGTGGGTTAGAACTAATGGAAGAAAAAGAGTGGCCAAAGATGGGGCACACTTGTGCAAGAGGTACCGGGGACTGAACCCAGGGGTGCTCAGCCACGGAACTACACCCCAGTCCTCTTCTCAAACTTGTTCTTGACCTAGAACTGGGACTTTCTAAATTGACGAGGGTCTTGCCAAATAGCCGAGGCTGGCCTCAAACTTGGGATCTTCCTGCCTTGGTCTCCCAGAGCACTAGGGTTACAGGCGTGAGGCAGTGTGCCCAGCTCAACATTGTCTCAATTGCCAAACCACAGAGATGCGGGGAACAGGAGAGAAGTAAAGAAACAGATGGCACCGACAGCCGAAAGGGCCAGAAGAGTGCAAGTTCGTTGCTACTCTCTGCAGAGGGCCACTTGTATCCACCTTCTCCCGCAGAGCGTGGTGCCGGCCCTGCATGCTGTGTGAAATGTTGGAGTTGTAGTACACAAAGGTGAAACTGAGCAGGGAAGTTTAATCAGTTTACTGGCTGGATCACGTGGTGGCACACTCTCGTCATCCAAGCGGCTCAGGAGGCTGAGGCTCGAGGATCAGGAGTTGATCAGCAAGTGAGCGAGGCCTTAAGCAACTGGGTGAGACCCCGTCTCTAAATAAGAAGGGCTGGGGAAGTGGCTGAGTGGTTAACTACTTGAAGGTTCAGTGTCAAGTCCCAAACCAGTTAATAATACAGCTTACTGACCCGTGTATCAAGTGCTATGGCTCCAGTATGTAATCAGCAGAAGAATTCGTGAGGCACTGTACATTTCTGTCCTGAGACTCTTTACCTGGCTTACACTCTGGCGCATCTCGGGACAGAGGAGCCGCCGTCCAGTGCTCGGGGATTCCTGTGGCTGCAGGGAGCACTGCAAGTCTTCACCAAGGGGAAGAGATCCTACACCTGCCGGGGGTGACCTGACGGGGTGTTGTGGGCACCTTAGCACCAGGAACCTGACAGATTGTTCCAGACTCGGTCAGCTTCTAGAAGAGCATGACGTGAAGAAAACTCAAGGAGAAAACCGTGAACGCTTCCAAACCACGCGCACAATGAGATCCGCTGCCCTGTGTGGCTTAGAAAGAAGCTTGTGCCAGCGAGTCTCACTAAACCCTCAGGGAAGAGCAGTTTTGTCAGAGTCTTTGCAGATGGCAAATAGAAGAGAGCCCCACGTGGACACTGGAGGACACGGTAGTCTTGATAGCAGCGACAGCTGGACGGTGGGAAAGGACAAGTGCTGTTTCCAAAGTGCTGATTCCAAACCTCTGTTGAGGGAATTCACCCTGATTTGTCCTAGCATCAGAAAGGACAGGGGGAGGGTGGGGCTCGCAGACAGAGCTTAGGCTGGGCAGCTGCAGGGCCCTGGGCCCTTCCCCGCCTCCCAAAGGAGATGCTTAGAAAAAGGTCAGTGCGGGCAACTCTCTATACGAACTGGTTAAAAGTAAAAATCTGCCTAAAAAAACAGAATGTCTGCATTAGGGACCTATCCCTTCACTATAACTCTTGGAAAATTATGAATGTTGGGAACTTCCTCGACCCGGTGAAGGAAGAAGTTCATCATGAAATCTCACTGTGCAGGTCCTCGCGGCACTGGCTGTGGTACTTGGCCTCTGTCCTGATGCCTCTTGAATATTGCAGTGCACCCCCTGAGAGCAGTACAGCTGTCCCAGGGCCCCAGGCTTCGGTCACCTCCATACCTAGTGTCTGCTTCTTGGTTCTTCCAAGACGGGGACCATCACACGCTCCTTCCAGGACATGGTTGTAACGGTTCTTAGTTCTGGTTCTTCTCTCCCTGCGCCTAGTCTATACTGAGCCGTTTGGGCCTCCTCCAGGCCTCCTCCAGGCCCTGGATAACAGGTCTCTGTGTTGGCTGTTGCCATACAGTTTGCAGAGGTGCGGGATCACGATGAGGATCTGTCAGGACCTGGCTCTCGTCCTTGAGACCAACCCAAACCTGAGAAGCCTGGATGTCGGGGGCAACAACATAGGAGATATCGGCATGGCGTTCCTGAGCGGAGGTGTGCTGCACCCCCACTGCGGCTTAAAGGAACTCAGGTGGGTGCTGGGAAACGGCAGGTGCATCCTCACGGTGGCAGAAGGACAGGCTGATGGGCAGGAGGAGACTGTGGGGGCAGCCGCACCTGGCTGCTGCTGCACACCCATCCACCCCACTGCCCGAGGCTGCCTGAGCGCTCACTGCTGGCTGATCCTGGCTGGGAATGGCTGGTCTCGCCCTGGGCTGGCCGGGCAGGCTGGCTGGCAGCTGGGGATGACAGTGAGGCAGCCCACGTCTCATTTAATGCTTAGTCCAGCTTCTGACACAGCATCTGCATGTGTTCATCAGGCTGCGCTAGCAAAATGCACAGACCAAGAGACGGAGATGCCCTGAGCGCAGGTGGCTGGGTTCTAGAGGCCCCTGGAGGCCGGAAGTCCAGCTCAAGGTGCCCAGGGCTGGTTCCTTCTCAGGGCCTGCAGGGAGGACGGCTCCAGGCTGCTCCTTGGCTCCAGGTGCCGCCTCCTCCCTGTCCTCAGTCTTCCCTCTGGGCCTGTGTGGGCCTGGACTTCCTGTTCCAGCGGGGAAACCAGTTAGAGCCCGTTGGGGTGCACCCTCAGTGCCTTCACAAAGACTGTCTCCAAGTGCAGTCACACCTGGGGCTGGGGTTTCAACACGGCCCTCTGAGGGGACAGAGTGCAGCCCTGAGCAGCGCCTTGGGGGTTCCACGAGATCAGGAAGCGTACCAGGCTGGTGTGTTGGGTCCCCCCTGTCCTCCCAGTGTCCAGGGAGCCTGAGGCAGGAGGATCACAAGTTCAAGGCCAGCCTCAGCAACTCTGGAGAAGTTCTCTCCAAGTAGAAGGGGCGGGGGATGTTGGGCAGTGGTAGAGCGACCCTGGGTTGGAGAACCAGTGCAAAAGGAAGAGAAACCTAGCAGGCATCTGAGGGGAGGCCCAGAACTGCAGAACCTTGCTTCCAGGGTGCCCGGTTACTATTCAGAGTGAGGTTCCCAGCCCTGGTCCCTGTCCAAGCGCCGGGGAAAGGACTCCATCACAGAGGAAGGGGGATGCCCAAGGGCTGCCAAGTGAGCCTGGGCGGTCTGGCTGGAACCACCCAGGGCCGCTCCTCACATCTTCCCTGTTGCAGCCTGGATTCCTGCCAATTGACCAGAGAAGGCGGTAAGATCCTGGCTTCCATCATCGCCTTCAGTAAGAGTCTGAATGAACTGGACCTCAGGGGCAACCCCCTGGACAACAGCACCATTCGACTGTTGTGCTTGGCCACGTCACTGCCCGGGCGAGTCCTGCGGAAGCTCAGGTGAGCTGCATGTCGTCTGTGTGGGCTCCCCTGTGCAGCTGCTGGGTACAGGCTCACTGCTGCCACATGCAAGTGAAGCTCCTGCCCAGGTGTCGCAGGAACACAAAGGTGAGTTTAAAATCCATTCCCAGCAGCAGGTGGGAAGTGGGAGCCCATAAAGGGACTTGGCACCGTAACACAAGTCGCACACATTACATTTGTAGATAAAACGTACATTCATGCGGACGGGGGTGACCTACAAGTCTTTGGCTTCACAGTGGTGCAAAGAGGCACCCGTGCACACGGTTCCCCCTCTCGGTGCAGAGTTCAGCAGTGTGTGAGGTGTCCTGTGCGCCATTACCCAGGAAGCTGGGTGCTGGGTGATTGCCCGGCGGTAGGTGAGGTAGGTGGAGCTGTGGGGCTCAGTCGGTCAGGCTGTGAGGGGGGTGTGTGTGTGTGTGTCTGACAACGTCTTCAGCCTGCCGTGGGGTCGTAGCCTTTTCGCTGCTGTGATTAGAACACCTGACAGAACAACGGCAGAGGAGGAAAAGTCCATTTTGGGGCTCACGGTTGCTGGGGTCTCAGTCCCTAGAAGGCCAGCTCCCTTCGTCGGGGCTCGAGGTGAGGCAGGGCGTCATGGTGGAGGAGAGTGGCTGAGGGAAGCCCCGCACGTCAGGGTGACCAGGAGGCAGAGACGTCCCTCTCCAGACACAAACATCTACCCCAAAGGCAGGACCCCGAAGGCCACCTCCTCCAGCCCCACCCTTGGCCTCCAGTCACCGCTCTGCTAACCCCGTGGGGGTGAATTCACTGAGTGGGTTGGGGCTCCCACAAGCCAATCATTTCTCCTCTAATCCTTGCATTGTGTCGCCCGTGAGCTTCTGGGGGACACCTCACATCCGAACCCTACACACTGGCTAATCAGAATGCCACCCCACCGTGACCTGAGAAGGATCTGTATTTACAAACAGAACTTCATATTTGGAAACATTATATTTATAAGTTATGTTCATATAGACCTAAATTATACAAAGGTGTAATGTATATTGACTTGTGACATTGACAGTTATAAATACATCATTCCCATTACACTATATAATTTACTCCTAAACACATTATGAAACAGTGTAATGGGATACACCATTTACACACCACTCTTCTCCACCCTCAGGACCACAGCAATCCCAGGCAGCTATCGGCCCCCGGCTTCTAGAAAGGAGCCCGTTGACTTAAAACTGTAACCCCCCGCCCCAGTGCGCAGTGCTCCTCCTGTGAGGACCTGGTGCGTAGTGTGCAGTCTACCCTCGCACTGTGGGGGGACCCTTGGGTGCTGGGCCCGTGGCTTTCCCTCTGGACCTTGGCTAGCCATTCAGAGTGTCGAGTGCGGGGGGCCGATGTCGATGGGTGGACCGACTTGGCTGTGTGTCCTGAGCCTTGGGGGTCTGCGTCTCAGTTCTGGCCCCATGTGTCCAGCTCGAGGCCTGGGCAAGACTCTTGTCCTCTCCAATTACCATCTTCTCTCTGCCAAGTAGCAGTAATGGCATGAGGTGGGATCGAGGATGTACATCCAGTGACACAAGTACGTTGGAACTAAATGCCAGCACTGCTCTCTTCCCACTCCCTGGAGCGTCTTGCCAAGATGCGCATTGAGGGGACAGTCCATGGGGACAGGTTCACGCCAGGGAGTGGCATACAGAGGCATCTCAAACAGGAGACACATGTATCCACAGAAGAAACAGGACACAAGGGCCCCGAGCCTGTCATATCCGAGTCAGTGTGTCCTAGGGTGCAGGTGGGGCCCAGAGAATCACTGGGCCTCGGGTCCTGCCTGCACCGCGTCTGGTCACTGGCTCAGAGCTGACGAGGTTCAGCGTCTTGCTCACCAGTCGTGGGGATTGGTGTCCTCAGGGTGGCTGTGAAAATGGAACAAGATGTGGTGGGACACCCAGGCCACAGAAATTATTACCATTTTGTCTCTTTAAAGCATAACTCCAAATCCATTGGCTTCTCGCCCCCAAACCCCGGGTCTGTGTGTGCCTGTGTGTACGTGTGGGTGTGCACGCGTGTCCGTGTACTGGGGCTTCCAACAGCAACTCTGGTCAAAGGCGTCTAACTGGCAGTTTGAGATCACATGTGGTCCATTTGGAGAGTTGACGTCACAGAAATTGGCCAAGCGACAACTGGGGTTTGGGAGGGTGGAGTCCAGGTGTTGAACACTCACCAGCCACCTCCTCTCATCACGGGGCGTCTGTCCCTTGGAGCATCGCCAGGATCTCTGCGCTCTGCCTGGAGGAAATTAGGGACAAAGGTGAGATTTTCAGTGTGACTGACACAGGGCTCTTTTCTGTTCTGCAGAGTGAGCAGGGCTTCAACAGAGGAAGGTTTCTGGTTCGACTTGAGACAGGATAACCCACTTCCCTGCGAGATCTCCATGGATTAGTGACGGAGCACCCATGGGGAACCAGGCTGCAAGCCCATCCCCGTCACCCTGATTCCCGCCACCCTGATTCCCGCCCCCTCCTGGGGACAAGTGCAGGGGACAGCGGGGCCTGGCACAGAGGTGTCCCCTCCCCGAGGCACTGAGCTCCTTCCCTTGTGTCCTGCAGGGTACGATCTTTAATTTGTTCTGTGGCCTTGGAGAAGAGCTGAAAGGGTAGAAGATTTAGTGAGAGGGTCTGTCTCCAAGGACATTTTCAAAACCCAATAAACTATCCTATCTTTAAAGCACTTGGGAAACCCTGAGATGGAATTTGTGACTGCTGAATGAGAAGCAGGAGCGCGGGTTACACATGGCCGCCTCTCAGGTGACTTGGGAAGGCGCTGGCCACACTGACCGCCTTCCTGACAGTTCTTCTTGGGGTCTAGGGGCTCTTTTCTTCTCTCTCCTGACAAAGGCTTTCTGAAAACACCTTTCCACACAGTCCTTCCACCTCACACTACAAGTAGAGGCAAACCGACCTGTCCCTCCCTGTCCCTCCCTGTCCCTGAGCCTCAGGCAGCCCTGTCGTGAGATGGGTGCACAGCCTCCAACACCTGTCCTGTGCTCAGCTGCGTCCATCAGTGACCGCACTGAGCTTTTCATGCCTTACCAAGACCACGCTGTGGACACGATGCTGCAAGCCCCCTTCACTGTTAGTGTATCCTGTGAGCACAGATGTGCACTTCAAAATGGTGCACTTCAAAATGGTGCACACCTGTCCTCCCAGGGACTCGGGAAGTGAGGCAAGAGGCTGGAGAGTTCAAGGCCAGCCCCAGCAGGTTGGCAAGACCCCGTCTCAACAACAACAAGGGATGTTGTGCATATTTTCCACAATAAAGGGGGGAGGGGGCTGAAAATCATGAAAGGATGATTGGAAAAGTAGAATGTCCCATGTAAGTGGAGAGCAGTCCACCCGACCAGCACAGGGGCTAAACTAAAGGTCGCTTGCGTGAATTTACTAGGGACACCAAATAAAACAGACACACAACTTACCTTTAAATCAGGCTTCAGTACGGCTCCTCCGCTCTTGGCCTCAAGCTCCCCAAATGGGACACTGAGGAATGTCACCAGAGGCCAGCGAGAGAGGGAGCACTTTCAAAAGTGCAAATTCCATCCAAAAAAGGTCAAGAGGGGCACGGCTACAAGGACAGGTCAGGTAATTCAACCCCTGGGCTGTGGGAGTCCACACCTACTCAGGAGGACACCTGCTGCTGCTTCCAGGAGGGGCAGCGTCTGCCAGAAAGGCTGCTGGGGACAGGAAGGAAGTGAGACCCTCAGCTCCCACCGAGGAGACGAATCGGCTCAGTGTGGAGGAAGGCATCAATGGAAGGCCCACAGCTGACACTTGTAGAGGCACATGCAGGGCCAAGCGCCTGACATCGTCTGGGCAGAAAGTGAGGCCCTAATGGGCCCTAGGAAGGAAACTGTCTGCCAGGGTGAGAGGGAAGAAGGTAGCTGTCCCCTGCCCCCGGACACTCAGTGCTCCCACCTGTGCAGCCCAGCAGCTGCCACCCCACCCTCCCCTGGGCTTCTAGTGACCTGTGGGCAGGTAGGCGGGCTCTCACGTCCACGGTGCACAGAGCTGGACAGCCAGGATCAACTCTCCTTGGTGCAGAGCACGTCACACAGGGCGCTTGAGGTGACATACAAGCAGGGACCAGGAAAGGGACTTGAGGACAGTCTCCCATGGAGCCCAGCAAGGTGGAGGCCCCCAGGGGTCCCCAGCACAGCAGTGCAAGAGCCCTGGAAGGCTAGACTCTGGGCAGTCGTGGCCCAGGAGGCTGTAGCTCCTGCAGAGAGCAGGGGGGCGGGCAGCAAACTCCTGATCCTGGTGCAGACTCTGGCGGGACCAGGCAGGCAGAGGGTGTCCAGGGAGCCCTGACCACCACCTCTCCAACTGCCAGAGAGCTCTCACAGCCCACCCAGGAGGCTGGGAAGAACGCAGGCCTGAAATGGTGGAGGCCACTTAGAGTGACCGCTTCCGCAGGAGAACCCCAGGGAAGTGCCCATCGCAGACAGGAGACTTCGGGAACCAGCCAGGGCAGCTCCAGCCACACCTGCTCAGACACAGCGCAGGCCACAGAGAGTGAGTCAGCCACACGCACCAGGACTTCACCTTTAAGGAATGGCTTTCAGTTGGCAGTCAGAGAGCCACCAGAGAAAGGTGTGAGGAGTGGAAAGGGACAGGGAAACCTGTCACAGATGATCTGACTGCAGAGCTGCAAACCCACAAGTCTCCCTAGAAAACCACCCTGACAATAAGAGAGTGGGCACACACCGCGGCCGGCCAGAGAGCCCCTGACAATGCACAGAGGTCAAAATGCAAATGGAATGAGAAGCAACTACAGAAAAGGCACCTTAGCCCAGGAAGGAGAAGGGAAGAAAAGGAAGTGCCTCCTTTTAACTCAACCATAAGGAATCCTCAGGTGAGAAAAGCAGGCAGTTCCTTCCCGCAGGACCTAGAAGGAGAATTGACCCATTAAGGAAAGAGAGCCCCGCTCCCGCGTGGAAGGCGCCCACCAAGGCGGGCGTCTTCTGTCCATCAGGATCCCTGGAGCTGAGACTCGCGCCCCAGAATGCCACTTGACCACTCCACAGGCATCTCCAGGAACATGCTGGAAGGAAGAGGAAGGAGGAGGAGGAGACCCTGCAGACACTGGGGCCCCTAAAGCCTCCTCCTGAGGGTAAAGGCCTGACAGAGGCACAGACAGGCAGACAGGCGGCCTAGGAGCCAGGCGCAGGATCAGTCCCATGCCCATCTGACAACAGGGCGTCGCTGGCCGGTGGAGGGACTGTCAATAAGTGTCATGGCCCAGGTCTGTTTCCCACGGCATCCACAGGACCATCTCCACGTGGTCAGAGGCGCGAATGCAGAAAGGAGTTGGAACCCCAGAAGCCCCAGCAGGAAACGCCTTAGTGTCTGTACACCCAGGCCCTGGAGAGGACGTCCCTACCCAAGATCAAACTTCAAAAGCAACAGAGGAAAGGAAATCATAAAGGTTTTTGAAACCATCTCTATTTCTAAAAAATACTTTAGGCAAAGCAAAGGCCACATGACAAGCTGGGAACTCTATTTCTCTGTCTGATTCATGAGGAGCTCGTCAGTGCTGAGGAAAAACTGAAATGGACTAGAGAAATCAACCTTCCAAGACCTGGGGACCTTGAAGTGCTAATTAGAGAGTCACAGGTCCCATTTCTTAATTATGTAAAAGGGAGAAGACCTCTGCCTTTTACTCTGTTGGTGGGGCTTTGAGCAAACACAGCTGTCAGCGGGGCCGCTGGGGTGCAGGATGGCAGGTCCCTGTGGGGAAAGGTACACGTCCTTAGGATACTTGGGGAGTCCCTTCCCTGGCTTGAGGCCTAAGGTGAGGGCAGGGCAGGGCACTGACCTGCTAATGCCAGGTGACCGTGAGCCAGGGAGGTGGAAAGGCCAGATCTTGCTGGGGCTGAAGCTGCAGGAGGGTAAGGGCGTCCCTGGGGCGAGGGTTGCAATGCTGCTGGGCCCCCAGGCCAGGTCTCCTCTGCTGGTCCCCGTCCTTCAGGGCAGGGTGGGTAAGGGAACGTGGGCGGAGGACAGCTGAGATAGGCCTTAGGGAAGAGGGAGTGCCCTGCTCTGGGTGCTTCCCTCCCTGGAAGCGCACCTCTCCCTGAGGATGACCTGGGCACTGATGCCCTCTGCTGGGTTAGGTGGGGGTCTCCCCAGCCCTGCAGCTGGGGCATGGCCTCAGTGGGCAGGGGCCCAGCTCCCTGCGTGAACGTGGAAGTGTTCAGGGAGCTGCAGTCCAGTCTCCAGGCTGCCCCTTCCTCCCCTAGCCGCTCCACCCAGCAGTTGAGAGCATTTTGTTTTCCAGCGCCCAGGCTTCTGGGTGGTCCTCCCATGGACTGAGGGAGGGGAAACTCGGGAATTTTGGGCTGCAGTTATGATGTGACCTTTTTAACTGATGAAGACGCATTTCTCCTCCTCCGCACCCCGTCAGCCTTTGCTGTGTCCCCCTAGGAAGGCACCTACTCGCTGGCTCCCGCTGGCCTGCTGTGCGCCATCCAGGGCCTGACCCTCGGTGGTCTCTGACATCAGTCTCCCATTGTGGGCGATGGTGAGGTGGTCATTGGGTGAGGTGGCCTCCACTGTCGTGATTTCTAATCCTGGGCCGCCCCTCAGTGTTCACTGAGAGGACAGCGTGGAGGGCTGCCCTCTGCAGGTGTCCCTCAGTCCCCATCAGGTGTCTCTGTGCCCTGGTCCTCTGCACCTGGGTGGGTGCCAGCCGCACTGAGCCTCCTGTGCTGAGGGCAGGGTGGGTGCTGGAGGCAGCCCACCTGCACTGAGGGCTCCAGGCCCTGTAGGGTCCCTCTGCTTTGAGCAGGGCTGTGTCTAATGATGCCAGGGCTTAAGCAGGGTGGTGTCCCCAGCGTCCCCGAGCAGATGGTGCTTGTTTGCTCTTGCACCAGTGGCGGGCCCTCTTCCTGCGTCCATAGGGACATGGGGACAGTCAGGCAGGACAGAGCAGCTGGACACGTCAAGCACAGACATCACTGTGGCCTTGGGTACCACGTCGTCAGTGGTGTTCGTGTGCATCGAAAGTCCCGGACCAGCTGGACACTGTGGCCCAGGCCTGTGATCCCACCAGCTTGGGAGGCTGAGGCAGGAGGACCGCGAGTTCAAAGCCAGGCTTAGAGACTTGGCGAGGCCCCCAGCAACTCAGCAAGACTCTGTCTCTAATCAAAATATAAAGAGGGGCTGGGGCTGGGGTTCAGAGGTGTAGCACCCCTGGGTTCAATCCCTAGTACCCCCACCAACTATCCCCCTCCAAAAAACGAAGGCAGACCAGTTTTTTGGACCTGCTCACATTCTTTGCTCATTTCACGGCCCTGAGCTGTAGATCCTCTCCATGGAGTCGAAGAGACAGCTATGTAAAGTATTCCTCATAAGTTTCAAGTGTATTTTTACCAGTTTGTTTTCTGGAGAGACGTAAGGTTTTATTGATTTGCTGCTTTGGGGGTTTTTTGTTTGTTTGTTTTGTTTTGTTTTGGATTGGGGAGGGGAGTGAGTTGACTGAAGACTTCCTTGGCTTTTCTCCTATTGGATTGAAATGTTCTATTCCACCTACAAATTATTTTGGGATTAAGTATAAAGTAGGAATTCATGAACACAAATATTTCAATCATGAGCACATCTTCCTTTTAAAAAAATTTTTTATTCTGATTTGTTATATATGATGCAGAAGGCATTACAATTCATATTGCACATATAGGGCACAGTTTTTCATATCTCTGCTTTTATACAAAGTATATTCTTTTTTTTTACCCTCTTGCCACCCTCTTCTTGTTCTGTGTAGAGTTCATCTATTCCTCCCATGCCCCCCTCCCTACCTATGAGTCAGTCACCTTATATCAGAGAAAACACTCAGCATTTTTTTGGGGGGGGATTGGCTAACTTCACTTAGCATTATCTTCTCCAGTGCCATCCATTTACCTGCAAATGCCATGATTTTATTCTCTTTTAATGCTGAGTAATATTCCATTGTGTATATATGCCACATTTTTTATCCATTCTTCCACTGAAGGGCATCTAGGTTGCCTCCACAGTTTAGCTATTGTGAATTGTGCTGCTATAAACATTGATGTGGCTGTGACCCTGTAGTGTGCTGTTTTTAAGTCCTTTGGGTATAGACCGAGGAGAGGGATAGCTGGGTCAAATGGTGGTTCCATTCCCAGTTTTCCAAGGAATCTCCATACTGATTTCCATGTTGGCTCCATCAATTTGCAGTCCCACCAGCAATGTACGAGTGTGCCTTTTCCCCACATCCTCACCAACACTTATTGCTGTTTGTCTCCATAATAGCTAACATTCTGATGGGATCAGAATTAGAGTAGTTTTGATTTGCATTTCTCTAATTGCTAGAGATGATGAGCATTTTTTCATATATTTGTTGGTTGATTGTATATCCTCTTCTGGGAAGTGTCTGTTCAGGTCCTTGGCCCATTTGTTGATCGGGTTATTTGTTTGTTTTTGGAGTTCTTTATACACCCTAGACATTAGTGCTCTCTCTGATGTGCAAGTGATAAGAATTTGCTCCCATTCTGTAGGCTCTCTGTTCAACTCACTGATTGTTTCTTTTGCTGAGAAGAGGCTTTTTACTTCTAATCCACCCCATTTATTAATTATTTTTTAAAATTCTTGTGCTATAGGAGTCTTGTTAAGGAAGTAGGGGCCTAATCCAATATGATGGAGATTAGGGCCTAGTTTTTCTTCTATTAGACGCAGAGTCTCTGGATTTATTCCTAAATCCTTGATCCACTTTGTGTTAAGTTTTGTGCGTGGTGAGAGATAGGGGTTTAATCTCATATTGTTGCATATGGATTTCCAGTTTTCCCAGCACCATGTGTTGAAGAGGCTATCTTTTCTCCAGTGCATGTTTTTGGCACCTTTGTCTATATAAGATAATTGTAATTAAGTGGATTAGTCTCTGTGTCCTCTGTTCTGTACCATTGGTTTACCAGTCTGTTTTGGTGCCAATACCATGCTGGTTTTGTTACTATTGCTCTGTAGTATAGTTTAAGGTCTGGTATAGTGATGCCACCTGTTTCACTCTTCCTGCTAAGAATTGCTTTAGCTAAACTGGGGCTCTTATTTTTGTAGGTGAATTTCATGACTGCTTTTTCTATTTCTATGAGGAATGTCATCGGGATTTTGATTGGAATTGCATTAAATCTATATTGTGCTTTTAGAAGTATGGTCATTTTTATAATATTAATCTGCCTATCCAAGAACAAGGTAGATCTTTCCAGGTGTTGGAGTAGCTTTTATTTTTTATTTTATCATTGATTTCTAATTTCATTCTATTATGATCTGATAGAATACAAAGTAGTATCTATACTTTTTTATATTTTCTAAGAGTTGCTTTGTGGCATAATACATGGTCTGTTTTAGAGAAGGATCCATGTGCTGCTGAGAAGAAAGTGTATTCTTTCATTGAAGGATGAAATATTCTATATATGTCAGTTAAGTCTAAGTTATTGATTGCATTATTGAGTTCTATAGTTTCTTTGTTGAGCTTTTGTTTGGACAATCTATCCAGTGGTGAAAGAGGTGTGTTAAAGTCACCCAGAATTATTGTGTTGTGGTCTATTTGACTCTTGAACTTGAGTTTGTTTGATGAACATAGATGCACCATTGTTTGGGGCATATAAATTTATTATTATTATGTCTTGTTGATGAATCATTCCCTTAAGCAGAATAATATATCCTTCTTTATCCCTTTTAATTAACTTTGGCTTAAAGTCTACTGTATTTTATATGAGGATGGAGACCCCTGCTTGCTTCCACAGTCCATGAATGAGGAATGATTTTTCCCAATCTGTGGATGTCTTTTCTTATTAAATGAGTCTCTTGAAGGCAGCATATTGTTTGGTCTTTTTTTTTTAAATCCAATATGCCAGTCTATGTCTTTTGATTGGTGAATTTAGGCCATTAACATTCAGGTGTATTATTGAGATCTGATTTGTATTCCCAGCCATTTTTGTCTATTTTTGGTATTTAACTGGACTTGCTTTCTCCTTTGGTTAATTTTCCCTTTAGTGTAATACCTCCCTTTGCTGATTTTCATTGTTGTTTTTCAATGGAATATTTTGCTGAGGATGTTCTGTAGTGCAGGCTTTCGAGTTGTAAATTCTTTTAACTTTTGTTTATCATGGAAGATTTTTAGTTCATCATCAAATCTAAAGCTTAATTTTGCTGGATATAAGATTCTTGGTTGGCATTCATTTTCTTTCAGAGCTTTGTATATGTTACTCCAGGATCTTCCAGCTTTCAAGGTCTGCGTTGAAAAATCTGCACATAATCTAATTGGTTCCCCCTATATGTAATCTGATTCCTTTCTCGAGTGGCTTTTAAATATTCTCTCCTTATTCTGTATGTTAGGAATTTTCATTATAATGTGACTTAGTGTGGATCAGTTGTGATTTTGTACATTTAACAGCCTGTAAGCCTCTTGTATTTCATTTTCCAATTCATTGTTCATGTTTGGAAAAATTTCTGATATTATTTCATTGAATAGATTGCTCATTCCTTTGGTTTGGACCTCTGTGCCTCCCTCTACCCATGGTTCCTCTACCTCTGTTCATGGTTTCTTACCATTTTAACTGTTTGATCTACATTTTTTTCAAGATTATATGTTTTGGGGGGTGGGGATGTGGCTCAAGCAGTAGCACGCTCGCCTGGCATGCGTGCAGCCCGGGTTCGATCCTCAGCACCACATACAAACAAAGATGTTGTGTCTGCTGAAAACTAAAAAATAAAATATTAAAATAATTCTCTCTCTCTCTTTAAAAAAAAAAGATTATATTGAAAGGACAAAGAAATTGAAATGAAAAGGATAAGGTTTGTAAAGTTTCCAAGCTGCACTCAGAGCCTGAAATTCCTGTGGCAGTCAAGACAATTCCCGGAACTGCCTGTTAAGATGTGTGTCGAAATCTTCCCCTGACCACCTAGTTACTAAATCACCCCTTCCCAGAAGCCATGTAGCTCAGCACATATACATCTCAGGGCTTCAACCAATCAGTTTAAATATATACCTATCTTAGTACTAACCAATCACCCCCACCCGACCTGTTCCCACCAATGATGTGCTAATCATGTTTTAGAGTTGTTATTTGATTTTCCCGCGGTATATGATGATTTGCTAAGGGAGGCTATGATGTATGTAAAGTCCCTGCCCTCTCTAAAGAATGTATATAAACTCTGCTCAAGTGGTTCTCGGGGCTCTTTGTTCTTTGCTCCTCTGAAGTGAGCTCTGAGCCCCAGCATGCTGGACCCCCAATAAACCCTTTGTTGTTGCATGAGACGGTCTCTTGGTGGTCTTTTCCTCTGGCGCTCGCCCGACCTTTTCAATATGTTTGGTCTTCATTGTCTGAGGTCCTGTCTTCCAAGTGGTCTAATCTGTTGTGATGCTTTCAATTGAACTTTTAATTTGGTTTATTGTTTCTTTCATTTCAAGGATTTCTGGGGTTTTTTTTAGAACCTCTATCTCCCTATTGAAGTAATCTTTTGCTTTCTGAATTTGCTTATGTAGCTCTGTATTGAAATGATCTTTTGCTGCCTGTATTACTCTCTTACATCACCCTTTAATTCACAGAACATTTTAATTACGTACATCCTGAACTCCTTCTCTGTCATTGCTTCTGCTGTGCTGGCCGTGGGTTCTAATAATGTGGTATCTTATTTGTTTGGGGCACTTTCTTCTCTTGTCTTTTCATATTGCTTGTGTGTCTTCCCTTATCACTAGGACCTGAGGTGTCCTATAGGCTCATAGTGCCCTGTAGGGATCCAATACCTCTCCTCCGAGGTGAAGGACAAAGTTGTCAGATCCCAATGTAAACAGTACACACCCTAAAAACAAATGTTTGCTATTAAGACGTTTGCAGTTTGGTCACCATGTACAGAAATGCTGAGTTCAATTATTATCTACCATAGACTCGTAGGTTTGTAAAAGGGTTTACAGTTTCTGATGCTGGACGAAGAACAGGGCTGAGGAGTAGGATGATGTGCTGAGGAGGTAGGAGGTGAGGAGACAGGGTCGTTGTATCCTAGGAAATCCAAGGAGGAGGATGAGCCCAGGAGAAGGGAGAGGAAGTAATTTGGGTAACAAGTAGGAGGGAAGATGGAGAGAACATAAAACAAACACACACACGTACCAAGAAAAGTTAAGAATGTCAAAATAGTAGAAATTGGTGGGAAAAAAGAAAAAAAATATATATATATACACAACACAAGTGAAGTATGCTATTCAGACGTCCCAGCTCCCAAGATCCTAATTCATGCAAAGTACCTGGTTTCACCTGTGTTGGGGATGGGAGGGTGGGAATAGAGAGGGAGGGGCAGATCTTGAAGGAAGAGACAGGGTTGTTGGTTGGAGGTCAGTGTCTTTCCTGCTTCTCTTCTCATCCAGTAGGTGGGTCGCCTGTTGTTAGCTGGTGTCTGCGCCCTCAGGATGGTGAAGGTGACCAGGGTGTCACTGTGCTGGGGTAGCGGCTGCTGGGGAGGGGGGAGTTAGAAACTGGGTACCTGGCCAGCTGGAGTTCCCGTTGCCCCCACTGAAGATGGTGATGAAGGGGCCCAAGATGGAGGTTCTGGCTTTCAGCTGTGGGGAGTCGGATTGAGTGGGGGGAGCTGGGCAATGGCGTTGGACCAAGAGTTCAGAGAGGCGCTCGTGCAGTGTGTGGCTGTCGCTGACTTCAGAGCCTGTGTGAAGTCCCCAGGTGCAGGCAGGCCACTGCACGTAGGGGACTATCTCCCTGCTGCAGAGTCCCAAGATGGGGGCCACCAGGGGGCCCACACTGGTAGATGGGGGTCCACACGAGAGTGGCGGCCATAGTTCCTGTGTGTGAGAAGCTGCCGATGTCCTGCATGGAGTGATGTGGGTGATTTCCACTGGTGGGTGGCCGAAAGTTCTGCGCGGGAGTTGATGGTGCCCGCTTGAGTACCTGACAGTCCTGCATGGGCAGGTAGTTGGGAGATCCACTCTGATGCTGAGGCCTGGAGCCCTGGAAGGGCACAGTGGCCATGATTCCCACATGGGAACAGGAATCTCATTCACAGAGAAGCAGTGTCCCACAACTTGAGTCCTAGGTCACAAAGTGACACAGAATGCTGCCTCCCTCTAGCCCGCCATCTTGGATCTCCTTCTTTTTCTTTCGATGTTGGGAATTGGAGATTGAACCCCCAGGGGCTCTACAGTGACCATATACCCAGTCCTTTTTTTTTTTTTTGACAACGGATCTCACTGAGTTGCCCCAGGCAGCCCTTGAATTTGTGACCCCCGTGCCTCAGCCTCCCAAGTCACGGGGACTGCCACTTCACCTATCACCAACTGAATTCCAGGTCGTGATTGATCTGGGGGTTCAAGCTCTCTGCAGGGTGTACATGCCCACCTGTGAACGTAGTTTTCACCCTTGTCTTTTACACCCCACGTGCCTCCATCTGCTTTGCTGCCAAAGGTCATGTCAACCATGGAACCTTAAAAGAGTGGGCAGAGGAATAGGGCGAGGTGCAGAACTTTCTGAGCAAGAGGCAGCAGGGTAGGAGGCCTTGGTGAAGAGAGGGCTCAGGCTGGACGAGGACCAGCGGAAGGTGACACCAGGGAGTGGCTGCTGAGGTCACAGCCTCTCCAAAATGCTGGCACCTTGAGCTGTTAGTGAGCCGTGCCCTGGGCGGGCTGGAACCGCGGGTGTTTCTGAGCTGGTGCTGAAGGGCTGAGGCCCGCAGGAGCTATGGGGAGGCCAAAGCCATTCTGAGGAAGCCAGGAGAGACGCGGGGACCACCTGGACGAGGTGGTGGGCAGGTAGAGAAGGGCGCGGAAGCGCACCTGGGAAAGGACCCGAAGCCGGCAGAAGAGTGTAAGGTGGGCTGGGTGGTGCTCGGGGGTGAGGACCGGCTTGGGGAGCTGCCAGGCCTCGTCCCAGGGAGCACGGGGGTGAGGCGAGGCTCTGCCTTGGACCCACCCAGACCTCACAGCTGCTGTGTCCCTGTCTGTGTAACTCAAGGCCTCCGGGGGTGTGTGACCTGTCAGAAGTGGGAGGGTTGGAGGATGGCTCCTGAAGGTGACCATCTAGTGACCACAGTGTGCTGCCCCAGACGCGCCTGCCCAGGGCCACACGCAGGCAGGTGAAACGCAGGGCATCCTGGGCTGAGAGTGCCTGCCACCTGTGCTCCCTCGTAGGCAGCCTGAGCCCGTGTGCCCCCCACGGGCCCCATGTGGAACGAGCTGGGCTTCTGGGCCCCGCTGGTCCTGCAGTAACGGGGCAGGGATGAGCTTGCCCCTGGCTTGGGTGGTTGCTGCGTCTTACACCATTCTCTCTTCTCTGCTCTTGGATATTCAACGTCTATACTCTCAGGAAATTCTAAGCCAATAAAGACTGTCCAAGATCCAGTGGAGAAGCAGCACCGGGTTTGTGTGGGTGGCGTAAGGATGGATGCCCTTGTTCTGTGTGACAAAACGTGAGTCGGTCCCAAGGTCACACGGAGAATCTGTTCACGTGCTCATTGGCTCTGACTCTCATGGGTTGTGATGCCTCTTCCTGTATTTTGGATACTCGACCTTAGCAGGTACATGATGGGCAAATATCTTCCCATTCTCCGGGTTTGCTGTTTATTCCCTCGATCATGTCCTTCAAAACTCAAAAGGTTTTGATTTTTATGAAGGCAAATTTGCTTGAGTTTCTAGTGTCCTATCTGAAAACTATTTCCTAGCCCAAGATCATGGTTTATGCCAGTGTTTTCTCAAGAGTTTTATGGTCATAGCTCTGAAGAGCAGTTGGTTCAGGCAGGGATGTAGCTCAGCACTAGAGCACTGCCCTGGTGTGAGCAAGTCATTGGTGGATCCCCCATGGCGAGCACACGTCTCGAGCACACGTCTACACACACACACAGTTAGTTCTTTGATCTGTCTTGAGTTGATTGCTTGTGGCGTGAGGTAGGGATCCAGCTTCAACCTTGGCCTGGGATCTCCAGTTCCAGCAATATTTGTTGAACTTTGTTCTTGCCCACTCAACTGACCGGTGCTCTTTCCATTGAGTCGAACAGAGGCAGGGGTTTGCCTGAGGACTGTCCTATCCCACTGATCTTCGTGTCTGTCCTGTGGCAATACCACACAGACCTGACCACTGTTGGTTCATGGTAAGCTTTGACGTCGGGAGGTGTGATCCTCCAATTTGTCCTCAAGATTTTTGAGCCAATCTGAGTCCCTTCGATCCCCAGAGGAATTTCAGGACCAGCTTGACAGTTTCATAAAAGAGGATAAAGTCCTCTGGGATTTTGACAAGGATTGCTTGAAATCACTCGGTCAGGACTGGGAGTATTGCCCACTAACACGAGTCTTCAGCCATGAACACAGGGCGATCTCACCAGTGCTTGGAGGCCTCTTTCAGTTTTTTGTGGCTTTCAGGAAACAGGTCGTACACTTCTCTTGCAGAAACTTCACCAGAGGAAGAGCGGGATGGTGGGACGGCCGCAGAGCTGTGCAGACCAGGCGCGGGAAGCCAGAGTTCCCTTGGCAGCCGAGGCAGCGGGGCGGAGGAGCGGGCTGTGGGGCCCAGGTGGGTCATTCAATGGGCTTAACTCATCATATTGTTATGAAGGCAAATCCCGAAGAGCCTCTGGTTCCAGTGAACTGGAGCATCAGGCACAGAATTACTTGGCTCTAATCAGAGCTGAGAGTAGGAAAGTATCTCCTCCAAAATTGGAGGTTTTCTCAGCTCCTACCAACAAGTATCTTATAGACAATTACCACCATGAAGAACCCGCAAGGGGATACATGGTCACAGACATCTCAACTCCACGGTTTCCATAGTCCAGAGTCCTGTGTGAATTAAACCACACAGAGGGAGGATGGTGTCGTCCCCAGTGCACGGGTGGCCTGAAGCAGGTGCTGACCCAGGGAGTCACAGCAGGCTCCAGGAACAGGAGACACGCTGCGTATCCACAGTTCCCCCTTTCCAAATGTCTGACCAGAGATTCTCTGCCTCCGTGGGTCTCCTCCCGTTGCCATCACCCAATACTGGACACTTCCCCTCTCAAGCCCTGCACCTAGACAGTCACTCCATATGGCCTCTGCCACCAGGCCCTGGGCTGTCTCCAGGAACCCCCTGGGCACCTTACATAAATGGAACAGTGTGGCCTCAGTGACAGGCTTCCTTGACCTGGCCTCAACCATCAGGGTTTATCGATGTTGTCACCGTCAGCCCCTAGTGGTGCCTGACAGCTGGGCCTTCCGTGGTGTCTCCCCCTGTCCCCAGCTGGTGAGCCTGGCTGGGCCCACTCTGGGCTGCTGTGAAGGATGCTGTGCTCAGAGGCAGCGATGGCGACCAGGAAGCTGGCTCCTGTGAGATTCTGGCAGCAGAACCTGGTGTCCAGTGGCCTCAGAAGACTGGCCTGAGGAGCCGCCCCACGTGCTGCTGGGAGAGCCCGTCAGGCGGTGGCGAGGGAGACGTGACTGCAGGCCCAGACCCTGGAGTGTGTCGAGCTGGGCTCTCACTCCCCGGGACACCACAACATGCCGACCGTGTGTTAATACGCCTGATTCTTCCTACGGCTGACAGGAATCCAAGAGAAGCCATGAGTTTGGGGCTGGAGGTGTATGAGGAAGTGGGTGTTGATGCTGAGGGGTCCCCGGGGCCCCTGTGGGTGCCGAGTTGGAAGGTGAGCCCGGGCTCTAGGGAGCTCTTAGGGGTGTGCACTCTGGACACTTAGACCCACGGAAGAAGAGAGGTGGCTGAGGAGGGAGCAAAGCAGCCTTGTCCGACGGGCGCGTCTTCCTCCCTCCTGAGCCCCCAACCCCTGTGAGGGGGACCTGGGCCCAGGCTCCCGTCTCCTTCCAACAGATTCAGGGCGGGTCTGTCAGCGGCTTTGCCTCGCGGAGATAGGACGTGGAAGTCTTCATCCTGGTTCACAGACTTCTGTAGGAAGTCACTAGTCACGTGACGTGGTGCAGAGACTCCTGCTGTGATTTTTGTGAGCACAATGGCCGGACCAGAAAAGTGAAGGTCCCAGGACGTGGGTCTGGGTGTTGAACAGGCTGGTGAAGGCGCTGGGTGAGCGGAGGTAAAGGGCGAAGCCCTGGTCTCATGAGTGTGCAGACGCAAGGAAGAGTGAGTCTATAACGAGCACGGAGTCAGCAGGTGACGACGGCATGGCTCACGGCCCCACCTGGCACCCGGGGCCAGCCTGAGCTAGTAAGGTCGATGCTCTTTCTTAAATCTCTCACCTCCCACAGGAGGACCTCAAAGGTGGGGAGCTGGAGCCCGAGCACAGGATCCGTGTCTCAGATCTCAGGGACACTGCAGTGCAGCTGGGACTCCAGGGACCACGGCCCTGTTCTGAGGAGCAGGACCCCCAGGGGTGTCCATAGTCGGGGGGACTGCATGCCTGCCCCACAGATGGAGGTTTTAAGGCCATGGTGCAAGACCCTCAGCTCCCCCGAGCTCCTGACTACGTAGGTTACTCCACAAAACGCGGTGCCCACGGGTCCAGGCCCTGTTAGGGACGCTGAGCCCCTGGGAGAGGGGAAGCCCCACGCAGAGTCCAGGCAGAGACAGTCGTAAGCCAACAGAAAGGCAGCCCACAGGTCTTGGGGTCTGAGAGAAGTCAGGGTGAGCAGAGTCTGCGGCTTCTGAGGGGCCACCGCTGCAGGGGATGAGGGACAGCTCCGTCAACAGTGCACAGCCAGGAAGGACAAACGGCCTGGCACTTGGGCTTCTGCCCCAGGACCCACGGTTCTGCCCGGGGCCTGTGCATATTTACTGCACCTGCCCGAGTGGAGACGGCGTGTTGGATCCTGGGTGTGTTGGTGGTGAAGGCCGCGGGGACCTAGCGCAGCCATCACTGTGGACGCCCATTTCTTTTTTTTGGTGAGTGCATCCAGATTCTCTCTTGAGGTTCATGACCCCTCATCGGCGATTGCTTTCTCCCCGCTGTGTTTCACTTGTACCAAAAGCCACTCTGCTCCGATTCTGTCTTCCTGCCTGCCTCCTGCCAGGAGGTGGCTGTGTGATAGCCAGATTCTCCAGAGTTGGACGCACACCTCCGCTTTCAGAGAACTGCTGACTGGCCAGAAACCAAACTCTGGTTGACGCTGTTCACAGAGGGGCTCCCGGATGTGCCCGTGGTTCTGCACAGCAAGTCGGGCCCAGGGAAATCGGTGTTGGCCCAAAGGCTCATGCTGAGCTGGGCGCAGGGCACACTCCACGACACCTTCTCCTACGCCTCATTTCTCCAGGACAGGGACATTCAGCAGATGGAGGAGAGCATTTTGCAAAGTTGATTGTGGCCAGACTCCCAGGCTCCAGTGGCAGAGATCACGTCCCGGCCTGAGAGGCTGCTGTGGTGGTGGACGACTTTGACCACCTGGACTCCCTGCAGAGAGCGTGACGAGCGACTCTGTGGAGATGGGGCTGAGGAGCAGCCGGCCTGCATCCTGATGCCCAGTCTGCTAAGGGAAGTGCTGCTGCTGGGGTCCTCCCTGATGGCCACCATCACTCACGTGGGCATGGAGAAGCTCAAGTCCCTGGTTCAGTGCCCTGTCACCTGATGGTGCGGGCATGTCGGTGGAGAGGAGGACCTGGCTGCTCCTCGAGCGCATCACAGATGACCCTTACCAGACCCAGCTCTTGCGCTCGGTGGTGGGCAGTCACCGTCTTGGGCCAGTGCCAGGTGTCCACGGCGTGCCCACTGCTCGGCATGGCCCTGCAGCTGGGGAGGGGCTTGGCCCCTGTCTGCTGGTCCCTCATGGGCCTGGATGCCGCCTTCATGTTCCGCCAGCTCAGGCCTCCGAGACGTGCCACCAGGCCGCCTCAACCAGGGGGAGAGGGTGACTCTGAAGGGCTCCAGGTTCTACAAGGACAACCTGTGGGTGCATGGGCTGAGGGAGGCCGCGCCGTCTGCCCTGTTTCACATGGACGTCCCCCTCCAGGAGGACTGCGGGAGAGCAGTCACTCCTTCCTGCACCCCGGCCTGCAGGAGTTCTGCGCCACCCCGTCCTACCTCCTGGAAGGGCTGGAGAGGGAGTGGGGCCGTGGCTCCTGTTCCTGAGAACATGCTGGGGCTGAGGGAGCTTCAGCAGACGTCCTGGGCTCCTGCCTGCTCTGGATGAAGCGGTTCTGGTTCAGGCTCATGAGCAAGGACGTGCTGAGGGCGCCGGAGGACCTGCCGGGCTGCCCGGTGTCCCTGGCAGTGAAGCAGGACTCCTGCGCTGGGTATCTCTGCTGGCCCTGCAGGCCGCCACGGCCACCCCCAGGACGTGCTGGACTCCTTCCACTGCCTGCTCGAGCCTTGGGATGAAGAGTCTGCCTGCTCGGCGGCGGCGTTGAGCAGCTTACAGGAATGCGGCTTCCCACCAGCAGAGGGAGGACCTCGTGGCCGCCTCCTCCGGCCTCAGCTCTGCCAGCATCTGCGGGAGATCCGGGTGGGCGTCAGAGACCTCTTCTCGAGGAGCGAGCTTGCCGAAGGGTGCCCCGGGGTCCCCCCAGGCGCGTGTCTCCTGCGGTTTTGTTCTGGGGCTGGGGTTTGGCCAGAAATGGCAGGGCCCACGTGATCCTTGTAGGACAAATCACCCAGACCCCTGGCTAAGATGACTGGACTGAATCTGGCTCACCGTGGATAAGCTCCTGGACAACACTGGCCCACGTTGCGGGGGTGGATCTGGGCCTGGAACCCAGGGGCTGTGGTGTTTTCCAAAGCTCTCTATCAGTTGGATCCTTGTGACTCACACGCTGTGCTGCCCTCTAGTGCAGGGTCCAGAGCTGTGCTAGTAGAATTTTCTGCAATGATGGAAATGTTCAATGACACCTTGTCCAATATGGCGGCCACCAGCCACGTATGCCTATTGCGCTCTTGAGATGCACAAGACTGAGGAGGTAAGTGGACCTTTGATCTTCTTCCACTGTAACTTGCTTATATTCACGTGGTCCTAGTGGATGGACTTACCATATATGCCCCATGGTGCTCACCTGTCTATCCGGTAGCCCATCCTCCCATGACCCACATAGAAGCCCAGTCTCTCTGTCTAAACCCAGGTGTACTACTTCCCAGACTGTGAGCTCAGGGATGTTCCCCGACTACCTGAGCCCATTTCCTCATCTGCAAAACAGACTTGATGGCGTCAGCCAATCTGGCTGTCATGAGATGGTGCAGACAGCCAAGTATCTGGGAACTTGTCGAGCGCACAGATATTGGGGGGTAATATCGTCAGTGCCGATCAAGGGCTGGCTTAATTCAGCAGAGAAGACTGGTTTTGAATTTTAGCTCTGCCTTTAACAAGCTCTGTGGCAATGACAGCATGGGGAAGTAGCTCCAACCCCTTGGACGGCAGCAGATTCACACACAGAGGGGCCCAGGTCAGTGCTTGGGAACAGCCAGGCCTGACCCGGCAGCTGCACGGGGTGGGGGATGATCAGCTTCGACGCCTGCTCTGCTGGAGGAGCTCGCACTGGGGCAGGAGAAAAGGCACCTGGCCTGATGCCTTGCTCTGCCCTTCCGCGGCCAGGGGAGCCCGGGCCTGGGCACTTTCCTGCCGAGAAGCTGGGAATGTGTTCCAGGGTGTGCTGAGCTGGCTCTGCTCACACCCGGTCCTCACGGCCACACCGTGTGTGCTGCTCAGCACTGCCACATGCTTCCAGTTCAATTTGCAGGTGACAGACGGCTGTATGTTTGAGGGGTACAGTGTGATCTGATGCAGGTACTGAAAGCAATTAATCAAGGTAATTAGCAAATCTATCCTCTCCCCTGGGTATGATTTCTGTGTAGTGAGGACATCTTAAACTACCATTTAAGCAATTTTAAGATGAATATTAACTACGGTCGCCACGTTGTGCCAGTGATCACTGAAACCTGTTCCTCTTCACGGACCTTGTCCCTTGGCCGGTGTCTGCCCTGCCCGCCAGGATCCAGCAGCCGCCACCCGCCCATGACCGTGGGACGTGTTCAGGTTCCTGTGAGGTCATTGCTCGTCCCTCTGGGCCTGGGTCACCCACCTCCCATGCTGTCCTTCAGATTGACTGTTGGCTTTTTTATTTATCCCTTGAGGCACCCTGGTGAGATTGGGCAGTGCCCTGGAGAGGTCAGCCCCGTGGTGAGGTGGCCACCATGAGCAGGTGGCCACTGTTTCACAAGAGAATCCATGTCGCTGATGCTGGCTCTGCTGCGGGTCTCTGGGACCGAGTCTCGGACCCGGAACTGTGACTCCATCACCCTCCTTCAGAGGCCCTGGCCGCCCTGACTCTAGCAGCTTCCGAGTTCACATCCTGGGTCCCCCACCTCAGAAGTCACATGGTGGTTGTCCTTCTGTGACCGGCTTGCTCTTCTTAGCTTAATATCCTCTGGATGCATCTGTTGTTGGAAATGGAAACTTCTTTTTTAAGGCAGAATAAAACCCCATTGTGTGTAGAGACCACATCTTTCTCCATTTATCGGCTGATGGACATCAGGTTGCTCCCAGGTCCGGGCTGTGGTGCAAATAGCCCTTCCGGGTCCTGACTTCAGATCTCTGGGGTGTGTGCACAGAAGTGAGATGGCTGTGTCGTGCCCTGGTGGTCTCTATTTCTTGTGGGGTGGCCACGCTGTTTCCACGGTGGCTGCAGCATCTATTGGGGGACCTAGAACTTGAGCAGGAATGTGGTTTGAGCGCACGTGGCAGCTCCCACCCACCCTCCTGCTCCCCGACAGCGTGGAAATGCCCAGGAAGCGTCTGGGGGAGGCTGTCGGCAGTGCACGCGGCGGGTCTGAAGGGCCCTCTTGCCGTAACCTGCGGTCTGGCTGCCCATTGTCCCAGGGCTGCTGGTGTCCAGGTCCGTCCCTCACATCTGTGTCTCCGACAGGCTGCTGTAGAAGCCCCCGTGGACGGGTCCTGGGAACTCACCGGAACCTGCAGCAGGTCAACCTGGGAAGCAGCGTCCTGAATAAGTGGGCCATGAAGACACTGCGTCCAGCTGAAGTGGCCGGCCTGACGGAAGGCTGCCCAGCCCGGGTACAAGAGCGCCTCTTCCCAGGACTGTCATGGCCTCCCCCCACCCGAGGGAAGGCCCAGCCGTGACCCCAGTGTGCCGAGGGAATACGTGCTGTGGCAGGTGGCGGGGAGTGACTGGAAACCGTGCCACCAGATTGTTGAAGCCAGTTCCCTTCTTCTGGCTCTTGAAGGACGAGTAGGAGTTGGTTGGGAGGGGAGAATGGGAGGAGAGCTCATGGCAGGAGGCAGCACCAGGATGAGGGCCATCAAGGTCGCGGTTGCTGACCTCCCCCTCCGCCCCATCCCTCCCTCTGTGAGGCGGGCTGAGGAGTTTGGCGTGTGTGGTTCTAAAAATAAAGTTAGTTTCTTTTGACAAGTGGCTCCTGATTGTGTCCAGCCAGACTGCGGCAGGAGCCCACCTGAGGGCCCAGGCTGGGTGACACTCATCCTCATGACTCCTAGTCCCCGTGGCCCACACTGGCCTCCCCGTGGCTGAGCCGCTTCCCTGCTCCACCCTGCGCTCAGCAGGCCGAGTCTGTCCTGCACACTCTGCCCCCAGCCAGCACTGTTGGATGCTGGTCCTCTCCTCCTGGACCGTGCTCCCTCTGTGCTCCTGTATGTCTTAAAATTAAATGGCGACCTGAGAGCCGGCACAGGAGAAGGGGAGGAGGCAAACCCAGGAGGCAAGGCCACGTCAGTGTCTGTCCCCTCTGCTCTGCAGATTTAAAGGTGCGGAGGGCGCGCCCGGCCTGCGGTCCCTCGGAGGACGCTCCTCATCAGACGGCTGGACCTGGCGGCTCTGTGGGAGGCGGAGGTGAGGGGCCTCTGGGGGCTGCTGGGGGCTCTGAGCTGAGCCTTGGCTCCACGTTGGTCCTTCTGCTTTTTTATTCTGAAATAATCACAGAAGGTTTCAAAAGCAGAGTTGGGAAGACGGGGAGGCAGGGCTGGGTGGTGCGGCGGGCGATTCCCCCCAAGCAGGTCTTGGTGCCACTCAGCGGCACCATGAAAAGCTAGCTGGCAGCGACCTGCATGACCACAGTGACAACCCGCAGGCTTCACAGGGTGGAAACGGCCGTCGCAGGAGGTCGCTGCGCCCAGGTCGCTGCCCTCCTCCAGTGGTCGCGGCCTACGGGACCGCACCACAGCCATTAACACGCGAGTCCCTCCTGTAGCCTCCTCGGCCCGGACCCCTGCCGTCCTGCACTCAGGACGCCGCCTGGCACCGCCGCCCCCTGGTCTCATGCCTCCCTGAGCCCAGTGGCCCCTGGTGCTCTCCGCCTACTTCTGGGGTTGGTGCTGCAGTAAGATAGGACCATGGAGTCATGGCCTGAGACCACAGCTTCCTCCCAGCCTGGGCCCTCAGGTGGGCTCCTGCCGCAGTCTGGCTGGACACAATCAGGAGCCACTTGTCAAAAGAAACTAACTTTATTTTTAGAACCACACACGCCAAACAAAACAGCCTCTCAGGAAAAACCCTCAGAGCCTCAACTGCCACCACCGGCTTTCCACAAGCCTCTCTCTCCCACCCAAGCTTCTCCCCACCTCCCACAATCCTCCTGCTCTTGAGGCCGATTGGCTGGGTCACGTGGGCGGAGCCAAAAAAGTCCCCCAATGAGCATCTCCGTGGTCTGAAAGGGCAGGGAAACAGCCCAATGAGCATCACCGCAGAGGAGCCAATCAGCTAGATGTTGCTGGGGCCGAGGAGCCAATCATCAGCCGGCAGCTGGAAGTTTGCTGGCAGCTGGAAGTTTGCTGGGGCCCCTTCGGCTGTGGCTCTCAACAGGCTCCTCTGTGGCTCAGTGCCAGCAGGTGGCCAGGCCATGCTGTGGTCAGCTTAAGGTTCCCTGACCAGAGGTGTCTTGGGGTGTCCAGCTTCTGGCAATGACCGTAGCTTGTGAGTGGGTCAGGGTAGCTTGGTCAAAGATGCTGCACCCATGGCCTCTGCGACGGGCAGCCTGGGCCCTGCTTCGGGCTCTGTCACTGATGCCCAGTGGCCAGGAGAGACCAGGTGTTGGGCCACTGCCGTGTGGGCTTGGACCTGCGACTCGGGTACTGCACCTTCACGGTACAGCAGTGCCAGGTTTCTGTTCTCGCGACTAAAAGGCTCAGGGGTCACTCCAGTTAAACTGGGCTAACTGGGCTGCACGAAACAACCACACAAGAGACACAAATACCTTTTTCTTTGGGGTCACTGTGACGGCTCCTCTGACCTTAAGGGTCCGCAGAAAGAGTGAGAGAGCGTGAGAGCACGCGCTGACCCCTTTTATTGAGGAGAAGCTGTTCAAATGAGGCAAGGGGTCAGGTTTCAGGGGGCTGAGTCTATCTTCATGATGTCCACTGTCAGCAGGTTGACTGACACCTGGGTAGGCCACACCCAAGGGCACAGTAAGAGGAGGGGACACACACAAGGCACTTCCATGGATGATTCTATCCTAAACAGGGCAAGGGGTTATATTACAAAGGGACAGGTGAGCCTAGCTTCACCCATGGGGCTGTAGCAAGACACACCCATTTCTGTGACTGAGCACCTCAGCACCCAGCTGGGGAGTGTAACTCAGTCACCCATAAGGTTGGCCTCCCACACAGCAGCGTGCTGGCCAGAGACATCCTAAGGGTGAGAAGGGCCCCCGGTGTGTGGCTCCCCGGGGGAGGCGGCTGCCAACTCTCAGCCCCCCATGCCCTCCTCCACTGGTGGGGCCTTGGGTTCAAAGGGAAAACAGCGGACCTTGCCAGACAGGAAGGAGGTGGGCTGTTCAGAGTCTAGAGCGGGGACGGCAGCTCCCCAGAGGCACACTGGGCTTGTTCCTGGTGGCTCTGACAGGCAGGACACCTCCATTTCCCTCGACGCTATATCCCCAAGGCCTGTGGACATGTGGCCATGTCATATCCCAAGGGTTAGTGGAAGGATGCGGGGAGGCCTGGCTGGCTCTGCTGTTGGAACGTGACGTGGACAGCAGGTGGGCAACGCTGTGGAGGGTGGGCTCGGAGTCCTGTGAGTGGGTCCTTTCACCGAGCAGACATCCTGTTCACAGAACCGCGCTCGTTGGCGCCCACAGGCTCATCGGCCTGGAGCTGTTGGCAGGATTAGAGGAAACTGAGATCAGGCAGACCCTTCCCTCTCTCGTCGCTGTTCCGGGGAACACGGCACAGCAGCCCCGGGTGGCATCCGTGCCGTGTTGGGTATCATGCCACCTCCAGGTGGCAGTCCATGGGGGACCACCTGGTCTCTGCAAGCATTACACCCTTTTGCCGCTGGGGCATTTGGTACCCAGGGCCGGGCTGACACCAACCCTCCATGGGCACAGAGGGACTGCTGGAGGGGTCAGAGAGCTCCGTCACCACCTTCGCTGGCTCTTGCGAGCCACAGACCTGCTGCGAGGCAGGCTGCGCAGTGTGGTCCCACTCCACGCGTGATGAGCAGGTGGCCATGGCTGGCGTTGGTCACACATCTCACGTGCTCAGGGGGCGGGCACCATCCCGGTTTCCAGAGGGTGAGCTGGGCGGTTCCAAGGACGTTCAGCTGCCTGCCAGGCGGGTGCTTGAGTGCCCGGTGGACCTGGCATGGAACGCCAAGCCACAGGCTAGATGCACTTCCTACCGTCAGACTCGGCCCGGGGTCCTGGGTTGGGCCTTCTGGTAGATGCTGGGGGCTGTCTGTGGGCCACACAGTCCTGTGGTGCTGGGTGCAGCAGGGAGCCAGGTGAGCCGGCCTCTGCCTCTCAGAGGTGACGTTCTCAGGAGGAAGGTGGACCTACAGGGACGCCTCCGGGTGTGGGGAGCTCAGTGGGTGAGGCGGGCAGTGTGTCCAGCTTGTTCTGAAGAAGTAAGACCTGGGAGACCCGAGTGAGACCTGGGCCGGGCAGCGCAGGGGCAGGAGCAGTGTCCAAGGTGAGCGAGAGCCGGCCATCACGCCGCCCATCTCTGCAGGCTGGACTCCCGCGGGGTGACCCCGCCTGCTACCCACCCATCTCCCAGATGCTTGCAACAGCCACCGGCCTCAAACCCCTCAGCCTGGCAGGGAACCAGGGGACGGACGAGGGCCTCGAGCCACTCTGCACAGCCCTGGGGACCTCACAGGGCACCCTGACGGAGCTGACGTGATGGCTCCCCTCCCCAGGGTGAGGCCCTCTGCACGATGTGTCCCCCTGCAACCCAAGGTGGGAACAGATGGGAGGGTGGCCTTCTGGAGTGCCCCAGTCAGGGGGACCCAGGGAGTCATGCTTCTGAGTCTGTGAGGGCAGCAGCAGGAATCCGCCCTGGACAAGCCACCCCATGTACCCTTGAAGCCAAGCAGAGCGGGAGGCGGTGACTTCCACGGCTGGGGGACTGGCCCCCAGTGACTGAGGCAGACTCCCTGAGCACCCGGGTTCTGGCACCGACTGGGTCAGACAGGAGGCGGGTCCCGCAGAGCATGGCCACGTCCTGGTGGGACTCCTCCGCCTCTGCCCAGGGGAAGGGGAGGGACAGGTCCAGGTGTGGTCTAGCAGTCCTGCGGGGCACCCTGCCCTGAGCCGCTGGTGGCAGGGAGAGCTGTGTGCCCGCAGCTGGGCCACTATCGGGCAGCAAAGCAGGGACCCGACCCCTGGCTGGTCTCCAGGCTGTGCCCTGGCTGTCGCTGGAGCACGTCACCTAGCTCCAGAGTCACAGCCAAGGTTGAGAACGGCGGCACAGATCACCCTCTCGAGGCCAGAGGATCCCAGTAGGAGCCAGGGGCCCTCCTCCCTGGCCAAGCCGCCAGGCGGCGTCCTCACAGGAAGAGCTCTGTGTCCTCCGAGGGCCCCTGTGCCAGGCCCACGGCACGCGGACGGCGCTCGCATAGCCACAGGCCTGGAGAGCGGCCGTGGGCTCTGGTGGGCCCTGGCCTTCAGGTGCAGAGCTTCTTCAAACAGCCGAAGCCAGGCGCCGTGGGAGCCTAAAGCCACACGGACAGGGTTCCCACAGGCTCACAGAGCTGGGGACAGGGACAGGAAACCTCGCGGGGATGAGGGAGGTGCTCCAGGGACAGACCCCTCACCTTGTCCCGCGCACGTCCTGCAGGCTGGACACCTGTGGCCTCATGGCCTCGGCCCTCGTCAGCAGCCGCAGCCTGATGCACCTGTGCCTGCCCCAAAACCAGCTGGGGGCGAGGGCTGAGCCTGCTGGGCCCCCTCCGGCTGCTGGTCTGTGCCCTCGGGAGGCCGATGTGAGTCTGCCTGCTGCCCGAGGGTGGCCACACGGCTTCCTCCCAGAGCACAGAGCTGGGGTGGGGTGGGGGATGCTGCCACCAAGGGACCTGAGACAAGCGTCCCGGGATCTGCAGGATGGGGACTGGTCCCGGGACCCCCACAGATGCCTCAGCAACTTAGGGAGACCCTGTGTCAAAGTACCCGAAACGACAATGGTGGGGGATGTGGCTCGGTGGTGGCCCAGCCCTGGGTTCAGTCCCTAGCCCCACGGGGAACAAACCACAGGATCTCAAGTACAGTGGCCTTCAACCCCGAGGCTCCCGGCTGCACGGCGGTGCTGGGCCTGGCAGCTGGAGGGGTGCCCACCCAGCTGTCCACACCTTATCCCTGGGGCCTGTGAATGGGCCACCTCACGTGGCGAAAGGGACTTCGTGGCTGAGGTTGAGGATCTAGACACCTGGATGGATGACAGGGCTGGCCAGGGGCAATCCGGGGCCTTTACAAGGAGGGTGCAGTGAAGCACAGGTGGACGTCCTAGGGATGCGTCACCAGCCACGGCGGGAAGAGGCTCCTCCCTGGACCCTGCTTCCCGCTGAGCCCCAGCCCAGGGGGCCCCCGTGCTGAATGGACGTCCAGCACCATAAGGTGGTGGGTTTGAGTCCTAGGCAACTAAGTTGTGGCCACTCGCGAATGGCAGCCACAGGAAGCTGGTCCTCGGGGTCCAAGGAAAGGTAAAGAGGAGAAGAATCTGGCGCCCCACATGCCCAGTGCCCCTGGCCGCCCATCCTCAGAGCTCCGCAGCCCTCCTGACCAGGCGCGGCCCTTCCCAAGGGGAGCGGGCCCCACCCTCCCTGCCTGCCCTGGGGTCCCACAGACTGGACCATGTGGCCTGCACGTGGCGGGCTGCGGCTTCCTCTCATTGGCCCTCATGAACAACCTGTGGTGACGCTCCTGAGCCTCAGCAGAACCCCGTGGAGGACATGGTGAAGCTTCTGTGCAGGTCCTGTAGGACCCTGCTGGAGTGCGCACTGCAGGGTTGGCGGGGCTCCTGGGGTCCACGGGAGCTAGTCTCTCCCGTGGCAAGCAGATGTTTGGGTGCAGAGAGTGTGAGGGCAGATGCCCGGCGCTGCAGGTCCTCCGTCCGACCTCAGAGGGCACCACCGTCGCAGCCTGCAGGCGCTAGAACGTCAAACCCTTCTTGTCCCACTCTCCACTCTAGACAGGGTGTGGGAAAGCATGACACAGTACTCCACTCAATGGTGGATGTGGCCTTTAAAATCCCCTACAGGTGGGCACTTCCCTTAGGTCCCGTGTCTCAGTCATGAGCACTTAATAGCATTGTCTCTCAGGAACAAAGACAGAATTGGTAGACCAAAGAGCAGGACCATTTTGAAATCTCTGCCCTCCCACTAGTGAGTGGAGTTGGAGAGATTGTCTTACTAGCCTGTGGGTGCCCTCAGTACAGATCCCCACTGGTGTCAACCGGCCCCCTGAGCCCTACTTCTGCATGGGATAGAACTTCACCCTCAGTCGACTGGAGCCTCAGGGATTTTGCACTAACTGCTGGGGATTATGGCCCTCAGTGTCATTGTAAGGCACAGCCTCCACTCTGGCCCTCAGATGTGAGCCCCCATAACTCAGTCCCTCCCCATTTTGAGCCACATGCTTCACAAGGACTTTCTGACCTGGGGGTCACTCTACTGTGGATTCCAAGCTGAAGATGCAAGTCAAATGTCCCTTGTCCAAGGTGCCTGAGCCAGGAGTGTCCTGGACTTTGGGTTTACCGCACAGTTTGAAATGTGTGTAGATGGAGACATGGCGGCGGGGACCCAAGTCGACACACAAGTCACTTCTTTCACGTACACCGTACCCCGGGGCCTGAAGGTGGCTTCGTGTAGTCTGCAGGGAACCTGGGTTGGCCGACCTGTCCCGCCAGTAGGGGTGGGTGTTGCCATTAGTGGGTTTGATCTTGGAGCACTGGGGTTCAGGACGCCCAGCCTGTGCAGTGCAGACGGTCCCATCTTCGCCACTCAGATGCGCCTGCCGTCCTTCCTCAGCGGCTCCACCCCGCTGCTGGGGACCCCAGGAGCCAGGCCCCTCCAGGAGAGTCAAGCTCTGACATGCTCACTTCCTTTTCCAAAGATGGCCCCCCAGCCACAGGGAGTGAGTGAAGCCCACTGGGTCTCTAAGCCCGCCTTGGCACTGTCCCTAAGATGGCCACCTCTGCTGTCTGCAGGTTGGTTGCCTGCTCCCCATGGCCTGCTGCAAGAACCTGTCCTGCGTGACCTCCACACATAAGCAACTCCAGAGCTTGGACCTTGCCACCAACGTCCTGGGGAGAGTGGAGTGACAGTGCTGTGCGAGGGACTGTGGCAGCCAGGCAGCTCGCTGAGGAGATGGGGTGAGCTCCTGGGATGGCCTCGGGGGGGGGCACTGGGAGGAAGCGGGGGGCCCAGGTGTGGAGGAGGAGGCGCTCAGGTGGACAGGTGCAGCCTGAAGGGCCTGGCCTTCAAGTCCAGCCTGTCCTGTGGATGAGATGAGGGGCAGCAGGGCTTGGGAAGGGGTCTGCGGATAAAGCCCTGGGGGTTCCCAGGCAGCGCGTGGTGCTGAGCAGTGGGTGGGGTTGGTGGACCTGGTGTGGCTGTCTAGCAGGAAGGTCAGCACTTGAGCAATCTCCCCAGTGGCTCCCACTCCAGAGGGCGTCTTTAGGACTCCGTCATGGGGCTCTTTAGGACTCCGCTGGATCGTGCATGGGACCCAGCTCAGCCATGTTGGGACCTGCCACAGCCCACGGGAACCTTGGAAATACGCCACATGAAAGGGACCAAATACACAAGGTCACGTGTGTTGATCCCATCAGTTGGTAATATGCAGGAGAGTCAGCCCCACAGACAGGTGGATGTGGTGTCAGGGCCTGGGAGGGGCAGGCACAAGGCCATCCCCATGTGCCAAGGAAGCTGGAGAACCAGGAGGGGGCGTGGCCACCCAGCCTGCCCGGGGCTCTGCTATACGCCCTGGGCTCCACCTGGGCACCAGCGTCACAGGCTGAGTGGCCCTCTCCAGGACACTAGTCCACCCCATGAGGCCATCTCCAGGACCCCCGCCAGCCCCACATGGCCCTCCCCAGGACCTCCGCACGCCCCATGAGGCCCTCTCCAGGACCCCCGCCCGCTCCACATGACCCTCTCAAGGACTCCCTGCCCCACGTTACCCTCTCCGCCAGCCTGGGGACAGGGTGTACGGCAGGGTTGGAGCACCTGGGTGACCCCACAGGCACAACACTGTTGCTGGCTCTGAAGCTCTGGCTGGACATGGGTGGTGACCTGCCACTCTGACCCACCAACAAAGCTGGAGCCCCTGCCTGGGTGCCGAGAGCAGGACTGCACAGTCTCTGCCGGCAGGAGGCCGGCCTGGGTGCTCCCATGTGGGTGGCTCACAGCACGCAGTGTGTCATCAGGGAGCCCCGGTGACTGGCTCTGGGAGCCCCCAGAACCAGAGGGCAGCCAGTGGTGGGCTCCTGGAAGAATGTTCCCTGGCGAGTCACTGGACGGCTTGGGTGACCAGACCTCTTTGGTGGCCTCTGTGGTCATCCCAGGCTGCAGAAGCCTCTTCTGTCCTGAGGAAGGGTGTGGGTCAGCTCACCACCCCAAAGCACACCCAGGACAACCGGCTCACAAAGGCCAGGGCTGTTCAGACCCCAGCTCGGACCCCAGCTTGGGAGGCCTCGGTGTAGGCGTGGCCCAGTGGCTGCTGGGCCTGGGTGAGGCAGCTGGTCAATGGGGGACCTGGCAGAGCAAGGCCCACTCACCTTAGAGCAGGGTGGGAGCAGGGGGGAAGGGGCCTCGGTCCCCCTCGAGGACACCCTCATGACAGAGCAGCGGGGAAGGGACCTTGGTCTCCCCCGAAAGAAAAACTCATGACCAAGGAACGGGGGCCGACTTCCCAGAGTCCATCCACACCCTGACCGCAGCACTCTGGGAACATTCTAGCTCCAGCCGCAGCCGTGGCCTGGTCCTATGCTGCTTGTGTCCTGTGGTGGAAAGTGAGCAGTCTGCCTGGCCCTGACTGTGGCCGCCTCTGTCTGTACACCAACTCCCCCTGCAGCCCTTCCTCGGGCCAGCACTGGGCCCAGGAGGCCTGCAAAGGCAGAGCTCGTGAGCAGCAGCGGCCACTCAAGCCAGGGATGCACATCGGAGCCCGTGGTGTCCACTAAGACCTCATGGCCTTCCCTGGCCGCACGCCGCCTTCTTGGTAAAGGCATGATTGCAGCAAGCGCCTCTCCGACCTGCGGGGTTTCCAGATTGGTCTTGGAGAGCCGCTGGTGCAGTCCTTCTGCGTCCCCCTGCACTGCAGCTGAGGAACAGTGGCCCTGGGGACAGGAGGGACACCCGCCCCGTCTGCTTGCTCTTAGTGGCCTCCTCAGCTGGTGGCTTCTTTGCAGGAAATCTTGAGACTCTTTCTGGGAGAGTCAGCCCACCTGTGGGCACCTGGGCATGGGGACAGCGTGGGGCAGGACATGGGTGGACGAGGGAAAGATGGAGGGAGGGAGGGTACCTCGTAGTATTCCCAGCTAGAGGAGCCTCCACCTCCCGAAGCACTCAGGCTCCCACTGGGACCACCTGCACGCAGACCAAGTGGACGGCCACCCCTGGGGTCCACCACGGGTAGCAGCCTCAGCTCAGCCTTTTCCAGGAGATGTTGCTGTGCACAGCGACCACAGGGGCCTCGGCTCTGTGCCCACCCCTTAGCCCATCACCCCACGGGGTTGGCTCAGGCCGCACTGCTGTCCTGCCCTCTTACAAGTGGACCCTGGGATCTTCCCATCTCTGTGACATAGGAAGACGTGTACCTACCTCAGTGTCGGCTTGAAGAGGAGTCCTAAAAAGCAGCCACGGTCCTGCCGCCCACGTCCTCTGTGGGCAGGAGAGCAGACACCAGCAGCCCTGGGGCCCTGGGGTGTGGGCAGGGCTGGGCTCATCTGCCTCTCCCTGGGAGCACTCCTGTGGCTGCGGGCCGCAGGCCTCGGGCCCCTCTGCTCTGCCGTCCCCTCTGCGTGGAGGTGCTGCCAGGCTGGCAGAAGAGGACACCCAAGCAGCCGTGCCTCACCACAGCCAGATTCCATCCACTGCCCCCTCCCCTTGGCCAGCTGCAGCCACAGGTTCTCCGAGGCAGGATGGGCCCCAGGAAGCTGGGGACATTGAAGTCCACGGGCCCTGCTCCGCACTGGGGAAGCTGCCCTCTACCACACCTGCCGGAGGGAAGTGCTTTCTCTCTGGCCCTGGGCCTCTCTAGGTAGAGGAGGGACTAGCCTGGTGGGCTGGGAGCCAGGGTCCAGCCCTGCTGGCAGTGGGCTCTGCCCAGGCGGCTGGCCTCTGGGGCTCAGGGCCTGCACACCCCGCTCCTCCTGCCGGCAGCAAGTTTCCCGGGTGCAGGGCTCCATGCACCTCAGGAAGCTGAGCTGCTTCGGCTCAGGACCCGTGAGGAGCAGAGGTGACACTTGAGTGCCATCTGACGCCTTGTTTCTTATTGGATTCCAACTTCTAAACAGATGAAAGGATGATTCTTCTGTGAAATCCCTTCCACTGGGTATGGGCTCGGGTTGTCAGTAGCAGACAAAGACCCTACTCTCTTGGAGGCCATTCTGTCCACCGGGGGGCAAGGCAAGACCACCCCTGTTGTCAGAGCGTCGTAGACCTGCCCGGGAGCTGGAGAGCAGGCGCTGTTTCTTATTGTGTGGTCTGAAAGGCCACTGTCCCTGCGCTGGCTGTATATTGCTCACAGTCAGGTTTGGGGTACGCCTTAGGCACAGTGAAAGGCCCTGTTAAGTGTGTGTCCTGAGCTCTGATGCACAGCTGGACACCATGAGGAGGGGACAGGGCACCCACCTCCTGGAGTCCCCCACCTGCCTGTGGCCAGCTCTCTCCCTACTTCCATCCCTTTCAAGGCTGCTGTGGAAAAGGCTGCTCTTTGGAAGGTGTCGGGAGAGCTGAACATGGGGGAGGAGCCCCCCAGGCAGGGCTCCTGAGATCTGCTGCAGCTGTGGCAAGGCCCTGGGGTTGCAGCCAGTGGAAGAGAAGAGGGGCCTGCGTCAGTCCCTTGAGGACTCTGCTCTGAGTGTTCTGGGCACAACAGAAACAAACCCTCATTTGGCTGTTGCAAGGAAGTCACTCTGCAGCTACCCTTGAGCATCAGATTTTGCCCTCTTTGGCCTTTGGACCCCAAGACTTGCACCAGCGGCCCGCAGAGCCACCTGGGCCTCCGACCTCAGAAGCGGTCTCAGCCTCAGATGGGGCGTCAGCCTTGGAGGCTCCGAAGCCACCAGCCTCAGAAGGGGCTTCAGAGGCTCCTGGACCTCTGCACCCTCATCCTCCCAGGGTCTGAGGTCCTGGCTTCAGGACCGAGTCTTAGCTAGCATCATCTCTGGCCTCCAGCACACCAACAGCATGGTGGGACTTCCCAACCCCTGAGGTCACCTGACCAACTACCTGCTGAACTCCCACGTCTATAGGAAGTAGGAAGACGTGCACCTACCTCGTGCATATAAACACGACTGGTTCTGCTCTCTGGAGAACACTGGCCGAGGCACCAATAGAGCAGCCGAGGTGCAAGGGGCGGAGTGTGGCTGTGTCTTTGAGGGCCGGTGGAGCTTGCTCGTGGAACTGGGTGCACCGTCCAGGTGTTCAGACAAAGGCCTGGAGAGGACTGCAGCAGACACCTGGCAACCAGGGCCGAGGTCTCGGTGCTCCACTACTCCCCGCTCTCTGCCGAGATGAGCAGGGCTCCAGCAAGAGGGCGGGGAGCCTGGTGCCTGGGGTACCTGGGGGCCAAAACTGACTTCTAGACAGACACGGGGCTCTTGGAGGACTCCAGGAGTGGGTGTCTGTACCCAGACGAGTCACTGCCCAGGCCCCAATTGTCCCTTCCCTACTCTTAAATTCGTGGCCTGGGAAGGAGCAGCAGGAGGACGGGGACCCTCCCCAGAGGGTGACGGGTGAGTCCCCCGCATGGCCTCCAGCCGCCTCCCACTGTGGGTGGGGCCCAGCGGGGTGCTGCCTTCTGCACAGGCCTGGCCTCCTCTGGGACCCTTTCCTCCTCTACCAGCCTGAAGCGGGGTGAAGTGTGTGTGAAGCCCAGTCACCTGATGCCTTCAGCCACAGGCTGTAAACTGGTCCCCGGGAGAAGTGTCCATTGTCCCATGGTGTGGTCCTGCGGCAAGCGCCTGGGTCCAGCTCACCCTGTAGCGCAGGACTGCTGGAGCACGGGTGGGCGGAGAGAAGGAGGAGCCGGCCTCCAGCCTGACACGGGGGGGGGGGGGGCACCCAGCTCTGTGCTGTGGCGTGACCTGTGCACCGTAGGATGTGCTAACGCTGGGACACCCACCCTCCAGCTGCGGCAACCAGACAGGTGCACACAGATGTTCCTGGGGGGGGGGCTCCATCTCCCCAGGCTGAGAGCAGCTGGCCCCTCCCAGGCAGATGGCCCTGACACTCCAAGGGCTCTCACCTCAGCGGACCTGGTTTCCACATGATCCACGTGGCAAGACATGGGCAGCTTTGCCATCCTGCCACGGGTGGGGAAAGCTGTTTAGATCCGCTGTCATGCACCACTGCCTTCCTCCTCTTCAGGGCTGAATAACACTCCACTGCGGGCCCACACTCCCTGGCCCGCCCACTCCCTGCTAGGAAAAGGATCCTGCTGCTCTGCAGCGGGGCAGAGCTCCGCCTCCCTGGGCCTTCCCCTCTAAGCGCAGGGCTAGGCCAGGCAGGTGAAGAACCAGCTGGTAGACAGTGCTCATTAAACCCTCGCCTCCCTCCCGCAGTCTCTCCGGTGTCTGCCGCACCAAAGCCCCCACTGGGAGGGCAGGCGGAGGCAGTCCCTGCAGAGGCTGCTCTGCTCGGCAGGCAACTTGTCAGTCTAACATCTCGGGAGCGAGCTCCTTCCCCCTGCAGGCCCCACGTGCCAAGACAGGGCACAATCTAGTTGTGGCTTTGTTATAGCAGCAGATGACTATAGAGGAGCTCAGTGCATCAGCCGGGAATTAGCCACGCAGAGGTCAAGTCCACCCATGAGATGCCACGGGCCGCTCTGGAGCAACCATAGGTGTGCAGCTAGTTGACAGACACACAGACAGCAGTCAAGGAAGACTAGGTGGATGACAGACACACAGATGACGAGATATTGATAAACAGGCACACAGACCACAGAGGCACACAGATGACTGCCGACAGATGGGCAATGGCAGAAGTAGATGGGGTGTGCTCCCACTTGATTGTGTTTTCATCAAGGAGAATGGAGAGAGGAATGAGGCATGTGGGAGCTGGAATAAGAAAGATTTTTTTTTAATATTTATTTTTTTAGTTGTAGTTGGACAGGATACCTTTATTTTATTTACTTATTTTTGTGTGGTGCTGAGGATGGAACCCAGGACCTCACATGTGCTAGGCAAGCGCTCCACTGCTGAGTCACAACCCCAGCCCTGTGAGATTTTGTAAATAACATTTTCTTCCAAGTATAATTCTTTAAAAACAAAAAAACCTTGTGGTTAAACATATCAGTTCTTGACCCAAGCCCTCCTGGTACAGAACCACAGCCCGAATGGCCAGCCGGCCTGCCCACTGGCGGCCACCCCCAGTGCACAGCATCCCAGAGCCAGGCAGTGAGTGGGTGCTGCACGTGGCTGCTGGGCCCTGCTGCTTGCTTGATGGGAGAGCTGGGGAGACTGGGCCCCACCTCCTGCCCCTCTGAGTCCTTGTCTGTAAAATGGGGCACGCCCTCCTGCAGCCGGAGACCCCACGAGGCTTCAAAGGAGGCCTGTGAACTGCCCCTGAGACCCAGGGTGGGGCTCTGTCCAGAGTACTGAAGGACCTGACCCAGAGGCACCACCGCTGGGGACCTGCTGGGGGCCTCCTGGGTAGAGCTGTCCATCAAGGCAGGAGAGGTGAAATGAGTGGGGTCAGAGACAACACCTCCCCACCCACGACCTCCTTGGGATGGGGTGGATGAGTAGATGCACACCGCGACCACAAAACACACACTGCACATATATGCACAAAGATGTATGAGACGTGTGTACTAAGACACATATGAATGCACACATAAGACACACAAATATATGCACAGATATACACACCCCCGACATGCACACAAAGTGTCCTGACCACACCAGCCCAAGATGCTCTGTGACTGGAGGTTTCATGACAGAACAAGTTCAGAACACGGCTTGCCCACCCTCCACACCTGTGCCCACCCTGGAGTACAGAATCCCAAAAGCTTTGGGTGGGATGCCTCTCTAGAGATCATCCAGACCACCAAATCTCCACTATCTGCCATGTGCCAGGTGGGCACTGTGTCCAGGCTAGGGACCAACCCAGCACTTCCCATTAGTGTGGCCTGGAACCTGCACTCTCCAGGACACCCTGAAAACAGGGCTATAGGGAATACACAACTCTGGCACTGTTCAGAGCAGGAAGTCCAGGGAGGACCCCTGCCCTCACACCCAGAAAGCACCCCTCCAGGAAACTGCCCGTTGCTCCTGCCCCACCAGGGCCCTCCTCCACGACCTACCTCCTGTCCGCCTCTTCATCCTCAATTCTTGGCAGCTGTCTCCCCTGGGCCTAGAAGATGCACTCCACAAGGGCAGACACTGTGACCACCAAGGTCACACTGTTCCCCAAAAAGCCCGTGGCAAACAGCATGTGCTCAGTAAACACGGAGCAGTATGTGGCCTCCTCCATCCAGGAGGGTGGTGGTGGGCTCAGGGCGGGGGTGCAGGGGAGGTTGCATAGCCCTATAAACTGCAGCCCAGAGTGGATGGCTTGAGTGATGGGTGTGAAGTCAAAAAACACGGTGGCAGGAGTTATCTCTGCTGCCACCGCAGCTAGGGCTTCGTGAGATTGGAAAGGTGGCCCAACCTGGCATGCCCTCAGCTCGCCCGCCCACACACTGTGAGAGCAGTTGCAGTGCCAACCTGTGGTGAGTGCCTGGGAAGGGAGGCACCCCCTCCTTCTGAGACAGGAGGGCCAGGTCCAGTGCCAAGGACACTTGTCTAAGCCCATGGACATATCAGCTCACTAACACAACTACTACTAAATGGATCCCTGCATTAGGGAAAGTAATGTAGGCCCAGAGGATTTGAGACTTGCCACTTGGTTCTACCCCTGTCTGGGAGGCACGTGCTCTGGGACCAAGTGCTGGGCTTGGATCCCTTCCCAAAGGATTGCCAGTAAGATAGGCAATCTTTTCCTTTCGCAGAGGAGGAAACTGAGGCTCAAGGTTTTGCCCAGAGCCAACAGCCTGGTAAGAGGCAGGGTGGAGACTGGCCCTGAATCTTTCTCAATCTCGGCGTCAGCTCCTGGGGAAGGGGCCAAACTTACCACACTGAGCGGGCACCAGAACCCACTGCTTACCTCCCACTCCTTCCCCCACCTCCAGAAGCACAAGGTCAGTGCTCAGCAGAGGGACATAAGGGCACGAAGCCCAGTCTTCATGATCCCCATGACTCCCAGCAAACCACCCCCTCCTTCAGTGACCTAAACTTCCAAGGAGCTGGGAGGCAACACCAGCCCCCAACACCTGCTCACTCAAGCACAAGCCCCTCCCTGCCTCCTGCAGTGCAGGGGAGGAAGCCTGTGGCCCACCCCCTCCAATCAAACGGCTGCCCGCCAGCTTGGAAATACCCACTGGTGGGGCGTCACCGCACCCCCCTCAAGGCCCCAGGGACAGGGGTCTCTGCCCTGGGGCTGTGACCCAGGTAACTGGAATTGGCATCAGAGGACCCTTCTGACAGGACGCTACAGCGGTCCTGAGGGACCAGGCGGGGACACTGCAGCTCAGTGCTGGACACAGCCACAGCACTCAGTGATACCTAGGTCCTGCCCCCAAATGCATCTCCCACCTTCAGTGCCCTAGTTTGTCACTGGGAATTAGCCCTCCCGGCACAGCTACCTTTGCAAGAAGTGCCCATGTGACCAACTGGCTGGAGGCATCTGGGCAGGAGAGGTGTGTGCTGTCTCCAGGGAGGAAGGCAGGACTCCGGGATTGGAGAACTGCCCCCTGCGGCACAGCACAGCGCCTTCCTCCAGCCAGTGGCAGGGAATCCGTGGCTCCTGAGTAGCACCCAGCAGGAGCACCGGCACAGGCGGGGCTGTTCACTGACCGGGCTGGCGTCCACTGCTACACCTGGGGTTGCCAGAGCCCTTCAGCCTCTTGCCCTTCTTCCTCCCAAATCCAAGAACCACACGGCTACGGGGACAATCGAATAGTGTGATTTATTGCCCTCACACCCCTTCTTCCACCTGCCCACGCCAGAGAACAGACAGCGCACCCCATCCTCTGAAGGGGGCTACCCTGGGTGTAGGGTCTCCTTCTGCTTCACTCCTCTGCTACCCCACACCCAGGAGCAGGAGGAAAACCTGGGCTATAAAATCAATAGGACTCGAAGGGCAGAAAAAATAGTGGATGGGAGGGGGTAAGGGGTATGATTAAAAGAAAACTCTAAGAGGGCAAAGGGCCCCTCTCCCCTCGCCTTTCTGGGACCCTCTAAATACAAAAGGCCAGACTTCCCTCCATCCCTTACAACATCCCAGACAGTGTGGGAAGAGAGGGGCAGCCTCTCGAGTGAGGGTCTGGCCTCTTGACCTCTACAGTTCTCACATTGTCTAGCTCTGGCGGAGAACCTAGAAAGGGCAGGGTTGGGAGAGCCAGCGGGCACCTTGAGAAACCATCTTGCCCTAATGCCCACAGGTCCTCTCGCACCAAGACAGCGCAGGCCGAGTAGCAGGGGCAGGAGACGAGGATGCCACCGGTCGCACCCCTCTGTCCATTTCTCCCTGGCCTCCAGGTCTTGTAGTCCCCGCCAAGCCCGAGGGGCCCTGCTCCCCCCCCCGGGCGCCCCCACCCCTACCGGCCCTCTGTGCCACGACACTCGGTGCAGCGCCCGCCGGAGGCTGCGTCCTCGTCCTCATCCTCCCCGCCAGCCCGGTAGAAGCTCTGTCCGCAGCTGCTGCAGACCGAGGGCGCGCCCACAGCGTGGATCTTCTTGTGTCTGCGGAGCGCAGCGCCCTGCACGAAGCCCTCGCCACACTCCACACAGATGTGCGCAGGCTCCTCGCCGCCCGCCGCCCCCAGCCCGTCCCCGTGCTGAGCCCGCTGGTGGGCCAGAAGCCCAGCCCCATGCCCGAAGCCCTTCCCGCACTCCATGCACACATAAGGCTTGGGAGCCGGGGCGCGCCGTGACCTCGGCCCAGATGCCCGTGCCCCTGCGCCGGCCATAGCTGCGGCAGCCGCGGCGCTCTCGCCAGGCGCGCCCACCACGATGATGCCCTCGCCGTCGCCCACCGGGATGGCGATCTCGCCGTCCGCCGCCGCTGCCTCCTCCGGCGCCTTAGCGCGGCGCACACTGGCTGCCAACACCTTGGCGGCCACACCAGGCCCCGACAGCTCGGGGTGCAGCCGCAGGTGGCGAGCCAGGCTCTTTGGCTGGCTGAAACCGCGGCCACAGCGCGGACACACAAAGGGCTTGAGGCCGCTATGCGAGCGCCGATGCTTGGCCAGGCTCTTGCTCTGCGTGAAACTGCGGCCGCAGTCGGGGCAGGCATAGGGCTTCTCGCCGGTGTGGATGCGCTGGTGCTGCATGAGGTTGGAGCTCCAGCTGAAGCGCTTGCCACACTCGGAGCAGGCGTAGGGCTTCTCGCCCGTGTGGATGCGCCGGTGCTGCACCAGGTGCGAGCTCTGCGAAAAGGTCTTGCCGCAGTCGCTGCAGGCGTTGGGCCGCTCGCCCGTGTGCGTGCGCTGGTGCCGTGTCAGCTTGGACCAGTGGCTGAAGCTCTTGCCGCACTCGTTGCAGATGTAGGGGGCGGGCGGCCGTGGCCTGGGTGGGGGCCCGGCCGGGGGTGCAGACTGGGGTGGGGAGAGCTTGGTCGGGGGCCAGCTGGGGACGTCGTCATCATCCATGATGAGTATGTCCACTGGAAGACAAGAGAGAGGTGGGGAGGGAGTCAGAGGCAGCAGCTCCACAGAGGGCTGTCCATGCAGGAACCCTGGCTGAGTGCTGGCCTGGGACAGCTTCTTGATTGCCTTTATGGAGTACACCCTACCACAGTGGGGACAGCACCCACATCACAGAGCGCAGGTCGGGTCTGCTGCTCTTCACACCCTCGGCCTGTCCTCTGCCCAGGGCACTGACCTCTTGGGGGCATCTGCACGAGTGTGCATCACCCATCTTCCCCAAGGTGCGCTCCTGCAGGCCGTGGCAGCCATGCCTAGGGAGCAGAAGGACCTCCAGGAGGCCATTCACCGACTACATAAATGGATGTTTAGGAAGGAGGCCAAGAAAGGCCTCCAGGGAGAACACGGGAAACCCGGAGCCCTGAGCTGGGGCAGGGAGGCTGAGGGCCAGAGTCAGGCCACACCCAGATGCAGCCTGGACCTGTACGATGGAGGACGCCACCTCCAGCCCACCCGGACAAAGCCTTTCCCGCATGTGCACCATGCCTGCCCAGGCGCCCGTCTCCCAGCCCGTCCTGTTCTTGAGACGTGGGTGCTGTCCACAACACCTGCTCTCCTCATGGGGTCTGCCAGAGCTATAGGGCCTCAAGGGGTGCACCCTGATTTCCTTCAAAGCAGGAATCACAACCTACCCGAACTGTGTTCCCTCTTGCTAACACAAAGGTGCTCAAATACATCTGTGAGACGTCACTGGTGAACACAGGGAGAAGAGCTAGACCCTCCGAGGGCAGAGCTCCGTGCCCTCTATATGTCAGATCGCATAAGATGGCTGCTATGAAACATGAGTCTTTGCGAGTGAGAAACCCAGGCAGGACAAGCTGACGCCTGGCACACCCCGACAGCCACGGCCCGCCTGCTCAGCCACCTCCTGCAACAGGCCCTCACTCTCCCAGCAGGGTCCCTGGCCAGCAGCACCAGGACCACCAGGAACTGCAGATGCAGACCCCTGGGCTTCACTCCAGTCCACCCACCAGGGGGTTCTGGTGTCCTCGAGTTTGAGAATTACTATATTGTAAGGCAAAGAACACTAGAGTCACATTGGCAGGGGACAAAATCCAGGCAGGAGGTGAGCATCAGGGAGGAACCCTGAAGAGATGGCATGAACCCCAATTTGTTGTCAACACAAATCAAGAAAGAAATACAGCTTATAAGTACATTAAAAAGAGAATTAAAAACAAAAACCTCGGAAGCTCTTAGTCCCAGGCAGAGTGACCGGGCCAAGGGGTAGGAGACCTGCTTTCCCATAAAAACAACAGTTGCCTCGTTTGCAAAGTTGTCAAGAGCATGGGACACAACGTGTGATGCAGAGCAGAGCTGAAGGAGTGTGGCCAGAGGTGCTGGAGGAGAGGCTGGTTCCAGCAGCTACCTCCAACACAGTGCTTCATACTGCCGCATGAGGACCCTCTCATCCCTCGGGAGGTGGGCTCTTTGTCCCACCATGCACTGCGTCACACACCAGGCCAGCCCCGCGTGGTGCTGCAGGTGGAGGGCAGGCTATTAGGCAGAATGCCACTTGGGTCCTTCAGCCTCCCCATCTCAGGAGGAAGAGGCTACCATGTTCCCAGAATCCCCGCAGTCAATTAAAAGGACCGGAGAAGCTGGGGATGCAGCCCAGCAGCAGTGTGTGCCAGGTCCTGGGTTCAGTTCCCTAGCACACGCATGTGAGTGCACAAACACAACAAATCCCCGGGGGGAGAGTGGTGCAGAACACAGGTACTCGATGAAAACCAGCAGGAACCAGGGCGACTGAGGCTGGAGCAGGGCCCTGGGCAGAGGGCAGGGTCCCGACACCTTCCTATTGCTGAATGTGCCCATGGATCAATTCAACCCCACAGCAGACCAACGCTGTTCTCAGCTTGGGGACAAGGAGTTCAGGGGTCCTTCAGCTCCTCCAGCCCTGGCACAGAGCAGGCAGTGTCCCACCCCTCAGACCCCCGAAGTGGAGCCCAGCAGCCACAGTTCTGATGTCAGCCTTCTGTGGCACACATGGCAGGCACAAAGAGCTCCAAAACCAAATGCAGAGGTAAGGAGCTCAATATAAAGACACACCAGGCCAGGCATCTCCGTCGCCGCAGGGAGATTCCCCCCACCTCCCAAGCCCAAGCGGATCAGCTCCTGGTACTTCTTCATAGCTCTGCCACCAGGACTGCACTCCGAGGCACTGTGCTCCGGTGTGTCACTCTAAGCTGGTTGGTCCAAAGGACAGCCCGTGTTTCCTCGCAGTGTTCCTGTTGAAGATGGCCACAGGGTCCTCCCGGGCCTCGGCCAGGCAGCTCACTCAGGCACAGCGTGGCGTCGTCCTGCTTTTTCCAGAGGGCTCACAGCATCTCCTTGTGTGTCTCCACGTAACGCCGACAGAGTGGACCACAGGTTGAATGGGGTGCACAAAAGGGCCCTCCCTTGCCCTTGGTGTTGAAGCTGAACTGAATCCTGCAGACCCCATACCTGCCCCTCAGCACCCAGTGCAGTCTCAGGAGGCGATGGCGGGTCAAGAGCTCACTGCCCCTCAATGGCAAGGTTTTCAGGAAAAAGCACTGGCTCCCTGTCGTCTGAGGTCCCCTCTCCCCAGCACCACTGGGGATGAAGGTGGACAGCTGGCAAGCTCCTCCTGCTGCTGGCTGAAACGCCGTCTGCCCACAGGACCCGTGGCCTTCAGTAGCACCACCTACTTCCACACTCCCTGCCCCAGACCATATCACCAGTGTCCCCAGAGCCCTGGCCTCTTGTGGTGCAAAAGGCTTGCACAAGCAATATCAGGAAACACTCACTGCTCCTTTTTTAAAGGTCCTCAGGAGTTCACAGTGAAACCCCCATTCACATCTGGGACTCCAAGGTTTTAATTTAGCCTCTCACATCTGGCACTTGCACCCCACTTGTCCCCGTGAAACCTTGACTCGGTGACTCGGCCATGCACCTAAGGGACCCCCTAGCACCTGCTGTCCTCATGCCCCGCACACAACTGTGCCCAGCCACCAGGCGTACATGGGGACAGCCTCACCTGCGCAGTGCTGAGGCCTGGCCGCTCACCGCCCACAGCCGCTCTGGTCACAGTAGCCATCTGAGGCTCACTGGTGTGCCATCAGACTCCTTGGGAGGGCGCTCGGGCTCCTGGGCTCACGGCTCACCCGAGGACTCCGCCTCTGCCTCTGCCTCTGCCCTGGGCACTGGACAGCGGTGCTCACCCACTCACGTCACATCACGTGCTACTTCTGCTGCAACACCACAAGGGGCAGGCAGTGGGGGTCCATGCTGCGTGGCCTGCTTGGGGGTCTCCTGCTTCACTCTCTCGCCCCGACATCCTCCGCAGGGCTGCCTCGCGGTGCGTGAGCCTTCCCTGTGCCTGGCCTCCACACGCGTCACTGCTGACCCTCTTCATTTCTCTTCCATTTTACGTCCTCTCTCCGTCACCTCAACTGTTCATAAGGAATCCTGGACTCTGCAGTTCTGGGGTTCTTCCACGCGCTGTGCATCTTGCACATCTCAGGGATCCGCACCTTCCTGGGTGTGCTCTTCTGTTGTCCTTTCCAGGGTATCTTTTGGGGGCTGCCCTTAGCATTCTTCTGTGGCTCACGAGGATCCGCGGAGGTGGTGAGTTTGACTTCAGCTGCCTGCACCCCGTGCTCGGTGGCCACACGCGCGCCCACCCGCGGGGGGCTCTATTGGCTGCTCCCATTTTCACTGGGACCCTCTCTCCTTCTCTGTCGGCAAGGACAGGGGCCCAGCAGGCTTCCTGTTGGTTCTGGCTGATCCAAGAGCCCCAGGCCCGGGCTGCTCCAGCCCTTCAGACCTCCCTGGCCTGGACACAGCAGCCCCTCCTTCAGCTGCCCATCTCCAAGGCCCCCCATGCTTTCCAGTGAGAGCCTGAAGGCAACCGCCCTGCCTTCCTCTTCCCAGCACCCTCGCTGCAGGCCACAGGGGCTTGGGCCTCGCGTCGGCAGTGTGCTGGCCTTCACTATCCAACTGCTAAGTTCCTGCCCGGGAACCTGAGGATCGTCCGGGGCCACACAGCCGCTGAGAAAGCTCCCTCAGAATCAGCATGTCTCCTTAGGAAGTCGTGTGGGCCGCTTCTCCTTTCATGCCCTGTAGCGAAGGCCCTGGAGGGCTTGGGGGCTCTGCCCACCCACCACTGCTCACTGCATACTGAGAACCCCAAGTCGGGACGGAGCCATCAGGAGACTAGGTGCCCAAGAGGCAGACGGGGCTCACCTCCACACCCTGTCACGGCTTCTGTTGCCTCACCTGCGCGGACAGGAAGGATGGCACTGATCAGCAGGAAGCCCAACCTCACTGGGCTCTGTGTGGGCTCCAGGAGACGACCCACCTCAAGAGAACTAGTGGGGACAGGTGAACGAAGTGCCGTTCTCGGTGAAGGACTGGCTTGGAGGACCTGAGCACACTTCTCAGAAACATTCGAATACAGAACACGATGATAAAGCCTCCAGTTGCACCAAAACCCTGGCAAACCCACCAGCCCGACGACGGCCCCCTCGGCTCTCCTCCGCGTCCCCCCTCGCTGGGCTCCAGTGGAGAGGCAGGCACCAGGCAGCTCAGCACCCTCCCTCAGGAGCGCCTGCTCCAGCACAGGCCTGGCCACAGTGCCAGCAGCAGGTCACTGTGCTGGGTGGCCAGTGGCAGGACAGAGGGCAGAAGAAACACGGGCAAGTAGCACTGAGTGCTTCCAGACGTCAGGATTTGTGCCCCACTCTCCCTCCAGCCCCATGTAAGCAGGCACAGGGCCACATCCTGGGTGCAGACGCAGGCCCCAACTGAGCCAGCTGAGCCTCAGGCTCTGTGAGCAGTGCTGCCTGGGCACAGAGGATGCCAAACCTGGGGCGAGGCTGCCTGTTGCCACTGCGCCTCTTCCCAGGGCCTTCTCATCCCTGGGCTGTAGTCATGGCAACAGAGGAAGTGAGTGTGTGGTGGGCTGCGTCTCAAACACACCCTGGACTGTGCAGCCTACAGATGCGTTTTATTCACCCAAATACTTTATTAAACAAAAAACATTGCCAACACGCAAAGATTTCATGGTGACACCCATCAAGTCCCCTGAAACACAGGCACCCACCCTCCAGGCCGGTCACTGCTGCCTTCCAGGCCCTGCACTTGGGTTGGCCACCCCTGGTCTGAGGAGCAGCCTGCCAGGGAGCAAGGGCCACCTGGAACCAGAGGCCAGTGGAAGAGCAGGGGTACCCTCAGCAAGGGACAGGGTGCTGCCCCAAGCTGGAGGCACCGGAGAAGAAATCAGACAGAGGTGGTCCCCAAGGCCTCAGGACGGTTCCACTGCAAGGACAACTGGAAACACCAACAGGAGCCCCTCCAAGCTAGGATGCAGAGCCCTGGGGAGGAGAGGAAGGGGCGGGGAACCAGGCGTGCCAGAGTCACAGCAGGGGGAAGAGCGTTTCCCCCCCTGGCGGGAGGGCAGCAGAGCTGGCTTAGTGGAACCTACAGGGCCACCTCACCTGGGTTCTCGTGACTGGCCATCTGCTGGTCCTCAGAATCCAGTGGCCCTGGAGACCAGGCCTCTTCCCGAAGCTCCATGTCTACGTCCCTGTAGGAAGTGGATGAGACAGAAGGTCACAGTTTACAGGGCACCAGATGGAACTGAAGGCCCTGGGGTCAGGCACTGCACCAACAGCCCAGCAGACAACGCCCACGACTCGCCTCTGACAGGGAGTGGAGGGAAGGCCTGGGGCAGCCACTCAGGCCACAGCCACACCAGCCTCCTGCCCAGCGCCACCTACAGCTGGGACACAGCGTACAGTGCTGCCTCTGTGCCTCAGTTTCCTCATAGGCAAGATGAAGGACCTCAGGTGCAAACAGGATGATGCATACAGCACTCTTGCCACGGAGGGACTCCTGATCCACAGAGGTCCTTGTGCCTATGACAGGTCACCTACCAGCACAGGAGGACTGGACAGCAGCAAGTGCACCTGCCTGCCCTGAGGCCTTCCTATATCCCAACCACACGAAATCCTCAAGCCAGACACAGTGGGCAGGTTCCTGACGCCAGTCCACCAGCGCACTGGAAGAGAGTAACTGGACCTCGAGGGTATCTGCTCAGACGGCAGCCAGACAACACTGGCATCCAGGTGTGGAGGGAACTCCAGTGACCACATGGCATCAAGGAATGGCAGAGCCAGCAGGCAGCTTCCAGATACTAGGACTTCACAAACAAGAAAGTTCCAGTAGAATTTGGGGAGGGGAACTGACACAGTGCTGCCAGCTTCTACAGCCAAAACAGAGCAGTAAGAGGGAATTCCAAACACAAAGAACTCCTGCCTCCTGTACAGGCCCTGCTGACTGGCTCTCAAGTCCCCAGCACCTGCAGGAGACAAAGCTGTCACAACTCCAGACCCTCAAGACAAGAGCCATGCACGGGTCTTGCAGGCAGGCAGCAGAAGGGCCAGCCAGCTCCGGGCCTCGGGAGCAGCCTCGGCGGCACGACCATTTCCCATCAGCCCAGCCAGCCCAAACCCCTCAACGCGTTCTGAGACACCGTCTCCAGAGAGCCTCGCACTGCCGGCCCTCCTCCGGAAGGCCCTAGCTCCCTCGCCTCTTGCTGGTCGGTCTGCACGCCCCTGCCCACTGGCAGCACTAACCCTGCACCCCTGCAGCGCCAGGCATGGGGGTGCTCTCGGGAATGTGGACCAAGACTTGAGGGAGCAGCCTGCTGAGGCATAGCCTGCCGCACCCCACGTGCAGGACCTCCCCATCCGGCTCAGGCAGAACTCCAGCAAGAACACACTGGGGACAGACACCAACAGCCCGGGAGCTTGCACAGTATGCAGGCCCCTGACCAGAGGATCACCTCTCCAGAAGCCACTCAGAAGGGAAAACCAAAACCTCAGCAGACGCTTTTTATGAGGGAAAAAAAGATCATGTCAGAGTTTAGCACCAGAAAACCAGCAAGGTCACACATGCCCAACAATGGAAAAAAGTGTCAGCGAATCATACTGGCCTGCTCCACAGAGGGTGGGCTGGCCCCAATGATAGCAGGGTGCCACCAACAGGGACCACCTGCTCATCACATGAGGATTGATTCTAACTTCCTTCTGACTCTATTTTTCTGATTTAATAGTAAAATATAATTACTTCTTTTTTTTTTATTTTTTAGTTTTCGGCAGACACAACATCTTTTGTTTCTGTATGTGGTGCTGAGGATTGAACCCGGGTCGATGCATGCCAGGCAAGCGCGCTACCACTTGAGCCACATCCCCAGCCCACAATTACTTCTTTTTTTTTTTTTTTTTTTAAAGAGAAAGTGAATTTTAATATTTATTTTTTAGTTTTCGGCGGACACAACATCTTTGTTTGTAGGTGGTGCTGAGGATCGAACCCAGGCCGCACGCATGCCAGGCGAGCGCGCTACTGCTTGAGCCACATCCCCAGCCCCCACAATTACTTCTTAATAAGAGAAAAAGACTATAAAGACTGATCTTTTTGACAGTTGTGAGAACTGTATCAAATGGGCAAGTGGTGGGCACAAGGGCAGAGTGGGGGGCAGCAGAAGTGCCCAGGATACGCCCAGCCAGGGCTGACCTCAACCACAGAGGCAGCGGCGACTCCCTTTCTGCCTGAAAGCAGGGGAGAAACTCCCACATGCAATGTGCTCTGCTCCATGTACCGGGCAGCCGAACGACTTATCACAAGGTGGGAGCCAAGGCCACGGCCTTCTGCACAAACAAGCCCTGCTGAAGCTCGGATTCCCCTCAGCCCCAGCCACGCGGCCACCCTCCCGGCGGTCCCCAGCCTTGGGCCTCACTGTCCCAGGACGCCTCCAGCACACAGGCAAGGTTAAGGCACATGCTTTTCTCCTGGTCATCTGTCTCATGTCAGCCTCTCAGGCCCAGAGGCCCTACGAGAGGAAGTTCTGCTTCCCCTGCAAACACACAAAACTGGCCGGTGTGGTGGCGCACGCCTGTAATCCCAGCACCTGGGAGGCTAGGACAGGAGGATTGCGAGTTCAAAGCCAGCCTCAGCAACGGGTGAGGCACTAAGCAACTCTGTGAGACCCTGTATCTAAATAAAATATAAAACAGGGTGGGGATGTGGTTCAGTGGTCGAGTGCCCCTGCGTTCAACACCTGGTACCCCCCCCCCCCAAAAAAGACACAAAACTGCAGCCTACACAATACATCATCAACCTCCAAACACCATAGGAGCCAGGCACAGTGACCAGACCTGTAACCTCAGCGACTCGGGAAGCTGAAGCAGGAGGATCACAAGTTCAGGACAGGCTCAGCAACTTAGCAAGACCCTGTCCCAAAATAAAATTTAAAAAAAGGACCGAGGATGTAGCTCAGTGCTAGAGTACCACTGGAACCAATCCCCAATACCAATTTTTTTTTTTTTAATTAGGCAAAGTCTGGCACACTGCAAGGGACGAAGAGTAGTGCCCAGCTTTGGGAAACAGCCTGGCAACTCTTCCAGTGACAAACGCACTGACTACAGACCCTCAAGTCCACTGCTGGGCCCATACCCAACAGAAGAAAACACTCATGTCCGCCACAAATGCCACAGGTGGTGTTCATGGCAAGTTGTTCCCAATGGGCAAAAAGTTGGACCAATCCAAACGCCAAGGCAAGGGCACAAGGCACAAGGCACACATGGCGGGGACTCCCCATGCAGGCTGTCTGCGCCAGGAAAGACACAGTGGCTGCTGGAGGTCAAGGCAGGAACAAGTGAATGCCGAGTGGTGGGGGCTCCTAGAAGGTGAGGAGACACTCTGGAACTAGACAGTGGTGCTGCCTAAGCAACTCCGCGAATGATAGAGACCACCAAGCTGTACACTGCAGAAGAGCGTCTCAGTGCGCACAAACCTCTAGTAAAAAGTGAACTCCAGAACAGCGCCCCGCCCACTGACGACAACACCACATGGGAAGAGAACCGGAGAGACGGGAGGCTGCTGCCAGGGGCCGCCAGGGCCAGGGGAGGGCCAGGCCTCATGGCCTTTGCTGTTTGAGCCTTCTCTGCCAAGTGCGATAATGTTTCCCTGAAACGAAAGCCTAAGCTCAAGAGGCACAGGGACTTCCCAGCTCAGAGCCCTCCCTGGCCCCAGTCTCAGGCCCAGCTTCTGCAGGGAGGGGCAGCCCAGGGCAGTGAGGCCACAGGCATCAGGGCCAGGAAGAGAGCTGGCGGCTGAGAGGTGGAGGGGTTGACCCTAAGCTCTCTGCAGGAGTCTGAGGTCAACAAACTCCTCCCACCTGCCAATGGTCATTGTCACATTTTAAGACTGATCTAATTACCTACATGAATGACAGAGGCGACTTGCCTCCTGGTCCACAAACCCTAAAATACTTGAGAAGTGGCCCCTTACAGAAGTTCACTGACTCCTGATGTGAACGATGGGGCTACAGGACCGGAGGGAAGCTCTCAAGGCCCAGCAAAGAGGAACCCGGGGGAGACTGAGGACAGGAGGAGGGAAGACAGGAACAGGGCAGGCAGGAGGGAGGCCCCAGCTTGACCTCAGTGTTGTGTGGCTGCTGACCCCAAATTCTTGATGATTCTGTCTGTGGATCCAAGGTTCATAAATGAGGGCTGGTGGGTGGGCTCACAGGTGACATACCACATAATAACCCGGCAGACCCCGAGCAGCCTGGGCAGGAGGGAGGCCTTCCTCCCGCTACTCTGCACAGCCCGAATCGCCACTGTGCACCGGGGCCCTGCAGCGGGCGTGGCAGAAGGAGCGCATGGGCACTGAGCTGGAGCACAGGCATCTGGCGGTCAGCTGCAGGGGCGAGGGTCTTTACCAAGGCTTTGGTGCTGCTTGCCCCTGACTTCTCCCAGTCGGTGGCTGCTGAGAGCAGCTGCGGTCTGGGGCAGGACAGCATCCCTGGGAGGCAGATGTGCATAAACAAGCTGAGTGCAGACACCCTCTCTAGTCCCTCGGCAGCACTGCCCTTTGACCTTGAGCAAGGCTCTGCTTCTTCAGGCCTCAACAGCATCCTCCGTAGGATGGGGACAAGGAACAGCAGACGACTGGTACCACTGTGTAGGAAGTAATCAGCAAGACTGGCAAACAGCCTAAGGGTAGCTGAAATGCCACGCAGTCCTCCTCCTCTCCATTCACCTTCCCTGACACCCTCACCTGGGTGCTGGCCCTCCTCCCTAAACCTCTGGGCTCTGGGGCCCACCCCTAGGACCTCACGGTGCGGGGAGTGGGGCTTCATCTGCAGGGTCAAAGATGAGGAGCTGGGGACCTCGGGCAGCTCCTGACTCCACTTTCAGGGCCCAGGGCAATTCCCTGGAGAAGGTCCCTCACCTGCTCTCAAGAAAACCCCAGGCATGAGGACCTGGTCTGATCCCCAGCACCACACACTAGAAAAGAAGAGCACTGCAGGCAATTCAGGGAACCCCGAAGCAAGAAGGCAGCAGCCTGAATCAGAGCCTACCCCAGCCATCCCTGCCTGTCCTGCCACTCCCTTCAGGGCCCTCTCCGTGCAGGTGATCACCCTGCTCTGACCTCCACCTCCAGAGGAAGGAGGGGAGGGCATCTCCTGCGCCCACCCCAGTCGGGCCCTCCAGCAGTCCAATTAGCACGTGGATCTGGCAGGGCTATTAAGCCCCAGACAAATTATTGTTATTATTGTTGTTATGAGGTCCCACCCACCCTGCTGGATGCCTGCCCGCCAATTATCCCCTCTTTCTTCTACTGCCAATCCAGCCTCCTCCTCCCCGACACTGGGGCTGTGGGCAGGGTCAGAAGCAACCCCTCCCAGCAAGGCCAAGCCAGGCTGCTCCCAGCAGATGCTCCCAGACCCTCTCTCCCACCCACTTGCATCCTCACACACTGGCTAAGCCTCGGAGGGGGACTGTACCTCCTTCTCACCTCCTGGGAAGCCCTTGACCATCTGCACTCCTCCCACTTAGCAACTCAGTTAAGAAACACCCTCTGACTTTTCAGTCACCCAATGCTGCGGCCACCCTTCAACATGAACCCTCAGACATCGCTGTGGCACTGGCAAAGGCATGGGCACGGGCACCTCATGCACTCCTCCTGTTTCCTTCACCAGCACAGGCTTCTCTACCCACCCTTCCCACTGCCAGCTCCTGGGGGCTTCCCCCCTCGGCTACCACAGTGCAGGCTCCCAGCCTGCCCTTCTCAAGTCCCCTCCCACATCACAACCAGTGAACCCTTGTAAAAAGTCACTCTGTTCAAATAACCCTGTTAAAAACTGGGCACCTGGGCTGGTTCCATAACCTAGCTATTGGTGAACTGTGCTGCTACGAGATTGGGTTAAAGAAATATGATATTTATACATAGTAAACTTTTACTGTCATAAAGAATAAAATTATGGTATTTGCTGGTAAATGGATGGAAATGGAGACCATCATACCAAGTGAAATAAGCCAGAGAGTCAAGGGTCAGAATGTTTTCTCTCACATGCAGAAGCTAGAGCAAAGTAAGGGGGAAAGTTGGGGTAGGGGAGGAAATGCCATGATTCTAGGAGACCCGAAGGGAGATCAGTGAGCAGAGGAAGGAGACTGAGGTAGAGGGAGGAGGGACGGGAAAAGGGAGGAGCCGTGGAATCGGACGGCAGACCACACTATGTACACACATAAATACATCACGGTGAATTCCACCTCTGTGTACATCCATAAAACACCAATTTTTAAAAACAATAGAAGGAAGACAAGCGTGGAGGAAGGGGATCGGGGGCAGGGGAGGGAGGGAAGAGGAAGCCCTGGAGAACGAGTGGAGCGAACGGTATTCTGTGCATGTGGGAGGTGGTCAATGTGAACCCCACCATGGTGCATAATAAGACATCTAATTAGGAACACTGGGCAAAGGCGCTGAACAAGCATTTTTCCAAAGAACACACACAAGTGGTGGCAAGCTCGGAGAACTGCCCCAGGCCATCGGCTCTCAGGGAGACTGAAGGAGCCTAAGGAGATGGCACCTGGCACCTCGCACCCCTGGAACACGGGCTCGGGGCTGCTGGGGGGGCTGGAAGCCTCTGCTGGGCAGGCTAGCGCACTGCAGTGGGATATGGGCAGCCCTCACAGGCCAGCACCTCCACTCCTGAGCGCACACCCAAGAACACAGCCACCCAGAACCCCCGACGTGAATGTCCACAAAAACACTCTCTCCACAGCCGGAGCGGAGGCACCCACCGCCCAGCTGACACCCACCCTACAGAGGAGCCCTGCAAACTCAGAGTGCGCCAGGCTCAGAGTGCGCCAGGCAGAGGGCACTGCCTGCCTCTAAGTGTGCATGATGTCCAGATGTCCGTGGAGAAAGACAGTGGACTGACAGCTCCCGGGCCAGGCAGGTAGACAGGACGGCCACTCAGAGGGCAGCTTCTCTTGGGGAGGAGCACGGTGTTCTAAAATCGACCATGGCAATGGGTGCACAACTTGGGAAGGCACACCTTACGTGGGTGAGCTGTGGCATGGGGGACCTTACCTTAACAAAGCCACGACGACAAGAAAAAGCAGCGCAGCTCAGTGCTCCCTGCCCACGCGCCCACCACTGGCCCAAGGAGCACTGTGAAACCCAGATTCCTCCACAGGGCCCCGTCTCCCCTGCAGCGGCGTCTTCCTCCAGACCTGGATTTCCTGTGCACTGCCACCTCTCCTGGCCACACCTAGCATTTCTCTCTGGAGAGCCCTGCCCAATCCTCCACCTGCCAGCCCATTCCCCTTTTCAAGGGTGGGCTCAAGGGTCCCCTTCTTCCTCCACCTCTCATCATCCTTTCTTGGTTCCTGCGGTGCTGGGGTTGGACCCAGGGCACTGTGCGCGGCAGGCAGGTGCTCCACCATTGGCCACCTCCCACCCTCTAGTCACCTTGTCTATTCCTTCCTGGCCACAAGTTCCTTGGGGGCGAGCTCTAGGTGTGCCTCCCCCTTTCCCCTGCACCCGCAGTCCCAGACACGGACTCATGACCTCAGTGGACCTCTCCATCCTACCGCCCCCACCTCTTCCTGGGCCCAACAGAACCACCACTGCTTCCCCACCACCTCCTTCCCCCATCCTCGCTCGTACCAGTCCTGGAACCCATTCTCCTCCCTCCCTGCCCCCCGATCCCAGGACTACATCTGCACAAGGCCAAAGCCAGGCCCTCAGCACGTCAGCCTGGGGCGAGGCCTGACCATCGACTCTGACACATGTCAGGCTCTCACTCCTGTTTGGGGGTGAGCCCCAGGTTCCCGCATCTCACCTGGAGCCACTTCTGATAGACCACATTCTCTGAGAACACTATCTGCGCTTCAGTCCATTTGAGGCTGCATTTAAAGGTGGCTGGGAGCACCACAGGGCACCTGCTCCCCCTCTCCCAGTCTTCTTCCCACTCAAGGTCACATGCTGGGCACCTCTGCTGCCTCAGCAGACCAGTGCCCAGCCCCCCTGGTTCCCCACACATGACTGAGCAGGACATACATGGCTCCTGCCCTGGAGTCACACCCGCCTTCTCCACAAGACATTTCTAGAACCCTCACCTACTGTGAAGCTGCAGTGCAGCTGGAGTGGCAGGAGCTCAGGTTCCTGGGGAGCAACCCTGCCCCTCCCTGGCCACGGGCTGCCCTCTGTGCATGCTGATCTTCAGATCTACTCCCAACACTCAGATTCTCAAATGCTGGCAAATAACTGAAACCTGCTAAAACCCAACAGATTACTCTTCAGAACGTATACTATGGACTCTGGTGGTAACAGGTGACGCGAGTTCATCAGGGTTAACAAACATGGCCACGGTGAGGGCAGAAAGACAGGGACACACAGGAGCCCTGCAAATTTTACTCAGTTCTGTTGCAAACCTAAAACTGCTCTTAAAAATTAACATACATGCCAGACATGATGGCACACACCTGTGATCCCAGCTACTCAGGAGGCTGAGGCAGGAGGATAGAAAGTTCAAGGCCAGCCTCAGCAACTTGGTGAGGTTCTAGTGACTTAGCAAGACCCTGTCTCAAAATTAAAAATAAAAAGGGGCTAGAGGGTATAGCTCAGTAGTTAAGTGCCCCTGGGTTCAATCTATAGTGCCCCTTAAAAAAAAAAAAAAAAGCATATTAAAAGATAGGCAAGAACAAGCACAGACCAGCCCCCAGCAGGGCACTTTCTGGTTGGGCGTACACCCTCCCATCAACCTTCCAGCAACACATACTTGCCCCTACCTCACTCGCCTCTCTAGCTTGCTCTCTGCTGAGGCAGCGTGCCCACTGACAAGCCCCATCATCAATGGCCCCTGCCTGGAAGCTGTCCAACTGCCCCTTCCCCCAGCTCCACTGTCCTGCTTACCCCGAGGCAACAGATCAAGCCCCAGACCCGCAGGCACAGAGTGCCGTAAGCACATAAGCTCCACTCCTGATCCCCTAACACCTAGGAGAGATGGCGAGGCGCAAGGACAATCTCTCCAGGCAGGCTGCTGGGTCAGCAAGCAGCCCCACCAGAGCAGCCAGTGACCTGGGCAAGGTGCTTTGCCTGTGTGTCCGTCCTGCGCTCCCAGGGCCAGGATTGGGATCCAACAGGATAAGGCACGCTGAGAGTTCGACAAGCAGCAGCAGACACAGTGAAGGTGTCAACACCATCACTGCCATTTGATCCAGAGGTTGAGACAGGCTGTGTGGCTGGTGCGATGCCAGAGCCACAGAGCCCCAGCCGAGACACAGTCTGCAGTCTCTCGGTGCTGGCACTGGCTCCCTGTCAGCGCCTGCTAACATGGGTGAGACCTGTTCCCTAGGAAAGATGGCTACCTAACCTCCGTGGCTCCTGCCATGGGACCCCCTGGCAAGTCCTAAACAGCGTCCAGCAGAGTATGTCCTCAAGGAGGGCACAGACTACTCGCAGCACTGCCCAGCACAAACCCTACAGCACCCTCAGGAATCAATGGCTCTGAGCAGCCTGACCCTGAGCACTGAGTCTGCGACTTCATCTGATCTTCCCTGGGTTCCTAGTATCATCTACTGCAAGGCCAGGCATCCTGGGGGAGGTTGGACAGGCTCCCCCCTCAGCACAGGATAGAGAAGCCACTGTTTGCAAGCTCACAGGGAGAGGGCAAAGGGGATGGCAAAGGCAAGTGTGGAAACCACTGGGGAGGGCCCCAGTGGCCTGGCCCACCTGGGCCAGGGCTCAAGCTGGTTGGCTCCTCCATAGCAGTAAGGCATGTGCTCTCTGAGCTCCTAGGACAGGGCCGCCAGCACTAGCAGTGTGACAACCCCAATTCCCCCATCCACTTGGCTGGCATGAATCTCTCCCTACGCTGCAGGACCCCTAAAATGGGAGGCTGGTTCTCAAAGAGTCCCTTGAGGCAGCCAGCAGCCCTGCATGGAGTTCTCATGACAGTGCACCCCACAGAATGGGGAACCCAGAGACCACAACTCTACAACTAAGAGGCCTTCAGATCGGGTTCATCTCTTCTGACTCGACTCTTAGCCAAAACAATCAAGCCAGCAGAGGGGTGGTACAGCAGTCAAAGGCCAGCACAGTAACTAAACACAGCACAGTGTTCTGATGGTGCTGTGGGTCCTGGAGCTTGTGAGCACTGACCAGCCTCCATTCAATCCTGCTAAATGGGGTAACCACCTCTGCCCCAGGGCCTTGAAGAACTCAGGGCAACACCAGACACTAAATGCATGGCAAGTGTCATCAAGTCTGCAGACCGCTAAATACCAAGGCCCAATACTGGCATGACCTCAGCTCCAGAGGACAACTAACCCAGGTTTACGGAGGCCTATGAGGTGTGTCTGGGCACAGTCCTAAGAGCTGGGTGTTCATCAGTGACTAGAAGACCCTGGGGCAGCTGCACAGTTGCTATGGCCTTGACTATGCATCCTGCCATCCCCCTGAGGTCCCTGGGTCCTCTTGGCTATTTCCTACTCTATCTACCCCAGATGTGCTGCTGGCCCTGCACATTCACCTGACCACAGTGCACTCCCTCCGGGTCTCTGGGGCCACTCTGGCAAATCACCCCATCTCTCTACAGCCACTGGGCCTGGCTCAAGAGGCACTGGGACCCTCCTCTGCCACCCAGTCTGGGGCCCCACAGCACAGCAATACACTGGAACCACCTGTGTCTGCGTCCTTGATGGACTAGTTTATTAAGGGAATTTCACCAGGCTCTTCACATTGCAGGAGGGAAGAAGAAACAGTCCAGGAAAGAGGAAGTAACACATCCAAGGTCACAGAACTGGACTAGACTGGGCCAAAATGGGAACTCAATGCCTGGCTCCAGAGCCCTTTCCAGAGCTTTACACTGACCTCTTGAATTCTGCCCTGGCTCTTAAAGGGAAGTATCAAGAGCCTTCTACTGAGGCTAACGCTGTCCTTATCAACCAGGGCTGTCCAGGAAGAAAAGGAGTGTAATTTCCTGTCTCGGGCTGTAGAAGGAAGGAGGGCAGGCTGAAGGACTGGCGCCCCAGCGTTCTTGGGGAATACTCCCGGCCGGCCAGCGCCTCTCTTCCCTCTGGCATTGTGCCATGTGCCAGGCAGGATAAGCCCTTCCCATTCCTCCGCTCAGCTCGGAAGGTTAGGACCTGCGGCACCACAAGTAGTTGACTGACGGGATGTTCTCTGGGCAGAGGCAAGGGGTCTAAACTGAGCCCAAGAGGCTCAGGGTCTGCCAAGGCGCCAGGACACTGTGCTGGCCCAGCACCGAGGCCAGACCTCAACTGGCTCCTCTGCACTGCCCAACAGGAGCCTGGAACCAGAAAACCACAGGGAAAAAAACAAGTCGCTGCCCTCCTGAGGCCCCAAGGGCTGGTCGGGGTGGCTCCCGGACCCAGCAGGGCTTTGGCAGGGTGGTGCCCTGTCAGGGTTCGCTGTCAGCCCTCCACCTGGGCCCGTGCTGTCTCGCGGTCCCTGGTGCCCAGCACGGGTGGACACAGGCGGCCTCCGTCCTCACTTCACTTGCTCCCCCGGCCGCCACAGGGGCAGCGGGGGAGGCGCGGCGGCCGGCGGGGCGCGCAGGGAGGCCGCGGCCTTGGCCACGCGGCGCTGACCTTGGCCCGGCCGCCTCCCGCCCGGGACGCGCTTCCTGCCGCCCGCCGGCGAGCGGGGGAATGAATGGGCCTTCGCTGCCCGCATCCCCGTAATTACCCGTGGATCAAAGGGCAGAGCGGCCCGCCCGGGGCAGCAGCGGACCACGCCGACTCGGAAAGGGGAAGGAAGGAAGAGACCCGCGAGACCTAGGGCCGCGACGGCCCGGCCGCCGCTTCCGGCCAGCCCGGCCCCGCGCGGCCTCAACTCCCCCCCACCCGAAGTCGCCAGCACTTCCGGCCGCGGGGGGCGGAGGTGCCGAGCGGCACGGAGAAGCCCCGGACCCAGCCACCCGCCCGACCCGACCCGGCCCAGCCCAACAGTCACACGCGCGCCACCGTGCCGCGCGCCCGCGCACTGCCCCAGAACCGCGGGTCGCGCGCACGCGCAGTCCCCGGTCGCGCGCCCGCTCACGTTTCCCCCCCCCCAACGGCGCGCACGCGCGCTCGCCCGCCTGGCCGCGCTCGCCCGCCCGCCTCCCCACCCACCCCCGTGCGAAGCCTGGCTCCCGACGCGCGCCCCCCGCCAACCCCGATGCACGCCCCCCACGCCCGTGCCGCCCTCACCTCCTCCGGCCCGGGGCCACCGCGCCGCACTCCTCCTCCTCGCGCCTGCCTCGCGGATGGTGGCAGCGGCGGCAGCGGCGACTCAGACCCTGGGGTCAGGGGGACGGGCGCCCAGGCCGGAAGTGACCTTCCCGGCCGCTTCCGCCCGCGCCGCTCCCCCTCCCCTGCCCCTCCGCCCGGGCCGCCACCCCGTCCTCGCCGCTCTAGGCAGGAGGGCTCCGCGACCCCTGGCCGCAGCCCCCCAGCTCTATGGTGCCGAGCGGCGCCGAAGGAAGCCACTTCCGGACGCGTCTAGGACCCGAGTCCTCCGTCCCCGCTCTATGGCGCCTCGCGCCGAGGGGCGCCGGCCCCGCCCCTCCCAGGACAGCAGGCTCGGCACGGCCCGTTAGGCGCTGACTTCCGGGTGTCTGGGCGGCCCCCAGCCGGCCGCTCGCGCCTGCGCGGTCCGCAGGCCGCGCCACCCCGGGGACGCTCGCGCCACCCGGTCCTCCTGTCGTCTCTATCATGGTAACCCCTTCCGTCCCGGGATCTGGCCCTGGGCCCCACGGCTGCCGGACAGTGCTGCGCTTCAGGCGCCGCGCCAGGGAAGCCTGTCCCTGCCGCTCCTGTCGGCCTCAGTTTCCCGCTGCCGAAGGACGCGACACGCGCGGTGCCTCCCCTAGGTCCTGGCACAGCCAGGCTTTGTAATGGGTCTCCTCCCCACTTGCGGAGCGCGAGCGGCCAGGGCGCTCACTGAGCGACTCGCGAGGGTGCGTTTCGCCGTGACTGTGCACTCGGCAGCGGGAGTCCCCGTCCCCGCGCGGGCCCCGGCGCTGCCAGGCAGGGCTCCTGTGTGGGCCGTTGCCCCGCGACCCGTCTCGCCCGCCGCCCAGGGCGGCCCTCAAGCAAGGGCCTTAAAACACGTATTTTTAAATAATGGTCCACACCAGTGTCTGTGAGCCGGAGCCCCTGGTGTCTTCTCTTCCCTATTTTACTCCCTCTCCCCTAATGTGACCTAAGCTGCAGGTTAATTATAATCATTTTATGTTGTCGTCACTGAAACGGACAGCAAGCTTGGGAGTCAGAGACACAAGCGCTACACTTAACTTGTGATGGGACACCTCTCTCAGCCTCACTTTCTTATCTGTGAAACGGGGCGGGAAGACCATGTGTGTAGTAACACCTGTGAACGTCGCTCAGTTCGCTCCCTGGCTCATCTAAACCCCAACGGCAATGGGACAATAATTACTTATTAGCCATTTCATGCTACAGCTGCGGGGAATCCTCAGGTCAGTCCACACGAATCCCGAGATTGCACACTCAATGTCTTTGCATGCCAATAGTAAGATATGTTTGTGTCCCGGCTTCAAAAATACTGCAAAGGCAATTTTTAAAACAAATCTTAGTAAAGAAGGAGTATGCTGCTATAGATTTATGATCATGTGTATGAACTCTGCACACACAGCCCATGTACAAGAAACACCACATCTGTGTTCCTCTGAATTAGGTCAGCAGGTGTCCTGTGGAGGCTGTAGTGAAAGGGCAGCTTCCTCACTCTTTGTCCCCTTCCCTTACTAGCTGGCCAAACAGAACCAAACACTGAGATCTGGAGCAGCTGACTTGGATCACCAGACGGAAGCCACACGTAGAAGATGGTGGAGTTAGGAGACAGGGTGACTTAGGCACTTGATGGTTCTGTGACAGGCACAGTGCCTGCTGAGTTTCACATGAGAGGGAAACTGCTAGTTCTGAGTCTGTAAAACAACCAAACGAGCACTGGGATGTTTCTCAACCACAGGGCAGGGTTGCAGTGGCTCCGTTACCACTAAAACCCACGCTCTTCCCTTCCTCTGGCCTAAGGTCATTCCTGGGGTTACACTGTCCTCTCGGCATCTCAGTGTGGCTTCATGATGGGTTCTCACCAATGGGATGGGAGTACAGGTGACACAGGCCACTTCCAGGCCCAGGCTTTTAGAAGCTTCACTGTCTCCCCTCTTGCTGGCTGGACATGGACAGTAACAAAGGAAACAGCAAAGCCAGAGAAGCTTGGGTCCCCCGTTGACCCTGTGTTAACCCATTCTCCCACCAGGTGCCCGTCTGAAGTAGAGAGCAGCGTCTGATCTGCATACCCATGGCCATAGCAGCTTTGTCCACAGTAACTGAGAGATGGGAGCCACCTGAGTGTCCATGGACAGATGAATGCATAGACAAAATGGGATATTGTTTGGCCTTAGAAAGGAAAGGAACTCTGACATGTGCAACAGCACAGAGGAGCCTTGCAGACATTAAGTGACCTGAGCTAGTCAGAAAAGAAACTGTGTGACTCTGCTCCAGGAAGTACTGAGAGTGGAGAAACTCGGAGATAGGCAGACCTGTGATCACCAGAGGGCCGGTGGGAGGAATGGAGAGGTGTTGGTTAGGGTGCCTCATTTCACTTTTGGTGACGCTGGAAGCACAAAAGGAAAATAATTAAACTGAACTATACAACTAAAGATGGCTAAGCTATGTGCATTTACCACAAATGAAAATGTTTTTAAAATATGAATAGAAACAACTTCTAATGGAGAGATACTTTTCCTGCAGCTGCCCTCCCTGATGCAGACTTTCAGGTGTATGCCTAACTGCCAGCCCCACCCCCACCCCCAAACGTCATTGTCCTCTAGATGCAGTGATTTGAAGCAGAGACGCTGAGTGTGATGGAGTGCTGGGTTTGCATACAGAGAGAGCAGCAGAGCTCTCACTGCCTCCCGTGATCCACACCAGCCAGCCAGGGGCCTTCTCCTCTGTGGCCCCGCAAGTCTGCACTCCTAGGCAGACACTGGGACAGGGAGGCTCTGGAGCCAACGGTGACCTGTCCCCCACCATGCAGAGGAGGCCACAGCAGAAAATGAGGCTGGGCATGTAGGTGAGGGGTGAGAGGGCATGACCCGTGGCTCAGCCATCCTAGCCAGAAGGCCCTGGTGCCCCAGTTCCACCAGCCGTGCTGAAGCTTACGCTCGCCTTTCCTCAGACGTCTCTCCAGAGTCCCCAGGAGGTCCCCAGGAGGTCCCCAGGAAGGCCTCTGCTAACTTCATGTGGGTCTCTGCCACTGGTAACTGAAGAGCCCAGTCTCCAGGCACTGCACTCGGGGGCCTGGCTCTTGCTGAGCAGTAAAGCCCCAGTGGCCAGTTCTCTGAGGCGCGGAGCATGCCTCCAGGGCTGCTGCCAGCCCCATGTGAATGTCGTCCCACACCACCCCACCCGTCAGGAGCAGCTGCAGTTGGCAGATCGGAGGCGGAGGGTCTGCAGCTGTTGAAGTCCCGTTGCTGTGAAGCCCTGTACTCAGAGAAGTGCACAGCCACCCTCTGCAGATCTCCCCGTTGTTAAGTCAGCAAGCACCTCCTGAGTTTTCTCCCTGGCCAGCGACTTCCCTTCTGAGCTACCTGGTCTACTCCCCAAAGTGGGGGCCTCCGCTGCACACTGGCAACTGTGCTGTGCACAGTGCAGTTTCCCAGGCTTCTCCCCACACCACAGAATCCGAATCTGCATTCTAACCTTCACCCTCAGGACTCCTCCTCACACAGAAGTGTGAGGAAGGCTGGCCCTAGTCAACCAAGGATGCCCTCTTTAATCTGAATTCCAGGCAACTATGGTTTTCTAGTATAGACATGTCCCAAACTGGTCCCCAAAAGAAGTGCTTCTCATTTATTTGAAACAGTGTAACTGGATGTCCTACCTTTCATTGAGCCCAGCAGCCCCAGATTGTGACAGCACCTCCCCACCCATTTCCCTAGATCCCACACCTCTTCTGGGCATCCCCAGGCTGGGCATCAGGAGTGTAGAAAAGAGGGAGATGATTCCATCCCTGGCTGTATGGAAATGGAAGCAACACCTGCTACACAGCTGAGCACAATCCCATCTCACGGTTCCCCTCTCTGGGTAGCATGTCACCCAATTTGTGCCCATAACAGAGAAGTGTTTTGAGTGGGGTTCTGTGGCATAAAGTTGCCTCCTGCATGGCAGGATACAGGACATGATACTTGGCAGAGCAACATTCATTCTGCCACCATGAGGATAACCACCTGAAGACAGAGCCCACACCACAGGAAACAGAGTCCAGGAAAGACAGGCCTGTGATGGCAGTTTGTTGTGTCTGGATCAAATCAACTCCTGAAGCTATCCCTATCTTGGGGCTGATAAATCCTCCTTCAGTTTGAGCACGTTGGATTTGAGTTTTCTGTCAATTACAGAGGGGCACATCCCACCTAACACAGACAGAAAGCATTGAGAAACCAGCCTCTACTTCAGAGCAAAGCCTGTCCAAGGAAGGGGGCGTGACCCTTGTCCTGGGAAAAACCCACAGAGCACTCCTAGGCACATACCCGCCCTGCTGAGTTGTTTGTCTGTAAATAACAGGAGAGATCTGCTGTGCCAGGTGTCCCTGACTCAGTCAGGCTAGGTGAGGACCCATAGCAACCCCCCTAGCAACCACCAATCAGATTGAGACAGGGAGAATACCTGGGATGCCAGATGACCCCCCAGTAGTTTATGGTAGTTGATAACATGTTGGGAAACCATGTAGTTTAGCACGTACTCCCCTCATGGCCTAAACCAATCAGTTCAAAGGAACCCCACTCTTGTACTAACCAATCACCCTACTCAACTTGTTCCCGCCAGTGAATGTGCTAATCAATGTTAAGAGTTGTTGTCTGACTTCCCCGCAGTGTGAAATGATTCGCTGTGTGATGCTGTGACACATAGAGTATCCCCCAAAACCTTTAAATCTCACTGAACAAAGGATCAGGACTCACTCCCTGGGACCGCTGCGTCGGGAACAGTTGTGAGTCCAGGCTCGAGCTTGCAATAAAGACTCTTGTTGCTTGCATTGGATTCGGCTCCTGGAGGTCTATTGGGGTCCCACGAATCTGGCATGACACCATCACCATTGCCCTTGCTCCCTGCAGGTGGGAGCAGTGATGGAGACAGGAGCCTGAGGGCCCAGAGCCGCTGGCCACCTTCTCATCGAGTCCTGCCTGACATCAGAGGCCAAGCAGCAACAGTTCTGTGGGCTTCACCTGGTCCCTAGAAGCTCTGTGCTGACAGACACCTAGGACTTTCCAGCATGAGAGTATTTCCAACCCCTCAGTGTTGGGTAAGGGAGGTGGGGGCGCAGGTGGCAGAGGGAGACTTATTCAAGACCCAAAGAAGCTGAGTGAGTGGTGGGTTGGGGTCTGAATGCAGCTGGTCGAGCCCCTGCTCTGACCCTGTCCAGCCCTTACCTCCTCCACATCCTCTTCCCCATATCTGCCTCAAAATAGATTCCTAACACTTCTATAGCTCAGCCCCCTGCAGCATCCCCATTGCCCTGGGCTGAAGCCAAGGCTGCACCTGAGCCTACAGGACCCCTCGTGTCTTAGAACCTCACCCTACACCCACACGCTCACCTGCACTGGAGGCCATACAAGGTGACAGCCATGGAGAACTGGGCATGCCCCTGAGGTGCCACCAACTCTCCACTGCTGGCACCTGCTCCAGCTGCTCCCCAGCACGATGCCCTCTCCCTTCCCCAGGTCGTTCCCACACATCCTTCCTGATTTGTCAAGGTGTGGACCACCTACTTGCACCCACTCCTTCAACACGATCCCATCCCTCCTGCTGTATCCTGCAGCAAGCAGAGCAGAGCCGAGGCTCAGCCCGGGGCCATCTGGATTGGAGAGGGTCAGGCCCAGCTTCCTTTCAGCGCCTGTGGCTCTATTAGAATCACGCGATCCAGGGGTTGGTCGCCCTATGCAGTCTTCACAAACCTGAAGGATTCCAAGCTCCTACCCAGGAATTCAGTCATCAACCACAAAGACTATAGACACAGGGCCCAGGTCAGAGGAGACAGAAATGCAGGTCCAACAGGTTCAAAGTAAAAAGGGGGTGGGGCAGGGAGACTTCAGTTAGGTGGCCAAAAACAGAAACCACCACCAAAAAATCCCTGAACCTGAATGTCTTCAGTGTCACCAGGGCCTGGTCTTGCACCTCTTCAGGCTCTGCTTGCCAGCTTTGCTTTTGCTCTGGGGACCCTTACAGTGGAAGGACAGCCTCCAGCGGTGGCCAGCCTCTGCTCACCCAGGCAGAAGTCAGCAGGTGAAGCTGGCACCTGATCCCATCTCAGTGCCCCAGCAGATGCCCCTCCTGTCCAACTGGCTCTGATTGGGCCACCTAAGCAAAGCACAGAGGGTGGGGTAGACAGTGCTCTGATTGGCAGATCTGGAGTCTCGTGTTCACTCCTGGAATTAGTGATGGACCCCAGGGAAGGAAAGGTGGGGAAGAGGTGACCGGTGTCTCTCTCCCTGGGAAGACGAGGGAGAGGAAGCTGAGCCAGACCACCCCAGGGCTAGGGGCAAGCAGGGACAGGGTGCTGCCTTTCCTCCTGCGACCCTCATTGATCTCAGACAGAGCAGCCTGGTGCCCAGCGGTTCCATCCTTCATCTCACAAAACTCCACAGGGGTCTCCGAGGCAGGTGCCAGTATGGAAGACAGGCGCAGATGTGTCTGTGTGCTCTTTAAAAGGATATGCAAAGGCATGGTATGCAACTCTTAGGAATGAAATGCATCCGTAACTACGTCTGTTAAGTGAGGTGTAGTTGGCTATCCACTGCACTTCCTGCTCCCCAAAACCCTGACACCCAGGAGAAAAGACTGAACAAAGCAGAACAAGACATCCACGGACCTCTTAACCACCGAGCTCCTGTCCTTTAATAAGAAAAGGGTATTCTGACCCTCCAGGCACGGTTCATTTCAAGTGAAACCTACCCTGGCGTCACAAACTGTCAAAGCAGAGATGTGAATGAGCGGACCCTGGAAGATGCCCGTGGTCCTCCTCAGGCAGGGCCTTGTTCGCAGAGCTAGAAGGAGGTTCTGTAAATTCCCAGTGTTCTGAGAAACACGTGCCTCCCTGCCCTTCTCGCAGCTGCAGGAGCTTACCTGGGGTGGTTTTTCCTGACATGATCACAGGACATCAAGTGTTCCAGATCTGATCTCACATCCCTGCCACCTGCTGCTTGAAGAGGGGGAGATGGCGCCAGCCTTGAAGTTCAGGTGGCAACTTTGTGTAGGGCTGCAGCATGCGCGGCCCTGGAGCCTCACCAGGCCACTGTGAACCTGAGGCAGCCCCCGAGGCCCCATGCCCAGCTAACTGGTACTGGAGAAAGCGGCCTGACGTGGCCCGTCTCAGTTTCACAAGACAGTTGTTTTGCGTTTTGGTTGGGATTCTCTTGATAAACAAAACTGGGAAACAATTTTCAAAAACAGTGTGTGATCCTGATTAGCATGGAGTCCATGCTAGCGAATCTGCCTACTCTCTCAAATGTGTCCACACAGGAAGAGCACAGCACGCCCACAGCCCAGGCTGCAGGAGACCTCTGCCTCCCCTGAGCGCCAGGAAGCTGTGATGAGCCTGGGCGAGAAGCCAGCTAGGGGCAGATGGCTCTGAGGTGGGTTATGGTGCCATTGGCCTCAAGTTCAATGTTCATGAGTCAACAACACACATCATATAAGGCATCTTTAAACAGGAACACACCAAACAAGGCTATGTATCGATCAGCTGATGAACACATGGTTGGAGGCTCCCCAGAACTGCCCCTAGTTGGGCAGCATGTAGATGTGAGCAGGAGCCAGCGGGTTAGGCAAACACACTGCGCAGAACAAGTCAGTGGCACCCAGTTAGCTACCTCGAGACCCTGCCTGGGCTCGGCTCTGTCAAGGAGGGAGATGGATCAACCCAGGGGAGGACAAGGTTGTGTTTGTTCAGAAGGGCCTAATTGCTGAGACATCTTAAACAAGACCTGCACCAACCACACCAGCCAAAGAGTCCCAGACCTGGGAAAGCAGCGTGATTCAGGTCTCAGCGCACTGACCATAAATTCCATAAAACTAGTTCCAATTAGGACCTGTTGTTGCTGGGCCTAGGACGGCAGGCCCTACCTTAGGTAGCTAGCACCGCTCCAGGATAGCAGTTGGGTACAGCTCTCCCCCCTTGCTCCAGGATAGCAGTTGGGTACAGCTCTTCCCCCTCCCCCCCTTGAGTAAAAGGCAGAGTGAGATCTAGGAAGTGACATGATTCACTGTCCATCAGGAGCTAGGAGTGGTACTGGGCCAGGGTTCTCCCAAAACTTCCCCTCCTACTCAATAAAACTGAGCTCACAAAGAAGACAGTCCTGGGTCTCCTCTTGGAAATAACCCCATTCTCCCTTTGGTGCCTTCTTTTTTAATAAACTTTGCTACACTTTCACCAGGTGTTGTGTCTTGTTGGAAACCCTCTCTCAGGAGCCCAGGACACAGCACTAGCCCCTGCCTCGTGGGCAGCCACTGTCAGTGGCAGTATTCCTTTGTGGTGAACGCATGGAACCTAACTCCTGCAGCAACTCAACACACTCAGGCTTGTTTTGTTCTGCGTTTAACAGAATGTAGGCAATAATTGCAACTGTGAATGTATGCCCGACTCCTAGGAAACTCAAAACACGAGCCAGTGTTGATTTGTAGGACTTCCCAGACTCCCCAGCACAGTGGTGCACAGGGCCTCTGTGCTAGGCAGGCCACCGGGCAGCTTTCCTGCTGATAGCCTTGCCTCTGGCAAGGGTCAAGACGCAACTCTGGGTAACACGCCCCTGGCCTTCTCACCCTCATAAGGGTGGCCAGTGGAAGTGGGCAGCCACTGAACCCAGAGCTGGGACCAGGGGAGCATTCAACACACACCAGCACACACCAAACTCACCCCCAGATCCCTGACTAGCAGACAGGAGGTCCAGCAAACAGTTTTAACTCCCAGCCTCTCCGGAGAAGAGATGGGTGGGAGTGGGGTGGAAGCCAGAGATCCTCCTCCCAGGAACCACACTGCCCTGGCTCGACATTGCCAGGTGGCTGGGCAGGCTCCTGGGTTCTTCCCTGCCTTGGCAGTGAGGGTATGGGGTCCTGCCTGTAGCCTGCCGTCCCGGAGGAGAGTATTCCTGCCACCAGGGCTGGGATGGGCAGACACTTGGGTCTCGGCCTCCCTCGGCCTCTCCTCTGCCTCCCTCGGCCTCTCCTCTGCCACTTGGGGAACCACACTCGCCCGCAAGCCTCTCATCCTCAAGGCGGAATGTGCTGGTGTCTGAGGTGCCGTCTCCCACAGGTGAGCAGGTGAGCGTGCGGGCAGAGATAATGGGCAGCGTGTTCCCATCATTAAGCAATTCATTTATTAATTTAATTATCCATTCTCAAACATTTCCTGGGGCCCAGGGATCCCAAAATGATTCACACTCCAAGTCAGTCCCTGGAGGCCCCGCCATGGGGCACAGAGCTGCATGGACGGGTGCTGTTCACTTAGGCTTCTCCTTCCTGGGCTCTCCGCGGCTCGCTTACTCACCCATCATCCATCTGTCCAATAACAACCTGAGCCTCCTGGCGCCAGAGGCTGCAGACCCAGCAATGAACTGAACCCCATCCTTGCCCTGGAGGACCTTGTGGCTTCAAAGCACCATACAGACAGAAAACGTTAATTATTGTTTTGAGTAATAATTACAGGCATGCTACAAAGGAACCAGGCTGCTTTAGGGGGGTAGGAGCTAAATTTGCTGCCAAAGGAATTCTCACCCCGGGGGCTGGGAAGCCGGGTGAGACCCGCTTCCCTCATTGCACACAGGTGCCAAGCTGAAGCAAGGCCTGGGCAGGCGACAGCTGGTCTTTGCTGCATGAAGCATGGGGTGGGTGTCCTTGGGGAGGCTCAGTGGAGAACTTTGTGCAGGCGTACTGAGGTGGGGGTGGTCTGGCAAGACTTCCAGAAGCAGGAGACATCTGAAATGGTCACTGCGGGATGCAGGATGTACAAGGGAGGAAGGAAGTCCACTGAGTCATGGCTCCCTCCTGCTCCCTGCCAGTGTCTATGGTGCACTCAGGGTACATCACAAGTGATATGAGATAAGGACCATCTGCCCAGGTAAATGAGATCAGGCCCTCCTATCCAGGAACCTGAACTAAGGACACCTGGCCTGAACGTGGAGTTCAGACACTGCACAGACATGCACAGGAGCAGGGCCCAGGGCAGACTCCCCTGCTGATCAAGAACCCCAAGACCAACTTCAGGGCATCACATGGTGTGCAGGGTGCAACCCCAAGAAGCCTGCCCCAGATATGTGACTGGCTGACACTTCCAGTTCCAAGGAGAGATAAGCCCAGTGTGGCTTGAGGTGACTTGCTTGGTGTCAAGAGGAGGGGATGGAGGAGCTCCAGCCTCGGCTGGTCGATCTAGCTGTTTACCGCATCATGAAGGACCCAGCTCTTCCTTCTCCCCTCCTGCCTGTCCTAGTTGGGAGCTCCAACCATCATCCTCACGACACCCAGACAGTTGCCAGAGTTTAAAGCATCACCCACACACAGGATGAGGTCACAGGACAGCTGTTTCCTCCTCTCGCCTCTTGAGAGCTGGGAAAACCATTCTGCAAGTTCCCCCACCGCTGGGGTGGGGGCAAAACAGCCCCCACATCTCTCCAGTCAGACACCTGGGCCTCCACCAATAACGGTCAAGGAGGGGAAGGTCCTGATTGGCTTAGGCCAGTAAAGACCCGGCCCTTACTAACCCCCACCCCAACTCTGAGCAGTCCTGTATCGCCATCTCCATGGAGCACTGGTGAGTGGCCCAGGTCTCACATTTGGGGGGTGTTAGGTGGAGTTTCAAGCCCAGCTCTCACATGTTCCTCCCATGTATGCCCTCAACTTGGGGGGAGCACAGATTCCGTTTGCCTCTTCCACCCCTTGTCCTCCAAGCCTGCACAGTGTCTCACAGAAGGTGCCCAATCCATGTGAACTGAATGAAGGGGAGACAACATTTTGTGGTGGAATTGGCTGGTTTTGCCACATTCAGGGGGTGGGGAGTGGGCGTTCAACTGCTCTGGCTTGGGTACAGAACTTTAGTGTAGATAAAGCAAGAATCGAAGGTGTTTTTAGGATCTTTGCTCCACCTGGAAGTCCTAGGTACTCTGCACAAGAACACGACCAAGTAAGTGGTACTTCCTCTAGCCTGCAGGTAGGACATAAGGGGCCCACCAGCATGCACCAGAACCCCAACCCCCAGGCTCCTGAAAACAAGCCACCAGGCCCACCAGCAGCTTCTGATTCAGTAAACCAGAGGTAGGGGCCAAAAATTTGCGTCCCAGGTGTTGCTGTGCAGCTGGCTTGGGGACTGGACTTGGAGAACCTGTGTTAGAGGAACACAAAGTGGCCAGTGTGCTGACGCACAGTGCACAGTGAGGAGGAGGGAAGGGGTGCTGGGCTGAAGGCCTCTGTGAACCAAGGACCCGACCCACACACACCCGGCCAGGCTGGAGGTGGTGGCTGAACCATCCCTCCCAATCCACTTGCCAAGCCTGTGCCCTGTGCCCTGGCTCAGGCCTGCAGCTTCTGAGGAGTGCCTGACCCTGTGTGGACAGAGGACGCTGGATCTGAGGGCTCAGATCACGTGGATCACTGTGCATACCAGGGTCAAAGGTGCACCCTGAAGGGCTGCAAACACGGCAGAGCCCCACTTCCCATAGGAGTGGAAACAAAAAACTAAAACAGAGCAACAAAATGTTATATGTCTATATGATGGAATGCTATTTAGTCTTGAAAAGGAAGGAAATCCTGACACATGCTACATAAACTAACCTGGAGGACACTGTGCTCAGTGAAATAAGCCAGCCACAAAAGTACCAAAAGTTCATAATTTCACTTATATAAGGTACCTAGAATAGTCAGATCCACAGAGACAGAGTAGGATGGTGGGGCTTAAGCAAGTGCTCAGCAGTAGACCACTTGCCTAGGCATACATGAGTTCCTGAATTCCAACCTCAACACAAACAATATGATGATGATGATGTTAGGGGCTGGGGGTGTACTCAGTAGCAGAGCACTTACCTCCCATGTGTGAGGCCCTGGGCTCAATTCCCAGTCCAACAATAACAAAAATGGATGGTGGGTGCCAGAGGCTGGGGAGAGTGAATAGAAAGCTATTGTTTAATGGATGCAGATTCAATTTTGCAAAATAAAGAAGTTCTGGAGGTGGATGGTTTTGTATAACAATCTAAATGTACTTAAATGCCACCAAAAGGTACAATAAAAAAATGGGTCAATAAAGCAAGTTTCATGCTATGTAAATTTTACCATTAAGAAAAAAGAAAAAAAAAATCCCTCTGGCTGTGATCTGCAGAAGGAACTGGGTGCAGGAGGCCAGAGAGCAAGCAGGTCAATGTTCAGAGGGGGCAAAGCAACTTGGACCAGGTTAGCAGTGGACGGGAGAGCTGTGGACAGCTCTGACTAAATCGCATTTCAAGACTAAATAGCATTCCATCATAGTCCTGACTATTCTGAAGGCAGAGTCAACAGGACCTGCTGTTAGAATAGATGTGTATGGGCGACTGGCATGGAAAAAGAGACTCAAAGACCACCCTTCGCTTGTGTAGGAATGGTGGAAGAGGAGACTCAAGGTCCACCCTGCCATTTTTGGCCTGAACATTTGGATGAATGATGGACACGTTTAAGATGGTGTAGCAGAAAGAAACCAGTTTCTTCTCGGGAAAGGAAAGTAGTGAAACATTCTCGACTGCCCATTTTATGTCAGAGATGCCTTTTAAGAAATCCTGGCAGGCAGGGAGGGAGAGTCTGGGATGGGCGGGGCCTAGGAATCCAAGTGGAGGTGTGAAGTAGGCCATTAGATAACACAGGAAAACGAGACCGGGGTTCTAGGAGCAGAAGAGGCTTGGATGACAACAACACGTTAGGCAGGCAGAGGGGGGCCTTACAGGTGGGGCAGGGCAGTAGGCCACGGTGGGTAGGCCGGGGTAAGGTCCTCTGCCCGCCAGTTAACCGCCGTGACACCTGTGCATCCACGAATCCGGTGAGCACTGTAACCAGCTGCCTTCTGACGGATGCTTGCTAGGTACCTGCCTCCCTGTCCCTGCAGGGGTCTTCAGAGGTACTAGAGGTGCGGGGCTTCTCACAACCTGCGGCCGAGGCGGCGGCTGCGGCAGGACGGAGAGCCCGGGCCGGACTCGCCTCCTGCCCGCCGAGGCTCCTGGGTCCCGGAGGCGCTTCTCCGGAGTGAGGAGAAGTGCCAGCCCTCACTTCGTCTCCGCGACGCCGCCGCCATGGCTCCGCCTCTTCTTTCGAGGCTGGCGCGCTGGCTAATAGGAAGCCCCCGCATGAATTCGGGGAAACGTAGTCCGAAGGCCGCAGCACTCAGTTTGCGTTCGCGGTAGTCTATTGGGCGCAGGCCGCGCTCCGATGCATCTTGGGAAATGTAGTTCTAGCGCTGGTGGAGACGCGGGGCGCAGCGAGGACCAATGGGCAGCCGCCTTTGGCGCGATGCCCCCTGGGAAGCGTAGTCCCAGAGCGGCTCTGGAGGAGGGGAGTTGTTGGGCGGAACGGGCAACTCGGGGTGTGGGTGTTGAGGGGAAGGGGGAGCCGGGTGAGTTGGCGCAAAGCCTGCCGGGGCATGGAGTCCGGTGAGCTCTGTGCGCATGTGCGGGAGGGTGAGGGGCTTGGGGGGCCGCGCCGGGAGTGAGGTGAGCGAGGGGAGAGGAGGAGGGCTGGGGGCGGTGGACCGGGGACTAGGCGCTTCTGGGGCGCGGCCCGGGGCGGGAGCGGGCGGTGTCGGGGGCGGAGGGCTGTCCGGGGTGGGCCGTGGGGAGGGAGGCGGCCGAGCGCGACCCCACGAGGGAGCCGCCCCTTCGGGAAGGTGCGCGCGGAGTTCGGGGAGGGACCCGAGGCGGGTGGCGAGCGGCGGCCTGGCGTGCGCGCTGTTTTCCGCGTACCTGCGCCCCACGGCGCTGGGATTCCCGCGGGTGAGGATCGCGGCCCTGTTCCTTTATTTCTGGGTCAAGGGCGCCTGCCACAGAATTCATCCTGTGGGCTTGGAGGTGGCCGGCCGTCTGGAGGGGCCGCCCGGTTAGGGTGGGGCCACTCCTAAGTCCTGTTTTGATGCCTATTGCAGTTTATAAGTGTGTTTCAATCTGTGTGCTTGTTTCCCGTAGCATCTCGCAAGGGACTTTGGACAATCATAAGACTAAATGCTAACTTGAGCACCTAGACATCTTGCAAGGTGCTCTTCTCCGCATTTTTATTTTCCTTATATTATTTCTCACTGCGGCTCTTGGGCTAGTTTTATTATTTTTGTCCCTATTTTACGGCCCAGGAGATGGAGATTCTGTGTGTAAAACGTGTCCTTGTACTTTGTCCAAGGACGCTGGACGGTAGGTGGCAGAGCCGGAATTTGCTTCAGAGTTCTTTTGCTCTGAGTAAATATTTGGCCTGTGGGTGAGTGGCTTCTTAGCCAGGCATGGTTTTGTCGCCCCAGGAACAGCCAACGATAACTGGAGATGTTTGAGGTTGTCACACCTAGAAAGTGCTACTAGCATGTAATGGAACGAGGCCAAGGATACTGCTAAACATCTGCACTGCACAGGACAGCCTCCTGTGACACAGAAATTGTCCAGTCCCAGATGCCATTAATGCTGAGGTTGTGAGTCTCAGGGGCCAGCAGGCCTTTATGGGACATTTGATCTATGCTGTACCGTGTCTAATCCATGCTTCTACTTGAGGAGCAGGGGCTACTATTGGTCCTGTATTAATTAAAGGTGGAGCTGATAAGCTTAGAGAAGGCAAGTCACATGGCCAAGTTGATGATGATGAGTGGCAGAGCTAGAAGTCTAGTGAGCCAGCCATGCTCCAGAGCCTGGCTCTTAACCGTGACATGAGTCCAGCCTGTGTGGATGCTGCACCATGATGCTGGGTATGACTGGCGTGAGCCCTGGAGTCAGATCTGGGTTCAGTTCCATCACTCCTTTGGTGTACATTTCTCTGTACAGTGGGATCCTAGCTCAGGGCTGTTGGAAGGTGTTGCAGTGTAAGGCAGATGTCATTCCTTAGGTATCCAGGGTATGTGGCTCTGGGATGAACCCTGTGGCACAACCAGCCTGCCAGACAACAGGGTCACAGCTGCCTTCATGCAGATGGCAGAGAGTACTCCTTGAGGGACAGGTTGACCTACAGGGTAAATAATCATACTCATTATTTAGTACGTATTCCTGAACTGAGTGACCTCAGGTCCTAGCAAAAAGTCCTCCCTGTCCCAAGCAGTTTACTCTCTGCAACCCAGGCTTATAAATCAGGTCAGCCAGATGCCTGGACCTCACTCCCATTGGCTCAGAGTCCCTCTCCAGTGCACAAGGGTCTTTCCATGGCAGAACAGGTTTCTGTGAGGCTTTTGAGGCTTGGCACTGGCCCTGGTTTTCTGGATGCCTTCCTTGTTGGCTTCCAAGCCCATCAGACCTGGGTGGGTGGAGGGGATGCTGCAGCCTAGATTTGAGCCCTGCAGAAGTGGGGTGAATTCAGGTTCTTCCACTTACTAGCTGGTGTTTCAGCAAGCTGTACTTTCTCATCTGCATGAAGGGGTGATGACACCAGCCCCGTGGGATTGGTCATCCTATAAAATTTCTGAGTGCCCACCAGAATGCTGGGCCTGGAATATATGGTGTCTTGCCTTCTTGGAGCTTAAACTCTAGTGAAGGAAGATGGAACAGCAATATGGTTAATGCCACATCTTATTAAATACTAAAAGAAAACTAGTAATAGGGAGGCAATGGAGAAATGCACATGGATGCCACAGCAGGGTGCATGGTCTGGGAGCATCTCCAGAGGGGCATCGAGGCCCCAGTGAGGAGATGGTTTCAGCTGAGTGTGACCATGGGCAGAAGAGCCATCCAGGGAGAAGACAGCAGGTGCATGGCAGAGAGGAGGAGCCAGGCATAGGCCCTGGAGTGGGAGCTACCTTGAGTGGGCATAGGAGGGAGCCTATGTGGCTGGAGTATAGAGAACAGGGAAGGAGTGCTGCACCAGAGGAGGGAGGCCTCTGCCAGATGGTTCATGCCCAACGTGGAGCCAGCACACAGCAGATGAATTCTTCATCTCATGATCACGGATCAGTTAGCAACTCTCAGCTGTGAGCCACAGAGGGCCTGGCCTGTCAGGGTGTCCTGGCTTCAGTGTAACAAGAAGCCGGAAGCAGATCACTTTCCTAGTGTCATGAGAACAGTACTGAACCATAGTACCCCTGGAAGGCTCTCAGAGGTCTCCAGACAACCCAGGACCATGACCCCTGTCCAGAGTTTCTCATCCTTGGCACTGCTGACATGTGAGGGCAGATGGTTCTGACTGGAGGCTTGTCCTGTGCACTGTAGGATGCTGACCAGTACCTCTGGCCAGGGCCCACTGAGGCCAGCAGTGCGGGGCTCTCTCTGTGCACTGACAGACCTGTTTGCAGACCTTGCTAAGTGTCCCCTCTGGTAGCATCACCCATTCCGCAGCCGTAGCCTTGTCCACCTCTGCCTTCAGGAATGAGAGGGATCAGTGCTCCTCAAGGAAAGACGCGAGTTCCCTTCCCCTGCCCACCACAAGACGCAGGGCAGCCTCTGCAGCCGGACATGGCCTGAGCAGCCCCGGTGCTGTACCTCCCCTTAGACTCCAGCCTTAGAAGTAAGCGTCTCTGTGTTGTCCAGGCCACCCAGTCTGGTCCTTTTTTTTTTAATATATATTTTTAGTTGTCCATAGACTTTGTTTATTTGTTTATATGCAGTGCTGTTTATGTGCAGTTCCTCATGCATGTCAGCCACAACTCCAGCCCCCTGTGATGCTTTTTTACAGCTTCCTGAACTGAATCTGTTTATGAGGCTGGAGGCTGAGGTCAGAGTGCAGCTGGGGGTGGGGGGCAGGTGAGGCCTCTTATTGCAGAGGCCACCTCACTGTCCTTGCATGGCAGAGAGGAACCAGTCTCTTACAAGGTCATAGTCCTATCCCACTGCTCCCCTTATCTCACTTAACCTGCTCCCTCCCAAAAGCTGGAGGAGACACAGACACGTGGGTAGTCCTAGGGCCGAAGATCAGCCCCTGGCTATTTAGGAGGAAGAGGGTGGGTGGTGCTTGCTCTTGAGGCCTCCTTATAAGCCCTGTACATGTTTTTAATCCTCACCTTGAAGCTGTTGGAGAAGCTTGGAGGAGCCTGAGGTACAGCAGTACCCAGGGCTGCCCCCAGGGAGGAGCAGGGCCAGGGCCAGGATTTGAATCCATCTGTTCCCAGGAGGAGTCACAATCACCCCTTCTTCAGCACAGCACCTCACAGGGACCTCGATTGACCTGTCCTACCCGTGGCCAGGAGAGACAGGCAAGTACTGCATCTGACAAGGGAGGAAACTGAGGTCAGAGAGGGCAGTGGAGCCAGGATGCTGCCCGGCCTCAGACCTGTCTGGGCCCTGCGGTCCCCTTGGGCACAGGGGAAGGCAGTGGTCTCTAGGGGGATGGAGCTGGGTCCTCACTTTCAAAATTCCCCTCCCCACAGGTGCTGCCACCCCCAACCCAGAAGGCCCCATGGAGGTCCCTGTGCCCCAGCAGCTGCCAGTGAAGCAGGAGGGCGGGATGGCCGAGGCCCTGACCCTGGACTCCCCGTGGCATCGCTTCCGCCACTTCCACCTGGGCGATGCGCCAGGGCCGCGAGAGGCACTGGGGCTGCTCCGTGCCCTGTGCCGGGACTGGCTGCAGCCGGAGGTGCACACCAAGGAGCAGATGCTGGAACTGCTGGTGCTAGAGCAGTTCCTGAGTGCCCTCCCCGCGGACACCCAGGCCTGGGTGTGCAGTCGAAGGCCCCAGAGCGGGGAGGAGGCCGTGGCCCTGCTGGAGGAGCTCTGGGTGAGCTGGCAGGGGGCGGGGCTGCGCAACAGGTTCCCTGGCCACCATCTCCTCGGGGCCGGGGAGGACTTCCTTAACAGCCCGCTCTGCACTGCAGAGGATGCCAGCCCTCAGGGCATGGGGGAGACTGCACACACTCGGAACACACAACCAAGGTGCAGCCCAAGTGCAGATGCTGCAAAGCAGACACGGGTGAAGTTCAGAGAACATCTGGCAGGAAGAGGGCACAGGAGCCACTCTCCTTTCAACACCTGCCGCCCAGTAGGACCCAGGCCCTCAGTTACTGTGGTGCTTGCTGGAAGGACTCTCAGGGCTCCTGAGAGCTGCTGTGTGTAGGGAGACATGCTGTTCTGGAAGGGTCTTACACATCCCCTCTGTCCACCCATGGGGTCCTGTACAGGGCTGCCTGCCCTGTGGCAGTGCGTGGCAGCGCACACAGCACCATCAGCCAGGGGCCTGGCCAAGCTGGTGTTTACTGGGGCCCGTCTCCGTCTCTGCCCTGCCTGGAAGTCAGCTGCCGCTGTGTGGCTCCAGGTCCCACTCTAAATCCCTTGTTGTGTTCTGGCTGGCCAGGCCTTGAGGGCTCAGGGATGACTTCCCAGAGGCCAAGGCCAAGGACTAGCCTGCTCTTAGGGCAAGGTTAAATTCCTTACAGGGATTTGCAGACATAACCCCTTTTTCTAGAAGTCTTGTTGGTGCACAGCCGTGGCTCTTACTTCTGTGTGGTCTGGAGCCACAGCGACAAAACTGGCCTTCTAGCCTTTCACAGCACTGGGCCAAGCCTGGTGGCCCGCCAGGCCAAAAACCTTGACCATCTGGGCCTTTGCAGAGGAAGCTTGTCTACCCTGGTTTAGAGCCATGCTGTCCTGGGGAGATAGAATGTGAGCCACACGTCTTCCCAAGTGTTCTAGCAGCCACATTAAAAGAGGAAAAAGGAGACAGGCAAGTTTGGTTTTAATACCCAGGGTCTAAGGCATTTTCCTTTCAGCATGTGGCCTCAGCCACCATGTGGGGCTGGTGAGGAGAAGCTGGAGCAGATAGGCGTGCTTGTAGGTGTGGTGCAGTCAAGGGGAGCAGCAGTGGGGTGAGGCGTTGGGAAGAACAGTGGCAGTTCATCCCCAGGGGACTGGGGCATAGCAGAGGGAAGGGCAGCATCTCCAGGTCTCTGAGCAAAATTTGGGTGCAGGGGAGTTGGATGTCCTCTTGCTCTTCCAAGTGACCTCCACCTCCCACTCCAGCCACCGCCTCTGGCTCCCTTCTCTAGCCTGGCCTTTCAGGCTCTCTTCTCTTCCTCTGGGCCACACTTACCTCTTCCACCCTGTGGCCACCCCATGCTCACCCACTGGCTGCTCAGGCCTTCTCCTCACCCTTTCTGGGTCACCGTGTTCTGGATTGGGTGCTGTAACAGACCACCAGTGGCACGTGGCTTACACACAGCTCCTGGGCCTGGCTTCCTCCCTTTGCAGCCTCTGGGAGCTGGAAAAGCCACCAGAATATATTTGGCCCTGGAGACTCCAGAAGGAAGGCGTCCCTGCTAGCACCTTGATTTTAGCCCAGAGACCCATTCTGAACTTCTGGCTCCAAAACTGCAAAATGATAGATCTGAGTTGATGCACTGATGCATTTGATGCGTGACATTTCATAACCACCACAATCAGACTATCCCAGCACCCCAAAGAACTCCCTTTGGCCAGCTCTGCTGTCTCCGCACTCCCTCACCCCTGCGTCAGCCCAGCAGAGAAGCATCTGCTCCGAGTTAAGGGAATCCTGGGGTGCACAGCCTTCCAGGCGGCTTCCCACTCTGCAGAGTGTCTTTAAGGCCACCCTGGCATGCTGTGACCTGGACCATGTTAGATGTGTCTCCACTTCTCCACTCAAGCAGGTGGGCTTCCAGTTTCCCATTGTCTTTGGGAATCAGCTGCTGTGACCTCCAGTGTAGGTTTCTGTTGGAGGTGCTTTCTGGTTTTCATGTATCCATTTGGGCCCTGTAACCAAGTGTCAAGGCCAGGCAGCTCATAAACTGCAGAAAGCCATCACAGTTCTGGATGCAGAAGGCTGAGGTCAAAGACAGTGGTGGGTTTGGTGAAGGCCCCTTTCTTGGTTCCTGATGGCACCTTTTCTCTGCATCCTCCAAAGGCAGGAGGGGCCAGGAGACTCTGGCCTCTTCTGTTCACTCCGGAGAGCTACCTTCACAACCTCGTACCTTGCTGGCACTACCTCCTGGGGGTGAGGCTCCCAGCTGGGGAGTTGGGGCAAGGCGCTCAGCCCACAGCAGAGTCTTTTGCTGGCTTCTGAACTGGCCGTTTGTTTTCTTGCTGGTGAGTGTTGAGCATTGTTGGTATATTATGGATATAAGTCCTTTGTCGGTATTAGAATTTCACATTTTTAAAAAAGCTCCTCACGATTTGTTTACCACTGGGGTTGGCAACCACTGGCAAGAGAACATCTCCAAGGGCCCTGGAGATGTTCCCACCTGGTGGTAGCCTCAAGACTGCAGGTGAATAGCTCTCTCTCTGAGCCCTGACTTAGTCTACGGCAAGGTGGGAGTGCATGTCCACCTTGTGGGGGGAGTGAACAAACTCAGAACAACCCTGCACAGAAACACCCCTTGGTGGCCAGTTGCTGTTACTGCTTTTGGCTCATTCAATTGCCTCCTTGGGCATTAAAATGTCCTTTTAGGTAAGATGGTAAAGTCATAGTAATTACTGTTGCTTTTAACTTGCATTTGTGTATCTAGCAGAAAAATCCCTCCCATTTGGGGAAGGGAGGGAGTATGCTGGGGGAATCTAAGTGTGGGAACCGGTAGCCTTCCCTGGCCCCAGGGGCTTTGCTTATTAGCCTTGCAGGTTCTAGAGGATGGAGGGAGCCCCTCACTAAGATGCTGGCCTTGATGAATTTGCTAATTTGTGTGTGTGTGTGGCTGGGGCTCTAACCCAGGACCTCACCCATGTTACTGCAAGTGCTCTATCACTGAACTGTACCCTAGTGCATTACTTTTTTTCTTTCTTTTTTTAATGGTACTGGGGATGGAACTCAGGCACTTTACCACTGAGCCACATCCCCAGACCCTTTAATTTTATTTTTTTGATGGCATGTTCAGCCCTAGCCAGATTGTAGATTCAGCCTTTCTCAGATAGGAGCCTCATCTTGTTCACTGATGTGTCCCTGGCACGTAGTAGTTACTAAGAAAATGCTTGCTTTGGGGGAATGAATAATCTTTGCGCTTCCTGGAAGTACACAGTTTGACATGGGGAAGCCCCAGCATAATCTGCTTTCCCCACTTCTGTTGAGAGAGAATCTGATCTGCCCAGAGAGCTCAGATGACTTGTTTGTAGTCACCCAGCAGCTGGTCTCAGCACACAATAGCTAAAGAGGATTATTTTGAGACTTGGGGGCAGGGCTCTAGGCAGCCTACCCAACCCAGAGGAAGACTGGTGGGTGGCCAGGAAGCAGGGGGTTGGGGGAGGGGCCTCGGGCAGAGCCCTGGAGCACTACAGAAGCGCAGAAGAGGAAAGGAAAGGAGGGGATCCTGGGTCCACAGGTCAGGCAGGAGGTAGTGAGAAGCAAAGGTGTGTGACCAGAAAGCCCCAGGCTTGTACTCGGGAAGAATAAAGTTGTGACAGACCATCAGCAAGTTGGTGAGGACAGAGCGGGGGAGAGAACAGCTCTATGCACCCAGAGGAAGTGCACGATTCCTGGGAAATTGTGCTCATGAGGAAGCAGCACATCTGCAGTCCAAAAGCCAGAGGAGGTGAAGCAGATATTTATCAAAGACCTCCACAAAAGGTGTCAAGGCAGCTTCCCCTGTGGTGGTGCGCTCCTGTAATCCCAGTGTCTTGAGAGGCTAAGTCAGGAGGATTGCAAGTTCCAGGCCAGCCTTGAGAACTTAGTGAGACCCTGTCTCAAAAAATAAAATGTGCCAGAGATGTACTCAGTGGTTTAATCCCCAGTACAAAAAAAAAGCATCAGGCCCCAGCAGTTCTGTGCTGCCAGCCCTTCCAACAAATGGCTCATCGTGTCTTTTATAAACTATTTGAAAACACGGACAAGGTGGGACCGCACCCAGCCCATTGTGCAAGGCTGCCAAACCTCCCCCCAACTGGCCTAGCCACACAAGGACAGCCCAGGAAAAGCAAGGTGTAGGCCCATCTCAAGGAAAAAAGACACAAGAGTCCCAAATAGGATGTGAGCCAGCACCTGGTAAACTGGCGTGTTGAAGGCAAGCCGGGTTTAATCAGACGCACAGATATTCATCCTGAGGAAACCTCCTTAAAGCTCCGACTTTGTGACCTGAATCTAGGGTTCAAGGATGGGCCTGAGCAGGGTGGAGCTAGAGCGTGTGGCAAAGACCAGAGCCATCTCCAAGGGATGGTCAGCAGCCCATAACCACTGGAGCTGCTTGAGTGGTCAGGAGTTAGTCCCCGTCTCCCAACACGAGGCATTTCCAGGAAAGGCTGGAGTCCTCCCAGAGTGGGGCATCAGCATGGCCAGTGTCCCCAGGGACTGGTGATTCAGGTGGGAGAGGCTCATGTTCCAAGCAGAGTTCAAGTGAAGGGGTGTGGTGTGTGTGGTCCTGGGCCAACTCCACCAGCCCAGAAGAACTACAGTCATCTGGGGCAAGGGTTTGAGGAATGGCCACCATGGCGCAAAGGACCTAAAAACAGACAATCCAAAGCTTTTCTTTGGCCTTTGGGCTCTTGGCTGGTACCATCTACTCAGAAGCTATCCACCATTTGTGCTGAGAGAAGCCCTGGTTCTGAACTCACTTCATTTTTTTTTTTTTCCTGAGTTAAAAGTAGCTTATAGGTTCTGCAGTTTATCTAAAGGACAGCAAGAAGCCACAGTGAGATTTACAACAGGTGTGTGAATTAGTTATCTGATGCTATGGAAAAAATCACCCCAAGTTTAGGAGCTTAAAGAGACACTGAAGCCCAGTTTGTGTGGGTCATCAATGTGAGAGTGGCCGGACAGGTGGCCTGAGTAAGGGTTGACAGGGCGGAGGACACACCTCCCAGACAGCTCCCTGACACTGGTTTCCAGAGGCCAGGGGAGCTTCTCCAGCACAGCTTTGGGTTTGCCTGGAGCAAACCAGTCCGATGACTGGTTGAAGTGGGTGAGGGAAGGGAGGTACAGGCTGCGACCCGGTCTCTCAATTTGGAATGTGGTATCTCTCGTTTCAGGGACCAGCCACCTCCCCAAATCATTCAACAGCAGTGAGGGTATCTCAGGACACGACAGAAGGCTCCGGGGTCAGTGTCGGAAAGGAAGATAGAGGGATGGTGCCTTTAGGTGAGCAGTGGCTCTTCCCTACATTCTCCTGGCCCCCAGCACTAGGGGTCCCTTCTCTCCCCTGGCCCCTGCTGTCATCCACTTGTTCAGTGACGGGCCGAGGCACCAGAACCAGAGATGACTCTGGCATGTCTCTGCCCTTGGGGAGCTGGCGGTAGATGGCGTCAGACTGAGGAGGGCAGGCCACAGGAGCAGTCGGTGCTGCAGTGAGTGCTGCCTCTGTCCAAAGCCCTCAGCAGCCCCTGGAGAGAAGGTCTTGCTCTCTGTGTTTTGTGGCTACTGATAGTAGGTGCTAGAAAGGGCTGTCTGGAGAGCAGTGCTGGCAGCCCATTCCTGAGCCTGTGCACCCAGTCCTCAGCAGGTCCCCTCCAGTGGAGCCCGCCCCATCTCCGACAGTCAGTGTCAGGGTGTGACGCTCTGGGCCTACTGCCTTGGATGGGAGTGCAGTCTTTAGGGCAAGGAGGGCTCACCATTGTGCAGCCCCTTTGGAGAAGGGACCGCCAAAGACGTCCACCTGAGGAAGAGACTGGTGGTCTAGGTGGAACCAGTGCTGGAGACCAGGCGGGAGGGTCAAGCTAAGCTCACAATGTAAAACAGGAAAACCAAAGCAGATGGGGAACCTGCAGGAAGGCATGGGCGCTCGTCTGAGTGTCCGGCTTGGTTTCCAGTCACCCCACACCTCCCATCCTATCTCCACGCAGCCAGACGGCCACCGCCGTGTCTTCCTGGAACCTTCCTGCCGCTGCTGCGCTTCATCGTGTGGCCACCCCAGCGCGGCATCTGCACTCGCCCTATCCCTCTGTATGCTTGTTCCTCCCTCCCCCACCTGTCATTCCACCGGTGTTCCTCCTGTCACCCCTCCCCACCCACACGTCCGTGTCCCCCACGCAGTCCATCTGTCCACTGAGTATTCACCTAGGCCTGGCCGCGCGCCAGCCTTTGTCCAGACCCGCAGACACTGGTACTAAGTCTGCCTGCCCCGCCCGCCCCGATCGCAGCCCACAGCGGGCCCCTGACCCTGCGCCTTTCCAGCAGGAGATGCAGTGCCTGGGACTGAGGTGCCGCCAGCAGCAGGGGACACCCGGGCCGTGCGCCCCTACAAGCAGGAGCCGGGCAGCCCACCGCCAGCACCTCCAGCGCCCGGCCTACCTGTCTTCTTGGCAGCCCCAGGCGCCGCGTCCTGCCCGGAGTGCGGCAAGACGCCCCTGAAGCCGGCCCACCTGCAGCGCCACCGGCAGAGCCACTCCAGTGAGAAGCCGCACGCCTGTCCCGAGTGCGGCAAGGCCTTCCGGCGCAAGGAGCACCTGCGGCGACATCGCGGCACGCACCCTGGCGGCCCGGGCCCGGCCCTGCGCCCACTGCCCGCGCGAGAGAAGCCACACGCATGCTGCGAGTGCGGCAAGACCTTCTACTGGCGTGAGCACCTCGTGCGCCACCGCAAGACGCACTCGGGCGCGCGGCCCTTTGCCTGCTGGGAGTGTGGCAAGGGCTTCGGGCGCCGGGAGCACGTATTGCGCCACCAGCGTATTCACGGCCGAGCGGCAGCTAGCGCACAGGGGACCGGCACGCCGGTCCCTGAGGGTGGAGGCTCATTCCCACCCTGGCCTCTTGGGTAGCTAGCTAGCTCACCGCCCTCACACTGCCCATGGCCTCCCTTCGCCTCCCCCAGCCCGCCTTTCCCTTCCCACTCTTTCTTTCCAGTTGAGCCTCACTGTTGCCTCCTTTCCTCCCTTGGCGAGCCTTCAGCCTCTCCTACCCCTGTGTAAAGGGCCTCGCTTCTCTCGTAGCCCTCCTCTGTTTCCTCCTTCCTCCCCCTGCCACCCTTTCCCTGCGCCGAGCAGAGTCAGGATCCCAGTCGCTAGAGAAGAGCCTGGGCAAGGAGTAGTGGCGGGGCTCCTGGGGTGAAGGAGACCCTGAGGAAAGGGCTGGGTCTTGTCCCCAGGCCAGATGGAGGCAGGAAAGGGAGGGGCGAAGGTTCCGACCGGCTAGACCCAGCAGCCAGGTGGGGCACCTTGGTCTGGTGCACCTCTCTGCGACCCAGGTGAATGGGTGCCTGCTCCCGGGAAGGTGGTCAGGAACCACAGTTCACCAGCATCGGAGACTATTAATAAAGTCGCTGACTCAGTGTGTGGCCTGCTGTCCCAGGCTGTCACCATGCCTACAACCCTCCAGGACTGAACCTTTGGGCCCACCTCAGACCCTCCTGAAGTCTGGGCTCAGCTCTGGAAGCAGGGGTGGGGCTGCCCCATGCTTATCCTACAAAGACAGGGAGGAGGTTCAGAGAAGGGGCCCCGTCTCCAGCTCAGTTCTGGACCCCACTCTTCCTGGCTGTGCAGCTTCAGGCAAGACTTGTCTCTGTGAGCAGCAGCTTCCACATCTGATATAATATCCACAGTGGTGCCTTGCTGAGGCTGCTGCTTTAGCCGTGCCATCCTGGGACATTCAAGGACCCCCAGGTATCAGTATCAGTAGGTGTCTTGTGCGGCCCGTTTGGCCAAGAGGGAGTCTCCAGTCCTGCGGGCAGGCCATGAGCCTGCAGCCTGGCTCTGGGAAGGGGCGCTGTCTGCTGTCCAGTGCACAGGCTCTGGCCAGACCCTGCTGGGTGCCTGCATTCCCAGAGCTCCGCATTGCACTGCCCTGTAGCTTAGCAGGGAAACCTCAGTGGAGGGAGTGGGCTGCCCTGGCCCCACAGCTCAGTCCTGGCAGGTTAGCAGGAAAGCATTCGAGGTTGAGAGTGCAGACCCCAGTGGCCAAAACTAGATGGTTTCCTCTGAGGTAAGACACAGGAAGCCTAAAACAAATACTGTCCACATGGGCAACAGGAAGCTTTAAGGGGCACTACACGTGGGGCATAGGTTGAAGCAGAACAATCTAGAATATAGGACTATTGTAGGGACAGACAAGGTAGGGCCTGAAGACAGCAGGAAACAGTTTTATTTGGCTGCAGCCAGGCTCAGAGGGCACAGCTTTTGTTGTAATCAATTAATCCCCTGAACCCCGAGTTCAGGTAGTTTCAGAACTTAAAACCCAGCATGTAAGGGGAGGGGCTCAGAAGTTCACATAAAAGCAGCTTTTCTTTCGCTGTTCTGGGCAAGTTAACCCTTCAAGAGCAGCACCTGAGAAGGGGGGAGCTTCTCCCCTTTCATTCCTCCCCTGCCAGCTGTTACCACAGAGCCCAGTTGGTAACTTCTCTTAGAAATGTCAACATCTCTGTGAAGCCCAGCTCAAGACCAGAGGCCTTGTTAAAGGGTCTGTCTTTTTTTTTTTTATTTTTTTTTTTAATCTTTGCATTTGCAAGCACACTTCTACAAACTACTATTCTGGATAAATGTTTGTGAAAAACTAGTAAAGGGGTGTTAATCACCTGGAGTGCTGATTTCTTCCAGGCTAGGAAGCCTGGAAAACACAGCAACAGGAAAATAGGAAGTTTACCTGCATTGAACTCTTCTATAGAGACTCTGCTGTTGATAGTCCTAAATCAATTATGGTGAAGATTTCCGGAGAAGCTTAGTTAAGATTTGCTGTGGAGGAGGGGGTGCCACTACAGGAGCATATCATGGGCCACTCCCCTCCACAACCAGGAAGACCCTCACACACATCCAAACAGACTTGTAGAGAGCTGTTTGTCCAAGGCTGCTTGGCATGGCAGAGGATTGGAGCGCCAGGAGCACCTGTCACCAGAGAGGGGAAGAGGAGGCACATCACTGAGGGAAGCCCGAGAACTCAGGGACAGGTCAGCTGAAGGTGCTGGGACCCTTGGGAAATGAGACCTGGATTGAGGACCACGTGCGGGGGGTCACACACCAAATCCAAGCCCTTCTCCACCCTGAGTCAACCCTTCCTCTCACAGTGGCCTGCTAGCTGGTCCTGAACCCATTCCAATTCCTCTTCCGAAATACTCCCCAAACCAGCCTCTCTCCCCATTTTCATCACCCACATGGGCCAAGCAACTTTCCCTATCTTCTTGGACAACTGGAATGACTTCCTATTGTCACCAGAGATTGGAGTTATCTTCTCAGCTGGTGTTCTCACAAAAGACAAGCAAGGCACAAAGTGTAGTAAAAGTATGGCAAAGACCTTCCGGCTCTGGATGGACAGTCCGTCAGGTTGGCAAACCTCTGCTGCGCATGCTTCTGTCCACAGGTATCTAGGCACAACCGCTGGGGAGAAGAGCTACAGTTCCTCTGACGTCATGGTGCTGTGCTGATGAGCATCCTGTCATCCTGGCCCACCCACAGGTCCTAACTGGAACTGGTCTTACCAAGCTTATGTTGGTGGGTGCAGGTCTTAATGTCCTGCTTCCCCAGGGACTTGGGGTCTTGTGACAACTGTGCTTTCTGGTGGCGTTGTGCCTACTGGGCCACAGTCTGGTCTGTGTGGCTCGTGGGCTTGTGCAGGTCTTGGCTGGATGTCTGAGCAGTTGGTCCCTTCTGAGCAAGTGTACCCTTGCCCTTTGGTTCTGACCCGAGTCCATCTGTCCCCTCCTGCTGCAAGAGGAGTAGTTTAGAGCTGAGCCCGGGCAGGGGTCTCTAAGCATCTCCCTCATCAGAGCTCCCAGCGCCACTAGGGAGGGTCCTCAACTGATCCAGTCAGCACTAAGTCTTTGCTTGGCCCCCTGGCCGGTCACACAGGGCCATCTCTGTGGTCACCACTTCCTGTGCTGCTCAAAAGAGGGGGGGGGGGACATCTTCAGCTCTTTCATTTCCTGTCACTTGGCATCTACTTGCCCCTGGCAGATGGAGATATTCACTATTGTGCTGCTTGCCATCACCAGCCAGGCTACTGGACCCTCTCCGCCACCATGATGGAGTCAGCACCCTGCTCTCTCACGTCTCTCCACCTGACTGAGCCTGTGATGGCAACGTCCATAGTGACATTCTAACTCTGGCCCCAAATGGGCCCTCAAAGGCCACTCCATTCTGACTCACCTCGACTTCCCAATGACAGGTTCTCAGGAGAGTCAGCTCTGAATTCTCTCCCTGGCTGCAGATTCCTATCCTTCATTTCTTCACCTCTTTTTTGGCACTGGGGGTAGAACCAATGGGTACTATACTACTGAACTATATCCCTACCCCTATTTTTTGGGGGGGAATACCAGGGATTGAACTCAGGCACTTGAACACTGAGCCACATCCCCAGTCCTATTTTGTATTTTATTTAGAGACAGGGTCTCACCAAGTTGCTTAGTGCTACACCATTGCTGAGGCTGGCTTTGAACCTGTGATCCTCCTGTCTCAGTCTCCTGAGCCACTGGGATTATAAGCATGCACCACTGAGCCCAGCTCCCCAGCCTTTTTTTTTTTTTTTTTTTTTTTTTTAAATCTTGAGACAGGGTCTCACTAAATTGCCCAGGGTGGCCTCCACCTTGCAATCCTCCTGCTTCAGCCTCCCAAGCTGCAGAGGTTACAGTGTGCGCCATCGGGCCTGGCCTCTTAAACACCTTAGTCTTCCTGAAACCATTATTTTCAACTTCATCAGCACATTTGCCCTCGGAAAATCCAAGAATTTGTTTCCTGTGGTGTTATGAGTGAAAGAAAAGTGGCGCAGGACTGATCACACACACCTGGGATAGGAAGCCGGTTATTGTCAGGGGCCTGACAAGCTGCTCTGCACCAAGAGAGGGACAGCAGAGCAGCAGGGAGAGCGCAGCCACTCCTCTTGAACGTGGCCTTTTACAGGCTGCAGTCCTGGCCGTGCGCAGGGGCGGGTTTGTCCTGACTGGCTTTAGTGAGCATCCCTGGGCTTGTTTCCTGGGAACAGAGACAGGCACCTTCCTGTCTCAGAGGGGAGCAGGAAAACCAGCAGGTCCCTTATCTTCTCAAGGAGAGAACAGGGAACCAGTGTGTCCCTGTCTCAGGGCCAGTAGGTTGTCTCCTATCTCTCAGTGAGACCAGGAGAGACCAGCGTGTGTCTAGGCTGCAGGCGGGTAGGTCTTACCTGGAGCCACTTTGTCATAAAGTGGGGTGGGGAAGGAAGATGGCTGCAGCTGTGCTAACACTGGGGCAGACCTCTCCAAACACTCTGAATTGGGGGGTCTTTATTAGCCGGCTAGCAACTGCTCCCCGTAGAACCCAAAACTGTCTCTGCAGCCCTGAGCCTGAGCCTTTCAAGGTACTTAAAGGCAAAAACCACATCTGGGTTGATGTAGCTGCATGCAAGCAGGTACCGAAGCTGGATTGAGCAGTTATCGAGGCAACACGATGCCCATAATCATATTTTCATTCTGGGAATCTCCGTGTTCATAAGCAGAAGGGAAGTGGATCAAAATGACCCCAGTTGAATACAAGTTAAAGAATGATTACTAACATCTAGACAATCATCCTCTGAAAAAGGTACATTGTCCAAGAAAAATGGGAACCAAAGAGAACAATTTTACATTGTTTAAGAATTGCCCTTTTGTGTAGCCAAACCTGCTATCCTAAGCAACTACTGATAGGTACGGGGTGGGGGTGTTCCCATGGGAGAAGGATTTCTTATATGACGTGGAGTCTCAGGGTAAAATGGAGTCTGTTTGGTCGTTGCCCATAGCCTGCCCATAACACTGGTTCAAGAATCCCTCAGGGCTTTCTCCCACATTGACAGAGCTTTCTCAGCAATATTCCCCAAAACTTGACTTTCTGGAATAAAATGGGAATCTTCCTGTCATGCTAGTGGAACTGAAGACTGGTACGTGTTGCTGGAAGGCAATTTGGAAACACATTAAGAGTTTCAGAAGTTTATAACTTTTGACTGAGTTGCTTTTCTCCTGGGACTTGAACCTGAAGAATTCCTCAGTTTTGTAGGATGTTCACATACTGAGAAGTTCCTGGCTTGTTCTGTGTGATTGCATGTGGAAGCTGAGGGTGCCACCGACACACCAGCAGATCTGTAGTTGAACCCCACCCTGTCCCTTTTGAGCTATGCGATCTTGGGCACAGTATCTGGACCCCAGACCCAAGATTCCCCTTTGTAAAATGAGGGTCATAGAAGGTCTATTTTGAGAATAAATGAGATAAACCATATAAGGCTATATGCACAGTGCCTGGAATATAGGAAGGGCCCTCTGCTGAGCCACAGATTTTTGTTGTTATTTGTTTGTTGTTGGTACTGGGGATTGAACTCAGGGGCACTTGACCACTGAGCCCCATCCCCACCCATCCAACTTACTGAGTTGCTTAGTGCCTCACTATTGCTGAGGCTGGCTTTGAACTTGTGATCCTCCTGCCTCAGCCTCCTGAGCCACTGGGATTACAGGCATGTGCCATCATGCCTGGCTCAGAGCCACGGTTTTATCATCCACTAAGCATTGCTCTGGAAATATGTATCCCACTCCTCTAGCTCTGAGGAGCAGCACGGATCTGTTTTAGATGCAAATATTCTCTCCAGCCATCTGTGTCTTTTGTCCATGTAGATGAGTAGGAACACAGCTACCTGGCCTTATCTCCTATTTTGAGCACTTCCTAAGTAGCAGGTGTTATTCTAAATACAGTGAGTGTGTTAACTCAATTTTCACAAAACAAAGGCAGAGATGATTAAGGTCCTATATCATTTAGCTGTGTAGTTTCTGGTTATCCAGCATCTATTGTCTGTTTAACTTCTATTTCTATCATCTGTGAGTCATCCATCTATTCCTTGATCCATCTATTACTACCTATCAATCATCTGCCATCTGTCTGCCTATCATACATCTAACTTCCATATAAATCATCTTTCAATCATCTATCCACCTGCCCATCATCTTTATCCGTCTGCCTATCATCTCCTTTTCCAGGTCCATCCACCTCATATTCTGTTTTCTTTCTCAGTATTCCTAAGTGGAAGAGAGCAGCTGGAAAACCTGGTGCCTCCTGCCTCTGATCTCATTTCCCTTCTTTTGATTCACATCATAATTTCATCCTCCAGGCACTTACTTAAAACTTTGTTGTTATTTGGGGACAGACTGACTCCACCTCCTCCATCTCCTCCAGTACTCGACGGATAGTGAGTGGAGGGACCCTCAGTCCTTTGGATGGATGGGTGTTCTCAGCCAAGTAGATCGTGGGGCAGGCAAGAGGAGGGAGTGTAGAAAAAAGATTCTTAGCCACGATTTCAGAGGGATGAAGATTTGCATCCACAGAACCAAAGCGCCCAACTGGAGGGCGCAGGAACACTTGACACAGGTACCCCCAGGTCCCCGCCCACCCACCCCCGTGCCCCACAATCCAACGGAGAGCTCCTGGCAGAGCTTCCCCGCCTGCTGGCTGAAGCCGGCTCCCTGTGGCTTGCAGTCTTCAACAGACACTTGAGGTCGGATTTCCAAGCAGGAGAGCGCACGCCAAGCGCCAGGATAACGTTACTGCTAAGCACTGAAGGTGTAGTATTGAAAAGAAACCAGAGCGTCCCTGCCCCGTGAGCTTACCCTGGGAGACAGTCAAATCGGAAGCCCTGGAGCTGGTGCGCAGGAGACAGCCGAGCAGCGAGTGCGCTGGGGACACGGGCGCGCCTGGACCCAGGACCCGGTGCGGTGGAGCGCGGGAGGCGGGAGCAGGGCGGCGGCGCCTTGCAACTCACCCTGCTTAACCGAGGGCGCGGAGGAGCGCTGACGGCCGCCGCACTGTCGCCCAGTCGGCACAGGGTCCCTCCAGAGGTCACTTGCTCAGTCTCCACCTGTGTGTGGCTCCTCCTCATGGTGACAGGGAGGCACGACAACAAGGCCCAGGGCTGTGGGCTTCTGGAGACAAGTAGAGACCTGGAGAGAGGAGCGAGATGGAGAGAGAGAGGAAGAAAGAAGAGACAGAGAGAGAGAGAGAGAGAGAGAGAGAAGGGAGAGGTGGAGGGAGACAGGGAGAAAGAAGAGAGAGAGAGAGAGAGAGAGAGAGAGAGAGGAGGTGGAGAGAGAGAGCAAGGGAGAGAGAGAGATGCGGAGACACGGGAGGCCAGAATCCCCAGAAGAGCCAGGAGGCACACCTCACCTCAGTCTCTCCCCTCAGGTCCACGGGAGTTGTAAAGGGACAAGCTCTGCTGAGGAGACATCTAGGGACAGCAGCTTGACCAAGCGATTGGAATTAAGTCACCAGCAATGGGGGAATCACCTTCCTATTGACACAGAGCGCTTGGCCCTTGCCCCCGGTACCCACCCAAGCAATATCCGCTAACAAGGACAGGGTTTTGAGGAAAAGGAGAGTTCTGCCAGGGAAAGGCAGGGGACTGAGGTCCCTAACACTGTCTGCCTCACGCCACGGGGGCAGGAAAGGAAAGTGCAGGGACAGGGCTCCCAGGGTCCCTACGACCAGTAGCTCTAGCTCAGGCCCAGGATGGCGACTCAGGGACCTGTATCCTTGTGGTCACTGAAGGAACTCGCCTAGGACGTGGGCGTTGACCTGGTTCCCCTGCTGCTAGGGAGGGAGAAAGGCAGCAGGGAGCAAAAAGTCACAAAGAGAACAAGAGGCAGACCTTGCGCACAGGTCAGGTTTGGACCCCGAGCCTAAAGGGCCCGCTAGGCCCGGCCCCATGCAGGCACAGAGAGCCACGGACACACCCGACACGCCGTGACCTCTGTGGATTGTCCACCAACGTGTGCAAATGTTGGTGACACGGATTGATGGGCACCCTGAAAAATGCCCTGCCTCTGCCCTTTAGTAATGCCAAGGTTGTGGGGGCAAAGGAGATGGAGGAGTCTGAGGGGTAGACTGACTGGCAGGCTCCCAGGCTGGACATTAGTGCCACGTCGGTGTCGACTTGGGTATTTTGACAGTTGTGCTGGGGCTACACCACAGACCATCCTTGTTTTGGGGGAAGGCATTGAAAATTGCTGGGTGAAGGGCAGGGTGTTTGCAGCTTGCTCTAAACAGCTCACACACATGGGGACGGCGCAGATGTGCCAGGCTGAACCCGGAAGCAGAGCACTGGGATTCTTTGGACAAAGTCTCTGTAAGCAGGAGATTATTTTAAAATAAAAACTTCAAAAAAGAACAAGAAAGTTTTTCTCCTTTATCTCAGAAGCCCCCAGAGAAGTATTTTCTCTTCTCTGGAATAAATATGATGGAGTGTGGGTGGGGACCCAGAGCACTTAGGCACTGGTGCTTACCCACTGGGGGAGTAGGGAGAGGGGGAGGAGGGGAGGAGAGGCAGGAGGGCCCCTGGCCCCTGTGACAGTGGACAGAGGAGCTTTGGGGGCAGGGGGTGGGAGCGGGAAGTGCCGGTGGCGGCAGGGCAGGAGGGGGGCTCACCCCCAGCTTCCTCAGTTACTGAAGGGTGAGGCTCAAGGCAGACACTGGCCAGGCTCAGCCACAGAGGCCTGTGTGAGGCAGGCAGACAGAGGCACCAAGGGGTGGACAGATGTGACCTGCTCCATCACCTCCTCACCAGCCGCAGGGGCAGCGAGGCCTGGGCCTCCCCCTCTGGCTCCTGGTCCAGGCCACCTCCCCGTGGCCACTGCACCCTGGGTCCCCACTTCCTCTTTCCCAGCAGAGCCATTGGGGTCTCCTTGCCACTTTCTTGATCAGAGTGCCTCCCCCTCCCTCCTCTTCTACCCCCCCCCCCTGCCTCCTCCCCCTCTGGCCTCCAGATCTCAGTGGAGGGCGGGCCTCTCTCTCCCAAGGCCTTCCTCTTCCAGCTGAGTCAGAAGGTAACCCAGGGCTGTGGTCAGCTTGTTGTCAGCCAGGCCCCTCTGCCCAGGCCTGCAGTCCCAGCCACCTGAAGGCCCAGGCAGGAGGGAGCTTCCAGGCCAGCCTCCGCACTTAGCAAGGCCCTGGGGATGCAGCTCAGCAGTGGAGCGCCACGATGAGGACACTGACCACCACAGGGATGCATATTTCCAAATAACTAGAAGAGAGGTTGCTCCCCACAAAGCCGGGGTGATGCTGAGAGGGCTTGATTGACAACGCCCCGCTGTGCCTTGCGGTCCTGTCAGGTATCCCGACATGGACACACAGGGCTGTGTATGCATCATGTCAATCAAATATAAAATAAGGGGAGGAAGAGGTGGGCCTCCCTCCAGGACCCAGGGCCCCTTCCCTGGTGAAGTCCTTGCTCCTCTGTCCCCCACCTCCATGCTGTGCGCCTCCTGCTCCTTTCCTCTCCACCCTCCTCCTCCTGCCTGCTCCACACGCAGAGAGGGGCAAGAGCGGCCAGCAACCCAGCGGGGACAGTCCAGGGCCCAGGGAGGATGCAGGACAGTGGGGTCCTGGGAGAGAGGAGGGACAGGGGCACTGGTGACCTGGAGGTGGTGAGGAGCCTGAAGAGGGCAGGGCAGGCCCGGGCAGAGGCAGCAGGACGGGTGTGGGCATCCAGGCCTGGATGGCCAGAGGTGGTCAGAGACCCAGGCAGGAGCAGGGCTGATTCCTCAGATCATCCACGTCCTGGGGGGTGGCTTCTGTTTGCTGGACATTGCTTTATCTGAGCTGATTCCTGACGATGATGCAGTGTGTGCTGGGATCCGCGTACACAGTGGGTGATGACCAGATCTGGGAGAGGATGTTTGTGTCCCTGAAAGCTTTGTCCGTTCTTGGTGTCTGGAGACAGAACCCCTGTCCCCGGCTCTTTCACCACCGTGCTGTGGGACCTAAACGCATCTGCAGGGTCTCATGGATGACCCGTGGCGGGGTCCTGGGGTTCCCTGCAAGTGCTGCTCTGTTCCGCGTGGGTGACTGGAGCATCTTCCGATTTGGGTGTCCGTGACAGTCCTGGAACACGTCCCCTACAGATACTGAGGGAGGTTGGACTTTTTATTTTATTTTTAAATTCTTTTATGGCACTGGGGATTAAACCCAGGGATGTTTTACCACTGAGCCACATCCCCAGCCCTTTTATTTCTTATTTTGAGACAGAGTCTCACTGAGTTGCTTAGGGCCTGGCTAAGTTTCTGAGGCTGGCCTCAAACTCGCCATCCTCCTGAGCTGCTGGGAAGAAGTCACGGGCCACCACCCCCTGTACTTCCTGAACCAACATTTTGCCTCAACCAACTCTCTCTCTCTTTCTCTCTCTCTCTTAAATAATCTTTTTTATTAAAAAAAATTTGGGTGTAGTCGGACACTATCTTTTATTTATTTTTCTGTGGTGGAGAGGACCGAACCCAGTGCCTCACATGTGCAGGCAAGCGCTCTACCACTGGGCTACAGCCCCAGGCCCCAACCAGCTCCCTACACAGAGAAGCACAGCTCAGCTCGCATTCATCTTTCTGAGCGTTTAAAAAGCCTGTCCCTGAGCTCTCAGTCCCCACACAGGCACCTTCACGCTGGAGGCGGGGTGGCCTAGACGGAGGAGTTCTCCGGGCCCCTCTGGATGGGGCAGCTGGCGGTGTGCTGGTGCCCTGGCAGCAGGGCATGTGCCCGTGGCTAAGCCCATCCAGCTGTGAGCTCTGTGCGGCTCTCGGTGGAGGTGACACTGGACTCCTCCTGGCCAGGACTGAGCGTCCCTTGCTTCTGGGGAGCAGCTCCTACACTCTCTGCAGCATTCTGTGGCCATGCATGTCCCCTCTGTCCCTCTGGTTCTTCTTGCCATCCTTCTGAGCCTGGCGGAGACTCGGGCATCTGCACCTGCCCACAGGGTAAACCCGTCCCTCCCCAGGTTGGCCACTGCCCTCTGGGGAGAGGCCTTAAATTTCCAGAGGCTGGGTGGGAGCTCCAGGCGCTCAAGGCCAGCACCTCCTGGTGCAGAGCTGCCAATAGCGCCTTCCTCGGGGCCCCACCCCAAAGCAAATCCCAGAGAAAAAGTGCCCGAAGGGACCCGGGATGAGCATTTCTGGTTGGTGCTGCACAGGGGCTAGAGAACTTGCCTCCAGCACACTCCTTGGGGCAGCTGCTGCGGAGCCGGATCTGCAGGGGCACAGCCTAGATCACAGCACCCTGACGGTCGGCTGGGTTCATCTCTGAGCAGGAGACGCTCCAGAGGCCTGTGGTTCGGAAGTTGCGGGGAGAGTAGGCTAAGCGTTCTCTCCCCCAAATGGTGAGTGTGAGGTGACGCATGTCCGTCAGCCTGGCAGAGCCAGGTGCTCAGTATTTCAGCGTCTGCTCACCATAATCATCTGTGGTTTTTATTTGCCAATGTAAAACACACTAAAAAGCAAAACAATTCAGTTGCTCTGAATGTGGAAATCAGCTCTGCTCCACGCAGCTGAGTGCCTGGCTGTGTCCTGAGCCTTCCTTGTACCCGACCAGGTAAGGGGCTGCAGTGCTGCAGCCTGGCGCTGCACCCGGGATCCCAGCAGTTGTCAGACTGCGGAGAGGACCAGTAGCACAAGGGCGGCCCAGCAAGTCAGTGAGACCCCGCCTCAAAATAAAAAGTACAAAAAGGGCTGGGGATGTGGCTCAGTGTTTCAATCTCAAGTACCAGAAAAAAATAGAGAGAGTATTGCATTTTAAGGCTTTCTTGAGGTATGGTTAACACAACGTGCATTAACAGACGCCTCCTGTGCACACACGGATGAGCTAGGCATTGCACACCCCTGACACCACAACCCGCCCCAAGCTCCCAAAGCCACCTCCCCGTATTTCCCTCACTCCCGTGTGCGCAGTTTTGTTTGTTTGTGGTCATAATTCTTAACGTGAGAGCTGTCCTTCAATTTTTTTTCCAGTCCTGGGGGTGGAGCCCGGGGACACTTTACCACTGAGCCATCTCCCCTGCCCTTTTCAGTCTGAGGCAGGGCCTTGCTGCATTGCCCAGGCTGGCCTTGAACTCGAGCCTGCCTCAGCCTCCCAGTACCTGGGACACCGCGTGGCCACCACACCCACCTCTCAACATGTCTGAAGCACAGATATGGGTTGTTAGCCACAGGCTCGGTGCTGCAGAGCCCCTCTCCTCACCTGCCTGCCTGGCTCTGGGTGCAGGTGGAGAGCCGTCCCACTGCCCGCCCAGCTGGCAGCCCCTCTGCTCCCACAGCAGGGCCTGTGAAGCTGTCCCTGATGACTTGCTGTGTGCCGGGGGTCCTGACTGGCCTGCTCCAGGGCGTTGGCAGAGTGGCCTGGTACCTGCACCACCCTGGGCCCGGCCCCTCTGAAACTCTGAATCCTGATTTCTCCATCTGTCCATCTCTGGCTAGACCTCCAACAGTGCTGGCTACCCTCTGGGCCCTGGTAAGGGAGCCCGCTCTCTCCTGACCCAGCTCCAGAGGGTGCAAAGACCCCAACCCACGCCAGGGAACCTGTGGTTAATCCAGATCTGCCTCGGGGGCTTGTCCAGGCAGAGGGATGGGCTCGGAGCCCGTCTAAGGTCCACAGTGAGCTCTGCCGTTTCTTGGTGCACAGCCTGCTGCCCCCGTGCCTCAGTTTCCCCCTTGAGACTGCGGGGGGAGGGGTGATGCACTGCTGCCTAGGAGACAAGGCTGGGGAGGGCTGTGCTGGCACACCAGGGTGCTGCCCACGGCCGGCTGGGGTTCCTCCTCTTCCTGCCTCCCTCCCTCTGGGTTTCCCTGCTTCCTGGGCACTTGGGCACACGGCCATGTCCTTAATCCCAGGACAGCTGAAGTCCCTGTGATGCTTGCGGCAGGTTCGGGCAGGGTTCCGCTCGGCGGTCCAAGTGTTGCAGGGACAAACGAAGCAAGGCACCGAGGACAGCAGGAAACAGTCCTATTTGGCTGCAGCCAGGTTCAGAGGGCACAGCTGTTGCTCTAATCAATCAATCCCCTGAACCCCAAGTTCCTGTAGTTTCAGAGTTTTACACCCAGCAAGTAAGGGGAGGGGCTCAGAAGTTCACAGTCTGCAGAAGTTCACATAAAAGCAGCTTTTTCTTTCACTGTTCTGGGCAAGTTAACCCTCCAAGGACCACACCTGAGAAGGGGGGAGCTGCTTCTCCCCTCTCTTTCCTCCCCCTGCCAGCTGTTACCCTGGAGCCCAGTTGGTAACTCCTCGTATCCTAAAAATGTAGACATCTCTGTGAAGCCCAGCGGCCTTGTTTGTACATTTCTACAAACTACTATACTGCATATGTTTGTGAAAAACTAGTAAGGGGTGTGCAGCACCTGGACTGCTGGTATCTTCTCGGCCAGTGGCCAAGTAAACAGGACGACTCGAAAATAGGAAGTTTATCTACATTGGCCTCTTTTGCAGAGACTCTTTTGCTGACAGTCCTAAAATCAGCCATGGTGGAGACTTCTGGAGAACCCCGTTAAGACTTTTCAGTGGAGCAAGGGGGTGCCCCTCCGCAGTAGACCCGGGTCCTGCACAGCCAGGCAGAGCAGGGAGAACGTGGCCCTGGAGCCAGGCGCAGCGGGGTCCACCCCAGCCCTGCCTCCTGCCTCCTGGCTCTGAGGGCAGGGCAGGGTGGGGAGGTCCAGGGGCAGTGCCCCGGCCCCAGGGAGGCACCTGGTGCTACACTTCACCATCTGACCCTCCCTCTCTCCGCCCTGCCCCAGTCCTCCACCGACCCTCGACCCTCCTAGCTGACCAGCACAGGGAGAGGGCTTGGCCTTTGGAGCTCCTAGACCTGTGGAAGGCCACAGGTGAGTGGGTCAGGGTCCCCTCTCCAGAAACCCCCCATTGGCTCACAAGTGCCTCAGCTGCCCCCGCCCAGCCACTTACTAGTTGGGAACCTGGAGAGGGGACCCTGCCTCCACTTGTGTAGAGGCCCTCCAGACGTGAGTGGTGTAAGGAGTGTTCCAGTGGGAGAACGCAGGGGTGGGTCCCAGGGGGCGTCTGCACGCAGGGGGAGCACCAGCCCGTGGTCACTCCTCATGTCTTCCTGCGAGTCCCCAGCCCTGACGTCTTTGCCCTGAGAAACTGATGTGACTCCAGTTTTTGAGAAACCAGCCTCTACCTCAGAGCAAAACCTGTCCAAGAAGGGGGCGTGACCCTTGTCCTTGGAAAGACCCACAGCCACATACCCACCCTGCTGAGTTGCTTATCTACAAATAACAGGAGAGGTCTGTGGCGCCAGGTGTCCCTGACTCAGTCAGGCTAGGTGAGGACCATAGCAGCCCCCTAGCAACCACCAATCAGCATGAGACAGGGAAATACCTGGGATGCCAGATGACCCCCCAGTAGTTTATGGGGGTTGATAACATGTTGGGAAACCATGAAGTTCAGCACGTACACCCCTCGTGGCCTAAACCAATCAGTTCAAATGAATCCTCCTTTTGTACTGACCAATCACCCCTACCCAACTTGTTCCCGTCAGTGAATGTGCTAATCATGTTTTAGAGTTGTTTTATGATTTTCCCGCGGTGTGTGATGATTTGCTAAGAGATGCTATGATGTATGTGGGGGTCCCTGCCTTCCCCAAAGAGTGTATAAAACTGCTGCAAACCCTGGGCTCGGGGCCTCTCAGCGTCACCAGTTGCTGTGTGCGCGCAGAGAACTGACCTAGCTCGCAATAAACACCTCTTTGCTGCTTACATCGATCTTGGTCTCTGGTGGTCTTTTGGGGGTCCCGAACTCGAGCATCTCAGCCTGTCCCTGGTGCTGGGACCCCAGCCCTGCCTGTCCTGGTCCCAGCCAGGACTGGCCCTGCCTGCCCTCCCAGGCTGGATGTCACCAGTCCCTCCCCTTCGTCAGCCTGAGCCTGTGTGCTGCTTCTCAGTGCTGACCTTCCAGGGCGCCTGCCCCTCACATGGTCCCAGTGGCACTCCTCCCCTCGAGGGCGAGCACCAGGCCGTGCTGGATCCAGGCCCCCTCCTTCACAGTTTCCACCCGGCCTTGGCTGTCTCTCCTAAAGTGGGCGTGGGAAAGGAAGCCGTGTGGGTGGATGAAATCAAACAGGAGGCTGAGCTGGGGGGGGGGGGCTGAGCGGGAGGGTAGTGGGGGGCAGAAGGGGAGAAGGAGGGTGGGCGTGACTGCGATTGGCCCTGAGAACTTGCTGATAGCTTGCTGAGTCCCAGCATCCACCCACCCTTCCTCTCCCAGGGCTCTGGGCTCCCTTGGCAGGAGGCTCCTGAGGAGGCAGGTGCCCTGAGGTGGAGGGGTCCCCAACGCTGGCTTCTTGTCTTTCTCTTCTCCAGCTCCTCCCGCCCCCTGGGAAGACCTCTAGCTTGACCCCCTTACTGTGCAACCCAGAGTTTGAGCACCAAGACCCTGAAGCTAAGCCCCAGACCTCGTGAAGAGATGCTGGAGTACTGAGGAAGGGTCGCAAGATCTTGCTCAGACCTGCAATCCTCGCTACTGGGAGGTAGAGGCGGGAGGAGCGAATGTTGAAGGCCAATATCATCAAATCAGCAAGATCTTGTCTCAAAACAAACAATAAAAAAGCTGAGGCTGTAACTCAGTGGTAAAACCCTGGGTTCCGTCTTGAGCCTTAAATAAGTAAAAAAATGAATACAATATCCTTGGAGGGTCTCAGGTTTTATTGGTCAGTTCTTGGAATAAGTATAAAATGTCCTTAAAGGACACAGGGCTGATTGGTTGGGAACTGTTAGGGAGGCCGGGGGAAAGTGACTGTATTCTGGAACCTTCTGGGTTATCCAGGCCTCCCTCCCATCAGCCGTGAGTGACAGGTCTGAACTCTGTGAAGGCTGGACTGGGGGGGTCCTCCCAGGGGACAGCGCCCTTCCCTGTCCTTGGGTACAGCAGGGGCGGTCACCTGGAGCAGCCAGAGGGCAGCAGGTGGCCGGTAGCTGGGTCTTGCTTCCCTTACCTGGTGCGGGATCTGGGGGGACAGCGAGGTCGAGGAGGGGGGGGCCAGGGCCAGGGGCAGGGCCGGGGCAGGACTCAACGTGCAGACCAAGGCCTTGGGCTTTGGACGGCCCCTGGGAGGGGCTTCGTTCTGGTTTCTGCAGGTCCCTGCTGCGTGGCTGGCCAGTGTCACTTGGAGCTCCATGGTGTCCCCCACCCTCATCTCCCTTCTGCTTGATGTTAATGGCTCCAGGCCCCCAAACTCACTGGCCTGGGCAGCATCTCCTTCCACACAGCGCAGTCGTGCAGGTCAGGAACGGGGCGGGGCTCGGCCGCGGGGTCTCCAACCCCCTGTGGCTTGCTTGGACAGAGGTGCTGGCCGGGTACAGCCTGGGTGGGCTGATTCCCCCAGTCCAAGGTGGCTTTGCCCTTGAGGCTGCTGCGCTGGTGATACCGCAGGAAGGCTGGGTCCCACGCCAACCCTGCACAGGAGCCACTCAGTGTAGACAGGGAAGACCCACCCAGGGGCCGGGGCGCAGCTCAGGGCAGAGCCTTGGCTCTCCCCGCCGCCACCTCAGGTGAGAGCCCAGGAAGAGGCTCGCAGCAGTGGGGAAGCGTCTCCCTCTCCACCAGGACCTCATTGCTGGCCCAGGAGGGGCCACAGGGCCGTCGGGTCCCTGAGAGAAGAGTCACCGTGGGCTTAGCTCCACAGCTCAGGCAATCCTGTCCCCAGGGAGGCTGGGTACACGTGCCGTTAAAAACAGGAGCAGGGGCACACTCTGATGGTCCCCTGTGCCTTGGAGTCACACCTCAGCACACCACGTGGCCGCCTTCCAACAGAGGGCTCTCACCTCCCGGACCCCAGCACAAGTCACCCCAGGGCAGACAGGAGGGTGGTGAGGACCGAGCCTCAGCAGGAGGCAGGAGAGGAGGAGCCTAGTCTGGCCTCCCCTGGGACACCTTTGGCCCTCCTGGGGTCAGCCTGGGGCTCCTGTCCCGACCAGGGGAGCCCAGCAAGCCTTCCTGTGCCCGGGCTCCTCCTGGTCCAGAGTGCAGATCCACATCTCTGGGTCCAGGCATCTGAGTCTTGCCACGATCTAGTTACAGGACGTTTTCACCATGTCGCTCCACCCCCAGAATCCAGTCAGCAGTCACCCTCCAGCCCCCATGTAGCCCCAGGTCTTCTGAGAGCAGCTCCAGGGCAGGCTTAGCCTGTGTCCAGGGGTGGGAACCTCCCAAGGTCCCAGCAACGTGAGCCTCTTGGAAGGCGTCTCTCAGGGACAAGGGATCACTGCGCTCCACATCTGCTGAGAGAGCTGGGCCCACACCTCTCATCCCAGTGACCGTGAAGGCTGAGGCAGGAGCATCCCAAAGGCCAGCCTCAGTGACTCAGTCTGTCTCAAAGTAAAACAATAAAAGGGTGGGGCTGTGGCTCCGTGGTAAAGCACCCTCAGATCCACCCCTCCCTAGCACCAAAAAAGATAAAAATTACTTAAGCTCTTGAGCATCTTACCACACACACATACGCATGAAAAAGGGAAAGGGGCAGGGTGTGGTGGCCACTCCTGTGGTCCCAGTGTCTCTGGAGGGTCACAAGCTTAAAGCCAATCTCAGCAACCTAGGGAGACCCTGTCGCAAAAACAAAAAGGGCTGGGGATGGGGCTCAGTGGTTAAGTGCAGCCATGTTTGTTGATGGACATTAATCACCCTGTCGTGGTGATTGTTCAACAATGTTTAATATCAAAGTGTCAGCTTGGTAACCACAGTTAATAATGTATCTCAACTTTGAAATTGTGAAAAGAACATTTTTTTTTAAGAGGCAAGAGACAGATCTGTTGAAGGTGAAGGTGGTTCTCTGTTAAGTGCAGCACAGGGGGCTGAGAGAGAGGCTCAACGCCCCCACAGTAGATTCTAAATGCTCTCACCACACAACAAAGACCAGAAGAGGCACTGAATATGTTAATCAGCTTGATTTAATCAAGCCACAACATACACATATATCAAAGTCTAACACGGAACCCCCTGAGTATATGCCATTGTTATTAGTCAATTAAAAATAAAGGAATTAATTTTAAAAATCAAGTTATATACCTTTTATATAAGTTTTTGGTCAAATAAGTATATGTCATTAAACACAGAAAGCAATAGACTTTCAATTGAGCTTTGAATGAAAGCCTTTTGTCTGGGAAGGGACCCAGGGATGTCATCAAGACAATTCAGGGCGGGGCCGGGGGCTGGGGGGGGGGTGAGGGCTTGTCTGGCACCTGTGAGGCCCTGGGTTCAATCCTCAGCACCACAGAAAAATAAATAAATAAATAAAATGGAGGTCCATTGCCAACTAAAAGAAGGAATTATTTAAAAAGAGAGAGAGGGCTGGGGCTGGGGCTCAGTGCTAGCACACTTGCCTGGCATGTGTGAGGCATTGAGTTTGATTCCCAATACCACATGTAAATAAATAAAGGTCTATCAACAACTAAAAATGATTTTTAAAAAAAGAGAGAGGTGCTGGGGATATAGCTTAGTTGATAGAGTGCTTGCCTTGAATGCACAAGGCCCCGGGTTCCATCCCCAGCAAAATAAGTAAATAAATAAACAAAGAGAGAGAGAGAGAGAATTCAGAGGTCAGGCTTGAAGTCTAACCACTGAGCCGCCCCCCCCTCCCCCATGGGCTTCTGTTAGGACAAGGCAGTGCAGTGGGCTGGGCCTAAGTTAGACATGTTCAGCTCAACTGAGAACTCAGAGCAGGCACACAGCCCCAGAGGGCAGGTCTCCAGAGAGGAGGATTTTGCCATCTGATAGGTAAATGGTGGTTTCAGACTCCACTAACTCCAGTTACAAATCCGTTCTTTTTTTCTTAATTTGTAAGATGCTTTTGTGCTGTCAAGGGTTGAAACCCAGACCTCAGGAATGCTAGTCAAGTGCTCTACCACCAAACCACACCCTAGCCTTTCCTTTCCTAGCATTTCAAATACTGGGTCTCTCAAATTGCCAGTCTGGCCTTGAATTTGGAATTCTCCTGCCTCAGGCTCCTGAGCAGATGGGATTACAGATTATGTGCTGGCTAAACCCATTCTCAACTGACTTCTTATCAGCACCTCTGGTGTCAACAAGAAAAAGTAATCACAGTTTGTTTTTTGTTCTTTGAGTAAATGACCTTGTGTGCCAGGCACATGCAGTCAGGGTCTTGCTCACTGGAGGGAATGCAGGAAGGTGAAGTGTCCCTAAAACCACCGGCAGGAGTTCAGGGTGAGGGCCCAGAGGCTTGCTCAGGATCTCCCAGGGCAGTGAAGCAGAATCCCTCTAAAACAACGTCCCTCGGATTATCTTGGAGGTTGAACAAGTCCACTGTGAACTCAAATGTGTTAAGACTGTGCTTGAATGATTTTTTTTCTTCCACGTCCATCCTATGGAGCTTCCAAAATCATACCCTAATTTTGCCCAACCCTTAATTATTACCCAGCACTGACTCTACAACGCGCAGTTCACAGCCCACATGAAGGCTTTTCTAAACCTGTGAGGCACAGCCAGGGGTTGGCAGCCCCGGTTCCAAGCAAGGGCCTCAATCCACCAGAAACCACCCCCGGGGGCCCCGGCGTGGGGCACAGAGTGGGTCTGCTTTTCTCTGGTTCCCACTGATGCTGCAAAAGAATATGTTGCCGGATGTCAAACCAGTGATTGAATCTAGTTTGAGCCAAAGTTTTAACATTAATTCCAAGCTGATGAAAACAAGTTAAACGTTCACCAATACGGATTATCCAGTATTTACCTTTCATTTTTCCATGATCTGGGAATTAGTACTGTCAAAACTTTGCACAAATCAGACCCAGTCACCAATGTGATACTCACCGCCTGTTGTCAGCGAGCGTGTCCTGGTGGAGACACTGCTGTCTTGGGCACTTTGGGGAAGTCACGGATACACTCTCCACCTCTCTGTCTGTCTCTCCTTTCCTTTCTCTTTTGCTGCCTTTTTGAAAAGAAATCACGGTTTTACTGAGATGTCATGCACACGCCATGAAACCCACACTTGGCAGCGCACAATTTGGTGACTTCTGGTCCTGAATGGTGAAGGACAAGACCCCACCCAAGCACTTGTCCACGGTCAGGCACCCAGATGGACATAGCATACTTCTGTGATCCCTGGTCACCAAATCTGGGGACTTGTCTTTCGGAGCAGTCCTTCAGGGACACACTGAGCGTCCTGGTCCTATTCAGTCCCAAGGTCCCTGGAGGGAGTGTCAGACCCCAGCCTCTCGGCAGTCCCTCCCTGGGCCTGCCTAATCTGCTGGCCTGGTCTACAGAATCAGGGAAGCGTGTGCTCATGTTGGCTGGCATGCCCAGGAGGCTGTGTGGGACAGGTTGTGCCATGCAGGGCAGGCGCCCCCACACCCTGCCCGCCCACTCCCGACCTCCTGCCTCTGGGTCCTAATGTGCTCCAGTCCTTTCAGTTTACCCATCTATTTGTTTATTTTGCAGAGCTGGGGACGGACGCAGGGCTCGTGCCTGCCAAGCAAGCACTGTCCCGCTGAGACCTAATGCCTTTATTTAATTTATTTATTTTTATGTGGATTGAAGGATTGAACCCAGGGCCTTACATGTGCTAGGCAAGTGCTCTGCCACGGAGCCCCAACCCAGCCCCGGTTGTCAATGTATTTTAAATGAAATCTTTTAATACATATTAATATATATATATATGTGTGTGTGTGTATATATATATATATATATATATATATATATATATATATATATATAAAATGAAATGTTGATTGAACCCAGCACCTCACACGTGCTAGGCAACCTCTACCACTGAGCTCTAGCCCCAGCCCCTTAATATATATGTATAGTTAAAAAAAAAAAAAAAGATGGACCCAAACTGGCTAAAAATTGTGCCTCTGCGCCCTTTCAAACTCATGGAGCACGTGACCTACTTCCATAGGCTCGGAAAAGGCACTCCTTCAAAGTGGGTGTGTTGAATAAGTCAATTTCCTCCTGATGGGATTTTGCTGGTTTATGTGTTTTGATCATTGCAGAAAATCTGGAATGATGAACCCATCACTGGGCGGGGCCAGGTAACAGGAAGTGAGGCTTGACTTCTGTATAAATAGAGATGATTCCGGGAGTGGAGCCCAGATGCCAGAGGCTAGAGGCCAGGAGAGGAGGCCAGGAGAGGAAGCCTGGTGAGTGGTCCTCTGGGGTAGACGGAGGCCGGCTGCAGGGGAACTGGTCGGTGTTTGCCCCACTTAGCCTTGTTGGCCGTGTCTTTCTCTTGTTCTGAGGGGCTGTCCCATGCATGTCTGGAGGCAGCCCTGGCTCCTACGTGCTGACACCAGGGTGGGGCCCCAGCTGTACCTGGAGGGGGCTGCGGGCCCAGCAGGAATCAGCGCCCGTGTTTACCCATGCCCACATGCCCAGGCACCACCAGCACCTGCTGCCTTGTCCCCCATTTAGAGTGTTTCTGTCCCCAGTTTGAGAAGGAGGTCGAGGCCTGGCAGAGCTTGGGGATGAGCTGAGGACTCTGTCTAAAGCTGTCACACAGCATTGAGGGTCTGAGGGGAACCCAGCCCCCTTGGGTGATCTGAAGGACGGGGAGATGGCTAGACTCGTGGTGAACCGTGCTGCCCTGGTTTCCTCTGGGATCAGCCTCCCTGAGTGGTGCTCACCACACTGCCCCTCTGCTTACAAAGCCTTGCTGGAGTCCTCCCTTCCTCAGGGTCAAATCCAGCCTCTGGCTACACATCACCAGGAGGCAGTGCTCCCGAGAGGTGTCCACCCAGGACCAGGGCTCCCCCTGGGGTGCCGCAACTCCAAATGGCTACGAGCAGTTACAAGTGACCCCAGTAGCATGAAACCCTTGACTCACAATTCCAGGCTGACTTTTTTCTCTTTTTAGAGTGTTTTTCCCCCAGTGCTGGGGACTGACGCAGGGCCTTGCACTTGCTGGGAGAGGAGGCTCCCTTCCCAAGGAGGGAACTCAGGGTCACACAACCACCGAGCTACATCCCCAGCCCTATTTTGTATTTTATTTAGAGACAGAGTCTCGCTGAGTTGCTTAGGGCCTCACTAAGTTGCTAAGCCTGGTTTTGAACTTGCAATCCTCCTGCCTTAACCTCTTAAGCTGATGGGATTATAGGTGTGTGCCACTCCACCTGGCTTGAGAATCTTTTTATATCCTCCTTTTCCTGGAGCAGCAAAATATTCTGAGACCAGCAAGGAAATGTGGTGGGGGCCAAGCTGAGTCAATATTTCCAAAATTGCTGCGTCACATGGGATTCTCAGGGTGTAAATATTTTTCTTTTTCTGCACAATTCTGACTAAACATAATTTTTGCTCGGCATCTAGTAGATTCTGGGAGCTTCATATAATTATTCTATTTACTCTGCAATTGAACAGTACCACCTCGGGGCACTGGTGACCCCAGCTACTTAGGAGGCTGAGGCAGGTTGAGGACAGCTTGTGTAGTTTAGCCAGGCTCTGTCTCAAAGAACAGTTTCAAGAAAGAACTGAGGACAGAGCTGGGTGGTGGAGCACTTGCCCAGAATGCACAAGGCGCTGGTTCCATCCTCTGCACTTCAAAATAAAAAAAAAAAATAACAATAATGTCCCTATTGATAGAGAGGAAAACCAGCCCCACTTCTGGACATGCATCGGTAATCCAATGGCCACTCATACCCCTAAACCAAAGCGTGTAGTGGTGTGTGGGTGTTGGGTGAATGACAGAATGGACCAATTCCCCGTTAGGCACACCACCTGTGGGGGAGCATCTGGCGCTGGGTGTGAGGGATTTGGCAGGAGGATGGGGCGCTTTAGACTGACCAGCCCACTGTCCTGCAGAGTCCTCACTGGGAAGAGACTGTGGAACAGGCCACCTGTCTTTCTGACCAGCTCATCAGATCCTGATGGCGAGCCCTCCACAGATGGCAGCAGACCCCACATTAAAACCAGGTGAAAGAAGGCCCCAGGACAGCCCTGGGCAGGATCAGCCCTTGTCCTCACCGTCCCCAGGAAGCCCCAGGCCCGGCTTCAGCCCCGAGAGCTGGCACATGGTGTTTAGAACATTCATTGCCTCGCGGGATGCGGACCCCGTCCGGGATCTGAAGAGGATCTCAGAGCTATGCCACCTGTGGCTGAGGCCCGACCTGCACACGAAGGAGGAGATCATGGACCAGCTGGTTCTTGAGCAGTTCATGATCTCCATGCCCGAGGACCTGCAGGTCCTGGTCAGGGAGAGCGGTGTGAAGAGGTGCCGGGACCTGGAGGACCTGCTCAGGAGCCACAGGAAGCCCCAGAAATGGGTGAGTGCGGCCTGCGCAGGGCGTGGGGAGGAGGGCAGCAACGGTCAGCCGCCAGGCTGTCTCCCTCATTGGCTCTTACCTGAGGAGGCAGCACCCCATGAGGGATACTTGCCAAGGTCTGGGGACTTTTTTGGTTGTCACGATGGAGTGGGCAGAGCTACTACCTGCATCTGATGGGTGGAGGCAAGCGAGGCTGCTAACCCCCTGGCAAGACAGGGGACGGTCCCTAGAGCAGGGTGGCCCAGCCCCCAACGTCAGCTGCTCCAGGTTAAGGAGTGCGGGTCTACAACCACGGGAGCGGGGGCGGGGCAAGGCCGTCCTTAAGGTGTTCACCATGACATGTTGGAGTCCAGGTGACAGCTTCTCATTGTCTCAGATGGCCAGTGTCTGGTGGCCATGGATCTGTGGCTGGCAGGGCAGTAACAGCCTTTGGACTCCATGAGGGTCCATCACACTGGACAGCAGGGGTGTTGGGTGAGCAGTAGTCCATTGTGAGTCCTGCGGCTGTGGGATACTAGCAGCTTCCCTGGCCTTCCCCACCAGAGGCCACTAGCTCCCTCATTGTGATGATGTCTCCAGTGTCTTGCAGGTGGCCTCCCAGCTGAGAACCGCTGGAGTGGGTGGGGTTTAAACAGGGCACCTTCCATCATGGTGGCTGTGTGCGCCTGGATGCTTTGGAGAGTGAGGAAGGGGGTGTGGCAGGAGCAAGGGTCACAGGGTCTAGTGGGGTGTGCACACTCTGCCCCACCATGGGGTAAAAGGTTCATTCACAGGGAGTTTTTATAAGTGGACACAACTGCAGTTTAACACGGAGTCAAAGGAAGACTTACAGACCAATAAACTTACCAATGTTTATGGGAGCAATTATAAACAAAACTGAGCAAAGTAGGAAGTGCAGTTGTCTGTGGGTATCCTTGGGGACCTGTGGTGGATACCCCATCCTCAGTATGGGATGGGAAGGGGAAGCCTGGTGTGGAGGTACTTTGGTGGTCATGGTGCACTTGGCTAATTGGTTAGAGCACCCGACATTGACCTGAACTTAGCTCAACCATCCTCAGCACAAGGCCAGTTCCAAGCCATGGCCTCCTGCAGAGTTTGCTTGACAACTCTGGCACTTCTGCCCTGTGGTGGGGTCCGTGAGACATTCTAAGGGCGACCTGAGAATGCGAATGGTAAGCTTTGATAAAATTGCAGAAATTGCTCCCATGAGATACACGATGTCAGCCTGGGTTACAGGGGCTCCCCAACTAGCCAAACAGGGCCTCCACAAGGCTCCAGTCTCAGGGCACCATGTCTCCACCTGTAGCCAGGTGGACAGGGACTGGACTGTGCCAGGTTGAGATGGAGAAGGTCAGCCCAACTTGTAAATTTTAAATTAGCATTTTATGTTACTTTTTAAGACAGAGATAGAAAATAGGTAAGAGACCTCGGGATGGTGATAAAGTCATCTTGCCCAAGGGCAGGGTGGGGACTTTGCTTACGGATCTGGAGATGCATTGTTATGATGCTCTAACTTCTGGCTTCCACTGGGCAGAACCCCACAGTACTGGGAGGACCCCCAGACCACAGCAAGGGTCGCTGGTCCAGGTGGCGATGGAAGCCCTGGCCCAGGGGCGGGGCACTTCTGGAGAGAGCCAGGCTGAGGAGGGGGAGCCATTTTGGGTCCTTACTGGGTGTCTGTCTGGTCATGTCCCCTACAGTCCATCATTGTTTTAGAAGGACAGAAATTCCTTATACAGAATCCGGATGCTCAGATGCTGGAGGCTGTGGCTGGTGAGTCAAATAGCATGGTGGACTTGTCCAGCAAGTGCCCATCCTCAGCCAGCAAGGCACCTCCTCCGAGCAGCCAGGCCAGCCAGGAACTGCATAACCCCCAGGAGGGCCAGAGACCAGGACAACAGGTGAGTGCAATGCCCCCCTGGGGAGGTGGGAGAAGGTACCAGAGGACACCGGTGTGCCTGAGAGATGCAGGGTGGGCTGGACCACACTCCATGGCTGACAGAGGTGCTGGCAAACAAGGCTCTTGACCTTCTCCCCGTCCGGGCTGTTGGCATTCAGGGTGTGGGAGAGCAGTCCCTGAGAAATAGGGCTGGGTCTGCCTGCCGTGGCAATTGCGCTGGATCCAAAAGACCCTTTCAGGGTACAACTGGCCACAAGGACCCAGTTTCTGAAACTTATTAATTCCTTATTGAAGGCGTGGTTCTCAGCCGGGGTAGTTTTGCCTTCCTGGGGGTAGCCGGCCATGTCTGGAACTTCCTTGGATTGTCCTTCTGTGTGTACATGGGGAGACTGTTAGTGGTGTCCAGCAGGTAGAGACTAGGGATGCTGCTACACATGGCACCAGAGCCCCGCACCAGGAAGAATCACCCAGCAGTAGTACCACGTGGAGGTCGGGAAGATGGGGTCAGGGACAGAGAGGAGCCCTGAGGAGGAGAAAGCCCCCTGGAGTGGGCCTCGTGGGAAGGGTGACAGGTCCCATCAGCAGAGGACCTAGGAACTAGCCGGGATGGCTTATTTTGGCCATGGGGTGGTCCAGACAGCTCCACCAAATTTGGAAAGGTTGGATCAGAGCAGGAAGAGACAGATTTCCCTGCTCCACCCGATGTGACCTGTTGGCAATTCTGTGTGCCACTTGACAGGGTGAGGAAGTCCTGCCAGAGCCGGTTCCTGCCGAAGTAGACCTGCAGAACCAGGGAGAGGATGTGAAGGAAGGTGGAGACCTCCCTGTCCAGAGGTCTCCGGAGCCTCAGCTGCCGCAGGGTCCTGGTGAGTAGACTTGGGAGCCCCAGGTGCCATCTCGGGGAGCTGGGGACTTGCCGCACCATCAGCATTCAGTTCCCAGGACTCGGGCATCCTGGAGAATGCTCTCTAGTAAGTGCTGTGTGTGTTCCTTCTTCCAGCAGATTCTGTGAAGAAGCCCCAAGAAGTTTGTAGTAAAAATGCGCGCGCTCGCACCCCTGCCACCCTCGCTGGGCAGGGAGAAGACGCTCCCATGGAACGCCGTTCCAAACGGCAGAGACGTTCCCAGGAAGCTTCCCACGAAGCCTCCCCGGATCCCGGCCGGTTCTTGGGTCAAGCTGGGGTAAATTCAGTAGTTCCACCCAGCACCGCGCCACCTGCGGGCCCTGCGGGGGCGGAAGCCGCCGGCGCAGCTAGGCACCGGTGCGGGGTGTGCCAGAAGGGTTTCGCCTACCGATCCCAGCTGGTCGTCCACCAGCGGTCTCACACCGGGGAGAGGCCCTTCAAGTGCAGCGAGTGCAGGAAGGGGTTCATGCAGGCCTCAGACCTCCGCGTGCACAAGCGCATCCACACCGGCGAGAGGCCCTTCGAGTGCTCCATCTGCCACAAGCAGTTCACGCACGAGTCCACCCTGCAGGGCCACCGGAGGGTCCACACCCAGGAGAAGCCCTACGAGTGTACAGATTGCAAGAAGCGGTTCAGCCACATGGGCAACCTCAACGTGCACCGGCGCATCCACACGAAGGCCAAGCCCTACACGTGCGACGTGTGCGGCCGCGCCTTCCGCCAGCTCGGGACCTCCAAGCGCCACCGGAAAACGCACCCGGAGAGGCCGCCTGCGCCGGCCCCCAGCCGGGTTTAGGTCCTGGCTCCACAGGGAGGCGTGGTCATGCGCTAGCAAGGCGAGTGGAGAGCGGAAAGATTCGAGGACTGTGGTCCGCACAGGGGCCACCTGGTGGGAAATGACTAGGCTGCAGATGTTGGGGAACTGTACACCACGATGGAGGGGTCAGGCGAGCGCTGCCTTCGCAGAACCGGGTTTTGCGCGGTGGGAGGCGGTTGCTAGCAGCAAACCTTGTTATTTGGATAGTCTGAACTGTAACTGGATTTTGTTTGTTTGGTTCAAGGGATTGAATTCAGGGGTGCTTAACCACCGAGGCACACCCCCAGCCTACCCCCTGCTATTTTGGGACCGTGGCTTGCTAATTTGTGACCCCCCTGCCTGAGCCTCTCCAGCCTCCCTCCCCAGTTCCAGGAATTAGCGATAGGCTCCAGCAGGTGGCAGCAAAGCCCTGCCCTAGCTCGAGCTGGTTCTCCTTAAAATCCTGGGAGCTTCAAAGCAGCAAGTGTCTTCCTGTTATACCAGGGGGTGAGCACCCTTGAAAACGAAACCCCCGCCCCCCCGGCAGTGGAAGGCCAACTTGTAGTCTCCACCATCTGCCTTTTTTCTTGACTTTGAATAATATATTTGAAATACCTTATTATGTAGAAACAAGTTTCTGATTACCGGTAATTACCGGCTAATCAGGTTATAGCCCATTTTGATTTCTTGTGTACTTTGGGGGGACTGAAATTGTCATGATTTCACATATTTTTAATGGTAACAAATAAACTGTCACATCATTTTTTATTACCTCTCCCAAGGTCAAAGGACTTTTTTAAGGTTCAGAGAGCAGAAAGACCATAAAGATAAAAGTGGAAAAAAATGTCTTTGAAGTGAGTTGTTTGGGAAGGCAGGTAGAGGACCAAAGTAGAAGAGTGAGCTTCTAGCCGAAGCTGAGCACAGCCGGGGAACAGGGATGGGCTCCTGCCTGTCCACCTGTGTCTTGGACTGCCTGCCCCTCCAGAAGCCCTCCTGCACAGGAAGACAGGACTCAAGCCTGTGCGCTCTTGAGCTAGCTGCATGGCCTTGTGTTAAACAGGATGCTCTTGTTGAAACTAAACACTCAGTTCCCAAGACTCAACATACAGCAGGGGCAGGCATTTTGAGAAACTTATTATCCACAATCAATGTCAAAAGATTCTGACTCAGATATTTATTTTCTCTCAATGCATTCACTATTTTGTCTGTATTGGGAAAGGCCATGGTTGTTAAATATTCAAACATTTGGGCTGGGGTTGGGGTTCAGGGGTAGAGCGCTTGCCTAGCACATGTGGGGACCTGAGTTTGGTCCTCAGCACCACCTAAAAATAAATAAAAAACGGTATTGTGTTCAACTACAACTAAAAAATAAATATGAAAAAATTCACCATTTATTGTATGTTAAACAAAGTCGAAAGCTTCCTTGAAAGGAAACCTGGGTGCCTCAGGATAGAGACAGGGGGGCCTATTGAGGAGCTGTTGTAAGACAGACCGTTGCTTTGGTCAAGGTCATTTTTGGCTCTTAAAGCCTGGTTCTGTAACATGAAAATTCACCTAATCCACATGGGGGCTTGACAAGGGGATGCTTCCTTATCTGGCTGAACCTGCCCTTGTTGGCTGTCGCCCTGTTGGACTCCAGAAGCAGCGGGCTGCAGGCGACTTGTTGAATGAGGGTGATCCTAGCTAGAAGGCCTGCTTGCTTGTCTGGTAAAGTAACTCACCCAAGAAGACACGGGCTACCTCCTCTTCCCCTGGCCTGACTGGAGCCTCCCCCACCAGGACTCCCAGGCTCCGGGCTATCCCCTGCCCCCCTGCATCTCTGCGCCCCGGCACTCTACCTCCACTGCCTGCCTCCCTGATCCGTGAGCCACCCAGTTCAGACTGACCTCCTTGACCTCCCCAGGGCTGATCAGTCAGCATGCTGCCCCTCGTCCCAGTCCCACTTGGCAGTCCCGGACCCAAGCGGACCTACGGGATGTTCTCAGCGGACCAGCAGCCAAGACGGGCCTTGGCAAGGCCAGAGGTGGCAGGACAGTAATTAGGACAGTGTGGACTGAATGCAGGTGAGACGGTGACAGCGTTGGGCCAGCACCAAGGGCCCGGGGCCATGTGGCTGATCCCTAGGTGACCTTTTATTAGATGGTACTTTTCAGACAAAGGGCCAATTCCCAGTATTGCTTGCAAAGGAAAAATCACGGGAAATTAAATGGGGACAGGGTTGAGAACAAAAAGGGGTTGTGGGGCTAGGGATGTGGCTCAAGCGGTAGCGCGCTCGCCTGGCATGCGTGCGGCCCGGGTTCGATCCTCAGCACCACATACAAACAAAGATGTTGTGTCCGCCGAGAACTAAAAAATAAATATTAAAAAATTCTCTCTCTCTCCCACTCTTTCTTTAAAAAAAAAAAAAAAAAAGGGGGTTGTTGCTGATCATAAGCATAAGCCAAGACTGACCCTGGACCTAGGACAGACGTCCGCATCCAGAGCACGCTGGGCAACCAGAGAGCCTTCAGGAGGCCAGCCACGCATCCCCTACTGTCCCTGCTGATAGGGGCAGACAGATGCGAGCGGTGGGAACATGAGGTCAAGGCCCACTGGGCTGACCCCCACGTGCTTGATTTTCCAAGAAGCAATTCACCTGCAGCCCTGCCTGGCTTACGTGGACAGGGTGCGTCACATTCCTCAGTAAACCACCTGATATCTGCGGGGGAAATGCAGGCCTGAAATAATGTGCATGAGAGGAACCCAGTTACCCTGAGGGGAGCCTTTTGTAGCCCTGTTCACAGACCAGATCCTGAAATTCAGGGAGATAAGGCTTATTCCTCCTAACCCCCAAATCTAGAAGAACCTCTGGTGAAGCATTCAATGAGAACTGGTCGGCACGGGCCCAGTGACCTAGACTGTCCGGGCAGTGGGGACTTGAAAGTCTGATGTCGGTCAAAAGTCAAGAGCTGGACCTGGTAGGACTGACTCTCTGGAATCACAAGAATTGGGGTTTGAAGGGTGGGGACTCTTCACACGGCCTGGTCTCCCAGGAGGCCCCGCCCTGTCACGCCAGCAGGCTCCTCCTGCACCCCCAGTTCTGTCTTCTCTCGCTTAGACCCCACTCTGTTCACTCTTCTTTTTGTTACTGTTTGTGGATTTTATTCTTCAAATTTGCGAGACAAGAACCAGAAGGAAATTGGTGAGACCTGCCCAGGACCAGGGGCTCAGGCTCCGTCACAGGACTCTGTTGCATGGCCACATCAGAGGTCACCTGCCTGGCTTCCAGGCTGGATGGCCAGAGTCCGGACAGCTAGCTTGATCTCGCACTGGGTGTGACCTGGGGGCCTTGATTTCCTCACAGCTCCCTGACGGCAGTGCCCACTTGGGACTGTCATGGTGGGGAGTCACGAGTCATCTCGGGAGTGTTTGCAGCCGCTGTGCTCACAGTCGGTGCTGCCGGGGTCGCCTGGGACGGCCTGGTCACACCCTGTGAACCTGGGGCAGTGGCAGGCTGGATGCTGGCCTGAGGGAACGCAGTGGTCGAGGGGCAGAGGGACAGGCTTTGGATGAGGCACTCTGCCCTGGGGGAAGGAGCTGGGGTGCTGCACAGGAGAAGTCAGGGAGGAAGCCCCCAGATGTGTCACTCCCCCCCCCCATTTGGAGGTGGGGTTTGAAGTTTTCTTTTGAAGTTTTAGTTGAGATAAAGTACTGTAACAACACATCAGCTTAACCATTTTGCCCTTGTCACCCTGTGCAACAGACCTGGAGAGCTCTCGGTCCTGCAAAAACCGGGGCCCTGCCCCACTGCACACTGCCTTCCCGGTCTGGAGGCCTGGTCAGTGGGTCCTGCCACCTATGTTCCCAGCTGCCCGCTAGTCCCGCGGCACAGGCGTGCTGCCCGCTCACCATGGCCCTGGGCCCTGTTCTCCTGTGGGCAGTGCTGCACAGACCTGCTGCCTCCTCCTGCTGCTGCTCCTGGGTGTTTGTGGCAAGGGGCCAGATGGTCCCCCCAGCTGGTTGGTGGTGAGCAGTGGCCCAGGGCTGTGGCCGTCCCCTGTCGTCTTTGGGGAATGTCTGTTAAACCCGCTGCCTGTTTTCGGTCGGGTTGGCGTATGGGTTGTGGGTTTCAGGGGGTCTCTATAGACTGGCTAGCCACCGGGTCCCGTGCACCATTACAGGAGCTTCTCCCTCACCACAGCCCAGTTTCACTCCCTTGGTTGAGTCCTTGAAGGCAAAAACTGCAACTTCTTAAAAGCATTTCTTTCTAGCCAGGCGTGCTGGGACATGGCTATAATCCTCAGACTCCAGGGGCTGAGAATCGCAAGTTCAAGCCCAGCCTCAGCAACCTACAAGGCCTTAAGCAACTTAGTGAGACCCTGACTCCAAAAACAGAGGGGCTGGGGCTGGGGCTCAGTGCTGAAGCCCTGGGTTTCATCACCAAAATGGATGCTCTCCCCCACGATTCTGCCAGGGTTCACCACTCAGTGTGTGTTGACCTGGGCCTGTGCTGCCCACCCACAGCCCTCCTGGCCCTGGCCATCACTCCCTTCCAGCCACTGTGGATCAGCTGCCCTTCCGCGTTTCAGAGAAGTGGACTGGTAGCCAGAGAGCCTCCCTGGGCGCCGTCGTCCCAGAGTCCTGGCCCGGTCCCCCAGCTGCCCGCTTTTAGCCCTCGGTTCCTCCCATCAGGGAGCGGGTGCTGGTGGACGTCTGGGCTGGAAACGCGGCCTTGCAGGGCGCACAGGGCCCTGCTGGTGTATCTGGACCTCCACCCTGTTCAGTGGCCCCCCTTAGGTATCCTTGATCAAAGTGTTGTTTTTCTTTTTGTATTTGGTTTTATTTTTGAAACCAGGGATTGAACTCAGGGGAGTTTAACCACTGAGTCACATCTCCACCCTTTATTATTATTATTATTATTATTGAGACAGGGCCTCACTAAGTTGCTGAGGCTGGCCTTGAACTAAGGATCCTCCTGCCTCAGCCTCCGAGCTGTTGGGATCACAGAGGTGTGCTCCTTCACCCGGCTCAATGTTGTTTCAGTCTCTGATGTTTTACACACTTCTCTCCTCACTGTTCTTTCTTTTATTTCCAGTTTTTTGTTTAGTTTGGTGTGTTTTATTCCGTGTGAATTTTACAAGCTGCTTAACAAATTTCATGTGACTATCCCATTAACCCCCCCCTTTTTTTTTTTTACAATTGTATCTCTAGTAACAGAGTTATTATTCTTTTTCTTTGCAACTTTTTTTTTTTTTTATCATGGTATTGCACGGTAACCCTCCTGTGTTATACGTCCCATAAATATTTGCTGAAAGAATGGATGAATAACCATAACCGTGGGTGTGGTGGTATCCTGCTCTGTAATCCCAGCAACTCAGTCCCAACTTCCTTTCCCTGAAGAGGCCGGTTTTCTCCAGCAGCAGGGGAAGTAAATCACCATAATCCGCCTGCAGGCGCCGTGAGAGGCAATCCTCCTTCAGGGCCCCTGTTCCAGTTCAAGGCCAGCCTGGGCTACTTCTCAAGACCCACCTCAAAATAAAAAACAAAAAGGGTTGGGGATGTAGCCCAGTGTAGAGCGCCCCTGGGTTCAATCCCCAGTATTACTTCTGGAGGGTGAGAAGCCTTTGTTGTAGCTTGATGAAGCAACAGTGCAAGGTCCTTATCAGCGCCCCAGAGACTCTCTCGCTTCCAGCTGTAACTTGGTGGCCATTGAGGAGTAAGGGTTATTTGCTGTTCTGGAAATATGCCCGTTACAAATTGATAACTGGAGAAAAACAAAAAACAAAGCAAGTTCCCTAAGGGCAGTGGCGGGGGACACAGCCCAGCGGCGGGGGAGGGGGGGTCCACAAGCAAGTCAGTCCTGCCAGCCCGCAAGACCTGCTCTCCTGCTGGGCTTGTCCTGGAACCCAGGGGTAGGTCCCAGGGACATCTGCGCTCCCTCTGGATCTGATTGGGGAAAGTCGGTGCATGTTTAGATACAGAAGAGATGCGAAAAGTTGCATCTCATCTGCAATTCCAGGGGGGACGGCAACTTGGTATGTCAGCCAGCAGGGAGACAGAGCGCCTACTGCCCCCGGGACCAGTGCAGAGGGACTCCCTGCTCCGTGTGGGGGTGGCCGGCTCTGCCTCTCATCCCCTCCGGTTTAGGCAAAGCTCCGAGCAGCAGAACAGCCTGGGGCAGGGCTGGGAGGGGTGGCAGGTGACCTCACTGCAGACCAGGCTCCGGGGCTTCAGAAGTTGGTGCAGGGCTCAGTGGGTTTATTCCCAACCTTCACCTCTGGTACTTCCTTTCCCTAAAGAGGCTGTTTTTCTCTGGGAGCAGGGAAGTAAATCACCTTAATCAGCCTGCAGGCAACCCTCCTTCTGGGCCCCTGAGGGACTGTCGGCTACTTTTAATGAGCCCCTGCGGGAGGGAGCGAGCAGCCGCCGCTGTTTCACCTGCTGAAAGTTTACTCCAAGTCAGAAAGTTAACTCTGAGGATCAGGGAAACACCTGGCCCCCAACCCCCAGGGTGGCCTGCTTCCCTGCCGCTCATTACCGAGCCGGGCCCCAGCTGCTCTGATCTTAAAGGTGACAATCTTAAAGGCACACGTCCATCCAGTAACACCGGATGTGTGTTCTGATACTCCGGGTGCATCTGTGTGCGTGTGCACATCTGTGTGCACAAAGGGGGTTTCTTCTAGCGCCCACCCTGTGAACCCAAACCAGAGGCTCCAGTCCCTTACAGGAAGGTGCCTTATTCCCACTGTCCCACACGCATCCCTCCACATCCTTTAAACCGTCTGGCTTACGTTGGGTGGAGATGCCATCACACCCTATGGCTTAGGAGTAACCAGGAGGAAGCCTGTGCATGCTCAGTCCAGGTGTAGACTTTCCTGTCGACATTTTCCATCAGGTGTGGGCTGAATGGAGGATGTGGGTCTGTGGAGATGAAGGGTGACATAGGTAATTATATGTGCAGGTAGCTGTATAGGCATACGTATGTACATAAATGTAACATCACCTGTATGCATACACAAGTCACACACAGCAGACGTGCATATTAAAAGGCAGAACAACTGGAGAGGCTTATACACAACAGTGACGTGATCCAAATTTCCTTTAGACATCAGTGTCAGGATAACTGTTGGAGGAGACGGCTGTGTTAAGCACCCTGACTTGATCCCCAGCAGTGTATACTCATACTATAACCCTTAAACGTGGACGGTTATTATGTCGATTGAAAACAGACATTTTAAACTCAGTCCGTGTGGGGACTCATGTGGGAGCCCCTGGAGGCAGAGGCCAGCAGGGAGATCATGGGGACACCTCCAAGATGCTGGCTGGTGACCATGCTGCCCAGAGGTAGGCCATGGGTGGAGAAAAGTCTGGCAAGAGAGGAGGCACCGGGAGGCAGAGGTGTGCGCTGTCTGCCTGCACAGGCTGCTGCGAAGGAAGGCAAGCAGGTAGTTGTAGGGTCCCGCAAGGGAGACCAGGGGTGGATAGCAGGTCGGGGAAATTGAGTTCCTGTGTCTGTGGATGTCTGGGGCCAAGGACACCTGGATCTCGGGGTCAGGGTGGACGTTGACTGGGCCATCACCAGGGGGCTGACACCAGGGACATGTGCAGAGCTGCATTCAGGCCAGGCACAGGGGCCAGTTGGGGAGAGCTGGGGAGGACGGGTCCTGAGCTCTCCAGGGCAGTATGAGCAGAGACAGAGGGACTGGGGTGCACCAGCAGCTGGAACCCCTGCAACGCGGCTGACCAGGCTGGAGGAGGACCCAGGAGCCGTGGGGAAGATGCAGAGGCCGATGGGCTTGTTCTCAGGAGGCGTCGGGGAGGACACGGACCACTCGTCCGGGGACACAGACTGCAGTGGCCTCAGCCGACACAGATCTCTGATGCAGAGAGTACGCACACGCTGCCACCTGGCTGGGGACTGGCCCCCCACGCCTGTCCCCATCTGAGCTCAGACACAGGCCCTGGAGGCTCTGTGAGCCCTCGGCAAGTTTCTGGGACTGTCCCTCACCTGCCTTCAGAGCTGCTGCAAGCAGTGGTGATGAGCTCCAGGGTGGTCCCCCGACACTGGCCACCTAAAGGCCTCAGCGACCACTGGGCACCCCTGTGTGGAGGGCTTCTGGGGGCATCAGGACACGGAGGAAAGGTTCTTGCCCTTGCAGACCTCGTAGCCCCCGCAGCCCCGTGGGGCACAGGCTCACAGGCCACCTGCCTCCCTCCATCCTCACCAAACATGGCAGTTCCACACCAGAGACCAATCCCTTTCCCGGGCCTGTGGGCAGGCGGCTAGCCGCTGTCTTGCGTTCAACAGAAGGTGGCAGAGAGGACACTGCATGGTTCCCAAGCAAGTAAGAAGGAAGTGCGACCTCTCCTGACTTGCACCAGGGCCCTGGTGCCCTCAGCTGTCCCTGCCTGAGGGTCACCATGTTATGAGGGAGCTCAGCTTCCAGCTCCCAGTCCGAGCCCTGAGGAGGGCGGGCCGGAGCCAGGCCAAGGCTTCCACCCCTGTAGGTGCAGCCCTGGTGCCCAGGGAGACACTGGCAGGGCACCCAGCTGAGCCCTCCCTGGTCTTATGGCCTGGCCAGTTTCCCGTATGTTAAGTTGGTGAGTCTTGAGGGATAACCTACATGTGGTGAAACACGAGTCTTCTTCTTTTTTTTTAAAGAGAGAGAGAGAGAGAGAGAATTTTAATATTTATTTTTTAGTTTTTGGCGGACACAACATCTCTGTTGGTATGTGGTGCTGAGGATCGAACCCGGGCCGCGTGCATGCCAGGCGAGCGCGCTACCGCTTGAGCCACATCCCCAGCCCCTTCTTCTTCTAAGTTGTCAATGGGCCTTTATTTAAATTTTTTTTTTGTGTGGTGCTGGGGTTTGAACCCAGTGCCTCACACATGCTAGGCAAGCGCTCCACCCCTGAGCCCCAGCCCCAGCCCCCAAAGGCACCATTCTTAAATTACAGTTCAACAAATTTTGACATTTGGACAGACACAGCTGTGACCAGTCAGATGTGGAGTATCCCCAGCAGTCGGGAGTGACCCTCATGCGCCTTCCGACTCCTTTCACCATGACTGACTTTGCCTGATCCAGAGCTGCACACGCTGGTGTCACACGGCACACGGCTCTGTCATCTGGCAGGCTTCCTCCCACACTGGTGTCTAGGTCTCCGCGTTGGGTGGGATCCGCGTTCCTGCTTCACGTGCAGTAGAGTCTTCGTGGACTTTCACCCTGCCCACGGGTAATGGAGTCGAACTCTCCCGTGTGCCTCTGCTGTGCATTGATGGGCTACATTTTTCTCTCTTGTGTCTGTTGGTAGAAAGAGCTTTAAAAAATACATTTTGTGGGTGTGACTTCCTTACTGGTGGGCTGCTCCTGCGCTTGGGGAGCCTGGAAGTGCCTCCCTCAGGGAACCTGGATTGTGCATTGGGACTCAGGGGTGGTCCTTGCCCCTCTTTAGGGTGGAGCACACTCAGTTTGATGAGAACTTCAGCTCTTCTTCCCAGAAGAATGTCCACATGCTCAACGTTTTGCACGTGGCCCCAGGATGTGGTGACTTCGAGGGTTCCTCCCATGTGTCCTTCGTGAGGTGATGCTCTGGGAGAAGTGAGTCCTACGGGTAAGTTCAGCTGGTCAGGAAGGGCCCCTCCGTGGGCCGGGAACATGCTCAGTGCCCCTGGACAGAGGCACCCCCACCTTCCTGAGCCACTCTGGCCAGGGGTCTGGACTCACCCCGACTGATGAGAGGCATCTTATCCAACCCCCCAACTTCCAGGCCAGAGAGGGCTCACAGGTTCTGAAGGGCATCCGGAGGAGGGATCCCACAGCCAGGCCACCAGATCCCCAGCTCCAGGTGGCTCCATTTGATAGACATTTTCCCAGAGCTCCACGGTACCTACGCCAGAGCACTGGACTCAGCTCCCCTGGAGTCTGGGTGAGGCTACGGGCATCTTCCCACATCCCTCCGAGGTGATGCCAACAGTCGCTACTCTTTATGGGTCCCTCCTTGTCCCTAGGTGTGTCCTAGACCCCCAGTGGGATCCTCCTTGTCCCTAGATGTGTCCTAGACCCCCAGTGGGTCCCTCCTTGTCCCTAGGTGTGTCCTAGACCCCCAGTGGGGTCCTCCTTGTTCATGGGGTGTGTTCTAGCCCCCAGTTGGATCCTCCTTGTCCATGAGGTGTGTCCCAGACCCCCAGTGGGGTCCTCCTTGTCCCTGGGTGTGTTCCAGCCCCCAGTGGGGTCCTCCTTGTCCCTGGGTGTGTTCTGGCCCCCAGTGGGGTCCTCCTTGTCCCTGGGTGTGTCCCAGACCCCCAGTGGGATCCTCCTTGTCCCTGGGTGTGTCCCAGACCCCCAGTGGTGTCCTCCTTGTCCCTGGGTGTGTCCCAGACCCCCAGTGGGATCCTCCTTGTCCCTGGGTGTGTCCCAGACCCCCAGTGGGATCCTCCTTGTCCCTGAGTGTGTCCCAGACCCCCAGTTGGGTCCTCCTTGTCCCTGGGTGTGTCCCAGACCCTCAGTGGGGTCCCCCTTGCCCATGGGCTGTGTTCCAGCCCCCAGCAGAGGCCTGAGGTGGACACTACCTGTACCTGTGTGCACTCTGCTCTTCCCTAGGTGTGCACTCCTAGGGTGCCGCTTGAGGGGTGAGTCAGGCACAGCCAGGGGTTCGCCAGGGGTTCGCCACGATTGACGAATCAGCACAGGGTGGCGGTACACTGCAGCCATCGCCAGACTTACCGTGCTCACACTTTGGGGCTATTTTAAGACCAATATTGTGACAGTCAATCTGATACTGGAGGTGGCTACTAAGTGACTGGCAGTGGGCAGGTATGCAGCAGGGACACCTGGGACAAAGGGACAGGTCACCTCCCAGGAGGACAGCACAGGCATCATCAAGTATGCAGAGCAGCGTGGACTAGAGACTCGTGTTCAGTTTTGGGGATGGGGGCTGTACTTCTACCTGAAGGGAGGCCAGAGAGAAGGATGTGCTTCAACCAAGACCAGGAATTGATAAAGCCACATTTCAAAGAAGGATAGATTTCCTAAGATCCTTGAGGTGGACCCAATGCATTATAATGACAACGGTCATAGCACTATCAGTGTGCCCCAGGAGCCACATAGATTCTGTGCCACACAACAGCTACCCGTCTATGTCCCCACCTAGTTACTTTCCCCAAGGGTGTACAATTCCCTGTAAGTCGAAAGAGAGCTCCAAGAGGGACTTTCTGCACTGTGTGGCAGGTGAGTGGCAGGTGTGTGACAGGTGTGTAGCATGTGAGGAGAGGCAGGTGAGTGGCAGGTGAGTGGTAGGTGAGTGGCAGGTGAGGAGTGGTAGGTGAGTGGCAGGTGAGGAGTGGCAGGTGAGGAGTGGTAGGTGAATGGCAGGTGAGGAGTGGTAGGTGAATGGCAGGTGAGGAGTGGCAGGTGAGTGGCAGGTGAGGAGTGGTAGGTGAATGGCAGGTGAGGAGTGGTAGGTGAATGGCAGGTGAGTGGCAGGTGAGTGGCAGGTGAGTGGCAGGTGAGGAGTGGCAGGTGAGTGGCAGGTGAGGAGTGGCAGGTGTGTGGCAGGTGAGGAGTGGCAGGTGAGTGGTAGGTGAGTGGCAGGTGAGTGGCAGGTGAGGAGTGGCAGGTAAGTGGTAGGTGAGTGGTAGGTGAGTGGCAGGTGAGTGGCAGGTGAGGAGTGGCCGGTAAGTGGCAGGTGGGGAGTGGCAGGTGAGTGGCAGGTGAGTGGCAGGTGAGGAGTGGCAGGTGAGTGGCAGGTGAGGACTGGCAGGTGAGTGGCAGGTGAGGAGTGGCAGGTGAGGAGTGGCAGGTGAGTGGTAGGTGAGGAGTGGCAGGTGAGTGGTAGGTGAGTGGCAGGTGAGGAGTGGCAGGTGAGTGGCAGGTGAGTGGTAGGTGAGTGGCAGGTGAGTGGCAGGTGAGGAGTGGCAGGTGAGTGGTAGGTGAGTGGTAAGTGAGTGGCAGGTGAGTGGCAGGTGAGGAGTGGCAGGTGAGTGGCAGGTGAGTGGCAGGTGAGGAGTGGCAGGTGAGTGGCAGGTGAGGAGTGGCAGGTGAGTGGCAGGTGAGTGGCAGGTGAGTGGCAGGTGAGGAGTGGCAGGTGAGTGGCAGGTGAGGAGTGGCAGGTGAGTGGCAGGTGAGTGGCAGGTGAGGAGTGGCAGGTGAGTGGCAGGTGAGTGGCAGGTGAGTGGCAGGTGAGGAGTGGCAGGTGAGTGGTAGGTGAGTGGTAAGTGAGTGGCAGGTGAGTGGCAGGTGAGGAGTGGCAGGTGAGTGGCAGGTGAGTGGCAGGTGTGTGGCAGGTGAGTGGCAGGTCTGGATCCAACTGGCCCTGGCCAGTAGCAGGGGACTTGGGCAGCTGGGAGAGGTCAGCCAGGCGGTCAACAGCATAGGAGCCTCGCTGTGGAGAGCAGTGGGCGCTGCTCCGTGGGAGTGACGTCCCCACTGAGGGCAGGGACAGAATGCTCATCCCTCCACCAGGACGGAGCCTGGATCTTGCCAGGAACTGCACGAGGTCGTGACCTTTCCGCCAGTCTGCCTGAGCTGCGCTGTGGTGGGTCACCACGTTCTGCTCCCGCATTTGGTCAACACACCGTTCATTTTATGGATATTTTTGGAAGTTTTAGTATATTTTTCCACACTTAAAATAATTTGAGGTAAAATTCACACAACATGGAATTGCCCATTTTCTGTGAGTCCATAGAGGGTCTACCCAGCCGTGACCCTCCCCTCGCCCCATAGAGGGTCTACCCAGCTGTGACCACTCCTCTCGCCCCAGAGAGCCCGTCTCTCTCAGCAGCTGGTCCTCTTTCCCTGCTGTCCCTACATTTTGGAAACCACTAACCTACTTTCTGTCCTAGAAAGTGACGCACCTGCACCCATGGCGTGACCCAGCCAGTGGCCTTTTGTGTCTGGTGGAGTTCACTCGGCCCGCGCCAGGGGTCCAGTACTTCCGTTATTCCTGTGGCTGAGTGGCCACCCTGGCGTGGCGGTGCTGCGTCGATTCACTCATCCGTTGATGGACACTCTGCTATGAACATCTGCGTGCAAACGCGTTGGATGCTGGTCTCGGATTCTTTGGAGTACGTACCCAGGAGCGGGAGAGGGGCTGGTAGAGTACTTGCCTACCAGGTGCAAGACCCCAGGTTTCAGCCCCAGCACCAAATTATCAATCAATCAATCAATCAATCAAGTGAAATCGAGAGGCAGGGACCAGCAAGTAAGGACACATCAGAGCCGGAGCTCTGCCAGGAGGAAGAGGAGTGGCCCCTGATGGCCTCGACGAGGGATGGGAGTCCACAGGGACTCAGAGGTGCCGCGGTCATGGCTTTGAAGACGGAGGGGGACCTCTGAGCCGAGGACTCTAGGGACCTCCAGAGCTGGGCCCCAAGCAGCAGAAGGAAACAGGGGCTTGGCCCTACAATCTCGGGCACGGAAGCCCAGGGCCTGCAGAGCCTCGTGATCAGGGCCTAGGACGCGTGACCTGCTGCAGGGAGGTGAGAGGAGGGCCCTGAGAGGCTGGACAGGCATCAGTGTGTGGGAAGAGCGAGGGCACAGCCCCCGTGGGACCCCGGCTGGACCACAGCAGGCGGAGCTCTCAGAATCACCAACGATTCTTGGCAAATGAGGTTTCTCATGATGATCTTCAGGAGAAAAAGTTCTAGGGTCAGATACATGCGGGGAGTGCTTTCTGTTGTACGTTCCTTTCTTCTTGAGTATTCTTGGCACCTGTTAGCTGTGGAGGCTCCTCTTGGGGATCCCCCACCCTTTAGTTATCAACACCTCTGAGATGTTGAACGCAGCATTTCCTGAAAACATGGGACCCCAGAACATTCATTTCTGTCTCCCCAGATACCTGTTGACTCCAGCAGAAACAGCCTGCACCCCACTGGTCCACACTGTGACTCGCAGGCCTGCGGTCCAGCGGCTGGCACAAGCGACGGCACTAGGAGGCAGTGGACCTGGCACGTCACTCATGTGACTAGTAAGTGCCGGAGACACGTGTCAACACAGACGGTGTGAGAGCCATGCTTGTTGCCATGTACAATCTGACGAGGTTGTTGGCTTGCTCTGTTTTTCTGAAATTTGGAATGTGTTTAGGACACAGATCCACAGATGTGCTTTTCCGTAAAGGGCCCAGGCAGTGCATATTTTAGACACTGGGGACCAGAGGGTCTCGGCTGCCAGGGCCACCTTGCCCCGTAGTGTGCGAGCAGCCGAGAGTCCACGGTGGAAGGCACGGTGGGTCCAACAAAAGCTCCCACTCTGTCATTTTCGCCTGTCACAGTTTTCTTCTGTCTTTTCCCCCAACCACTTAAAAATATAAAAGCCACAAAAATAAAAGGCAAAATAAAAATATAAGAGCTGCTCCTGGCATGGGCCCTCGCCCGCCGGCAGATGGGCAGGACTCGCCTGCGTAAGCAGATGACTGGCAGCGGGAGAAGCAGCTCCTTGGCCGGCGGCTGGTGGCGTGGGCGCCAGTCTGCAGCTGCCAGCTCAGCTGGAGGGCATGTGTGGGCAGCTGGCTTTGCCCCTGCAGCCTGGAAGAGGTGAAAGACCAGACTGCTGTCCACCCTGGAAGGAGGACATCAGCCCAGTCCCGGCCCCACCATGTGCTGCCTGGAGCCGTTTCTGAAGATGTCCCCGGTGTTTCTGCTCCTCCTGGGCCTCGCGCAAGCCTGCATCCCTCGAGAGGGTAATGGTCCCCGGGCATCTTGGGCTGGGTTCAGACAGGCCCCGAGGCCTCACAGATGCCCCTTGTCCAGGCCTAGGCGTCGGGTTTCCTCTTCCCTTGGAGGAGGTGGCCGGGTGGGCGAGTCCCCGTTTGCTGGCCCAGCCTTGGAGACGCGCACGCCGGTGTCTGCGTCCTGGTCCTTACTGATGGCTTCTTGCACTCACTCTCCTCATCCCACTAGTGGGTCATAGGGTCCCCAGTTCCCAGGACTGCTCGCGCCGTTGAAGAGGTTGCTGTTGTGTAGATGCAGGACTTGACATCCCCACAGAGAGAGGATCCAGTGAGACTCCGGCCCCTGCGATGTGCGGACACCGGAGAGCATGCTGGGAAGGGACTCCCTCCTCAAGTGCTCGTGCCACTCCTGGCTTGCTCCACATGCTCAGGGCTGGGGACCCAGAGGTGTCCTTCTGGGATCCCCATGCTAGGCCAGCAAACGCGCCCTGACTGGGGACCCAGAGAAGGTCTGTCCAAGACCCCAGTGAGGCGCAGGGCTAGCAGCTGAAGAGTCAGGAGACTGTCCAGGCAGGCAGAGCTGCGCGTGCAAAGGCCCTGGGGCAGAAGGCCCCGAGGAAGGTGGACAGATGGAGGAGGAGGTGGGGGACAGTAACAAGAAGGGAGAGGGCCTGGCAGGGGGTCTGAGGGCTTCTGAATGTCTTCCTCAGGGTGAAAGGAAGTGTCTCACACTACTAGGAAGGGAGTGCGGCATGTGTGTGTGTGTGTGTGTGTGTGTGTGTGTGTGTGAGAGAGAGTGAGAGAGAGAGAGAGAGAGAGAGACAATCAGCTTTTCCCCAGGGTGAGGAATGGTTTGGGTGGGAATCAGAGTAGAAGCAAAGTCACAAATTCAGACATGTCAGTCACCAGGAGGAGAGCAGCATGAGCAGGTGACAGACGTGGAGGAGCAGGAGTGGGGACCCGGTGCTGGAAGTCAGGGAATAAGGAGCAAGGGCCCCCCGTTTCCCTTCTGTGATCAAGGCGGCCCCTGACAGGCAGGAGGGCGCTGCCGAGCACGGTGCCACCCCGGGTTCCCGAATTCCCTCACCTGCTTCCTCCAGCGTCACTCCTTCCTACCGCAGCCCCGCAGCACACGAGAGCCACACCACACAGAGCTGAGGCCCAAAGACAGATCGCACTCAAATGTCTCCCCTTTCCCTAATGGACGGCCTCTCCTGGAGGATCGGCCGGGGTCCTCTTAGCGCTTCCTCACACGGGGCCACGGGCTCCAGGCTAACACTCGGGCTTGGGCCCCCAGTCTCCCTTGTCTCTTTTGAGCTCAGGACATCTGGACAGCTCTGGTCAGTTGTCCTCGGAAGGTCTCTCAACCCGGGTTTGTCTCAAGTTCTCCCTCGATGGGACTGAGGCCAGGCACTTGGGACAGGAGTGCCACAGATGTGGGTCTCACGGTGCTGCTGGGTCTCACTGCGCATGTTGACTCTGGCACGTTGGTGGAGCTGCTCTGCCAGCCTCTCGTTACCGGTTCTCCGTGGTGGGCACCACGTCTCGGGGGGTACCTGGAGAATATGTAGATGTCCTGCTTCTCCTCCACGTTGGCCCACTGGTTTCAGCATCCATCCGTGCATTTCGCCTGCAGATGGGATCACTGTAGTGTTCCTCCAAGGGCGATTTTCCTGTCCCCCTTGTTCCTTTCACATGCATTAATGGAATTTCTCTGTAAGGAAGTGCTGACCCTTCTCCCTCATTCACTTCTTTTTCCTTCAAGTTTTTGTATCCGTGTGAACTCATGGGTATCTACTGCATCAATAGATGCATTTTGAGGGCAGCAGAGTGATGACCAGAAACTCCCTCTGGGCTTGCTGAGTCTGAAGTGTCGGCAGATGACCGAGACATTCACGGACTCCAGGTTCCATGAGCACAGGGCTTGGGAAGTGTTATTTACTCCTGCCCTCACAGCTTTCCTCCCATCAGATTTGCAAAGGCCCACAGAGCAGGGGCTGTGTCTGATGTTTCTGTGTCTCTAGCAGGAGGTACAGACCAGCGTCTGGAGAGTAGACCAAGGGAATGTTGGATGGTCGGATGGATGGTTGGGTGGATGGTTGGGCGGATGGTTGGGCAGATGGTTGGGCGGATGGTTGGGTGGATGGTTGGGTGGATAGTTGGGTGGATAGTTGGGTGGATGGTTGGGTGAATGGTTGGTGGATGGTTGGGTGGATGGTTGGGCGGATGGTTGGGCAGATGGTTGGGTGGATGGCTGGGTGGATGGTTGGGCGGATGGTTGGGTGGATGGTCGGATGGAGGTTGATGGATGATGGATAGGCAGACAATGGATAGGTAGAGGGATAGACAACAGACAGACGGATGGATAGATGGGTGAATGAGGGTTGGGTGGATGGAGAGATGGGTGGCAGGTAGACGGATGGATGGGCAGACAGATGACCTGGGTAGCTTCATTGATACAAAGAATGGATGAATCATCTTTCCTCCAGGGACACACCTGCTCTAGTCTTCTTGGTTACTGTCGTGATCTGAGCCTAATGCTTACTTTTCTCCCTGCTCCCTGCTTCTGATCCTGTTGGAATCCGAATGGCTGACACTTTCACCCCCAGTCGCAATTGAAGAAAAAAGTAAGAACTGTGATACCCTCAGCTCTCTATCCCCACAGCTAGCACCTCTTGACTCCCTTGGATCTGGAGATGCCCCTGGGAACTCTGGGGAAGAGGGGCCCCCGACTCTAGCTGGATTATGGTCTAGGGGGCCTCTGAACATTTAAAATTTAGTAAGAACCCCAAAGAGCTTATTTTTCTAGTTTGGGTGATCTTTATTGATGTTTACTTTATTATAAACTAAACTAAACGTTCCTAATTAAAAATATTTATTTGCAAATGGCCAATAGCACAGGGAAGATGCCCCACATTGTTAGTCACCAGGAAAATGCAAGTAAAACCACAGCAAGATTCCCGTAGACACCCTCAGATGACGCATTACAAAAGAGGGACGGAGGGCAGGTGATGTGGCTCAGTTGGTAGAGTGCTTGCCTCACATGCACAAGGCCCTGGGTTCAATCCCCAGCACCAAAAAAGAGAGGGATGGTAACAAGTGCTGGCCAGGACTCAGGAGGAATCAGAGCTCTCCTCTTTCCCCTCTGTGGAGGAGAGCCCTGCTCCTGAAAATGCTAAACATTGAGTCACACACAATTCCACTATTTTTTTTCTTGTGGTGCTGGGGATTGAACCCAGGGCCTTGTGCATACGAAGCGAACACTCTACAAATTGAGCTATATCCCCCCAGCCCTGGCAATTTTACTTCTAAGTACATGCCCGAAAGAAATCAAAATAGGAGTCTACACAGGCACTTGAGCATAGATATTCATAGATGCTCTCTTCATAATAGTCAAAAAGTGGAAGTAGCCAAGTGACCTTTAACTAATGAGTGGCAAACACAAGGGGGTCTGTGCGTACGGTGGATTACTGTTTAGCCGACCGTGGAATATTATTCAGCCGTAAAAACAAAGAGCCAACAGATTGCTGCAGCATAAATGAACCTCCAGAACCTCCTGCTCAGAGGAAGTGCCTGTCGTTTTCAGTTGTCTGAATCCACTGATATGTGACACCCCGAGAGGCAGATCCATAAAGACAGAAGTGTGGTGGTGGTTGCCAGGGGCTGGGCGTAGAATTGGGGGTGATGCCAGACACGGTGGCGCACGCCTGTAATCCCAGCGGCTTGGGAGTCTGAGCAAGAGGATCATGAGTTCAAAACCCCTCTCAGCAACTTAGTGAGGCCCGAAGCAACTCAGTGTCGGGTTGGGGCTCAGTGGTTAAGCACCCCTGGGTTCAGTTCCCAGTACAAAAAAAAAAGAATTGGGGGGTGATGATTATGGGGTGTAGGGTCTATTTTTGAGGTGATGAAATGCACCAAAATTGATGTGATGAATGCATGCACAAATCTAATCTGGAAAATACAGAAATGGGTGAATGGTACGGTATGCCGATCACACCTCCATACAGCTATAGCTTGCATGCTTATTACTTCATTAAAAATAAGGATAAAAACACACACAACATATTAACATAAAATATTTTAATGAAATGACTTTTTTCCTAAGCCAAGCCAATCTGGTGGGAGGAGGGGGGTCGCTCTCCCCGTTGCGAACTCCTTTAAGGTCTGGCTGACAGGAGCTGAGGTCTCACTTCTGGCTTCTGGGTCCCCTCTGTTGTGACGCTCTGTTTTGGTTGAAGCCCAATCTCCCCGACAGGGAGGTGGGAAAGGGAGGATCATGACCTTTTGGGCCGTCGGGGACTCTCCAGAGGACAGATCAGCAGCCCAGAGCGGGAGGGGCCTCTAGGGAGAAGGGCTTGCTCAGTCCCGTAGAAGTCCCGTATGGGCCAGGTGCAAGCCGGGCAGCCAGGGGCGTTGCTCTTGTGGCTGTCCCAGTTCCAAACCCCCGGAACCGGGAACACTGATGGGGAATCTCACTTTAAGGCCAAAGACCCAGGGGCCTGGGGGACATTGGTCTAAGACCTGGAGTCCCACAGGTGTCACAGAACCTGGAGCTGGACGTCCAGAGACAGGAGGAGATGGGCGTCCGAGTGCGGGAGCAGGGCCGGGGCCTGGCCTCCTCTACCTCTGTGATCCCTAGAATGGAGCCCAGCAGGCCCAGAGCAGACCTCCCTGCTCAGTCCAGCCCTCATGCCAGTCCCCTCCAGAGACCCCCTCACACATGCACCGGGGCAGCCTGGCCATTCTCGCACAAGACAGGCACCAGGCTTCCCTTCAGAAAAGGGAGTGGCGCGCTGAGATGGATGCCGCAAGGACTGAGGAAGCATCCCGCCAGCCACCGGGGCACCCCCAGCCCAGTCAGTGAGACGCGCCAGATCAGCCATGGCCCCTGGAAGGCCCCAGGCCCCGGTGGTCCCTGGATGGGACTTTGAGAAGAGTGTCTTTCTCTCCCACCCCTGCAAGCCTGCAGACTTCCAGAGGACAGGGACTGGTGCATCTGTTCCTGAGGCCTAGGACAGTTCCTACAGAAAGGGCTGTCCAAACTGAGAGTGTTGGCAAACACGGACGAATGCTATGCCCCAGACCAAAGGAAGAAGCGGAGGGCCGGGGCCCGCTCCAGGCACCCAGCGTGTCCTGAGGGTTAAACGTGGAATGCAACTTAGCTTTCAAACTAGTGCTGTCCCCAAGGAGCCCGAGGCTGTCAGCGCTCCGGATCCTACACCGTCACTCACCTGGGACGTCCCAGAGCATCCAGGCCCCGCCCAGCCCTGTCAACCCACAGGCCTCAGGTGACAGTCTGGACCCTTTCACTGAGAAGCTCGCCTCTCGGTTTGGAAAAACCTGAATAAAGGCAAACTCCTCAGGGGTCACACTTCAGTCTCTTCGCAGTGCACCGTTTTAATTGTTTGATTTTTATTTTATGTTAAATTACTAACGTATTAATATCTAGATTAGTTATATAGATTACCATTTGCATTAACATTTAATAATATTTGAATCAATAATTAAATATTTAAGATATTATGCTGTTTTAACCTAAAATATTTTACTTTCACTTAATATATAAGATTTCCAGGGGGCTGGGGTCGTAGCTCAGTGGCAGAGGGCTGGCCTAGCAAGTGTGAGGCACTGGGTTCGATCCTCAGCGCCACATGAAAATAAATAAAACCAAGGTAATGTGTCCATCTACAACTAAGAATTTAAAAATAATAAGATTTCCAGCATTTTAAAAGTTCTCCAGATTCTACTATAAAAATCTCCTTCCCTACCTATTGCCCAGTTCTCCTTCCTGAAGGAACACAATATTCTTTTTTTTTTTTTTTAATTTTTGCTTGATACCAGAGATTGAATCCAGGGGCACTTAACACATCCCCAACCCACTGTTTTTATTATTATTATCATTTTATTTTGAGACAGGGTCTCACTACGTTGCTGAGGCTGGCCTTGAACTTGCCATCCCCCTGCCTCAACTCCTGAGCTGCTGGGGAAACAGGTGTGTGCCACCACACCCAGTTAATCCCAGTTCCTTGAAGATCCTTCAGAGACGTGTGCTGGCACGCTCCAGGTCTCTGTGTCTGTTTTACCTAACAGTCAGTAAGTCGCACAGGCGGCTCTGCGTGGGCCTGCGTCCTCCACCTGCAGTGCCCCCTGAACACTGCCCCGGCAGTTGGCTGTGTGGTCTTTCTCGAGTCATGTCCACTCTTTTATCTAAGCAGTCACTCACTGGTGGGCACCCGGGGTGCTTCCAGGAGTTTGCTCTTTTAATCAAGGCAGGAACTCATCCTGTGTGAGGTCAGACCCGTGGGAGACACTCAAATCTATGACCATATATCGTAGGCATCCGTAGAATCACGTCAATGTATGCAGTAGTCCCTCGGCATCCAGGACCCTCCCGCCCCGACTACCCAAGGACACCTCAATCTGGATGTTCAGATCCCATGTAAACGGGGGGGTGGGATCTGCCTCTAACCTACTCACCTATCCATCCCTAGATTTCCTATTGAACCTAGTACACTGTAAACACTTGATGCCTGCGTAGTGTGTTGTTGAGGAGGGAGTGAAGAGTGGGGAATGTCGCACATATGCAGGTTTGTCCAGTAGCGGGGACTGAACCCAGGATGCTTGATCAGAGAACTACATTCCCAGCACGTTTTACTTTTGATTTTTTTTTGTGGGGGGTAGTACTGGGGATTAAACTCAGGGGGAACTCAACCACTGAGCCGCATCCCCAGCCCTATTTTGTATTTTATTTAGAGACAGGGTCTCACTGAGTTGCTTAGTGTCTCACTCTTGCTGAGGCTGGCTTTGAACTCACGATCCTCCTGCCTCAGCCTCCAGAGTCTCTGGGATTACAGGTGTGCACCACCTTGCCAAGCTGCAAATGCAACTTAATATATATATTAAATATATTTTATATATTTGTACACACACACACACATTTCTGTCTGTTGTGGGTTGAATCCTTGGGTGCAGACCTGCGGGTTTGAGGGCTTACCGAGTACGTGTAGGATTAGATACAGATCTGGGCTCACCTATCACACGAGACGCTAGTTACCTATTAGGCCCCAGGCTGTGGGTATATGTACAGAAGTGGCCTGTGAAGCCCATTTCTAACTGTCCAACTAAGGGCTCTCAGCAGGGCTCGGAGGTGCTCGCCTGTAATGCCAGCAGCTTGGGAGGCTGAGGTAGGAGGACCAACCTCGGCCATTTAGGGAGGTGCTAAGCAACTCAGTGAGACTCGGCCTCTAAATAAACACCAAAAAGGGCTGTGGGTGTGGCTCACTGGTTCAGGGCTCCTGAGTAGCCTAGGCCACACGTCCTCGGAGGGCGGAGGGCTGCCTGGCATTAATTGACCCTCTCTCCTCCTGCCTTTGTTTTCCGCTGACCCCGACCTCTGACTCCGTCGTCCTTCAGTCAAACGTGAGTCACTTCTCCCTCCCCATGTGCGTCAGGGTCCTTGGCCCACAGGGGGGGACCAGGGAAGCTGCACCAGGGCCTGACGCCCCACCCAGGGCAGGTGGGCACACCAGAACCCCCTGGGGGGCCTGGTGGGACCACAGGACGGACCCCCGTGTGCCCCGGGCCTCGTGGGAGGCTGGGTGTGTGCGAGACGGCAGGAGAACCCGGGGTTGCTGATGGCACCCCCGTGTCCACTGTGCAGCGGGCTAGATGTGAGTGGCCACAGGTGGGTGAGAGTAGCCCTGCAGGGTGCACACACCTCCCTCCTTTGCCAGAGTTACCGTCCTGGCCTCCAGCTGAGAAGTGGAGGTGACAGGTTCCCAGCTGCACCCTGGGGTTTCTGAGGTCTGGGACAAAGGGACCCTTGGGAGGGGCCGCCACGCCCCCGCGTCCCAGTAACTTATCTGCCTCAGGGCGGGTGGGGGGCAGTGAGGAGCTGGGTGTTAATTCATCTCACATTCTCTCCAAACCTTGGTTGGCAAAACGATCCCGCTGCCCGCTGCCCGCTGCCCGCTGCTGGACGTCCACAGTGCTGAAAGGTGAGGTTCTCCCTCCCCTCAGTCCTCACAGCCCTGACCCAGCAGAGGTGGCCTCTGTGGGCCTCCACCCAGCTCTCCTTCTCCGGGTGTCCACTGCCCACTTCTGGGGCGGGAACCGAGGAGCAGGAGCTACCCCTGACAGAGAGGAGCGCCGTCCCTCCCCCTGAAGCAGGAGCGTCCCCGTGCCAGCTGCAGCGTGCGCTGTGACCCGACAGGAAGCCCCTGGGCTGGGGGCTGATTTGGCCTGCCCGAGAGCTGACCTTGGTGCACACTGATGTCCATCTCCGCCTCCTGAGGTCGGGTAGAACAGCGGCCACCAGCACTGTGGGAAGTCCCCACGGACGTGGTCAGAGCAAGTCAGTGACCACACCTGGGGACTGGTTCACAATTTTGCAAGGCGAGAGGCCAAGTCAGGAAGCCAGATGAGGACCCTCAATGACGGGGGCAAAGGTTCAGCTCTGAGCACCTCTGTGCCACCTTCCTAGCTGGGCAGCCTTGGAGAGGCGACCTCACCTCTCTGGGCCTTCACAGGACTAAATGCTGCTTACAGATGTGAAACCCGTTCACCAAACCCAGGAATCCAGGACTAAGCTCTCCCTGCTCTGCCCTCCGTACCACACGTGCCCACGCACACTCATACACACTCACCCTCACACACACACTTACACACTCACACAGAGACACACACACTCTCACCCTCACACACACACACTCACCCTCACACACATACACGCACACTCTCACACACACTCACACTCATACACTCTCACACACACTAACACACACACTCTCACACTCACACACATACACACACTCACACATACACACTCACATACTCACACACAATCTTACACACTCTCTCACACACTCACACTCACATATACACACTCACACACACACTCTCTCACTCTCACATACGCACTCAGACACACACACACTCTCACCCTCACACACTCACACACACACTCACCCTCACACAATACACGCACACTCTCACACACACACACTCACACTCATACACTCTCACACTCACTCACACACTAACACACACTCTCACACTCACACAAATACACACTCATACACACTCACATACACACAATCTTACACACTCACATACTCACATATACACTCTCACACACACACAGTCTCACACTCACACACATACACACACTCTCACACAAACTCTCATGCTCACACATACACACACTAACACACACACTCACACACTCTCTCTCACACACACTCACACACTCACACACACACTCACACACACACTCATACACTCACATTCACATACACACACTCACACACACTCTCACATACACACACTCACATACTCACACACATAATCACACGCACACAACACACTCTCTCACATACTCACACACACTCTCACACACACTCTCACACTCACACACATAATCACACACACTCTCACACACATAATCACACACACTCTCACACACACACACTCATACACTCACATTCACATACACACACATACACACACTCACATACTCACACACATACACACACAACACACTCTCTCACACACACACTCACATACTCACACACACTCTCTCACACACACTCTCACACTCACACACATAATCACACACACTCTCACACACATAATCGCACACACTCTCACACACACACTCACACTCATACACTTTCACACTCACACACATACACACACTCATACACTCACATTCACATACTCACATACACTCTCACATACACTCTCACACACACACTCACACACACTCACACACACACTCATACACTCACATTCACATACTCACACACACTCACACACACATACTCACATACTCACACACTCTCTCTCACACACACACACACACTCACATACACACACTCTCACGCTCACACACATACACACACACTCATACACTCACATTCACATACTCACACACACTCTCACACAGTCCCTCTCACACACACTCTCACACTCACACACTTACTTACACACACTAACACTCACATACTCACACACACACTCACACTCACACTCACACACACTCTCTCACACACACACTCACACTCACACACGTACTCACACACACTAACACTCACATACTCACACACACACTCACACTCACACACTCTCACACTCACACACATACACACACACACACACCACTACTGGGAACGCACTGGTGGCTGCCGTCACCACTCACCTGTGCCTCTGGTGTTGGCCTTGTCACCTTGGCTGGGCGAGGTGCTCGGCACACCCCCGACTGTCACCACACTCAGTGGGAGTGGGGGGCCCACTTTGCAGGGCTCAGAGTTGGTGACCCTCCCGTGACCACCAGGTGGTGAAAGGCGCGGCTGGGGACCCAGCCCTCGGCCGTGCACCACTCCTGACCGCGGAGGGCACAGACTGCAGGGCACCCAGGTGGCCAGGAGGATGCTTTGTGGAAGAGGAGGTGGACCTAGGCGGAGGAGGGGGAGGTCTGCGTGTGGGTGTCACCGAGAGCTCTGTGTCCCCACTGGCAGTGCAGGGACAATGCTCTGGTCCCTGCGGCCGCGGTGGGGCAGCGGAGCCTCCCTCTGGAGCCAGGAGTGCTCCTCCTTCCCTGCCCAGCCAGGCTGCAGCGACCAGGCCTGCCTTCCAGCCCCTCCGGCCCGCTGAGCCCCTGCCGGAGGCCGGCCTGGTCCCACTGCCCAGGGTGGCTGCCTGGGTCCACTCCCAGCCCTTCCCCGCCCAGCGTCTCATCTCCTTTTCTTCTCTCTGGTGCGACTTGGTCTCTGCGACCCTTGGGCCCAACGTTCTGCTGCCGTGTCTGTGACGCCCGTGACGCCCCGCGCTGCTCCTGGATGGGCGGCTCTCAGGGATCGTAGGTAGGTACCTGCCACACACGGCACCTGGCCGGGGACTTCTGAACTCTGTGCCTGCCCTCACGCTGGGGCCACAGAAGCCCGGACACAGTAGGTTCACACTTCAGCAGCTCAGCCCTGGTGGAACTGACAGGTGACACAAGCCTCAAGGGACATTTCAGTCACCACGGGCCCCACCTAGGCAGTGGTCCCAGGTCACAGTGCGGTGATGCCAGAGCCCCTGAGGCATGAGCTACACTCTGTGGCACTGCACCGCGGAGATCACCTCACCCGGGTCCAGAGGGAACTTCAGAGGCCAGGGCCCCTGCAGAGGACAAGGGCCGGTGGCAGTGTGCGGAGGCCCTAAGCGTGGCCACACTTCCTGGGAGGAGAGGTGCTGAGTCGGCAGGGCGGGGGACCCCTGTGGGCCTCTCCCCTGCGGGCCGCCCCCTGCAGGCCTCTCCCCTGCAGGCCTCCCCCTGCGGGCCTCTCCCCTGGGGGCCTTCCCCTTCTGGCCTCTCCCCTGCGGGCCTCCCCCTGGGCCTCTCCCCTGCGGGCCTCCCCCTGCGGCCTCTCCCCTGCAGGCCTCCCCTGGGCCTCTCCCCTGCGGGCCTCCCCTGGGCCTCTCCCCTGTAGGTGCTCATGACCCTCCTCTCTCCTCCCTCAGGTCTGATGAGCAGGCTCTCCCCGGATGGTGAGTGGGGGTCCCCCGCTGGCCCTGGCCCTTCTCCCTCCCTCCACAGTGCTACACTCCCTGGGCCCCGGGCTCTGGATGTACCGGCTGCAGGTTCTGTCTACTGGAGTTTGAGTGAACTGGCCCCTTCCTTGCCTCAGGAGGCACAGCCGGAGTCTGACCGAGTCAGCACCATCCCGCCGCTTTCCCTGAGTTTTAGAAATAGGATATGCACATGGGGAAAGTCCAGGGAACGCAAAGTAAGAGCCAGGCCATCTGCTTCGTCTCCTGCCCAGTTCTGAGGACCAGCGGCAACACGGTCACCTGTGTCCTGTGTGTTCTTACAAAAGCACCACACAGGAGCTTTGCTCTGCAAGTTAGAAATGGTAGTGCGTCTTCCCTCCTTCTCTCCCACACCTGGCCGTGCGGTCACACCTGAGGAAGGGCCCTCTGGTCAGTTTCGTCCTGTTTTTACTCAGGGTTGTGTCTCACTGCCGTCACAAGCCCTGCTGCAACGAGCATTGCATGGCTTCTCGGGCTTTGCAAGCTCCATTCTGTTCAGTCCCTCAAAGGGGAACGGTGCAAGCAGGGGCGCGTGCAGGTCAAGCCTGGACAAGGTGCACAGACCCGCACCCCACAAACAGCCTGGAGGAGCGCCGCTCACGCCCAGGGTGACACCTGACTTCTCACATTCCAACATGTGGGGCTGAAGACAGTCGGCCCCCGCGAGCTCTCCCAGTGGACCGAGCCCTGGTTTTCTTTGCCCTCGGTTCTCATCTTTTAAAAGGAAACTTTGCCTCGTTTGAGTAAGTGGACAGCAACAACCACAGGCCGTGAGGAGACAACGCAGGCTAAGCAGGTGAGAGCCGAGCGCTGCTACCTGGACGCCGCTCTCTGCCGCGGGTTCTCCTGGGCAGCGAGGTTAGCCAGCGCCAGGGGCTCAAGACCAGTGGGCTCCGAAGAGGCTCGGCTTGTGCTACAAGATGCTCGGGGAGTTAGAGCCCAGTCTGCACCTATCACCAGGAGACTTGTTGGTCTGCGGCCATCACCAGGCGCCTCCTGTGGGTCCTTCGCACACCTGGAGTCTTGGCCCAGCGCCCTCGTCCACTAGCAGCCCAGCGAGGAGGACCTGCCTTGGCCCCTGCCCAGCAGAGTGGCAGCGCTCACTGCACAGGTGGGCACACAGGACCATGAAATGTCAGAGGACGGCGTCCCCTCTCCGCTCCTGTGGCTCCGCTGCTCCTCAGAGCCAGTGGCTCTTGGTTCTCCCCACCCTGGGGGCAAGACAGCTGTGCTCGGCTTGCTGTCTCTGCAGGGGAGTAGGAGGCGCCCTCTCGGCTCCCTGGACAGGTGTGCACCTGCAGTGGAGGAGCTCGGTGAGGATCCGAGCCTCAGGAGGGGCCAGCTCACCCCTGCTCTCCTCCTGTCTCCCCCTGCCCGCCCGTGCAGCCGCAGACCCTCCAAGCCACCCCCACAGGGCCCCCAGCCATGACGGCAGCCTCTGTGCCCCTGAACCGCCTGTGGACGGCAGTGCACCTCACCAAGGGCAGCATGTTCTCATCCACACGCAAAGCGCCTACTACGGAGCCAAAGCTCAATCTAATGCAGCCGTTGCCAGGCACCCCAGGCGGAACCCCGGTAGAAGAGCAGCACCCTCTTAGTGCCCCGCAGAGGTCAGCAGAACCAGCCTGGAGCTGGGCTGGAGGAGCCGGAGCCCTCCTGGGGCTGGGGTTCGTTGGCCTCACTTACAGGAGGGGAATCTGAGGCCTGGGAAGAAGCAGAGCATCAGAGACAAAGGAGCAACTAGGAAGCATTCATGGAGCGCCCTGAGGGAGCCGGCGGGTGCTCGCTCTTCAAATGCAGTCTCTGCGGCACCCGAGACGGCAGACGCCTTTGGAACCTGGACCCGCCAGCTTGGCCTCGATTCTGGGACTTCCCGTTTCAGTACCGAAGCCCTCACGTCCTAGGAACCTGTCAATCCTGGGCGAACCAGGACGGTTGGTCTCCACCCATGGTTTGCGCTGCTGATGAGACCAAGGGTTCAGCTGCTGGCGCTCACCAGCTAGCAAGCAGCAGGGCCACGCCCAGCTCACGTGCACATGCTCAGAGTCCCCTGCCTCCCCGAGGGACTCCCTGAGACGCCCGCCTGTCCGGGCACTCAGCTGAACCCCAGGTCCTTTTCCATCCTTCAGACTCTGGACTCCTTCCCAGCCAGGACCGTGCCCACACGACAGCCCTCTGTCCTGGACCCTTTGCTCCTTCTCCTCCCAAATCCTTTTGCCCCACTAACCCCTGCTCATCTTTCAGGTCTCAGACACATCAGCCCCTCCAAGATGCTTCCCCTGGCTCCCCCACAAGGTCAGCACCGGCACCCACAGGCTCCTCAGCCCTGAGGTCGGCCCACAGCTCCCCCTGACCTGTCCCCCGCTTCACAGTACCTCTGTCACCTGCGCCTCGGAGGAGACTGCACCCCGGGCCTGTGCCCATCGCCCTCGCTGCGCTGTGCCTCACCTTGCCCTGCCTGCACGGGGCACTCCCCGTGGCTCTCGGAGGAAGCCACACTCCAGCAGGGCATCTGTCTGCACCGTCAGCCCTGGGGCTCGCTGGCATCTCCAGCCCTGGTCTCCGAGGGGTCGGGACTTGTCAGCCAGTCCAGGGCCTGAGTCCTAACGCCTGTCTCTCTCTCTGCTCTGCATCTCCCCTGGAACCTGGCTGCCTGCCTTCCTGCCTCAGATAGGACAGAAGAAGAAAGTAAGTCCCGGGACAGTGGTGCTCCCCAGCTGGATTCTCACACCCTCTGGGCCTTGAGACCCCTTTGAAAACTTGGGGGAGGCCTGGTGCAGGCCCTGGCATTGGGCCTTGGTCGGGGTCAGGAGAGGAATCACTGTGGTATGTACTCAGCACCCGGCCACCTCTGCGGGATGCAGGGAAGGCGCCCTGAGATAGAGCGGTTGCTGTTTCCCATGGCTGGTTCCAAGTCGCTGCTGGCTTAGATGGCCCAGTCCCCTGAACATCTAGTGGCCATGGCCATTGTGTGCAAGCCAGGGAATAGCTCCGAGGGAAGGCGCTCTCTGAAAGGAGAAGAGGTGACCTGGGGGGCTCATTCAGCGCTGATAGCAGAGCACGAGCCTGTTCACCCTGAAATCTCACCACAGCTCCAATCAGATGGAGCCCAGTCATAAAGCATGGGGCCCCCAAACTAGCTGATCACCCCAAAACTTTTTCCAAAGCCAGGTTCCTTCCTGACTGAAAAGGCTGTTACGGAAGTCCACTGATCTCTGAGCTAGAGCGAGGTCCTCAGGCCTTTGTTTGGGGTGAGGTTCTGGGATCCCAGCTCAGGTCTGAGGGAGGGGGCTCCATTGGTGCCACCCTTCGGGGAGGCTGGGGATGGGGAACATCAGACAGATGTTCAATGTCTCCAGAGCATGCTCTGCACGTTTAAAGGGGCACTGAGGCACAATAAGAGCCCGAGGGGTTCATCTGACAAACAGTAGTTGGTCAGTGGAGCAGCTGCAGGCCAGCTCCACCAGGGACATCAGGGCGGCCTCGGAGGACAGGCCCCAGGCAAGGCCAAGACCTGGCTCAAGGGGGAACACTGCACACGTCCCTGGTCAGGACGACCAGCACCTTGGCCGTTCTGCCTGGCTGATCCTGAGTTCTGCCTTCCTCCAATGTGATGCAGGGTGAGAATCCCGCATCTGGAACACCCGGGGCCAGAAGCATTCCACATCTGACTCTGTTTAAACTTTACCAGTTGAACATCCCCAACCCCAACCCTCCAAAAGCTGAAAAGCTCCCAAATCCCAAACCTCCTGAGCATTGTGCTGGCTCAGGAGGCCCAGCTGCAGCTCCCGGATCTCAGGTGTCGGTGAGGGCGCTCAAGCCGCTCAGGCACCCGCAGGGGACAGCTCCAGGTGCCTCTGTGCCTGGCCTGGAGGGCCACTGTCTGCCCCGGGCTCCCTCTGGCCTGTCCTCCACCCAGCGGAGCTTTAAGGGAAAAATGTGTCTGGCGCAGGAGGAGCGGCCCCAGGCTCTCTCTCTCTCTCTCTCTCTCTCTCTCTCTCTCTCTTCCATGTGACTCCTGGTGACGGTCCCTGCAGTGAAGAGTGAGTGGTTTTCCTTTCCTACCTGGATGTGCTTGGGTCCCGGGAGGAAGGAAGGAGGGAAGAACTCCGGGGGCCCGGACTCGGGCGTCCTGCAGAGGCTGTCCGGGCTGCCCCCAGAGCTGGGAGGAGAGCCCGGGGTGTGTCCTGGAGCGTCCAGCTGCCGAGCTCCCAGAGGCCCCAGATGGGAAACACGGAAGGGGAACCGAGCACGTCCTTCTATTCCTAGGGAACAGAGGAGCGGGAGCCCTCCGCCGGCTTCCCCACCTGCCCCAGCGGGGACCCAAGGCTCCGGGGCTCCCTGATCTCTTTAGGAGGAGCCCGCAGGGAAGCAGGGCACCCGGGAACTCTCTCCTGGGGGGCCGGGCTGCACCCAGCAAGGCCTCCAGCCCTCTGGGGCGCGGGGTGAGACGGGAGGGTGTCTCTGACTCTCTTCTCCTCTCTGCTCTGCACTTCACCGACCTTGCCGGACCCTCCCTCCCTGCCGCGCTCACGGCTCACGGCTCCACAGCACTGAAAGTTCACGTCTCTCCCTCTGCTTTGTCCACCTTCTTATCTCTGGCAGAGAAGTCTCTTAGCCCAGGGACTGGATAGATGACGATATGGCTTTCACCTTCCGAAAGGTGGGGCATCTTATCTGAGGGACCTCCTGGGACGAGGTCTGCAGAGGGCTGGTGGTGACCCTGAAACTGAGGGCTACCTAGGAGTCAGGTCTGTTTCTTCCCCGCCACTTCTTCCCCAGGCAGGCAGTATTTACCCACACTGTCGAAGGCACAGAGAGGTCCAGCAGCCAGACCCGGGTTGCACAGCCCCTTGTGGGGTGGGTAGGAGGCTGGTCTGCCACCACCTCCACTCTCAAGGAGACTCAAGTCTCCTGCACCCTCCTGCCTGGCCCTGCCCCCTTCCTGCTTCTGCCCCGGGGCTGAGGGAGCCCTGGAAGGTGTAGTCTGTGTCCCCGCCTCTTTGCGGCAGGAACGTCCAGGGTCCCCATGCCCCCTGTGGCTCGTGTGACTTTTCCTGGTCCCCTGCGTGGCTGCACCACACCTTACTCACCCAGTCACCCCCCTGAGAGACATCTGGGTCGCTTCTACCTCCCGGCCCACCTTCAAAGCTGTCTACACTCAGCCCAACACGCCATCTGGTCCGAGCCTCGAGCCACCTCCAAACCCCACCTTCATGCAGGAGGGGCTTCAGTCAAACCCAAGAGACCCCAGATGAAAAACAATGCTACACATCCCAGACCTGTCCCAAGTGCTGTGCTTGTCACCTCAAGAGGCCATCCTGTCCTACAAGTGAGGATGTTGCAGCAGAGAGGGAGAGTGACCTACTCAGATCACACAGCAAGGTGCCGATGAGAGTCCAGGCAGCCTGGACCCTGCTCTCTGGTCGCTGTCTCTGCCCACCCGGCTCAATGTGCTCCTAACCGTGATCTGATAATGCTTGAAGCACCTCCTATTAGCAGGTCCCTGCCTGGTTCTTGCACTGGGAGGGTTATTATCACCCTGTTGTTAAGGAGGGTGGAGTTCAGAGTGGGAACAGGAGGGTGTGGCCTCCTGGTGTAGCCCTGCTGCACACCCAGGGCTCTGAGGACTGGGAACTCACTCCACAGCCGAGGGCTCAGCCTCCTGGGGTCTGTGCTGCTGCCCTGCCCAGGTAGCTCCTGCCCCTGGGCCTGGGGGAGAAACAGGATCTGGCCCTTAGTGGAATGGTGGTCGGTGGGGAGGGTTTGCCGCTCTGAGGCGTCTGGATGCCTGGAGACATTTCTGCCAGAACCCAGGAGGTGGCGGGAGGCAGATGGCACCTGGCTGAACCGGGCAGGTTGCTGAGCACCTTGTGTAGAGCGCCCACAGCCAGACTCCTCTGGCCGACTCCAACTAGTGTGGAGGCTGAAGCCGCTGAGCACCGTGCCTGGGGTGGGGCTGGCGAGGGCTGTCCTGGCCAGCGGGCGCTGCTGTCTGCCCATTTCCCTGGGGCCTGCCCACCTCACGCTGCAGACACTTGAGCAGACAGCACCCTCCAAACAGCAGAGCAGCCTGCGCAGCAACAGGGAAAGCAGACCCAGAAAGCCCCCAAGGCTCGTGGGAGACCCACGTGCGCCAGGCCGCAGCCCGTGGTCGCCTCTTTCTGGAGGCCGGGTGGCAGTGGAGAGGCTGGGTGTTGAGGCCATGGACGGGGCTGGGGCTCCGCTCTGGGATGTAAGTCAACAGCCGGGGCTTTTGTCTTCTCCCCGAGGAGCAGAGGCTCTTCTCTTGGACTCAGAGATACAGAGCAGAGGTCCTCAACAGTTTCTTCCGTAGAGCACCCGGGAGCAGACATCTTGGGCTCCCTGGTGACTGCTCAACGCTGGTGCAGCCTGCCAATTGGTCAAGGTGGACTGGCTGTGTCCACTGAGGCTTTTAGGCCAAGGGCCTCAAGTGCCGGTCTGCCGATGAAGGGACGGAGAAAGGAAGTCAGCCACACTGGGAGGAGGCACGGCCCCCACACCCGAGCCTTGAGCACACGCGCTCAGGTGGGGAAGCCAGGCTCAGGCCATCTGTGGGAGATGTCCAGAACAGGCAGACCAGAGACAGGAAGGCCAGGGAACGGGGGTGGCCAGCCTGGGCGGGATTTGGAGACCACAGCTAACCTCGGGATTCTCTTTGGGGTGGTGAAGATGTCTAAGGTGGCCTGTGTGAAGTCTGCACACACCTGTGAACGTGCTAAGCCGCTGACTGCGCGGCTGCGGTCCTGTGGTCCTGTTCAGATGGGGTTGTTATAGCAGCAGGTTCAGAAGACCGTGCCACCCGCTGTGCACAGTGGGGAGGAGAGGGGTGCCCGCCAGGGCTTGCCCTCCGTGGCTGGCACCTCCCACCGGGTCTGACTGGGCTCTTCCTCCTCGTGGCCCACCTCTCGTGGACTCAACACTGTCCTGTGCCCCTGGACCACGCTGGCTTCTGGACCGAGGACAGAGATTCTGGGTGAGACTGTGGGAAGCTGGCCTTGGCCCTCCGATGTGCCAGGAGGAGTGGGTGGGCGGCCCTGACTGTGCTCCTGCTGGGGCCTCTGCAGTAGTCCCATGGGGGAGGTGGACAGCCACAGATCATCCAAGGACAGTATCAGCCGGTGTCCCGAGGGAGTGGGCGGAGAAGGGTGGTCAGGACAGAGAAAGTTCTGGAACCCAGCAGTCTCGTGGCCTGTGGGCGTGGTCTTGGTGACTCCCCCATCTGTCCTTGCCCTAGGCTTGCTGAGTCTTCAGGTGCTGAACGGTGAGTCGCCCCGTCTGGGTTTGCTCTGTGTTTGCTCCGGGCACAGAGGCACAGCACTCCCAGCTGCCCTGGGTGCAGCAGCCCGGAGGGCACAGAGGACCCTCTTGCCGCCCCCACAGCGGCAGCGTGAACGCTCTCACCTTTCCAACCATCCCGCAGCCTTAGGAAGCTTAGCTACTCCACGCTGAGCCTCATGCCAGGTGCAGGGGCAGAGCAGGGAAAAAACGGACAATCCCCAGCCAGAGAGGGTTGTCTAACCAACATGGTCTAACTGACCGACATGGTCTAACTGACCAACATGGTCTAACTGACCGACATGGTCTAACTGACCGACATGGTCTAACTGACATAGTCTAACTGACCGACATGGTCTAACTGACTGACATGGTCTAACTGACCAACATGGTCTAACTGACATGGTCTAACTGACCGACATAGTCTAACTGACCGACATGGTCTAACTGACTGACATGGTCTAACTGACCAACATGGTCTAACTGACATGGTCTAACTGACTAACATGGTCTAACTGACCAACATGGTCTAACTGACATGGTCTAACTGACTAACATGGTCTAACTGACTAACATGGTCTAACTGACATAGTCTAACTGACTAACATGGTCTAACTGAGTAACATGGTCTAACTGACCGACATGGTCTAACTGACATGGTCTAACTGACTAACATGGTCTAACTGACCAACATGGTCTAACTGACATGGTCTAACTGACTAACATGGTCTAACTGACCGACATGGTCTAACTGACATGGTCTAACTGACCAACATGGTCTAACTGACTAACATGGTCTAACTGACCGACATGGTCTAACTGACATGGTCTAACTGACTAACATGGTCTAACTGACCAACATGGTCTAACTGACATGGTCTAACTGACTAACATGGTCTAACTGACCAACATGGTCTAACTGACATGGTCTAACTGACTAACATGGTCTAACTGACCAACATGGTCTAACTGACATGGTCTAACTGAACAACATGGTCTAACTGACATGGTCTAACTGACTAACATGGTCTAACTGACATGGTCCAATTGACATGGTCTAGCTGACTAACATGGTCTAACTAACTAACATGGTCTAACTGACATGGTCTAACTAACTAACATGGTCTAACTGACTAACATGGTCTAACTAACTAACATGGTCTAGCTGACTGACTAACTAACATGGTCTAGCTGACTGACTAACTGACATGGTCTAACTGACTAACATGGTCTAACTAACTAACATGGTCTAGCTGACTGACTGACTAACTGACATGGTCTAGCTGACTTTCCAGAGGACCCGCGTCCCCCAGGAGGGCAGAGTGGCGGGGCGCACAGGCTTCACCCAGGCTTCTGGAAGGTCGGGTCGGTGGGGAGGGACTAGCAAAGGGCCAGAGAGCGGAGGGCGCAGGCCTGTGGGGTGTGTGGGCGGAACCCCAGGTGGGGAGCCACAAGGCAAAGGCCCTGAGGCAGGAGAGCGCCTGGCCGACAGCAAGGCCGCCACAGTGCCCTCACCCCACGGTCCCTCACCCCACCGTCCCCTCACCCCACCGTCCCCCTCACCCCACGTTCCCCTCACTCCACAATAACCCACGGTTCTCCTCACCCCAAGGTCCCCTCACCCCACGGTCCCCCTCACCCCACGTTCCCCCTCACACCACGGTCCCCTCACCCTACAATCCCCCCTCACCCCACAATCCCCCCTCACCCCACAATCCCCCCTCACCCCAGGGTCCCCTCACCCCAGGGTCCCCCTCACTGAGGGCTGGCGCTGTTCAGGGGTGATCTCCCTCTCCTCCCTTCCCCCTCCTCCTTCTTCTTCCTCCGCAGAAGAAACCAGTGACTGTAAGGAGGAAGGTGAGTGGCAGCCGGCACCCCGGGGGTGAGCGCCTTCCCTGGGGGGGTGTGTGTGAGTGGGGGGTGAGTGTGTGTGTGTGTGAGCGCCTTCCCTAGTGGGGTGAGTGTGTGAGTGCCTGGGGGGGGTGAGTATGTGAGTGCAGGGTGTGTGTGTGTGTGTGTGTGTGTGTGTGAACACCATCCCTGGGGGGTGAATGTGTGAGTGCGGGGGGGGGGTGAGTGTGTGTGTGTGAGCGCCTTCCCTGGGGGGTATGTGAGTGCCTGGGGGGGTGAGTGTGTGAGTGCAGGGTGTGTGTGTGTGTGAGCGCCTTCCCTGGGGGGTGAGTGTGTTAGTGCAGGCTGTGTGTGTGTGTGTGTGTGTGTGAGCACCTTCCCTGGGGGTGAGCACCTTCCCTGGGGGTGAGTGTGTGAGTGCCTGGGGGGGTGAGTGTGTGAGCGCCTTCCCTGGGGGGTGAGTGTGTGAGTGGGGGGTGAGTGTGTGAGTGGTGTGTGTGTGTGTGTGTGTGTGAGCGCCTTCCCTAGGGGGGTGAGTGTGTGAGTGCCTGAGGGGGGTGAGTATGTGAGTGCAGTGTGTGTGTGTGTGTGTGTGTGTGTGAGCACCATCCCTGGGGGGTGAATGTGTGAGTGCCTGGGGGGTGAGTGTGTGTGTGTTAGCGCCTTCCCTGGGGGGTATGTGAGTGCCTGGGGGGGTGAGTGTGTGAGTGCAGGGTGTGTGTGTGTATGTGTGAGTGCCTGGGGGGGGGGTGAGCGCCTTCCCTGGGGGGTGAGCACCTTCCCTGGGGGGTGAGTGTGTGAGTGCCTGGGGGGGGTGAGCACCTTCCCTGGGGGGTGAGTGTGTGAGTGCCTGGGTGGGGGAGCGCCTTCCCTGGGGGGTGAGTGTCTTTCCTGGGGGGGTGAGCACCTTCCCTGGGGGGTGAGCACTTTCCCTGGGTGGGGGAGCACCTTCCCTGGGGGGTGAGCGCCTTCCCTGGGGGGTGAGCGCCTTCCCTGGGGGGTGAGCGCCTTCCCTGGGGGGTGAGTGTCTTTCCTGGGGGGTTGAGCACCTTCCCTGGGAATGAGCACCTTCCCTGGGTGGGGGAGCACCTTCCCTGGGGGGTGAGCACCTTCCCTGGGTGGGGGAGCACCTTCCCTGGGGGGTGAGCACCTTCCCTAGGGGGTGAGCGCCTTCCCTGGGGGGTGAGTGTCTTTCCTGGGGGGTGAGCACATTCCCTGGGTGGGGGAGCACCTTCCCTGGGGGGTGAGCACCTTCCCTGGGTGGGGGAGCATCTTCCCTGGGTGGTGAGCGCCTTCCCTGGGTGGTGAGCACCTTCCCTGGGGGGTGAGTGCCTTCCCTGGGGGGTGACTGTCTTTCCTGGGGGGTGAGCACCTTCCCTGGGTGGTGAGCACCTTCCCTGGGGGGTGAGCACCTTCCCTGGGGGGTGAGTGCCTTCCCTGGGGGGTGACTGTCTTTCCTGGGGGGTGAGCACCTTCCCTGGGGATGAGCACCTTCCCTGGGGGGTGACTGTCTTTCCTGGGGGGTGAGCACCTTCCCTGGGGATGAGCACCTTCCCTGGGGGGTGACTGTCTTTCCTGGGGGGTGAGCACTTTCCCTGGGAGGTAAGTGTCTTTCCTGGGTGGGGGAGCGCCTTGGGGTGGGGGAGCGCCTTCCCTGGGGGGTGAGCGCCTTGGGGTAGGGGTGAGCGCCTTCCCTGGGGGGTGAGCGCCTTGGGGTGGGGGTGAGCACCTTCCCTGGGTGGGGGAGCGCCTTCCCTGGGGGGTTAGCGCCTTCTCTGGGGGGTGAGCACTTTCCCTGGGGAGGCTAGCGCCTTCCCTGGGGGGTGAACGCCTTGGGGTGGGGGTGAGCGCCTTCCCTGGGGGTGTCTTTCCTGGGGGGTGAGCACTTTCCCTGGGTGGGGGAGCGCCTTCCCTGGGGGGTGAGCATCTTGGGGTGGGGGTGAGCGCCATCCTCTGAGCATGATAAAGCCCTGAGAAGAGGAAGTCCGGGCAGCTGGAGGCAGGAGCCTGCATCTGGCAGCTCCTGTTCTGAGCCACTTGGTCCCATGGTCCACATCGCTCGTGGCAGACAGTGGCACACCCGGGCACACCCAAGGTGCTTCTCCTGCTGACCACCGAGTCCCCTCTCTCTCGCTGGAGAAGTAGGGTTATGTGGATGGAAACTGAGGGAAAGTCAGAGGACAGCAGGTGGCGCCAGGTGACCCAGACGATGGAGACAAGTGCTTTAACGCAGCCAGGGTTACTGAATTCACAAGAAATTCCTGAAAACGTCTCTTGGGGTTATGGTTCAGAGAGTATGGAATGAAATTAGGATCCAGACCCCCGCTGGGCTTGGAAGCAGTCAGGGGAATTAGTGAGCAGACCACAGGGGACCAAGGAGGGGCAGGGAGACCAGACCTGGGAAGGCAGGGCAGGCGGCCGGGGCAGTATGCAAGAGCGAATGAAGGAATATAAAGAGGGTCCCTTCCCAGAAGCCTCACGGGGCCCTTCAACTCTGAAGGCTAACATCTCCCACGGAATGTTCCAGAAACTTAAAATCGGTCACTTCCAACTCATTTTGAGGACAAAGCCACCTTGATAAAAGCTCTGAGAGAGTACCAGAGAGGAGACTTTCATTTAATCTTTTCCACAAACACAGATGAAAAATTCCAGACTAGAATTAACAAACCTAATCAGGCAAAATATTTTTTTTTAAATTATGACCAAATTAAGTTTATCTCAACAATGCACAGATGGCTTAATATGTGAAGATTCTCATGTAATATCAGATTTATCATTTTAGTAGATACAGAAAAAGATGATAAAATTCAACAGTTATTCATGATAAAAAAAAAAAAGTCTTGGCAAGCCAGGAATGGAAGGGAACATCCTTTTTAAAAAAATGTCTTTATTAGCTGCTGATGGGCCTTTATTTATATAGTTACATGCGGTGCTGAGAATTAAACCTGGGGCCTCACACATGCCAGGTAAGAGCTCTGCCAAGAGCCCCAGCCCAGCCCCGGAAGGGGACATCTTGTGTGTTAAGGAGTCACCAGGAGCGTGTGACGCTGCAGCATCTAAGGTCCCTTCCCGAGATCCCAGGAGACATGTGTTCTTACCACTCCTACACTGGTGTTCTCCCAGGTGTGCGTCCCATCCAGTCACCTGGCAAGAGACAGGGGACAGAGGAACCAGGTGTGCAGAGAAAAAAGACCATGCCCCCTCCCCCCCAGGGCTGGGCTTGAGCCAGGGCCTCAGCACATGAGGCCAGGCTCCACCAGGAGGCACCTCCCCAGCCTCCTCATTTTACTTTGAGACAGGGCCTAGGTCGCTGAGGCTGGTCTCCAACTTGTGAGCCTCCTCCACCTTACAAGTAGCTGGGGTTACAGGCGTGCACCCCATGCTTGGCTGAAAACTCATTTCTTAACGTGAACCTAGAATCTGCCTTTGCATGGGAGGGCATACCTGTGGACAGGCTGCTGCTGGTGAAATTTTACAACAAAATGCCCTCCCATCCAGAACCTCTTTCCACAAAGGGAGAAGAGAGAGAATAGGTTTTTTTTTTACTGAAAAAGCATTGAGCCAGAATGCAGGGAGCGTTGACAGCCTGCAGACAGGGAGAGAAGGGACACAGCCCACAGCTCAGCGGCCCTCAGGATGGAGCCAGAGGGCTAGAGGGCAGTGAGGAGCCACGTGGTCCCCACGGAAGGGCTACGTCCCCAGGTCTGCATCACCCAGAGACGGGCTCAGGTCCTAGAGCTGGGGCAGGAGGCTTGAGATTCCCTACAACCTGCCCCCACTTCCAAGGGACCCAGTGACACTGTCCGAAAGGGAAGGGGACCTCTTCCTGAGTTTCAGCAGGAGAACGCACACTCTGTGTGTGTTGGATGTGCATCTACCTGTCCAGCAGCAGTGGTCAGGGCTCCTACCTGGGGCTGCTTGGGCAGGCCTGCGGGCCTGAACAACGTGGGTTTCCCTGAATGGAACACTTGGGACCCGGAGGGGAGGGAGAGAAGGCTGGGGGGGCAGGAGCACCGTGGTGGCCCCGAGGTCTGAACGAGGAAGCAGCAGGGCCAGGCGGGTGCCTCCCGGGAGGGACCTGAGGGTGCCACAGAGGCCCATGTGCGGATCCAGGCCAGTGGTGAGGGGCAGGGGTCAGCCTGGGCCGGGTCTGGATGGGAGGCTGTGGGGACGGGGTGGAGCTCCCAAGGGCGAGGCTTTGTGGAACAGCCAGAGCCCCACCTGTCCCCTCAGTCAAGCCTGTCCTGGTCACCAGCCTTCCCAAGAAGCTCCACGTGAAGAGGACCAACTGGAACTTGCTCAGGTGCGCCTACATGATGCTGACCTTCCTCTTCGTGTCCTACAACAGAGGAGACTGGGTGAGCAGCAGAGGGCTCTGGACCCAGAGGGGAAGGGGGACCGAGGGCCGCCCGGGAAGGGCGGGGGGGGGGGGGTGGCGGGAAGGGGCGGGCCTGCACCTCACCTGCTGCTTCTGTTTGCCTCTTCCTCTGACTGGCCCCGTCTCCCCAAGTGCTACTGCCACTACTGTAACCCGGAAGTGGACAACAGGTATGGCGACCGGGAGGGTGGCGCAGCGTGGCGGTCTGCAGGCTCCAGTCACAGAATCACAGAATTGTGGGGGAGCCCCAAGTGACCGCCCTTCATGTTGAGTGGCCGCCAAGGTGGCCCACTAAGCCCACTGGGAGTGAAGCAGGCGTGCGGGGGGCGGGGGGCTCCTTGGTGAATGAACTTGACACCTTTTGTCTTGGGTTTTTAGAAATGTGAAAAGATACACAGAACATAGAACGTGCCCCTAGCGACATTCATCCCCACTACCTTCAGAAAAGGGGAACTACCATTTAGGAGTCCCTCCCCATGGCCCCGGCAGCCAGGAGTGCACTGTCCGTCTCTACTGGTCCACACATTCTGGACCTTTCCTGTAAGTGGACTCCCACTCTGTGTCGTGGCTGGCTTCATGCAGTTGGCCAAGCTCACCCAGGTCATGGTGTGTGTTGGCACACCATTCTTTTGTATGGCTGAATAGTATTCCATTGCGTGGATCTACCACACTCATTTATCCACTTAGAGTTGAAAGACATTAGGTCATTTCCACTTTTTGATAGTTGAGGACAGTGCTTTCATGAACATTTGTGGACAAATTTTTGTTTGAACCTGTAAAACTCTTCTGAGTACACACCTAGGAATGGAATTGTGAGGTCAAGTGAAATTCTATGTCTAACTTATTGGGGAACTTACCCAGTGAATTTTTATTGATCAGCTACTCTTTTTTTAAAAAAATGTTTTATTTTTTAGTTGTAGTTGGACACAATACCCATATTTTATTTATTTTTATGTGGTGCTGAGGATCGAACCCAGGCCTCACATGTGCCAGGCGAGTGCTCTACCATGAGCCCCAGCCCCAGCCCTGATCAGCTACCCTTTAATGGATGGATCCTACACTCAGTGGTGAACAGGGTGGAGAAGAATCTTGAGTTCACAGGAAGGCATCTTGGTCCCTCAGACAGGAATGGTGTTCCTCCCTCTGCCTGCCTGGAACATTCCTCCTGAGCCTCAAGATTCACCTAGGCACCCCCTTGGGCTCAGGGGTGGACACCACTGTAGGGCAGCTGGCAGCGATGGAGGAATGATGCTCCCCACCCCCCTTGACCGTACTTCGAAGCACGAGTCACACCTTTCTGTTTTGGTATGAGAGTATCTGACCCTTTAGGCCAGAGGGGGACAACGTTCTTTGTGAAGGCCAGCCAGTCAAGTATTCTGGCTTGGCAAGCCATACTGTGTCCACTGCAGCCACAGCAACCACAGGCGGTACACAAACAGCTGGGCCTGGCTGTACCCATCTGCTGATGAACGCATGAACAGAATAGGGTACATTGGTACCCTGGAATACTAGTTAGCCATAAACAGGAACGCATCTCTGATACATGCCACCACATGGGTGAACCTTTGAAAAAGTTATTCTAAGTGAAAGAAGCCCGACACAAAAGACCACAGTGTACGATTCCATTTATATGAAATGCACAGAATAGACGAAGCCTGAGACAGAAAGCCAACTGCTAGTTGCCAGGGGCTGGGGCAGTAAGGGGTTCTTTTTTGGGGGGTGATGAAAATTTCTGCTATTAGTCATGATGGCATGAACATCATGAGGGTATGAACACAAGACCGAACTGCAGACTTTAAAATGGTTAAAAGGGGGAGTTTTACGTCAGGTGAATTTTGCCTCCATTATTAAAAACAGGACCTTTGTTAGAGGGGTGCAGGCGGGACCCAGCCCTCCACTCCAGAGCAGTGTGAGAGCCCCTTCTCTGGGCGATTCCTTTGGGAGCTGTGGCACCTGGGGCTCCAGGCCGCATGGGCCTGACCCTGGCTCTGCAATGAGGGTGTAGAGTGGCTTCCGGGAGAAGTCCCTCTTCCTGGAGCGGACCCTCTAGTGACAGGTGGGGACAAGCAAGCGCCCGAGCGCTCACAGGTGCTGTGACCCAGGCAGCCTTCTCCCCACTGTGGGCGACAAGAGCCCCCTGCTCTGAGCCCCTGCTGGGATGGGGAGGAGCCAGTGGGGGGGGACAAAGTGGGCAGAACATAGTGAGGGGAGAGGGGCCCAGGAAGAAGGTGGCCGGGCTGAGCTGCGGAGGCCATGCAGAGGTGCGTGGGCACCGTGGGTGGCCTGGCAGTGCACGAGGACGTGAAGACACGAGGGCGCCCACAGACTGTTGCCCTCCCTCTCTTCCCTTCCTCAGGAACGACCCCCGCTGTGCTTTCTAGTGCGCGTCCTTCTGCCCAACTCAACCTTCAGGGTCCTCCAACTCCCAGAGAATCCTCTGTCCCCTGGACGGCCAGCGAGGAGGGTGGCAGCAGCTCTATCTGCCTCTTTGAGGCCGCGTTAGAGGATGGGCCCAGAGTAGCCGAGTGAACCTCTTGGGGGGTCTCCAGACGTTGTCGACCCCCCCCCCATTAAATGCACACTTGTTGAATGGCTAAGTGCTTGATTCTTCCACCCACCCAACGCAGAGCATTAACACAGGGGACAGGGGTAGGTCACCTATCATTTAACACAGGTACCAATCCTACCAGAAGGTTCTACGGAGCTTTAGCTGTACAGGTGGAGGGAGCCGGCTCAGAGGGTTCGATGCTGGCCCAAGGTCACAGGGTGGCAGAGCTGGCACTGGCCTCGGCGGACCTTATTCCAGCATCCCTATTCTTTTGTGTAAAGACCTGGGGGCTGCCCCAGGAGCAGCTGTGTCCCCTGTCCAGCAGCATATTCTTGCCTGCATTTGGGGAGGCCAGTGTCCTGGTTGAGCCGAGGCTCCGGACATGCTTTTCTTGGGTTCAATCCCAGTTCCACTTCTTATTGGATACAGCAATGTGGAGGAAGCTATTGTCTGTCTGTCTGTCTGTCTCTCTCTTTTGGTACAAGGAATGGAACCCAGGGGCGTTTAACCACCAAGCCACATCCCCAGCCAGCCCCACCCCTTTTTAATATTTATTTTTTTTAAATTTAGAGACAGGGTCTAGCCAAGTTACTTAGGGCCTTGCTAAGTTGCTGAGGCTGGCTTTGAACTCGCCATCCTCCTGAGCTGCTGGGATTACAGGCGTGCACCACCGTGCCCCGCGGAAGTTATAACCTCTTAATGCCTTATTTTATCATCTGCAAACTAACAGCACAGAAGTCCTATCATAATAGAAGCAACATCTGGTTAGTTCATCAAGTTGGTTGAAATGGATAATGTAAACATATTTTAAGCATTTTGTTTTAAAATATGTAACTGTATGCCCACTTGCCAATCTTTTGATATTAGAATGAGGTGATCGCCGTGGCACACGCCTGTAATCCCAGCAGCTCAGGAGGCTGAGACAGGAGGACCTCGACTTCAAAGCCAGCCTCAGCAATGGCGAGGCCCTCATCAACTCAGTGTGACCCTGTCTCTAAGTAAAATAAAAAATAGGGCCGGGGATGGGGTTCAGTGGTCTAGTGCCCCTGAGCTGAATATCCAGTACTGTAGTGGCATGCTCTTCTCCTCAGAAAACCTTACCTAAGCTTCTCCAGAAACCTTCACCATGATTGATTTTAGGACTATCAACAGCAGAGTCTCTACAAGAGTTCAATGTAGGTAAACTTCCTATTTTCCTGTTGCTCTATTACTTGGCCACTAGCCTGCAGCACTCCAGGTGCTGCTTCACAAACATTTATCCAGAAGTTTGTAAAAGTGTGTTTGCAAATGAAACGTGATTTTTAGGCCTCTGGCCTGGAGCTGGGCTTCACAGAGATGTCTACATTTTTAGGATAAGAGGAGTTACCAACTGGGCTCCATGGTAACAGCTGGCAGGGGGAGGAAAGAAAGGGGAGAAGAAGCTCCCCCCTTCTCAGGTGCTGTCCTTGGAGGGTTAACTTGCCCAGAACAGTGAAAGAAAAAGCTGCTTTTATGTGAACTTCTGCAGACTGTGAACTTCTGAGCCCCTCCCCTTACATGCCGGGTATTAAGTTCTGAAACTACCTGAACTCGGGGTTCAGGGGATTGATTCCAGCAAAACCTGCACCTTCTGAAGCTGGCTGCAGCCAAATAAAACTGTTTCCTGCTTTCTTTTCTGTTCTGCCTCATCTGTCCCTACAACAGTACCAAAAAAGAAAGAGAATGAGGTAATGTTTTGTGTTTATGAACCCGTGTCCAGATTATCCCTTAAAAGGGAGCAGAAATATGGACACTTGCACTTGGTGCACTGAAACTTCTATACTCAAATGGAGAAAACTTTCATCCTTACGGCTGTCTCGCCAATCGAATCTAACTCAGGTGGCGAGGCAAATCGTACAGAGGCCAACGCACACCAGAGGTCACCACCAGCCCACCGTCCGACAGCACCCAAGAGGCCCGTTCCCCACGGACCCGCCTCCTCCCCCAGCGCACGCGCAGACGACCTGCATGTGACATCACCACGCCAGGGCGGAAAGTGTTACCGTGGTGACCGCGACGCTTTCAGAAAGCCGCAAGCGACCGCCCAGAGAGCTGCCACCCGCGCCCGGCTCCCGCCTGTGCAGGGGCTGGGCCGCCGCTCGCGCCCCGCCTGCGGCCCCAGCCGACAGCGCGGAGAGGCTGGCCGTGCGAGCGTCCGCACCCGCCGCCCCGGGGGCTTCTGACCCACGAGCCCGCTGGCGGCCGGGCCTGCTCCCACACAATACCCAGAAGTCCCTGGGCCGCTCGCGCTGAGGATTGCCGTGGAGATGGCGAGACGCCGGAAGTCTGGGGAAAGAGGCGGGGCCAGGCCGGAGGCGGGACTTCGATTGGTGGAGAGGCCTCAGCTTCTGGAGCCGGCAGTGGCACCCGCGCATTGCGGGGACCCGCCGCCTTTCCGTGCCGCCTGCCGGATCGGAGAGCCTGGGTTGGCCCGCTGGGTCGCTGGCCGCGCCGGGCCTCGTTCCCGAGCGGAGAGGCCCCGCCGCGGCTTCCCGGGGTCCACGGTGTCTCCCCCGCCTGTGTGACGCCACAGTCCCTGAGTGGGCTGAGCAAATCTGAAGCCGTTGTGAGCTCTGTGCCGCCCTGTACCCCTCTTTCTGGAAATGGTAGGCCTCTTCGTGCTCTCTGCGCCTCGGTTTCCCCTTTTGTGAAATGTTCCGCGGAGCTCAAGCTCAGCGGCCTCGAGCAGGGTGCATAGGCCCCGTGCCTCTGTTTCCCCATCTGTGAAATGAGGGTGATTGTGGAATTCGCCTCGGTAGGCTTGTTGCAAGGACTGAGGGTTCCTAAGCACAGTGGTCCTCATGTAGTGACTACTCCTGTCAGTGGCTTTGGTAACCGTCGCCCTCACTTGGGGCTGAGGATTTGGGCAAGCCACCCCTTCCCTTGGCATCTGGGAAGTTGATCTGCGAGCTGAGTATACTGGGTTTTGTGGCCGCTAAGCTTTCTTCTGAGCACGCAACGAATGGCTTTTTCCTCGCTGAGGGATGCTACAGGTTTCGTGCTAAGACACTGAGTTCCAGAAACCGCGTATTGCCATGTCCAATGCTGTTTGACCCCTGTCAGTCCTCGCCTTTCAGTGAGCCACGAGTTTCCTCGGGATTAAGTGATGGGAACTTGTAATTCTTGTTTCTGGTCCAGGCACTGCCCTGACTTTGCTTGAGGACCTTGGACAGGACACCACTGGGAACAACACAGGGTGCACCCCTAAACTTGGAGTTTCTTTCACTGAGGAAGCCCAGTTAGTAGTTCTAGGGCCTCCCTGCCCTCCCTCCACCTGGTGCCCTCATTGTGTTGCCCAGCATCTTGTTGCTGTCAATCTGAGGTCTGCCTGCCCCATTGCTTATAAATGCTTGTCTTAAAAGTTGTGGGAAAGTTCAGGCCCTGTCCTGTTTCCCTTGTGGCATCTCTGAGCAGAAGGGACGAACTAAGCGCCCTGGCTGAGGCCCTGGAGGCAGAAGGCATGGGCCACCCTGCTGCATTTGTTCAGGGAATCTGCTCCCTTTCTAACTCTCCTCCAGTCTCTCTTGTTAGTGTGGGGGGTGTGTGTCGGTAACAGCTCCAAAGTTCTCCAGTCTCTTTGGGATCCAGTTTCTCTATTATACGTCCTGTTATCACTGTCTTCTCTGTAAGTAACACTGGTGTTCCATACTATACTATAACATTTTATCTTTTAAACAAATTTGGTACATTCAGTGGTTCTTAAATTTGGCACATGTTGAAGCCACTTGAAAACTTGTAATTCTAGTTTCTGACCAGGCACTGCCCTGACTTTGCTTGGGGACCTTGGACAAGACACCACTGGTAACAACACAGGGTGCACCCCTAAACTTGGAGTTTCTTTCCCTGAGAAAGCCCAGTTAGGCACTATGCTGGCAGGGCGAGTTGGTGGACACCTGTAATCCTAGGGGCTCTGGAGCCTGAGGCAGGAGGATTGCAAGCTCAAAGGCAGCCTCACCAAAAGCGAGGCACTAAGCAACTCAGACCCTGTCTCTAAATAAAATACAAAATAAGGCTGGGGATGTGGCTCAGTGTCAGTGTGCCCCTGAGTTCACTGTGCGGAACTCCCCTCCAGAGGTTGGCTCAGATGTCTTGGTGAGAGCCTAGGGCAGTGTGATTCAAAGTTGCTCAGAGAACTCTAATGTGCAAAAGATGGAGGGGCACTGACTAGACGCCCTCCAAGTTCTGTGTGGCCCACTGTTCACCAGTTCTCTCATTCCCAAGCATGCAAAGGGTCTTTGCCTGTCCCCACCTTTTGCTGCCCTCCCCTGTTCACTGCCGGCCCATCACTGCCTCCTAAGCTAGCAGCTGGGAGAATCCATTCCCTACTTCCTCAGCTGCCGGAGCTCTGGCAGGCCTTCGCGCAGTCTTTCCTCCGTGGGCAAGCCAGCGGCCTGAGGTCGTCCTCTGTGACCCCAACACCGACTCCCACTTGAGGGCCCTATGTTATGGGCCCCCAGGTGATCCAGGGTGACCTCCCTAGTTTAAAGCAGCTGAGCAGCAGCTTTGATTCTGCTCAGCCCTGCTCACCCTGCTGGGGCACCTCACCTGTTCACAGCGGCTGCGGATTAGGACATGGACATATTCTTCAGGGTGGGAAGGGGTAGTGTTCTGATCACTGGGTCCCTAGGGTGAGTCATGTGACTTCTTCCAGTCTGTTTTACCAACTCAGAGATGGGTACAGTGATTCTTTCCACTCAGAGCTGCTGTCAGGTATAAAACAGGGTCCGTCTGTGGCACACAGAAACCCTGAATGCTGGCTCCATCCCTCCTTGCTGTGTTAATTTTGACATATAGTTGCCTCCGTAACTGTTACTTTGTCTGAACCTCAAAGCCACTCTGTTCCCGTGTTACAGATGGAGAACATGAGGCTTAAAGAAATGGATTCCCGGCCTCTGGGTTATGTGGCTTCTAAGAGGCAAGCCAGGACAGAAACCCAGGGTTCTTGGCATGAAACCCATGCTTACCCCTTCTGGTTCATTATCACCTCCAGAAACTGAAATAAGAAACTGCATTAAGGCCTCTGTCTATACAATGTCTTTGTGCCCGTTGCCTTATCTGCACCTTTACTATGTATAGTGTCCCTAGCACTTGGCCCTGTCCCCAGCATGGCATGGGTGCTCTGAGTGATCATGCCCGACTGCCCCCAGTGCACAGTAGAGGAGGTGATGGCCTGGTATGTCTCTGGGGAAAGTTCACGGGTTTCCACAGGATGTGCAGAAAGGGAAGACCCAGATTCAAAACAGCCCTAGTCCTGCCTAGGTCTTCCCAGAGACCAGCCCCATCATAGAGCCACTCATTACAGAAGTCACTAACCACCCTGGAGATCCCAAGGGTTTCAGGAGCTGTGTGGCCGAAAAGGAACCAAGACCAGCTGCACATTTTACCTCGTGCTTTTATGGGTGGCAGCCACCGTTGATGCCTGGATCTGCTTGAGGATCTCCAAATTGCCATAGAAGGCATCTGTTGAACGGGTCTGTCTAACTGGAGCACACAAATCATCAAAGTAGGAAGAAAATCATCTTTATGGTAAAGAAATTGGACTACCTTCAGGTTGGTTCTGAGTTTCTGCATGTTATCTTTAGAGGAGTAGGCCCAGTGAACCTACCTCTTATTTAACTCAATGAGGTTTGAGTATTTTAATAATAGGAATTTTTGTTATCCACTGACCATGTAGTTAGGAAACACTATAGTACAGATGTGGGCGATCTCACATCACCCTGACCCGTGCTCCTTGGCTCCCTTTTCTACTGGCAAACACTGTACTAAATTGGTATTTACTATTTCTGTGCCAGAGCTTATATTTTTATCACAGATATGTGTGTCTTGTTTTGCACATAGTGAAATTTTAAATACATGGTGTCATACTATACATCTGCTAGAAGTTAGGCATTGCCATGAGACTCTCATGAGGTTACATAAAGAAAAAATTAGGACATTTATTCAATTATTTCACCCTTTAAAAATCTATTTTTTAGTTTTTTTTTTTCTATGTATAAGATCTATTTGTACGGTGTGTTTGTAACTTTTCTAAGTTCTTAAGTACAGGTGTAGGTCATCTGACCTAGCCCTCCTCCCAAGGGGGCCATCTGTGGCCCAGCTGTGTCCACTCCAGGGACACTGTCCCAATGCTTGCTTTAGGCTGAGTCCTTGCTTCTGCTCCAGGGCTGGACTCTTCACCCACACGGAGACCCCACCCCAAGGCCTGCAGACAGAAAAATTGAAAACAAATATACTACTTCTCAATAACTCTAAGTAGCTCTTGAATGCCTCGCATCGGGGTTTGCAACAACGGGGTATTCCAACGTGTCACGCCCTCCCAAGTACTGGTTGGCGTCTGTAAAGAGCCTCTACTCCACGCGGGGCATATCCTGCTTTGTATCTCTATGTACTCATGGCTGCTTATGTGTTAAAACATGTTGAAGTCCATCCAGAGGGGTGCTTTATGCCCCGAAGGGCTGCCTTGCATCTGGACAGAGGGGTGCTTCCAGGCTGGCGGGTAGACCGCCGGTCGCACCTGGTCAGGAGAGCGCTTTACCTCGCTGTCACATGTGCAGCCGCTCCTGCCTTGGCACCTGAAGATCAGTCCTCTCACCGGGTTTGCACCGCTCTCCTTGGTGGGGAGTGGTGGCCGCAATCTTGGCTCCCGGGCCTCGGGAGCCGAGTTCACAGCACCCTGCAGTTCTTCCCCGTCCAGCCCCTGAGCCCACCTGCTGTGCAGCCCCCCAGGGCTGCTGTGCCCATACCTGCCTGCTGCCTGTCCGGTCAGTCCTGTGGGACTGTCTAAGGGTGACGTCGGTGCGTGACTGCAGAAGGAAGGTTCTGCTCTTGGTGTGGTCAGTTTCTTATAAGCGTAGATTTGTGTTTCTGCCGTTTTTGAATTTTATGGATTGTGCCTCGCTCCCTTTGTTTTTATTTTTCATTTGCCGTTTTTTGCCAAGGCCCTGCACGTGCAAAGCACGTACCTGTCACTGAGCTATATCCACTATATCCCACTGCCCCTTCATTTTTATTTTGAGTATACACAATAACTGCATGATTCAAAAGTCAAATTTATTTAAAAAGGTGGGCAAGCGGAGGTTCATTCCGACCCCATTTCCATGGATCCATTGTACATGTAACCATCTTCATTTGTTTTTAGTGATTTTTCTGTGTTTCTTACAAAGGATGGAACAGTGCATGTGCCCATTTATGCTCTCCAGTTTGACTCAACAAATTTCCTGAAAACCATTTTCTTAACAGGTGCCAAGTTTATCCAGATCTTCTCCTGTCTGTGTGCGTGTGTTTGTGTGTTGCTCTGTGTCTTGGTTAATATTTAGTGATTATGGATTTTAAATTTTTATCATGGTACTGAGAATAAACTATTTTATGGTTCCTTAAATTTGAATTTTTATTACTGTTTGGGTATAGTCTCTTTTTGTTATTCATTGCGTATTCATGTTTTGCCTGTGAATTGCCTGCCTGTATCTCATGACCATTTTCTTCACATAGGTCATTTGTTTTATGTTTACTAATCAATAATGAGTAATTTCTATAATCAGTTTACACGTTCTCCATCACTGATAGGCGTCAGTCCCTCCTCCATCTGTTTTACTTTATCCCTACATCTCAGGCTTCTCTGATGTCGTCCCTAAAGACTACAGGGTGTTCCCTTCTGGATGAAAAAGTATCACTTGAGGACCAAGATGCAGCCCAGTAGCCCAGTGCAGAAGGCCACAAGAAAGAGGACTTTCAGGGTCCCCATGGCCCTGTCCTGGGTGCCGTGGTAACCTGAGAGGAAGGCCACTCAGGTGCTGTAGATACCAGCATGCTGAAGGCGGGGGGCCAGGCAGGTTCCTTGCCAAGAAAGCTCCAGTTCTGGTCCCCAGAACCAGCGGGCCAAATAGCCCAGGACACAATGGAAGGCTGACAAAACTCTGGCTGCACTAGACTATGATGTAAGCCAGGTGGGGACTGTGGTGTGGATCCTGTCGGGGAAGGGAGGAGAAATCCTCAGCCAGACCCCCCCCAGAAGATCGCCTGTGTGAAAGCAAAGGAGGACAGCACAGGGAGCTGTCCTAGGGCTTCCCACCTTCAGATCTTGCTTGCTGGCCTCGTAGCCTGGAAGACCATGACCACCATGATGGTTTTGGCCAAAACAGAGGACATAGCCTCTGAACCCAGCTGCTAATGAGGTCTGTTGGAGGAGGCAGGTAGCCGGGGTAGGGCGGCTGATGCAGAGCCAGGGCAGAGGAAGCAGGGCGTGCGGAAGGTGAGAAGGGTGGCTCAGAGTCTGGTTGTCGGCTCTGACCATGGCGGTGTTTCAGTGCCTCACAAACAACACCAGGACACAACTGCGAGGGCAGGACAGAGCCATTCATGCCAGAGTCAGCCCAAGGGTTCATTGGGCTAAGAAGGACTCCTTTTGGATAGGCAGTATTCCCTCTTCCTTTTTGGATAGTGGCCTTCAGGCCACAGCCTGCATTGGGAACAGAAAGGGTGTCTTAGAAATAGGCACACTGGGTAAGAGCCCACTGCCCAGAGCCACCTCCACCACAGCCCTGCTTTGACTGCTCTCTTGGCTGTTTGGTTAAGAGAAAGCATCGTGTTTCAAGGAAAACAAACAGTTCACCAGCTGCACCAGTAATGCTGGGGACAAATCATCCTGGAGAAACCTCTATTGAAATGTATGAAATAACTGGATTTTTTCTCTCTGCCTCTGCCTGTGGACAAACACTTGGCTTTCAGATAGACAGATAGGCAAACAGATCTAGATAGGTAGCTAGGCCAGTAGATTCACGCCCATCCTTGTAAATAGACGTATGAACTGCCTAATGCAGAGGGAAAGCTTGAGAGGTCCTTGGTAGAATGACAGTTAACCCTGATGCTAGTGAGCACTGGCAGTTGCCACGTCACCTACCCACTCCTGGGGACTTCACACTGGTGTCATCTACTTATTCATTCTTTCATTTACTTTTCTACTTTTCTGCAAGTTTACATTGCAGCATGTTCCTGCCAGCTAAAGGAGCCTTCCTGGGCAGCCATGGTTTTTCCGGTCTCTACAGGGTGGCTACCCAGGGCAAGCTGTTCTCCAGAGGGACGTGCAGGCAGCCTATCTAAATCTTCTAAGTCTCTCTTGAGAGAGTGGCTTCTCCCCCATGTAATTCCAAGGCCTCATGCAGACATGACATGTTCACCTACACAGAGACCCAACCACGAGACTCCAGATTTGGAGGTAACAGATTGGAGGTGGCTAGACTGCACACAGACTGCACAGGCAGATTAAATCTCGGGGGCATGCTTCTCAGCCCCAGCCTTGGCCAAAAGGACAGATCTGTGTGCTCCCTACTCAATCCTGGACCCTGACCCCCATCTGCAGAGAGGCAGGAACACAGTGTGCAACCCACCAGTTAGACGCTGGTGAGCTACTGCAGGGACAAGTGCAGTGGTGGCATCGGCTCAGGGCCTGTTCTGAGTGTAGGGCAAGGATGGTCTTGGCAACATGTTCAAGCCCCACCCCCAGGGCAGGCCAAGGACCACTCCGTGATGCCCAATAGTTCCTGCTTGGGCCAACCCCACTGGGGGAAGGAGGGCAAAGGAAGAAAGGGGATCTGTCTTTGAGGCACTGGGTCATCTCCCCAGGAGATGGTTTTATTCCAGTGGCCCTTTAGCCAACCATAGACACCAAACCCACCAGCCCAGCCTGCAGCATCTTACTGGGCAAGATTACCAGTGGTCAAGGTCTCACAAAGAAAGTGAGAGTGAACCATCTGTCTGTGGCCTAAGCCAGTGGTACTCAGCAGGGGTGACTGTGCATTTCCAAGGGACATTTGGCACTGAAGCTTTTTATATTGTCATATTAGGTGGAGCTGCTCCTGGCACCCAGAGCCCAGAGATCTTAAACACCGTAATGTGCACAGGGAAAAAGAAAAAAAGACCCATATTCAAAATCAATTCTGACCATTTCTAGCTGGCAACCTTGGGGGTATTACTTAAGTCCCTGTGCGTCAGTTTATACACCTGGAAAACGGAGATATTTGATGAAAAAACTCAGAAGAGGATTGAAAGAAGCAAGACCTTGAGGGCCATCTTAAATTTTTTTGTTGTTGTTCAGGGACACACAGCCCATCAGTTCTAGCGTGCCGGTAGTTAATAAGAATAGTCAATGGTCAGCAATCAGAAGTGACACCCCTCGCCCCCTGGTTTTGTTCAAATGCAGAAACCACACCTGGAGGTTAATGAGTAGAAATTTTAGCAGGCACCCTCAAGGCCTATGTCAAATGTAAAAGACCTGAGGCTCCCCAGTGGGAACTCCTCTAGCCAGCTCCTTTGACCCAGCAGGCAGGGAAATGGAAGGTAGAAGTGAACCCAAATAGGACTTATAGGAATGCTTGAAACTCAGGCTAAAGGACATAATAGTCTTGATACTTTTTCAATCCTTTTTAACATAGCTTTTGATCAGTGCTCAAACCCAAAACCTATATAGATCTGTAAGCCAGCACATCAAAATTGTGTCCTGCTTCCAGGGCCCTCCCACATCGCAGGGTTTCTCTCCTTACTTAAATCCTACTCTTACTCTGTTGGCTCTTCCCTTTCCTGATTGTCTGTGTATTTTATTCTTCAAGTCTGTGAGACAAGAACCAGGGAGGAAATTGGCCACGAGTTACTGGGGTTGTTGCAACACACTGCTGGCTTCATAGAGCAGGTGTTATGCCAGGTTCCTGGGACCCCACAGACCTCCAGGAGCCGAATCCGATGCAATCACACAAGAGTCTTTATTGCCAGCTCAAGCCTGGACTCACAACCGTTCCCGATGCAGCGGTCCCAGGGAGTGAGTCCCGGTCCTTTGTTCAGTGAGATTTTATAGGTTTTGGGGGGATACTGTATGCGTCACAACATTACACAGCAAATCATTTCATACCGCTGGAAAATCAAACAACTACTCTTAACATTAGCACATTCAATGGCGGGAACAAGATGGATAGGGGTGATTGGTTAGTACAAGAAGGGGATTCTTTTGAACTGATTGGTTTAGGTCACGAGGGGTGTACATGCTGAACTACATGGTCCCCAACTTGTTATCAATCACTGTAAACTACTGGGGGGTCACCTGGCATCACAGGTATTTTCCCTGTCTCATGCTGATTGGTGGTTGCTAGGGGGTTGCTATGGGTCATCACCTAGCCTGACTGAGTCAGGGACACCTGGAGCCACAGACTTCTCCTGTTATTTACAGACAAACAACTCAGCAGGTTGGATATGTAATTAGGAGTGCTCTGTGGGTTTTTCCAAAGGACAAGGGTCACGCCCCCTTCCTTAGGACAGGCTTTAAGGTAGAAGCTGCTGTTATTCATTTATTCTTCAAAAAATGGAGTCACATCAGTTTCTCACAGGAAAATCCAGCTTTACTATCAGCAACCCTCACAAAGCTCCTGCTGAAGATCCCTCCTGCTGTGTGCAGCTGCTAACACTAAGGGGGTATTTCAGTTGCAGAGATGAGCAGCTAGTGAAACTCCATTGGCCAACAGAAGTGAATATCCAGCATCTTAAAGCTCTGGTTTCAGTAGCAACACTAAAAGTCCCAAGAGTCATATATATTAGCTGCTCTTATTATCTTTTTAAAAATTACATTTTATTTTTTTAATATTTTTACTTTTTAATTATATTTTATTATCTTTTTATTATCACCACCAGGTTACACAAATGAGAAGCCAAAACTAGTCCCCCCGTATATAAATATATATAATTTTATATATATGTTGTAGTTGGATAGGATACCTTTATTTATTTTTATATGGTGCTGAGGATCAGACCCAGCGCCTCCCACACACTAGCAGGGAAGGCTGAGCCACAACCCCTGCCCCTCCCCCCGTACATTGACTCTTAATACTGCTATGGAAATCAAGCCCAGCAAGAGACTAAGGGCTGGAGAACTCATGCTTAGTTACACAGAGGAGCTAGTGCTCTTAAGTTCTGGGCCTCAAGTTGAGGTTACATGGGGCTTTTATAGGAAACTTGACAATTTCCGTTAACCATTACAACATTGGTGGGTTTGAATTCTTGGCCTACATGACCAAAGACCACGCAGAGGGAATTTATGATAAGTGGTGTAGAAAAAAGACAGTTATCTGTCATCTGTGAGTGTTAGCCCAAAGTGGCCTTCACCACAGGCAGCAGTAATTCAAGATAACTGAGCCTACCTCCTTAAGAGCTTTATTTCTAAGAAGTAAGTCTACCAGGTTATAGTTTAGATGGCAGTTAATTGGTCAAGCATTAAGTGATGTAGCCACATTCCTATAGAGCTCAAAAAGTCACAAAGTGTAAGAAACAAGACTATTTGACAGGCACCTGTTCAATCTCTGGCTTTGAAAACCTGTCCCAGGGAAGTTCCTGCGCTGCATGGCCACCAGCCTCCTGGGAGTCATCCAGTGGATGGAGCTCTTGCCTGGTTTTGTGGCCGCCCTGGACTGCAGGTGTTGACCGCTGTGGCCTATATGCCCAGCCAAGCCAGTTTGAACCTGCACTACCTCAACCAGATCCTGAATGTCAAAAAGCAGAGTGTCTTATCTCATGCCTTTGAGGAACTCAGGATCGTTGGGCAACCCATGCTCTCTAGACGAAACCGCCTACGAAAGACCAGCAGAGGAAACGCTGGACGCCTTGGCAGAGTTTTCTGAAGACCTTGCAGGCAAGCCCTGTACACTGGAGGACTATGTCTCTTTGGGAGTGGTGTCCTAACAGTTAAACTGGGTGGAGATCTAGGAACTTGTGTGACCAACAGGTAGACCCCAAACAAACTAATCTGGTTATCATCTCCTTCCCCTGGACCCAAGCAGTAGGACTGGACTGAGAAAACCCGGGTGTACTCCCACCATGGTGTGTCCCTCCACAATCCGCTGGCCGCAGAGCTAACTGAAGCCTTAAAAATAACTGGACTTATCATCCTTGGTCTATTCCAGAAAAGGCACTTAAAATGGCTGCCTGCCCTCTCATAAAGACATTAACAGCTATCAGGCCAAGACCCCAGCCTCCTTCTGCAGCTGAGTGGGGGTTTTCTGTTTGTTTTGTCTTCCATTCTTGCTTTTGAGGACAGCTCTGGAAAGAATGTGTCTGCCTGCAGGATTTGGTTTAATTTCTAGTTTATTTGGATTGTCTGATTTCCTGCTTCACGTGATACCCCTTATACCCGTACCTTAATAATGACTTTACAAAAAGAAAAATAAGGAAAAATTCCCTGGGCGGGGGGTGGGGGGGTGGAGGAGAAAACCTGTCCGGGGACGTTTACAATCTAATAGGTAGGGACCCATGGTTAATTTAGGTTCCCTAAGGGGAAGCTGGCAGAGGTGAGGGGGAAAAGACAACCCTTGCCTCAGGCATTGGTTCTTCATCATAATGTTCTTATAATTTCACGTAATAATCAGGTCTGGTTCCTCCAGCACCATACCTAGTTTCCAAAACTCACAGGGTCACGTGCCTGAGAATGCAAGCCCTGGGCTGTGCGCTCATCTGAACAACCACAAAAACTGCGTCTCAACACACCTGGTCGCAAAACGTGACTTTCCACGCATAAATCACGAAAACTGAGATCTAAAGAGACAGCCAATGAAGCATCTCAGGCTTTCTGTGTTGCAGCTGAAGAACTGAGTCCTGGTGCAAACGCAGGCAGACAAGTGCGGCCAGTGCCCGCGCAACACACGCACACTCTCCACCGGTGAGCACCCAAGCCAAAAGGGCCACACGTGACTCGATCTCTGTGGGGCGTGGAAGCTATCGCATAGCTCTGCGCTCGCGCAAAAACCTAATGGGTGCTAAGGAACCCGCGTCCAACAAAACCGGGACTTCTGCATGCGCGCGCAGCCACTCGTCACGCCAGCCCCACCGCCCGTCACCTCCCCCACCACGCCTGCCCCTCCCCGCTGCGCAGGCGCAGTTCACAGGAGCGCGGGCCCGGGGGCTTCTGGGAAGCATAGTCCAAGACCGCGCAGAGCAGCCTGGGCCTCCCCGTCTGCGAGGGCGCGGTCTTGTCTCCTTGGCCCTCTCTCGGTCCGCTCTTGCCACACTGGACAGATGGGAATTCGCGCGGCTGGAGCCTCCTTAGCCCCGCGTCCTGGGCGAGGCCCTCCACAGTCGTGCCGCCCGGAGGCTTGTGAGAGTTACAGGCCGACAGGTCCGTGAGTAAAGCCGCCTCGAAGCCCACCAGCCAGGGGCGCGGCCTGAGGACGCCGGCCGGACGGCGAGCGGAGAGATGGCTTGGCGAGCACATCAGGGCGGGGCCTCAGCCCAGAGGCGCGTGCACGCGGCTTCCCGCCGGGTGAGGAGCGGGTTGGCTGGCGGCTTGGGCTCCCTTCACGTGAGCGCGCTGGCGTGGCTTCACGCTGAGGGGCCGGGCCGCGGGAGGCGTCGGGCGGAGGCCGTGGGTGGGGGCGGGCCTTCCCGCTCGGGGAAGCCCTGGGGGCGGGGCCGTGCGGGCCGGGGTCCCGGAGGCTATCGCGCATGCGCGGGGGTTATTGCGCAGTTGTGGCGGTGGGCGCCACCAGGACGCTGGTGTGGAAGTGTCTGAGAGCTAGTGCCTCGGGTGATGGGCCTGGGACTGCGCCCGATTCTGCGACAGCGAGGTGCGTTGGGTCTAGGGTCACAGGATGATGCCACATCAAAGGTTGGTGGGTGCGAGATTCTCTGACCCGGGGTGATGGGCCCAGGATCGCTGGATTCTGCAGCAGTGCTGGGTGATGGGCCTGCGTGCTTTTCTGTTGCTCTGGTGTGTACACTTGACAATCTGATGTGGCTGTTTATCAAGTCCATGAGACCCCGCTGAGGACTGTCAGTGGTTTGACAAGTATGTGGCAGTGTGACTAGGTTTCTACCAGATCTTACTTAAAACTGTGGAATTGGAGGTCTTCCAGAGAATTGCACGACTCTGCAGTTGAGTTGGGCTACACTTGTAAACTGAGGCAGGAGCTAGTGTTTTGGTGCTCTTTCTGGCCCTTTGGAGTGGCCTAACAGGCTAGTCTCAGCCATCAGCAAGCATACTTCCCCCTGCATATCTGAAATTCTGAATTACATATTTTTTTTCAGCATCAAGCCACCGACAAAGCAAAAAGAAGTCCATTTGGGGGTTTCCTGAGTTGGAAGGAAACAATGGAAGGTTGTTATACTCGTTTCCTGTGGCTGCTGTAAAAAGTTGCCAATGGCTTCAAACTATACATGTAAGTATTCAATGTCTACTAATTGATGTTAGCTTTATATGTTGCTGTTACTTTTTGCTACTGTTGTGTTCTACAGAGAAGAGTAAAGAGTTTGTTCCTCCTCTGATCTTCTCCAGGGGACAAGTTAGAGGGCTGTGGCCAGCAGAACTGTTTCTCTGTGATATGGTTTCAGCATAAAATGATTGAATTCTGCCTCTGGTTCAGCACCCAGAGGGTGGTTGGGCAGTTTCACTGGGTGTGTTTCTCAGGCCTTGGAAGCATGAACAGGAAATGCTCTGACTGGTGGCTTAGGTCAGAGGTAGAGCACTTGTCTAGCATGTGTGAGGCTCCCAACACTAGAAAAGTACAAAATCAGTAAGTGATCTGAAGAAAAAGGAGTGATGTTGGAACATAGGTTCTGTGGTTTGGAAGAGTACTGTCCTTTATAGGTGTAATAGAAGCATGTACAATGTAAACATTCCAGTAGCCTTGTTGAAAACAAGTGAAAAGAAGCAAATATGCTGTTAAAGTTCATTTTAATGACACGTTTTATTTAAGTCACTGTATCCCACACATTACCATTTAACCTGTAACAAATAGAAAAAAGTATGTGAAGTATTTCATATTCTTTTTTCATACTAATAAGTCTGTTTATTTCATAAAATTGACTGTTGGGAAAATAGAGTGATACACCAGATTGTTCTAAAAATGCTTTAAAGCTTATGGTAACTGGATTATCAGTTTTTCATTTTAATTTCATAATAGATTTTTATCTAGAGATTTTTGAATTTACTATTCAGTTGTTTCAGTAATGAATTAATTGGAATTCAAATACAGTTAATACCTTGGTTGCATTGACCTTATTTCCATTGCTAATCATTTGTGGCTTGTGGCATTTATACTGGATGGCATACGTGTCGCTCACTTAGGCCTGATTCCTTTAGACTGGAGGGGGTATTTTGTGTTTTTCTCACTGTGATGCTGGAAGTTGAGCCTAGGGCCTTGTGCATGCCAGTCAAGCTCTACCGCTGAGCTACATCCTCAACTCAAGGAGGTGGTTTGACCATCTCCCCTGCATTTTCCTACCCTAGTTCACACTGTTGTTCCCCCGCATAATGTTGTCCACCCTCCCCCATTGTATCACTATTTAACCAACTTCTGCTTCATCTCTTGCTTCCTCATCCCCCAAACAAATTTATGGCCACCCCCCAACATTTTGTTAAATGTAAAGTTAGATTTTGTCGCTCCCTGCTCAGCCCCTCCCTTTTCTCCACTAATGGTATCTAGCACTTAGGATCAAATCCAAACTGCTCACCACCTTCTTGATGTTTCCCTCCTGCCCTCCTACCTCACTCTGCTTCAATATATGACCTCACTTCCTTATTCACCAAGCCAGGCCTGCTGTGTGGCCTTTACACCTGCTGTACATCTGCCCAGAAGCTCTCCTCTGTGACTTGGTAGCTCACATTCTTTCTGCATTCAGACCTCAGCTCACTGTCACCTTCTAGGAGAAGCCTTCCCTGACCACCACATCATTCTCTATTTCCGTACACTGGCCCTCTTCCCTTCATAGCAGTGACCTTGGCTGTCATTGTGCTCCATGTGGGTTGCTTTTCTCTGTTGCAAGTACAGGGGCATGGGAGCAGGTACTGTTTGTCCTAGCTTGTTGCTCTCCCCAGTGCCAGGGACAGTGCCTGGCACCTTTAGATGCTTAATACATGTGTGTCAAGTGGAAAATGAGATAATAGCACATTCCTCATTTGCCTCCCGATCAGGAGCCTGCCATGATCCTAAAAGTGGGCACTGTTGGCCATGGCCAATAGTCCCTCCCCTTGCCTGACTTTGGGAGAGGGCAGGCTTGCTGCAGATACCATGGCATCTGTGCAAACACTTGTATTTGCACGTCATGTCCAGGTGAGGGTCCAGGGGACTCTGGGACCACTCAAAAGGTCCACTTGACCCCATGACCTCTCTTCTCCCTAGCACTGCCTTCCCAGCACTCCGCCTCTCTCTGAACGTGGAGCCTGAAGGTAAGGGAAAGGATGCCTGCTGCACGGCGGAAATCCAAATCCAAGGTAAGTGGCAGTTCCTCTTTTCAGGAATAGTCCATTCTGTTTCGTAAGGTGTAGCCATTTGCTTTCCTTCCAGAGACTTCCTGCCTGTAGGAGACTCCTCGTCTGTCCCTGGTGTTCTCCCAGTAATATTGGAGAATGAGAGGTGAGAGGCCCAGGAAGCGCCCAGGGCCCTGTGCCCATTCCTCAGTAGGCCCATGACTGACCGTTCAGCATCCCCAGGGGCTCTGCAGTGCTGGCAGAGTGCCTTCTCCTGAGGGGAGGACAAGAACCTGTGGTTTCTCTGGGTGGGGACAAGTGCCCACGTGAGACCTGCGGAGGCAGAGAAGATTCAACATGTGCTTCATATTCGTCCCATTGGTGGCTTTGTTTCTCCTTGTAAAACCCATATTAGCACACAGTAGAGTTCTCCAGCAAAGATCCAAGTCTGAGAGGAACCTGTGGGTGCTTTGCAGGCAGGGCCACACGGTGTACTAGCCTCCTGTGGTCAGCACTCCTCACCGTTGGACATTGGAACAGTCTTCAGGACGAGTGTGGAGCAGTTTTCCAAAACAAGCACATTTCTCTCTGTGTTGGGGACATTCATTCTTTCCTGCTTTTGTGACAAATTCAAACTTGGCCTCTCAGCACGTGTTTCTTATTGTGCAGTCTCATGGGTCAGGGTCCAGGCACAACATGGCTTAGTGCGGTTCTCTGCTTGGGTCTTCTAGAGCTGAGGTCAAGGTGTCAGCTGTATTCTGACATATGTATTCTGATATTCATGATGTTCTCTTGGCCCCCCTTTTCCATCTTTAAGCCAGCAATAACCAACAGCCAAGCCAGACTCCCTGTGTTAAGTGGTTAGTGTACCTGCAAGGAACTTTTTGTCATACATAACTTATTCACATGTTCTCTAACAGAGTCTGTGCTTAGGAGCTTGAATGGGGAGCCAAACTGCCAGGTCCTCCTGTTAAGTCAGCTGCCTTGCCTGTGTGGCCTCAGATCCTTCACCTGCATAGTTACTGTGGTCCCGGGGGCAGGACCAGGACCTGTGGTTCACAGGAGCACTAGTGAGCCAGTTTAGGCAGGTGCTAAAGATGCCTTTCTTCGTGAATTCCCAGCATGTCTGAGTTGGTCCGCTTTTTATTCAACATAATATTTTTTGGTTTATTTGGGTTTTTTCATACTGGAGATTGAATCCAGGGGCACTCTGCCACTGAACTACACCTCCGGTCCTTTTTATTTGATTCTAATTTTTAATTTGTTTGGGTACTGGGAATTGAACTCAGGGGCACTCAACTACTGAGCCACATCTCTGTCCCTGTTGTGTATTTTATTTAGAGACAGGGTCTCACTAGCACCTTACTGTTGCTGAGGCTGGCTTTGAACTCTAGATCCTCTTGCCTCATCCTCCTGAGCCACTGGGATTACAGGTGTGTGCCACCGTGCCCGGCTTTATTTTTTAAGTCAGGGTCTTGTTGAATTTGCCAGGCTGGCCTTGGACATGTGATCCTCCTGCCTTATCTTCTGGGATCGTAGGTGTGTGCCACCACACCTGGCATACTCTTTTAATAGCAGTTATATCATATTGCACTGCATTTTATTTAATTTATGTAAAACACTTGCACCCTTTAGCCTCAGAACCCCCAGTGCTCCCTGCATGATTCCTGGTACCATGTGTTATCTGTGTTGGGATGAGGCTACCATTTTCTCCAGCTTTGTGGAAGCACAAGTTCATGGTGAATGGACATTTGATTTTTCATTTCAGGCACCAGTGACTTTTGGGGACTTGGCTATCTACTTCTCCCAGGAGGAGTGGGAATGGCTAAGCCCCATTCAAAAGGATTTGTATGAAGATGTCATGTTGGAAAACTACACGAACCTGGTCTCACTGGGTAAGGCCCTTCTCTCCATAATCCAGAACAAGCCTCTTAAGGGACATTTGTCAATTAGGGTCTAGTTAGGGAAATGGATGCTAATCCAGTTGTGGTACTTGTTTGTTTGTGTTGGTTTTTTGCTTTTCTTTTTATTTTTTAACAGGTTTATTATATCATTCACTTAAAATATAGTTTGTCTATATGAACTACATAGTTCAGTGTTTTTGTTGTATTAACAGAGTTGTACAGCCATCACAACCAATTTTTTTTTTCTTTCTCTCATTTCTTTATCTATCTATCTAGCTAGCTATTTATTCATTTATTGGTACTGGGGATTGAGCCCAGGGGCACTTAATTACTGAACTACATCCCCAGACTTTTTTTTTTTTGCTACTGGGGATTGAAGTCAGGGACACCTGACCACTGAGCCACATCCCCAGCCCTATTTTACTTAGAGGCAGGGTCTCACTGAGTTGCTTAGTGCTTCACCATTGCTGAGGCTGGCTTTGAACTTGCAATCCTCCTGCCTTAGCCTCCCGAGCCACTTGGATTACAGGTGTGCACCACTGCACCTGGCATTTTTTTGTTTTGTTTTGTTTTAAAATTTTTTTGTAGTAGTAGATGGATAGAATGCCTTTATTTTATTTGTTTCATTTTTGTGTGGTGCTAAGGATCGAACCCAGTGCCTCATACATGGAAGGCAAGTGCTTTGCCACTGAGCCCCAGCCTTTTTTTTTTTGGAGACAGGGTCTTGCTAATTTGCTTAGTGCCTCACTAAGTTGCTGATGCTTCCCATCCTCCTTCCTCAGCTTCCTGAATTACTGGGATTACAGGCATATGCCACCTGCCTGGCCACACAGTGAATTTTAGAATGTTTTCATTGCCCCCCGAAGAAAACCAATACCCATTAGAATCACTCTTCTTTCCCTGCTCACCTGATTTACCAGGTTAGATGACTGCCACTCTTCCTCCTATCTCTATGAACTTGCCTGTTCTGGGGCTTGCATACAAATGGAATCTAAAGTATGTAGTCTCTTTGACTTAGCATAGTTTTTGAGGTGCATCTATATTATAGCATGTATCAGAACCCCATTCCTGTTCATTGCCACGTAGTGTTTCATTGTGTGGATAGATCACATCTCGTTCGTTCGTTCACTCATGAGCTCCTGGGTGTTTGGGTCATTTCCACCCTGCTGTGAAACATTCATATGCTGTGAACATTCATATGCAAGCACAGGGGTTCATATTCTGAGGAGAAGGGGAGTTGCACTGCCTGTTTGGTTTTTACTTCTGAGGGAGCCAGAGGCGGCTAGTTCTGGAAGTGCAGGGACAAAAAGAAAACCAGAGATGGAAGTCAGCAGAGCCCCTTTGGTGGACACTGAGTGGAAGCAGCTGCTAAAGTCCGACCCTAGTGTGACAAAGCCGAGCATAGAAGGGTAGAGCTTGGAGCTGAGAGACAGTAGCCTACTAACCCATCTTTGAGCATCTGACCTCCTTGTTCAGGAAAATAATTGGTTTTGTGGAGTTAGAATGGAGCACTCTATTGGCTATAACTGAGTGTGCATCCTCCTGGTATAAGACTTTAAAAACCAAACAATTTCTCCAACTGTCACTCACCACTCAGCACAGAACAGTCTGATGCCCCACGTGTTTGGAGTTTTCACCACACACCCCGCGATTCTCATGCCTGGCTGACAGTCCAGCTCTGGCACTACCTGGAGATGCCTCAAACCCACAGCCTGGGGGCTTCATCTCATAAGACTGCCTCATCTGGCAACTCAGGCCTCTGGGATTTCTGACCAACCCAACTGTAAATTTGGGGTTCCCGTGAGTCCCCTCCTCAGGTTTTACCCCAGAACTCAAGAAAGCACATTACTGAGGCTTTACCAGTTAAATATCAAGATATGTCAGGATGCAGATGAAGAGCAGGTGAAGAGATGCAGGGGCAAGGTGAGGGGAAGAGGTGTGGAGCTTCTGCTCCCTCTCTGGTGGTCCACCTCCACAGGTAAGCAACAGGAAGCTCTCCCAACCTGTCTTTTTGGGCCTTGTCGAGGCTTCATATGTGGTCCTGATTGATGAGATCATTGGCCATCAGTGATCTCTGTCCAGCCCCTGTCCTTCTCCAGAGTTCTGGGGTGAGATGAAAGTCCCATCCCTCTGATCACATACTGGGATCCTCTGACCCTTGTGGAGGCTCCCAGGAGTACCTGGCCACCAGTTACTTTCTAGGGTTGAGGGTTTATGTGTCTTACAAGTCACAGTATCACAGTGCCCATTCTCTAGCTGCCCTCCGTGTCCTGTGTGCCCCACTGGGCTGGTACACCCTCACCCCATTGACACAGGGCTTGGCTCTGACTGTGGTGCCGACAGTGAGGTCAGTTCCATGCTTGTCCTATGTGCAGGTCTTTCCTCTCGAAGGCCAAATGTCATTGCCTTACTGGAGAAAGGGAAAGCACCCTGGATGGTGGAGCCTCCAAGACGACGCCAGGGCCCAGGTGAGTGACCAAGGACAGGGCCTACTTCTTACAGTTCAAGCTACTGTACCAGATGCTGGGTGGTTCATGAACAACAAAAACTCATCTCTCACAGTTGGAAGTTCAAAATGAAGGCACTGGCAGGTGGTGCCTGGGGAAGGCCTGCTTCCTGGTCATGCACGCCCGCCTTCTGTGTCCTCTGCAGCTGGAGCAGAGAGGAAGCTTTCTGCTTTCTCTTTCAGTAGGACTCCATCTGATTACCTCCCAGAGGTGCCACCTCCAGATGACATCCCCTTGGGGGAGAGGATTTAGACAGACAAATCTGGGGCAGACCTGCGTTTGCTCTGCTGTCAGCATTTGCTCTGCTGTCATGTAGGCACATTCTGCATGAGAGCCAGGCAGTCCTGAGGGGCAAGCTCTTGAAGTCCCCGGAGTCCACTTCACATGTCCATACCCAGGCCTGTGCAGAGAGGCCAGCCCAGATTCCTCCTTGGCTTCTCCTCAGTCATCGAGTTTCTCCTTGGACGTGGGACACCTGTGCCAGGAGTAGGGATCAGCAGGGTGGTGTAAGCCAGGCGAAGAGGCCACCCGCTGAGGCATGGAGCTTTGGAGACTTCTGGTTTCTTAGGGTATGAATTAAAAGAAGCCAGATGGCAGCACAGGGAAACAGTAGGGCTCATGTTTTGACATTAAAAGAAGAAATTTCCTTTATCAAAATACTGTTTTTTAAATTACATAAAGTTCAGAGAAAGGAAAAGATGAAAAAAACAGCTACATGTGGTTATTGGTAACTATACTTATTTTTTGAAAATTATCATTGTCATAAAATTCATATATTTCTGCTGTTTTCACAAGTTTCAGTTGAAATATTCATTTCTATTCATTCCATTTTCTATTTAGATTCTAATTTCACATTAATGTCAACGTGAGTGTGTGATGTGTGTGTGTGCACATGCTATGTGCACTTTTGCCCTTTTTTGCTGTAAGACTGAGTCACAGGAACGGGATTGCTGGGTCAAAGGGTAAGATCACTTTTCAGACTAAATATTTCTGAATTGTGTTATAGATTTGTCAGCTTCCTAGCCCCCAGTAAAAACTCTGGGCACTAACTCTAGGTATTTTTCTTGTGGACATCATTTCCTGTGTTTGGTCGGCCATAGTTTATTGCTTGTGAATCCATAGGAAACTTGTGCTTCATTTCCACTGGACCTTGCCCCATTAACCCACTCCCTTTGCTGATTCTGCTCTGTACTCTTTCACTGTAATGGATCCCAGCCATTGGTTAACATATCAGCACCATGGACAGAAACAAAGCACAGTGTCATTTTGATTTTTCATACTCACAATACTGGATATTCTCATTAAAAACTTTTATCGCCTGAGGTTGTGGCTCAGCGGTAGAGCGCTCAGCGGTAGAGCACTCGCTTAGCACGTGTAAGGCCCTAGGTTCGATCCTCAGCACATAAAAATAAATAAATAAATGTATTGTGTCCAACTACAACTAAAAAATAAATATTGAAAAAAAACCCAACTGTTCTCTTGGCTTATGAAGAACTTACTGTGTGCAGGTCCTAGGCAAAGGGCCATAGTCCCCGCAACATTTGTAGGTACCTCTGCATTCCTGGGCAACAGATGAGGATTTGAGTCTTGAGTTAAATAACTTGTCCAGGGTCTCTCATCGGGCAGACAGTGGGGCAAGGCTTGGAGCTCTGGCAGTGTTTCTTGACCCCCATATAGAGCTGCTCAATATCCACACTCTCCTACCCCGTAGACCATACTGTTTTTCTTATGTACTTGCTGGCATTTGTTTTCTGATTGACTTATTCTCTTGTAAATTGTCTCCTCATGATCTCTTTCTTTTTTTTCCTTTTTTTGTAGTTGTAGGTGGACAGTGTGTCTTTATTTTGTTTGTTTTTATGTGGTGCCTCACATATGCTAGGCAAGTGCTCTGCCTCTGAGCTATAGCCCCAGCCCCTGATCTGTGTCCTTCTTATAGTGATTTTATGGTTCTTGCAAAGAATGTCAGCTTGTGTAGGGAGCTTTATTATTAAAAACACATTAACCATTATATTTTACTATTACTTTTATAGAGCTTTATGGTTATTCATAGTAGTCGGGTTCATCCAGTTAGCTCATACATCATGGAAATTGATTTCAGTTGATGCTACAGCCCTTCTCTCCCCCTTTCCCTCCAGCCCTCCCTCCCCTCTCCCCTTCTCCCTCTTCTTTTCTACTAGACTTCCTTTCACTTGTCCGTTAATTTGTATTTGATTGGTTCTTTATGTAATCTTATCTTCTCCCTTTCTTTATTTTACTTCTGCTTCCATATATGAGAGAAAACATTTGACCTTTGAGTCTCTGAGTTTGGCTAATTTCACTTAGCATGATAGTCTCCAGCTCCACTCATTTCCCAGCAAATTCCACTCTTTTTTTTTCCCATAATTCTTTTTAATGGCTGAGTAGAACTCCGTGTGTGTGTGTGTGTGTGTGTTATCACAAATGCTGAATCCATTCATCTGTTGATGGGCATCTGGGTTGATTTCGTAGTTTAGCTCTTGTGACTTGTGCTGCTATAAACATTGATGTGGCTGTGTCGTTTTAGTATGCTCATTTTAGATATTTTAGGGAAACACCAAGGAGTGGGATAGCTGGGTCATCTGGTGCTGCCATCCCTAGTTTTTTTTTTTTAACAAATCTACAAACTGCTTTCCAGAGTAGTTGGACTAAGCAGCAGTCCCAACAGTGTACAAGTCTTCCTTTGTCCCCACAGCCTCTCCAGCATTTATTGTATGTCTTCTTGATCATTGACATTCTGACTGGAGTGAGATGAAATCTTAGTGTAGTTTTGATTTGCATTTCCCTAACTGCTAGAGGTATTGAACATGTTTTTTGTGTATTTACTGGCATTTTGTGTTTCTTATTTTGAGAAGTTTCTGTTTGGTTCTTTTGCCTATTTGTTGATTGGGTTGTTTGGGTATTTTTGGTGTTAAGTTTTTTGAGTTCTTTGTGTATTTTGGATATTTAATCTCCTATTGGAGGAGTAGCAGGCCAAGATTTTCTCCCATTTGCAAGCTCTCTCATCATGCTCTTAATTCTTTCCTTAGCTGTGCAGAAGCTTTTTATTTTGAGAGTATCCCACTTATTTTTTTTTCTTAATATTTTTTAGTTGTCAGTGGTCTTTTATTATATGTGGTGCTGAGGATCCAACCCAGGGCCTCACACAGGCCAGGCAAGTGCTCTACCACTGAGCCACAACCCCAGTCCGATAGTATCCCACTTACTGATTGTTGGTTTTGTTTCTTGTGTTTTGGGCCTTGTTCAGGAAGTCTGTGCCAGCACCTACACGATGGAGGGAAGACCCTGTGTTTTCCTCAAGCAGTTATACAGGTGTCCAAAAGCTCCCTGTGGCTACCATGCTCTGTCCCTCCCAATTCACAGCAAATCATTACTTATATTCAATCATATGTGGAAACGGTCACAAAATTTGCAAGATTTAAAACAACAAGAAAAAAGAAAAAATAACTCTCCACAAAGTATGTAAACTGAAACACCATGCTTTGAGAGAATTATCTTAGAAAAGAAAAAATGGTTATAACAGTTTTACTTACCTTTTAACTTATGCTGGATCTCCAATTTTCCTAGCCTTATATTTAAAATGTAAGTTTCAGGACCTACAAGATTTACTAGGCTTATGAAAAACCAGTTAAGACAAAAGGAAAAAAGTGTCTCTTTTAAATCCAAGCTGCTTGGCTGGCTATCTTATCTGTTTTCAGCCAGCTTTCTTAACTAGTTCCTCCCTAATGTTACAACACGGAAAGTAAAAGTAGAAACATTCTAAATGTACAAGCTTTCTTTTTGAAAATAGTGAAACACTACATGAGAATCCACTCTGCCACCTTCCTTGCCTCTGCACCTTGTCTCTGTCTCCTCTTTTATTATTATTCTTTTCATACAGTTTCTAGTGTAATTCCTAAGTGTCTGATCCATTTTTAGTTGCATTTTGTGCAGGTGAAAGATAGAGGTCTAATTTCATTTTTTCTGTATATAGCAGTCCAGTTTTCCCAGCACCATTTGATAAAAGGCTATCTTTTCTCCAAGATGTATTTTAACACTTTTTCAATATCAGACAGCTGTAGGTTTGTGGGTCTGTCTGCCTCTTCTGTGCTGTTCCACTGATCTTCCCGACTATCTTGTGTAGTACATGCTGTTTTTGTCATTGCAGATCTGTAGTATGATTTAGATCACATGTTATGATGCCTTCTACTTCTGCTTCTTCTGTGATGTCATCCTCTACTTTTCTACTTCTGCTTTTCTTGCTTAGTATTACTTTGGATATTCTGAGTCTCTTATTCTCCCAAATGGATTTAAGAAATTTTTCTTTTCTAATTCTGTGAGGAATATCATTGGTATTTTTATGGGGATTGCATTGGATCTGTATATTGCTTTTGATAATATGGCTGTTTTGACAATATTAATTCTGCCTATCCAAAAACATGGGATGTTTTTCCATCTTCTAAGGTCTTCAATTTGTTTCTTCAGTGTTCTATAATTTTCATTTTCATTGTAGAGCTCTTTTACCTCCTTGGTTAGGTTAATTCCCAAGTTGCGGTGGTTTTTTTTTGGGGGGGGAGGGGGTGTGGATCCTGTACATATGGGATCATATCACCAGCAAACAGAGATAGTTTGACTTCTTTTCCTGTTTGCATCCCTTTGATTTCCTTTCCTTGCCTGATTGCTCTGGCTAAGGTTTTGAGGACTATATAGAATAGGAGTGATGAGAGTGGACAGCCTTGTTTTGTTCCTGAATTTAGTGTAAATAGTTTTAGTTTTTTTTCCATTTAGTATGATGTGGGCTTTGGGTTTGTCATAAGGCCCTTATGATGTTGAGGTAAGTTTCTTCGAGCTGTAGCTTCTCCAGCATTTTTAACATGGATTTTATCAAAGGACTTTTCTGCATCTACTGAGATGATCATGTGATTTGAATTCTGTTTCAGTGATGGATCACATTCATTGATTTGTGTGATTTCTATATCTTTATGGTTCAATTTGGGCAGGTTATATGTGTCTAGAAATTTGTGCCTGTCTTGCAGATTTTCCAGTGTATTGGAGTGTAAATTTTCAGAATAGGATCTGATAATCATCTAAATTTCAGAGGGGTCTGTGTTGATATTTCTTCTTTTATCTCCAATCTGTCTTTTTAAAGAACCAACTCTATGTTATATTTATCCTGTATATTGTTTTCTTATTTTTAATTTCATTGATTTCAATAATTTTTGATCATAATTATTTTCTGCCTTCTACTGGTTTGGGGGTGGGGTTAGTTTGTTGTTCTTTTTCTAAGGCCTTGAGGTGGGAGCATCAGCTAATTTATTTGGGATCTCTAATATTTTATTATAGGCTGAGAAGGTAAATTTAGCTGTTTTGGGGTGGAATATTCAATAGATGTCCTTTGGGTCCCTTTAATTTATCTTTGTTGATTTGTTGTTGTTTTGATGACCTATCTATTGGTGATAAGGTATTGAAATCCTCCAGTATAATTGTGTTGTGGTCTGTGCAGGACTTAATGTCATGGAGTAATTTTTCCATGTAAGGGTGCATTGACAGATGTTTACTATGGTTATATCTTGTCGAATTATTTCCTTTAGTAGGATGGAATGGCCTTCTTTGTGTCTTCTGATTAATTTTTGCTTGAAATGTACTTTGTCAGATATGAGAATAACCACTCCTGCTTGTTTTCTTGGACCATGTGCCTGGAATATTTTTTGCAATCCTTTTCTCTTCAGCGGGTGTGTGTCTTTGCCTATAATACGGGTCTCTTTTAAACAGCATATAATTGGATTTTGTTTTTTTAATCCATTCTATTAATCTGTGTCTTTTCACTGGGAAGTTGAGACCATTAGCATTCAGTGTTAGTGTGGATATGTGTTTGTGGTTTCCTGCCATTTTAAATTTTTTTTGCTGTATTTTAGCCATTCTTGATTCTCACTTAGTGGCTTATTATTCTATTGTTTGTCCTCTGTTTGAGGGCTTTGGAAATTATCTTTTAGTTCCTCTGTGTGAAGTTTATCTTTGGATGTTCTTTGTAGTGCTGGTTTGGTATTCATGAATTGTTTTAGTTTATTCTTATTGTGGCATGTTTTAATTTCCCCCTTAAAATTGAAACTGAGTTTTGCTGGGTATAGTAACCTTGGCTGGTAGGTCTTTTCTTTTAGAGTTTGGAGCAGCTCATTCCAAGCCCTCCTTTATTTTAGGGTATGAGCAGAGAAGTCAGAAATGGATCTTATTGATTTGCCTCTAAATGTGACCTGATATTTCTCTCTGCAGCTTTTAATATTCTTTCCTTGTTTTCCATTTTAGGGATTTTGATTATATGTCTCCACAAACTTCTCATTTGGCTGGGTCTATTTGGGGTCCTGTAAGCCTCCTGTTTGTGGTTGTCTATCTTGTTTCTGATATGTGATTGGTTTTCTATAACTATCTCATTGAAAATGTTCTCTGTGCCTCTAGTTTGTATCTCCATGTTCTTTTCTATCCCAGTGATTCTCAGGTTTAGTTTCTTAAAGTTGTCCCAGTTTTCTGGTCATGTTCTGTTCATTTTTTTCTTTATTATTTTTGGACTCAAGATCATATACCCTGTCCTCAGTGGCTAAAGTTCTATGTTCAAGGGCTGAGGTTCTGTTTTCTGCGCCATCTGTTAGTGATGCCTTCAAATGAGATTATAATTTGATTGATTTTGTGTTTAATTTCTGAGAGGTCTGCATGGTTTCTTTGCACTATCTCTATTTCTGTATTAAACATTTCCCTGTAATTGTTCTCTTAATTTCTTCCTTAGATCTTCTTTTAGTTCATTGAACATTTTAATAATTAGTTTTTAATAGTCTTCCTCTGGGTTTTCATCTGCCTCACTGTCAGTGAGATCCTTTGTTGGGGGGATGTTGGATTTTGGGGGGACATTTGTTTGTCTGATTTCTCATGTTTTCAGAGGTCTTGGTCTTGTGCATCAATTTAAATGCATTCCTCTACCTCTTTTTTTTTTTGCGCGTGTCCTTTTGTGTGTAGTATCTTATTTGTTCTGGGGCTTCTTCCTGTTTTTTGATGTATGAGTAGATGCCAAGGGGTGGGACCTGAGTTCCCTCTCTGGTTCTTCCTCCTTGAGTTTTATTGTTGGTTTGGGCCTTTTGTCTCTTCATTTCTTGAGTTGCTGTAGTGTCAGGGAATGTTTAGCAGCAAGGTCTCCTCACAATATGGGAGAAAAATAAACAATAGTGACAAATAGTGACAACTATTAGAAACAACAGATAGTAAGCAGTGTTAAATACCCAGTTCCTATTATGAGTCTTAAACATTAATTGCCACCAATGAACAGGATTGGTGGGTTCAGCAGTTGTCAGCAGTGAAAACAATAACCATGAACGCTAGCCACAGCTTTAAAGGAAACAGCAGGTGTGAGCTATTTCACCATAGTGGCAGTGATTGTTTTAGCTTTAATGGTGGGGGCAGGGGTATGTAAACCATTTAGTTCTGAATGATGTAGAAATGCAGTTAACTGGGGTGGAAAGGAAATGTGTTAGCACATTAGAGAAGACTTCACAATTTCAGAAAATGAACAGAGAAAATTCAGAATAGCATAGCAGGTGATATTATGTAGTGGGAGTGGAGAAAATCAAAGCCTGTATTGGGAGAGAGAATGTTAGAATTTGGTGAATAGCAAAAGATAAGATATAAGAGAAATAAACTGAATAGACTGAATATTTTACTTTGATTTTGTATTATTTTCATGTGTTTATTTCTCTTATATCTTGTGAAGTCTTCTCTAATGTGCTAATAAGTAACACTGCTTACTATAGAACCCTCACAAGACAAAGCTAGAAAAAAGATAATTACATTTTAAAAATGCTGAATATGAGAGAAAACATGACAAATAACTGTAATCTATCTGTCCCTGAAAGAGGACAGCAGAATTCACCCGCTCATAGACACACACACAAATTCACACATGGGAGGAATAAGAAAAAAATAATTAAAAAAAATACATGTGTGTTTTAAAAAAAGAAAGAAAAATATCCAGTGTCTTAGTTGTAGACCAAAGTGACCTCCACCAAAATGGTCAAAATATTTGACCAGCATGGGTGGTCAGTGTCTGTTCAGTAGTCTTTCTCGTCCATTTTTCCTGAGTCAAGTACTGGTAGAACGGATGCAGGACCTTAACCCACGCTGTGGCTCTCTGAGCTGCCTGTGCACCTAGGATTGAAGCTGTGTGCCTTCCTCTATCCGGATAATTTCTAGATTTGGTATTTCAGGTTATCCCATAATTTTTGGAGGTTCTGTTCATGGATTCTTACCATCTTCACTGTGTGGTCAACTTTTTTAAGATTATACATTTTGTCTTCATTGCGTGAGGTTCTGTCTTCCAAATGATCTAGTCTGTTGGTGATGCTTCTGTAATTTTGTAGTGTCCCTGCAGGTTACCAATACCTCATCTTTAAGGGGGAGATCAATATTTAGAGTACTCAAGGTGAACAATATGCATCCTTAAACCATATAGGTTCTATTTAGACAGTTATAGTTTTTTCACAATAAACAGAAATGATGAATTTGATTAATATCTATAATGAAATAGGAGGTTTGCGTAAGGGTCTGCAGTTTCTGATGGTAGAGAGCAGGGGCGGGTGGGAGGTGAGAATAGAGAGGTGTTAGCTCACAAGAAGAGTGAAGGAGGATCAAGAGAAGCAGGCTAGCAGGGGTGCCTCTGGTGTAACCAAGCCCGCAGGGACCTTGGTGATGGTCTTCCAGATTCTGGCTGTTGTTTTTAGATTGTAGCGAGCATGTCCCTCGTTGGTGGCAGTGGTGGTGTCAAGCCTTCCAGGCCCCTAGCCGTTGTCCTAAGATGGAAGCTTCCTTGACTAAAGATGATGGTGGTGGCAGTGGAGGTGTCCCAAGATTGAGGTGATTGCTTTCAGAGATGGGGCTGAGAGGGTAGTTCATGCATTGGCCAGCAGCGCTGTGATGTGTAGTGCTGCAGCAGGCTGCTACCTCCAGGCCCTGTCCATTGTCCCAAGGTGGAGGCTAACACCTTGGAGGGGTTGTGCAGGTAGCTGCAGTGTCCCAAGATGGCAGCAGGTGGGAAAGCCACGCGTTGGTAGACGGGGCTACAGCATGGTCACTCTCCTCCACATGTACGTGTTCACTCCCAGGTTTATATGCTCACATTGACCTAATGTACTGGGGTGAATTCTGGTATGTGCTGTGGTTTAAGGGACTTCTAGATACACAGCAGAGAGATGAGCTGAGGTGATGTTTGTGTCCACACAAAAAAAGTGAGGTCTTGAATGAGGGATGTGCAGAGAAGGAGAGGAAGACAGCAGGGTGTGGGGCAGGACGGACTCAAGCGTAAGACCTGGGTTTCCACTTGGCTGAGGCCCCAGCCTTGCTGTGAAGGTTTCCCTGGTCTCCCTTTCTTGATTCCCCATTTGCATGATTATTTTAAAGTACATCTCCTAATGGGAACTACAATGGTAGTTACTACCAGATATCAAATAGCCACAGGTCCACAGAATTCTTCTCTAGAACCCTTTTAGGAGATTGTTGTCAGGGATTTTAGCCCCCGTCTCCTCCTGACCAGTGGGAGACCCATGAGGTGGGTAAGTGTACACATTTGAAAGAGTATAACAGTAATAGATGTAGAGTTTCTCACAGTGATATGGTTAAACAACACTCTTCAGTAAGTTCAAGTTCCATTTAACACATGACTGTTATAGGAATATAACACGAGCCACATATTTAATCAGAGTTTTTCTACTACCTACATTAAAATAACTTTAAAAACAGGCAAAATTATTTTGTTAACCCAGTGTATTTAAAATACTGCAATGTATGATCACTGTTTTTACAGTGAGATATTTTACTGCCCTTTTTTTGTATTACATCTTCACAATCTGGAGTGTATTTCACACAGCACGTCCCACATCAGACCAGCCACGTGTTGTGGAGCTCAGTAGACCCATATGCCTTGTGGGTGCTGTATTGGACAGCTCTAAACCTGTGTTGTGTTTATTGTTCCCTATAATTTCAGGTTTATAGTCAGTCTGCCGTAAAATCATTTTAAATTATCTGGACTTTTGTGTCCTGCTCCATTTCATCTATTTTGCCAGATAAGAGGTTCATTTTTTATTTATTTATTTATTTATTTTTAAATTTTTTATTGTGGGTAGAGGTTCATTTTTATTTAGTCTAATCTTTTACCTTTTTTCCTACTTCTCTGAGTTTAAAGTTTTCACTCTTGTAAAATCTAAATACTGAATTCTAATTGCTACTAGGTTTGCAGTCTTTAAATATTTGATTTCTGCATTTTGAGGGATTTATAATTTTACAAATGTATAACTTATAATATAAGATTCAATTATTTTAAAGAACATAATTCAGTTACTTTTTAAAAAACGTATTTTCCACATTGTATAACCATCTCCACAATTCTGATTCAGAACATTTTCATCACCCTACTAAGATCCCTTTTGCCGAGTTACAGATTATACAGATAATCCTGATTGACACTGCCAGACCCAGACAACTAATGGTCTTGTCTCTGTAGATTTGCCTTTTATAGACATTTCATAAAACAAAACTATATTTATTGTCCAGTGACAGCCTGTGGGGTTGAATGTGGTATGTGGTACAAATTTATCCTCTAAATAAAACTTTGATTTATTTATTTTCTCATCACAAACTCTCCTGAAATATTAAATATTTCTTTAAAATCTTTCATATGATAATTCAAACCCCAAGAAGACACTGAAAAGTTATTGTTCTGTTTTTCATAGTTATTCTGATCAGTAATGATAATGATTGCATGCATATTGTAGAAGATTGATTTTTCAAGCACAGGAAAACAACCAATCAATTTTTTGGTATCTTTCAGACTCCAGGTCTAAGTGTGAGGTGAAGAAATTACCACCAAATCAGTGCAACAAATCTGGGCAAAGCAGCTGTCAGAAACCAGTTTCTACAAAACAAAAGGTTCCAACAGGGAGCAGGGGCTACAGCAAAAGTTCATTCCTAAGCAAACCCAAGAAAGGTAATTCAGGGAAGAAAGCCTTAAAATGTGATTACTGTGCTAAAACCTTTAGTCAAAGCATCTCTCTTAAACTGCATCAGAACTCACATACTGGAGAGAGACCTTATGAATGTGGTAATTGTAGAAAAGCTTTCAGACAGATCTCATCTCTCATTCTTCATCAGAGAGTTCACAATGGGAAGAAAAGCCATGAATGTGATAAATGTGGGGAAAGTTTCAATAACAAAATAGGCTTTATTCTACATAGAAAAATTCATAATGGAAAGGAAATGTCTAATTGTGGGAAGGGTTTGAGTTCATGTCCATCTCTCAGTGTACATCACAACATCCAAATTGTGGAGAGAGTCTACCAGTGCAGAAAATGTAGGAAAGCCTTTAGTCGGAATTCATCCCTTTTAGTTCATAAGAGAATTCACAGTACAAAGAAAATACATAAATGCAATAGGTGTGGGAGAGGCTTCAAAAAGAAACCAGCCCTTGTTACCCATGAAAAAATTCATATTGGAGAGAAACCTCATAAAAGTGTGAAGGCCTTAAGTCAGAGTGTGATGCAGAGAAGTCACCATTTAGAGAATGCCTTTAAATGTGGAAAATGTGGGAAATCCTTTAGTAGGATTTCACCCCTTCTGCTTCATCAGAAAATTCATGCTTCAGGTAAACCCTATAAATGTGACAAATGTGAGAAGGACTTTAGGCGCCTTTCAACCCTTATTCTGCATCGAAGGGTTCACAGTGGAAAGAAGCTGTACAGATGCAATAAATGTGAGAAGGTCTGTAATCGGCATTCATCCCTCATTCAACATCAGAAAATTCATAAACGGAAGAAGAAGCTCTTTGAGTGTAAGGAATGTGGAAAGATGTTTTCTGGAACTGCAAACCTTAAAATACATCAGAACATTCATTCTGAAGAGAAACCTTTCAAGTGCAATAAATGTAGTAAAGTTTTTGGTCGCCAGTCATTCCTTATTGAACATCAGAGGATTCATACTGGAGAAAAGCCCTATCAGTGTGAGGAATGTGGGAAAGCGTTCAGCCACCGAATATCCCTAACTCGACACAAGAGGATTCATACTGAAGACAGACCTTATGAATGTGACCAGTGTGGGAAGGCCTTCAGCCAGAGTGCACATCTTGCCCAGCACGAGAGAATCCACACTGGAGAGAAGCCGTACACCTGTAAGACATGTGGGAAGGCCTTCAGTCAGCGCACCTCCCTCATCCTCCATGAAAGAAGTCATACCGGAGAGAAACCCTACGAGTGCAATGAGTGTGGGAAGGCGTTTAGCAGTGGCTCAGACCTCATTCGACATCAGAGAAGTCATTCTTCGGAGAAACCCTATGAATGTAGCAAGTGTGGGAAGGCGTATAGTCGGAGCTCGTCCCTGATTCGACATCAAAACACTCATTCTGAGGAAAAGGCCTAATGTTTTAAATCTGTAAAAGCTAAGAATGAGGTTATCAAAGAAGCAGTCACAGGCATGGGCGAAATGTACAGATCTTCCTTAGGGGTTGGGGTTGTGTCCTGAGAAACTCCCCAAGGTTGAAAATATAGTGAATAACACACTTGAAGTACCGAACATCAGAGCTTTGCAACACAGCCCAGTGCAGAGTACCGATCATTCATCATTGCACGGCTGACAGGGAGCTGTGCCCACTACTGCCGCCCAGCACCATGAAAGAGCATCATACTGCCTGCTGCTAGCCTAGGAAAAGATCACATCCTGAAGTACAGTTGCTACAGAACATATTGCTTCTGCACCATCATAAAGCCAAAACTCACAGGTTAAGCCTTTGTATATTGAGGTCTGTCTGTACCTGTCTCTAATATAAATTGTGTATATATGGGGTGATGTGATGATGTATCCCACTTTGAAAGCCAAAGAACAAAAGTCACTGGTGACTTTTGACCTCTGGATTTGAAACCAACTGAGGCAAGCTCAGGAGAAAGATAAGTCTTTTGAGGATGAAGGCTATTTTTCTTTGATGTTTTATTTTCTAGTGTAGTTTTGAAGAGACTTCACTGGCCACATGCCACACAATGGAATTGTGAAGTCTGGTTTTGTAGATGGGGCGTTGAGCCTGATTTGAGTTCACATGAGTTTGAGTCAGTTCCTCAGAACCAAAACTGTCCCATAAAAAGGAGTTCCTGGCAAAATAGGATGCTGCTTTCACCTGACAGTCTTTAGGGGGATAAAGATAGCACCTGTGATGGTGTGCAGCAGCAGTGTTCACCATACTGTCTTCATGGATTTGAAGACATGGTGTGAAAATTGAATATGGCCAAGACAGGCTAATGGGGAAGAACCATGAGGTGGTAACAAAATGAGGAACTTCAGAGCAGGGAGAAAATTTATATTTGAAAATAAATTGTTTATATTTATATGACTATATATTGGTATTTTCATGTAATACCGATGTGTAATAAGTGACTTGTGAAATGTGTTACAGACTAAATGTGTGTGTCACCCAAAAATCACATGCTGAAGCCCTCACCCTCAATGTGTGGTATTTGGAAATGGGGCATCTGGGAAGTATTTAGGATTACATGAGGACAAGGCTTCATGATGGGTCATTGCCCTTAGAAGAAGAGATACCAGAGAGCTTACTCTCTGCACCATGCAAGAGCATAGGAAGGCAGATGTCTGCAACCAAGGAGACAGCCCTCCCTGGAACCTGACCTGGTAGACATTCTGATCTCAGATTTCCAGCCTCTGGAACTGAGAAGTTAATTCTGTTGTTTAAGTCCCCCGTCTGTGGTGTTTTATTATGTCAGCTCAAGTGGACCAAAACACTGGGGAACCTCTAGGTATATATACTGGGCTCTTTTCATTTCAGCTGTTTGCCTGTTTCCAGTGTGTGTAAAACATGTCAGAAATAAAGTCAGAGCTCTGTTTTGTGATTAATTATATTGTCAGGCTTTTCTGTTTGTGTTTTCCTTCTGCAAAAAAATCTACTTTTATGAATACTTGTATCTTGACAACTTTGTGGAATGTGGGATCACATGGGTTAGGTTATTTTGACTTTGACAAGTGAAAACAACAACCAGAATTGTCAGGAGTGAACATGTATGCAGCATAACAAAACAACTAAGTTTCCCGTTTAAATTGGACCTTTCAAATATGAAAAGTAAGCATTAAAAATAAATCTCCACTTGGAGTAAATGGGTGAGTAAGGCCTGGGGGAGGCGACAGGAAGTATCTTTTCTCCTCCTGCTTCTGCACACGTGTCCCTCCTCTCCACCTTGTTCTTCTCCCAGGCTGCCATATGAGTGGTTCCTGATGGAGGGTGGTGTACCTAGAGTGGGGAGGAGTGAGAGGATGACCTGCCCCAGTCACCCCTCCCTTCAGTCTCACTGCCTGTTGGCCTTCTTGCCCTTCTTGGAAACTGCAAGAGTGCATCGGGATGGCAGTACATTCACTCAGAAGCCGACCTGGAATGGGTTATGAAAACTGCTTATTGTAGCTGCCTTATTGCTGACCCCATCAGAAATCCTCACTTGATCTTGTTAGGCCTATTCTCACAGCTCTTTAGTCCAGGAAGGCATTTCTGAGGGCGCCACATAGGCAGTGTGACTTAAAGCCTACCTACCTGTGCTCCCAACTACTAGGAACTCAGTTATTTTCTAAAGGATCAAAACCTTCATTATTTAATTTTTTAGTAATATACATAAGTTTTAGAAGTACATTCACCCTCAAGAAAATCAATATTCGTTTGCTTTAATCCCTAAAACTTTTAAAATCCTGATAAAATTTGTTTTATTCACTTGCCTGGTATAGAAGAGGCAATTTTGACAGTATTTTTCTTTTTCTTTTTTTAAAATATTATTGTAGTTGTAGATGGACAATACCTATATTTTATTTTTATGTGGTGCTGAGGATTGAACCCAGTGGCCCACACGTGTGAGGCAAGCACTCTGCCACTGAGCTGCAACCCCAGCCCAGTATTTTCCTTTTAAGCTGTGCCTATGGACTTTCCATAATCCTTCAGTGACGACATGTCTGCACATTTGTGTGTCGCTGTCCTGGAAACAATTACTCCTAAACCCAGGGATGTATGAGCTGGCTAGACATTGTTCCTGCCCACAGGCACCTGCTGTTGACCAGAGAATACAGGATGTGAGAAAAGGGAAGTGTGTGCCAGGTGTCAGGTAGAGGGTGATGATCTCCCCGATGGGGGGGGCATGTAGGCCAACTGCTTCTAGAGATGGTGATGGTATTAAAGGAGGAACAAGGGGGGAGGCCAGGAGAAAAGTATTCATGCATAAATAATGCAGGAGAAGTGGAGTGTTGGGGATGCTGCAAACTCCATCACTTAGTACCCCACAGGTGAGTGGTAAGCACTTAATAAAATATTTCACTGAAAATATTTTAGTAGAACTGGACTGTCTCTGAGCATGCCTTAACCTGAAGAGGACCTGGATGCTGAGGTAAACACTTGGGAACCAGCCCTCACCCCAAACTAAGAGTCACGAGTGGTGAACTTTAGGTAAGTAGCCACAGCAAACCTGAAGACTTGCCCGACACGGAAGGCTCAACAGAAACGTGGCCTTTTGAGAACCTCTTTCTATTGCCCTACCCAAGATACTGGACTTCCAGAAAGAAACAGTACAGGGCACAAAAACTGCCAGGAAGTATACCTCCCCATCAGGACAGGAGGCCATCCTTAGAAGTACTGATGGAATTGAAGTAAATGTTCTAGCAGAAAAAGTGCACAATGGGCAGATATAGATGGGCAATTGAAGCTGAGATAATCAAATGGAAATGCAAAGAATGAAAATAATAGATGACAGTGTCTTCAGCAAGTTCATCAATATAATTGAAACTCTGATAAAGAATGAATAAACCCGAAAGTAAGAAATATATGTATATGTCTCCATACTGAAACACAAAGTGTTGCTGGTGTCAAAAGCACCCAACAGCTGCGGGGACATATCTTTTAGTCCAACAAAATAATTGAAATTCCAGAAGGCATATGGAATATGGGGCAGGAGAAACTCCAGAAATGAGGCTAGGAAGTTTCCAAAGTTAATGATCCCAGAATGCCAATGTGAAGCTCGGAGAGCACCAAGAAACAAGTACCAAAAGCAGAGACACCAAGGCAAATCATATTCAAACTGCTGGGAAAATCTGACGAAGTCCACTCTGGGGCTGGGCTCAATGGTAGAGCTCTTGCCTAGCATGCGTGAGGCTCTGGGTTTGATTCTCAGTACCACATATAAATACATAAATAAATAAATATCCATAGACAACTAAAAAATATATATTAAAAAATCCCACTTAGTACATGCAGAACACACATTCTTTTTTTAAGTGCTCACTAAATATTTGCAAGATAGCATTAAACATTTAATAAATGCTAGAAAATTATTACAAAGTATGTTTTTTGTAACAAATAAACAATAATATCATGAAGAATGCTAAGCATAAATTACAAATTCCATCTCTTTAATAGTCTGAACTGTTCTGATTATCATGAGTAACCTTTAGTAGTTTGATTCTTTCCAAAAGTTCTCCCATTTTACCTGTTATGAAATTTATTTCTGGAAAGGCCATCGTGTGTGTGTGTGTGTCTGTGTATATGGGTGTATGTGTGCCTGTGTCTGTATATGTGTTTGTCTGTGTGTGTGTGTACACATATTTTGCCATTCCTGTTATGGCTAGAATTTGTCATGTCACCTCTGCTGCTCCATCTATCGGTAGCGTATTTTCTCCCTTTTTTTCTTGGTCAGTCTGAATGAAAGTTTATTGGATTCATTGACGTTCTCATAGAACCAGCTCCTTAAGTTTTCTGTTCTTTGACTTCCATCCTGTTAGTGCGAGATGCCCAGAAGCAATGCAGTTGTCTGGGGACATCCTAGTACTTGTCTTGTGTTCCCGTTTCTCAGGGGTCAGTCTTCCCTTGCGTGATGTCCATTTCAAACTGGATTCTGAACCTCTGCTGCTGCAGTTGCTGGCGGGTGTCCTCTGCAGCAGTGGCAGTCTTTGCTGCAGGGTGCCCTCAGCCAGCAGGACCACACTATGAAGCAGTGCAATGGAGCAGAATCTAGGCAGTGTCGCAGCTCTTGGTGGCAGGCAGATGCCCTCTTGGCATTGCAGCAGACCCAGCCACACCAGTGATTTCTTTCCAGGTTCTTGTGAATCCAAAGAATGAAACCCACAGACAATGGAAGGCAAGAGTTAAAAGAGGATTTAAGTGAGAAGAAAAACAGTTCTTGCCAGGTGAGAGGGGACCTAAGGGTAGATTGTCATCCAGGTGTGCTAGTCTAGGAGTTAATATACTACAAGGTCAGGCCACTGGCCAGTCTGTGCTAAATAGGTGTTAGAAGAGTGCCATGGCTGCTGTCGACATCTAAGCTAAACATGCGGGATGCGGGGAAGCTCTCAGATCAGTCTGGGACTTCCCAACTGGTAGTGCCCTCTTTGTCCTTGAGTCTGTAGCCTTCGCTCAGGTCACACCTGCTCTACCCTTTCCACCATGAGAGGACCGATGGTTGGCTGAATGTTCCCACAGGTTAATCTCATGGGGTGGCCTGTACATTTGGAGCAGCCTGCGTGGTGATTGCGCTACCTGCCTGTTTTACTGTCTGTCCTTCTATGCACAATGTCCTGAACACCAACACTCCATATGTTTTGTTCAGTCTTTTAAAAGACATTTTAGATAGGTTAAACCAATCCCTATAACTCTTTCTTTGCTAGTTTAGTTCTTAGATAAGCATTTAGAGAGGAAAGTAGAATTCATTTAACATTCCTGTACATACATATTTTTATTTTAAAATAATCTTTTTAACTGTAGATGGACATAATACCTTTATTTATTTTTATGTGGTGCCTCACATGTGCTAGGCCAGTGCCCCACCACTGATTCGCATCCCCAGCCCCCCCGTATGCTTTTGTTTGTTTTGCATCAGTGAGTGAATCAGGGATGCTTAACAACTGAGCACATACCCAGGATTTTTTTTTTTTTTTGGACAGGATCTTGCTAAGTTGCTTACAGTCTCACTAAGTTGCTGAGGCTGGCCTCAAATTTGCAATCTTCCTGCCTCAGCCTCCTAAGCCAGTGGGATTATAGGTGTGTGTCACCACTCCTGGCTTGTACATATGCTTTTGAAAAGCTTTACCCAACATTCTGGAAGACAAATGGAGCAAAGGTAGCCATGCCTTAATAATGTTGGCCACTTGTCTTTCCTAACCAAAGCAGTGTCCATTTGGAGTGAAGTAGAAGGGCCCTCAGAGCAATTCTGTGGGCCTTCGTTCAGCGCTGCCTTCTTATTGCCACCCAGTGAACAGAGCAGCGAGGTTGTTCACGATTTCTTTGTGTAGATTTTTCCATTATGATGCTTTCATCTGACAGCAGAAAGTACCAAAGATGCTGGATGCACTTTTAGTGTGTCCCAAATCATCATTTTTGCACACCTTTTTTCTCTTTTGGTGCTGGGCATTGAACCCAGGTCCTGTGTAGAGCAAGACCTCTTCCCTGAGCTCTGTGCCCAGCCCTGCATTACATCAGGGTGCTTAGGATTGACTCCAGGGCTGCTGTGTGCTGAGTAAGCACTCCACCACTGAACACATCCCCAGGCCCCAGCAGTATGAAGTGGTGCCCCTCGTAAGTGATTTTTTTTTTCTTTTCATTTTGTTGAGTTTGGGAAATTGTCTGTAAATTTGAGTCTCTAACATTCGACATAATCTGTGAAAGGATGGACTTTCTTTAAACGTTATTTTAAGACAGAGTCTCACTAAGTTGTTCAGGCTGGATTCCAGCTCATGGTGTTACTGCTGTTTACCAGTGACGAGTCCTTGCTTCCCGAATGCTGAAGTATAACAGCAGAGAAGCACTCTGAGGCAAGTGAAGAGTGGAAAGTAGAAGTTTTATTAAAGGACAGCAGAAAAGACTTCTCCCGGTGGAAAAGGAGATCCAAAAGGCAGAATCTGTGGAAGGGGGAGGTCTTCCCTTTTTTATAGCTAAGGTCTTCTTTCAGCTTCCCACACTCCTATCCTTTGTTTCTTGTTACCTTGCTGTGAAAGAATGCAGGTGGGAAGGCCAAAAGGAGGGAGATAGGTGGGCTGGCGGAGTAATCTGGGCAGAAGGGCCTGGGGCAGCATTTCCCTGTTTGCTGGGAGCTGTTTCATTAACAATTGCTTAGAATGGGCTCTGGGCCTTGGAGACATTAACATTTCAATTTCCCCAAGTGCTGCTCTGGTTTCCTGGACTCCATTCTCTATAATTGCCTCCATTTTATTTATCTTATTCAACATAGACCCGATTTACCTAACTACACTAACTACCTAACTGTAAATCTGGCTTCAATGGCTCTCCCCTTCAACCTCCCGAGTAGCTGGACTTTTGTTATTTTAATTAAGAGAGTTCTTCCTGATGAGTTACTTATCAAGGGGGTGTTTCAGATTAGCAGGAAGTTGTTTTTGCCTAGTGATTTTCAAACCTTAAGGCAGATCATCTGGGGAATTTATAAAAAGGCAGATTCTGCATAGCAGGTCGGTTTAGGACTCACAATTCTGGAATTGTCACAGACCCTCAGGACACTACCGGGACAGCACTTGGAATTACAAGGAATTAGCTTTTACTGTACAGTCCTCTCATCTCCTTGGTCACATAGTAAGGCACCTTTTCAAAACCCATGGCAGTTTAACTTGCCCTTACTACAGGGTCTAAGGCAACACCCTTATCAAACTTGTCAATACTGCTACAGCAAAAGACACGAATGTTCACCCCACGTGAAATGAGTGGTAGTGGGTGATACACTCACCTAGGGTCAGGCTTTCCCTTTCCACCCGATCTTTTATTGTTCTATTTCTCAATGTCGTAGTTATTAGCTAGCCACAGATCTGTCTCCCTAAGGCCCTGAATTCCACTTCTCAAGTCCATCCATGGGCTCCATTTTGTGGGTGCTTGTACTTTACCTCAGTGTGCCCTCGGGGGAGGTGCCAGGAGACCTGTCCTTCAGAGACCTTGGTGTTACCTTCTCTTAGGAGTGATGGCAGCCTCGAGATTCGCAAAGGGTAGCATTTAGGGAATCCCAATTTAAAGCCTGAAGTCTAAGGTGCACAACTTCACAACTGAAATCGTGTGGTTGGACAGTGTTTTTGTGTACATAGCACACAACGTTTAACAAATTTTATACACACACACACACACACACTCACATACACAAACACAACCACACATTGGGGAAACCTCCAAATGACTAACAGCCAAAAGAAATAAAGAGGAGGGGCACAAATTCACAGTCCAGAGAATTGAAAAAGGATTTTTATGGAACCTAGGTGGAGATGTAACCTAGCCTGTAGCTAAGGTGACCACAGGAGGTCACAAATGCTGACTGTCTGTAAAGGAGTGGTGGCTACTTGTATCCCAGGGCTCCTGAGAGAAGCAGTGGCTCCGGTGGCCAAGTGGCCGTGCACAGCACAGTGCAGCAACGTGGGCCCACCAGCGTGTGTGTCCGAGAATACAGACATGGATAGCACAGGCTCCGGGAGAATCAGGAATCAGTAGAGCTAGGAGCCACTGAGGGTCCCCACACCAAAGTGCTCACAGTAGGAACTGGCTCTGTAAAATGGCAACAGTGTTGGAGAAACACTGAACTAACACTCAAGTCTGTAGAAAAGAAACAGTATAAAACATGCTTTTTTAAAAAACAATGTTACTTTTTTTTTTTTTTAGGAATTTTAACATTTATTTATTAGTTTTCTGCGGACACAACATCTTTGTTTGTATGTGGTGCTGAGGATCAAACCCAGGCCGCACGCATGCCAGGCGAGCGTGCTACCGCTTGAGCCACATCCCTAGCCCACAATGTTACTTTTTTAAAGTTGTAGATGGACATAATACTTTTGTTTTTTTATTTTTATGTGGGGCTGATAAACCCAGCTTAATTCCCTCTTAAGATTGGGAGCTATCTTGTCACAAAGACATGAAAAGTTAATTTCGGCTTTACTGTAAATTACTGCGATTTCTAAACTTGCTTGCAATGCCTGCCCGTGCCTTGAACTCACCCACGCCTGGTTTTCCCTGACCAGATAACAACCCTCTCTGAAACTTTAGTGGTGCCTCATAAATTCTGATGTTGGGATCTAAATTTACTCCCTAAGTGCTGAACCATTTAGACCATTAACCTACTACCTGCCTTTGTATTATGCTTGTCAAAATCCTGTTATCTGTAAGTTCTCAAAACACCCCTCTTTTGCAACTTTCTGTGCTATAAAACTGTGCTCCTAGAGAGCCGGAGTGCTGTCTTCTACCCCACGGGTTTTGGGAGGGACAGCCCTGGCCGGTTGGAATTACAAGCTTGCTTTAATTTGATTTAAATTGGAATCGGTGGTCTTTTTTTTTTGCTTCGTGGCTTAACAGTGCTAAGGATTGAATCCAGTGCCTCACATGTGCCAGGCAAATGCTTTACCACTGAGCCACAAGCTCAGCCCCTAAAACATAACTTTTGGGGATTTTTCTTTTAGGTAAGGTTTTCAGAAAACCCATGGGTAGAGTTTTTTTCACAGAATGACCCAGCAGGCATGGGGGCGACACCTGTGATCCCAGTGGCTTGGGAGGTTGAGACAGAGGATCATCATTTCAAAGCTACCCTCAGCAATTGAGGCCCTAAGCAACTTACCGAGACTCGGTCTCAAAATGAATTTTTTTTAAAAGGCAGGGGAGCTGGGAATGTAGTTCAGAGGTCAAGCACCCTGGGTTCAATCCCTGGTGCCAAAAAACACAACACATTCAAAACCAGCATGATCTATATCACCCCAAATGTCTTGCCTGGACAATAAATACTTCTTGTAGCCAAAAAGGGAGATAAAGCAGTTATTCTTTTAACTTCTCCATTTTTGTTGCAGATCAACTTATTATCCGAGTTCTCAGGGCACAGGAAGAGATGGCAGCTTTCTGCAGGGTGCGCGCTGGGCTCTTGCCTGGGGCGGGGGGGGGGGGGGGGGGGAGCATGTCTCTACTTCTGCCCTCCAGTTTAGGGAGGGGCTGCAGGTGCTCAAAGAAATTGAGATCCTTGACTCCTGTTCTGCCATTGGTTTTTTTTCGAGTTTAAGACATTTTTCAAAGGTGACTCCAGAGTGGATGCTGGCGTTTCTGTGTGGCAGTGAATAAACCTTTTATTTCATATTTTTTACATTTATTTATTTTGCATTTCATTTTTTGTTTCTTCTGCTAGAATGGAACTCCACAAGGGCAAGAAGCTGTGACAGTTATTGCTGCATCCACACCAAGAGCCTTAAGCTGGTCCATCGTAGGTGTTTAGTAAGTGAACTAATAGCAAGGCTTGACTCATCTCTTTTTTTTGTGTGTGGCAGGCACTGGGGGTTGACCTCAGAGGCACTGGGACACTGAGTCACATCCCCAGCCCTGTTTCATATTTTATTTAGAGACAGAGGCTCACTTTTGCTGAGGCTGGCTTTGAACTTGTGATCCTCCTGCCTCAGCCTTCCTGAGCTGCTGGGATTACAGGAGTGTGCCACCACACCCGGCTCATCTCTTTTCTTTATAGCCACATTGGGTCCAATATTTGTGAGTGAGATTTACTTTTAAAATACACAAGGGCCTAACCACTTCTCACTATTGCTACTGTTAAGCCCCCAACCCATCTTTCTTAGAGTATCCCAGTAGCCTCTTACCTGTTTTCCCTGTTGCATATCAGCCTTGGCCTACTGGAATCTACTCTTCATTGCATATGGTAGTTGGATGGTCTCTTTCAAGCATAAATCAGAACATGTTCCTTGGGCACACAAATCTCTCCGACGCCTCTCCACAACAGACCATGGTCTGCAGAAGGCCCTGCCGCATCCTGGTCCTTGTTCCCTACCATTCTTTCTCTCACTCATGCTTTCTGGCTACCATGGCCTCTTGCTTGCTGTGGTTGGATAGTCACTTTTTCTCTGGACTCGGTGCTTTATCCAGCCTTAAACACTGCCTGGCAAACTTCCCCTTAGGACGTTACGCCAGCTCTCTGTAGAAGCATCACATTTTTGCGAGGCCTTCCTTGACCAGTGGCCTGTCACTTCCTACCATTCCACAAGCTGTGCCTGTTCTAACTTACTTTCTCCATGGCACCACTTCTTCTTCTCTCTCTTTTTTTTAAAATATTTTTTTTTAGTTGTAGATGGACACAACATCTTTATTTGCTTATTTATTTATTTATTTTTAATGTGGTGCTGGGGACCGAATCCAGGGCCTCAGATATGCGAGGCAAACACTCTACAAAGCTACAACCCCAGCCTTGGCACTTCTTATTAGAAGTAAAATGTATTTGGTTATTTGTTCATTGACTCGTTTCTTCCTGAGACAGTCAACCGCAAGAAGGCAGGGATCTTTGAGCCGATTTGCCTTGCATTCCCAAGGTTCAGAAGTACCTGGCTTAGAGTGCTGCTCAGTAGACATTTGTTGAATGAACAAATGGAAGGCCCTTCCTGAGGTAGCACCGAATCCTTACTGGTGCTTGCACTGTATACAGGAGAAAGGAGGTGCCGTTGCATTCTAGGAAGCAATGACGACTTTTTTTCTTTTTAGATTTATTGATTCATTAGTTCTAACCAGTTATACATAACCGTAGAAAGCTCCTTGATTCACCATACACAAATAAAGCAGAATTTTTCACTTCTCTGGTTGTGCATGAAGTAGTCAAACAATTGGTGCAATCATACATGTACCAAGAGTAATGATGTCTGCCTCATTCCACTGCCTTTTGAAGGAATAATAATAAAGAAGAGACAGAGACAAGGTGCAGAGGCAGGAAAGTGGCAGAGTGGCTGAAAGACCTTTATTTATATCAACAGGTGCATTAGGTCATTAGTACCACAACCACATTATTGTTCAGAGTGTCAGTAAGGTTGCTTGTTCTGCAGTTACATTTCATAGTTATAGTATGCAATGTCAGGAGCTTTGTGCAGTTCTCTGAAGTTACTGTTAGCTGGGCAGCTCCAGGAGCACTGGAGCTTGGTGAAACACTGTAGCTATCTAGCAAGCAGGTCCCTTTATTCCCAGGAGCTATGTCCCTAAGACTAAGGTGAAGCTGATAGGACTCTAGCATGCACGGCATTGCCATAGCAACTGGGCATCCTATGCCTTGGCACAAACTTTCCCAGGTACCCAGCATGCCACAGCCCTGAAGTCATCAGGGACCCCAATCCCAAACACACAACTCCTACAGTCTTTCCCACCCCTTTAGCCCCTCCCCACCAGACCTCTTTTTATAGAAACTTTTTTTTTTTTAGTTTTTTAATGGACCTTTATTTTTGTTTATTTATTTATTTATTTATTTATTTATTTATTTATTTATATGCGGTGCCAGCAGCCAAACCCAGTGTCTCACACATGCTAGGCAGGTGCTCTACCCCTGAGCTACAACTCCAGCCTGAATGGACCTCTTCCTGTCAAATCAGAAAGAAAATCAAGCTGCTGCTTCTCTACAGCCCAAATTCAGTTATGGCATTAAGTTGGAATTATTAGAATTTCCTGATGTATTTTTTCTAATATCTGTCGGATTTTATATAATTGGAGTTGTCAAATTAGGGCTTTCTACAGAAATCAGCATGTCATCATCATCATTGTTTCTTTCAAAAACAAACTTAACCCAAAGTGGTGACAAATTAATCTTTTCACTTGCTTTCACTGAGGGGTTAGAAGGTTCACAGTTCATAGAAATCACTCCCCCTCCCCTTTTTTTTGTACTAGGGATGAACACAAGGGGCTTTACCACTGAGCCTCATCCCTAACCCATCTTATTTTTTGAGAAAGGGTCTGGTTACATTGCTAAGGCTGGTGTTTTGAAATCGTGATCCTCTTCTTCAGCCTCTCAAGCTGTTGGGATCACAGGCATGTCCCACCACTCCCAGCAGAAGTCCCCACATCGTTCAGACAATTAACTCTTATTTCTTACCCAAACTCATGGTTTCTAGATTTGCAATCTTACTGGCTGTGTTACTGGATAAGAATCTGGTTCCACACAGTTTTGAGGTAATATTGCTGTTCTCATATGTCTTTGAAGTCTGGCTATTTTTGTAAGGGGTTCGTCAGCTATTGCTTCAATTTTATTCCGGTTCCTGTTTTCCCCATGTGTTCATTCAGTTCTTTATCAAATAGCTTGTAATTTGTGTATAGAGATCACATTGAATCAAATGCCTGACCTGTTCCAGTGCTGCTGTTCAATTTTCCAAAGCTACACAAATATTTTCATTAGTTGGCTCTGAAGTTTTCATGCACCTAACATTTTGTTTTCTGAAAGCATCATCTTCTTTTGATTCATACTATCCATGTCAAGTAATGACTGCCACTTTGAGTCTGTGATTTTACAGTTTGAAATGCTGGAGTGACAGGTTCTACTGTTTTCTCTTTTCAGAATATTAGTAGTAGTTGGAAGAATGAGCTGAATTCACCAAGTAAGGTGTTTTCTCCACAGCTAAAAAACATTAGTCTAGATTTAAAATGTTATTTTGCCTTTTATCAAGTGACTCTGGCGTTTGCTTCTAAATTGGAAATCATCTTGTCAATACTCTTATCATTTAAGGTGTTTTTAACTACACCAGTCAATATAGTGGGTAGGCAGAAAATGGATTTTAGATCACAATTCTCTTCTGGTTCGAAACCAGTTTCTGTTACTTTTGTCTGATATTCAAGATTAGTTTCAGAAGTGTTCTGTGAATCTTCTGCCTTTTGTATAAACAATTTGCTGGGAGACTCTGTTGTTTTTCTTAGCTTTTGGAATGAATGACACACAACTTGTACATCAATGTATTCCAGTTGATATTGGAATCTACGATTCATTGTTGGTTCATTAGATCCTCAGGAACCACTCCACTGTGAGAATACTGCATCAGGTACAGTCCACTGGGCCTCAGAAGTCTCAGAATGTCCCCAGTTGCTAGTCTGACCCCAGTATTTTTCTTTTGCGGGAGCTTTTGATACCTTCCGTTGACTTCTACCTGGCCTTGCCGTCTTGCATATCCTTACAACACAGATGTTCAGGTGGGTTGGGTGTGGCATCTGCAATCCCAGCAACGTGGGCAGCTCAGGCAGGAAGATCCAAGTTAGAGGCCTGCCTGGGCAACTGAACAGGCTGGTTCAGTGGGCGCAGTCCATAGTTGTCTGGCTCCACTGTCTCTGGGCTGGAACCAAAGCAGAGCATCACCGCCACCTGCCAGCTCCCAGCCAGGGCTGCACGTGTCTCTGTGAACGGTCAATCCAGCAGTCCGACCTTTCTGCACACGCACTTGACTCCGTGCTGTGGATCCAGTGGTTCACCCAGAGCAGGCCCAAAGCCTAGGCTGGGAGAGACCACCTCCCCTGCACCCCCAGGATCGACATGGAAGTGGTATTTGAGTCACATTTCCATCAGTGTTAACTATGCTTGCTGTTTCTGAATCTGTCAACTTTACATGCTCTTTATCAGTCTTATGAAAATTAGGGACTGAACTCACCCCACCAAGAGAGTTATACTTTAGCTTAAAATATAGCTAGCCTATATTTCTTATTTATCAACATAAGACTTCTTGAATTCTTGGTCTACCAGTAATTTGGTCTGATTATTCTCTCTTTGCTAGTTAGAGTGTGACCCTCCTCATCCCCCACTCTTCTGTTTGAGAGCTACTGGTTTTTTTAAGCTAGTTCTGCTGTTTTCTTCCTTACCCTTCCACAGTTTGGTGGAGGCAAACTTTTTTTTTTTTTTTTTTGTACCAGGGATTGAACTCAGGGGCACTCAACACATCCCCAGCCCTATTTAGTATTTTATTTAGAGACAGAGTCTCACTGAGTTGCTTAGTGCCTCACCCTTGCTAAGGCTGGCTTTGAACTTGTGATTCTCCTGCCTTAGCCTCCTGAGTCACTGGGATTAAAGGCTTGCACCACTGTGCCCAGAGAGGCAAACTTTTAATACCCTAAAAAAAAAAAAAAGCATTTGGTTGTGGGCTGGGGTGTGGCTCAGTGGTAGAGCACATGCCTAGCATGTGTGAGGCACTGGGTTCAATCCCCAGCACCATATAAAACTAAAACAAAATAATGCTATTGTGTCCATCTACAACTAAAACTATTTTTATAAAAAATATATATTTTGTGTTAATTGCCTGTCCAAAAATATCAGTACCTGGCCTCATGCTTTCAGTTATTATTGGATGGGTATTTCTAAGATTATAGTAATTTTACTTCATAACTTGGCAGGTGCTTTTCTGTATTCTGTCATTGATTTGAGAGAGAGAACTAGCTTAATTCTGTTTTTTTTTTTTAATTTTTGTTTTTAGGAAACAGACATTTTTGAAAGCTTTCACAATGTTCTCATATTCAGTATTCTGTGATTTCACAAATGTATTTCTGGATTTCCCCACTATTGTTGTTTTTGCAGTTAATCCTGTCCACTATTCAGTAAGCTATTCCAAGCTGAACATGAATGACTTGCTTCAGCCTAGAAATATTCTCAATTATTTGTGATACATTCTTCTTAAATTCTGTTGATTTTTTAAAAATCATAGTCAGATGTGGACCTTCTAAATTTCCATGTCCATTTTCATATTTTTCTGTCTCTTTATGTATTTGGAGATTTTCCTTAATTTTCTTTCACAACTTGATTATTACAGCAGTAATTGTTTTATTCTTGGGGGTTCTGTATTATTATTCCTTTTAAAAATAGTTTCCTATTTTAAAAATGCAACATCTCTTCATATCTCAGATTATACTGGAATTCTCACTTTCCTCCCTTACGACACAACTTGACCTTCTGGATTTAGTGCGGTCTTTTGGCTATTTTCATGCAGACGGTTCTCACCACATGTGATGACCCCTGACCAGCTGCACACATTCTAGAGCTCCATGGTGTGGTCACCCTGTGTAAATGGAAGGGGACTCTGGATGTTCTCCTGTTGCTGAATGGCATGGGTTAGCAGGCCCTCCATGTGCACAGGGAGGGGTGCAAGCCACGGAGAGGCTCCCACATATCAAAGAGGAGGCCTTCCCTTAGGTTGCTACTCTTCACTCGCAAGCTGCTAAAGTTATTTGTAAATTCAGTTTCTTTACTGGTAATTTTTTTTGTCACCTTCTTGTTTAAAACTTACAACTACATCCTGAGTTCAATTTCCATCACTATGAGAAAAAAATTTTTTCCCAACAATACAGATAACACTAAATTTCTGTGAGCAGAACATCCTAGTCCTTCCCCAGAAGGAACACTGAGCAGTTAGATCTGTTCAGAACTTTTCCTAAGCATTTTTTACTTACATAAATCCCTTACTTTTTTTTCTCCAGTACCAAATATAAACCCAGGGGTGACCTAGTAGTGAACTACATCCCCACCCCTTTTTCTTTTTAATTATTTTGAGATAAGGTCTCACTAAGTTGCTGAGGCTGGCCTCCAACTTGTGATTCTCCTGTCTCCCAAGTTGTTGGAATTACAAGTGTTTGCCATTGCACCTGGCTAGAAACATACTTTTAAATATATAATACATATGAATTCTGCAATTTTTAGTCTTTTAATCAAATCCCTACCAATATCGTCAGTCCATTCTTTTTAACTGCTGGATAGAACTTGCAGTTGTGAATGCATTGATGGAAACTTAAGATTGTTTCCTAGGGTCCACGAGCCCGAGCCCAGAGCAGCAAGCAGTGAGCATTCAAAAGGCTGCCTCCACTGTAGCCGGGGTGACAGTACTCACTCCACACCACCGACAGTGCGTGATAGTGTACTTTAAACTTGCAACTTAATGCTGGTGAGGCTGAGCAGGGACCCTGATTTACAAGCCTGCATTCTCTTGTCCACTCGCATCCTTTGCCAGAACTCAGGGGATCCTTTAGCAAACTAGTGGACATTTCCAGAACTCAGAATCCTGACGTTCCGGCACTCCAGGGAGCAGCTATCTCCTCTGGATGTCAGGAACTCTTTCACCCCTTTTGCCTTTTGCAGAAACACTGACAATCTTGCTTGACCTTCTTTTCTTTTGTTTGGCAGTTTTTATGCTGACCAATTGGCTAAAGGGGATTTGGAGGGAAGACCAAGTCGAGTGCTATTTTTATTGCTTTTCCTAATGACGGTTTTTTAAAATATATTTTTTTAGCTGTCAATGGACCTTTATTTATATGTGGTGCTGAGAATCAAACCCAGTGTCTCTCACATGCTAGGTAAGCACTCTACCACTGAGCCATGACTCCAGCCCCCCATTGACAATTTTGATACTGGCAAATTGCTTCCCAGAAACCTGTACAAATTCACACTACATCCCAGAGCAGTGCATAGCAGGTTCTCCTTTCCTCTGATTGCACCATGCAAAATTTTATCAATGTACTGAAAAATGGTTCTTCAAATTGTATTTCTGGCCAGTGAGATTCAGTACTTATCACACACTTATCACTTGATAAATCTTCATATTCTTTGCTGTTGGAGGGAGAAGTGTGTTCTCCCAATCTGGGGTTTAAAAACTTTTTACTTTGTTTATACCATCTTTTAAAAATTTTATTTGTTCTTTTTAGTTATATACGACAGTAGAATGTTATACTATCTTTGGCCATATAAAGACTTTTATGAAATTCTTAGCAAACCTGAATCTTCATGTGCAAGGGAAGGGAGGTTTGTGATCTCACATATTTAGGGAGATTGTCCTCATTCAATGATTTTACATTGTCCTCTAGTGTTTGTTCCACATTTAGGTAACTATTTAAAGCAACTTTCATGTACAGGAGGAGAGGATTTGTGTGTGTGGCTTTGAACTTGTGATCCTCCTGTCTCAGCCTCCAGAGCTGCTGGGATTACAGGTGTGTGCCACCATCCCCAGCTGGGGAGTAGTTCTGAACAGAGCAGAATCAACTTTTCCCAAGTACTGAAACAACTGTTGTCAAATATGACTTTTATTATGCATTTTCTTTATATGTGTGTCTTTATGAATGTATATGTCTATTCACACACACAATCATTCACACAGAGAGACACATACTTCAAGCCGTGAAAAATTCTCAGGATTTTGTTAGGTTTAAATAATCTATATATTAATTTGTGGGCTACTGATATCTATATCATGCTTAAAATTCCCATAGAGGTGGATAAATGTCTACTCAAGTCTTCATTTCCATCCTCCATTCATCTCGTATGTTCAGATGTGAGCTGGTTACTGTGTTGCTGCACACTCAAAGCCTTCAGGAGTCAGGAGGAGTATAAACAGTGCAGCAGGGTAGATATGAGGGAATGGCGAGTGGTTTGAACTTTGGAGAACTAGAAATAACATTGTCATAAAGGTATTAGGTTCATTTAAAACTCAATGCACATTAAACCAATGTTTGTGGACAGCCAGTTGGAATATCCATCTATAGTTCTACTTTACCTTCTCCTTTAGTTTTGGAGTTTTAGAAATGTAACAGCTTCTTTAGTTTAAATGACATAAGTTTGAGACCATTCATCCACCTGGAATTAGGAAAGCAGGTCAAACTTTATTCTCTGTCTTCACTGGTTACGGATGAAGTTTTATCTAGTTTTAAAAATTTGTTGTTTTGTTTATATGTAAATGAGGAACACATCTCAGTTCTTTTTTAAATCTTTTCTCTCTCTCTCTCTCTCTCTCTTTTTTTTTTTTAATCTTTTCTTTTTTTGGAACTGGGAATCAAACCCAGGGCTTTGTGAATGAGAGGCAGATGCTTTGCTGCTGAACTAAATCCCAGCCCTCAGTTCTCTTTTGAAAAGTGATTTTGTATAAAATCTAGCTTCTGAGAACTCTTGAATTTCTAATGAAGTTGTCCTTGTTACCAGTGGTCATGTATCCACATCTCTGCATTCTGAAGTAAAGCCACGGTACCCTGCAGCAGAGACGCTAATGAGAATTGCAGTAGATCTCACCACCTACACTGCTGCTCCTAAGGAAAGGTCTCATAACCGCTCGGCCGACACTCTCGGTCGACTTTCTTATGGTGAAGTCGAACAGCTCTTTGTATGCCATAGTCTTTAATTCTACATTAACATTTGAGTTATTATCATGCTAGGCACTCTGCTGAGCAATTTACATGCATTATTTAATTTTCTCATTAAGTTTTGAGGTAGTACCATTATTATTCCTATGAGACTTAAGTTTACAAAGGATGAACTGCTTCCTCAAAATTAGGGCTAGAAAATGGAAGAGTCAGGATTGGACACCAGATCTACTGGATGTTGGAATAAGTACTTAATTCTGAATAAATATTCAGGAAAAGAGAGGGTTTGGGAAGGTAGTCTGGAATAAGGTATTGGCTGTGGGAGGGCAGGAGGCTTTTTAGGTTATTTTGAGAAATGTGATGAGAATGATGGAATGTCACTGAGGGATTTTAATGAGGCAGAAATGATATGACCTACACCTCTTTTTAAAAAAAAATACAAGTTTGGCTGAAATGCTGATGATGGACAGAGGTAATGGTGCTCCTTGTAAACCAACCAGAAGCCATTTCCATATGCAGTAGATTAATACGTATTGGATAAGGGTGATATGATGGAAATGCATTAAATGGGTCAGCTTTTGTACATATTAGGAGATCAAACCTATAGGTCTTGTCAACTGATTAGATGTAGAGGGTGAGGAAGAGGAAAGGGTCAAGAATGTCTCCATAGTATGGATTTTCTCATGATGAGAAAGGTGTGCACGCTGCCTGAAAGATTTCCTGCAATCTTTACATTCATAGGGTCTCTCTCCAGTATGAATTCTCTGGTGTAGAGTAAGAGATCCACTATAGCTAAAGGCTTTCCCACAAATATTACATTCATAAGGCTTTTCTCCAGTATGAATTCTCTGATGCTGAGCAAGGCCTGCATTCTGGCTAAATGTTTTCCTACATTCCTTGCACATATAAGGTTTTTCTCCAGTATGACTTCTCTGGTGTTGTGCAAGGGAGGAACTATTGCTAAAGGCCTTCCCACATTCCACACATTCATAGGGCTTCTCTCCAGTGTGAACCCTCTGGTGCTGATCCAGGTATGCAATCTGGCTAAAGGCTTTCCTGCATACTTTGCATTCATAGGGCTTCTCTCCAGTGTGAACCCTCTGGTGCTGAGCCAGGTGTGCATACTGGCTGAAGGCCTTCCTACATTCCTTACATTCATAGGGTCTCTCTCCTGTATGAATCCTCTGATGTACAATTAGGTATCCACGATGGCTAAAGGCCTTCCCACACACGTGGCATACATAAGGTTTCTCTCCTGTGTGAATCCTCTGATGTTGAGCAAGAAATGAACCATTACTAAAGGCCTTTCCACACTCAATACATTCAAAAGGTCTCTCTCCAGTGTGAACCCTCTGGTGCTGAGTCAGGTGGGCGATCTGGCTGAAGGCCTTTTTACATTCCTGACACTGATAAGGCCTCTCTCCAGTGTGAACCCTCTGGTGCTGAGCCAAGTGTGCGTTCTGGCTGAAGGCCTTCCTACATTCTTTACATTCAAAAGGCTTCTCCCCAGTATGTATTCTTTTATGTTGAGCTAGGTTTGCACTCTGGCTGAAGGTTTTCCCACATTCCACACATGCATAGGGTTTCTCTCCAGTATGAATTCTCTGATGGAGAGTAAGTGATGAGCTCTGATTGAAGACCTTCTCACATTCGTTACATTTCAGAAGTTTCTTTTCTACATACACCTTCTTATGTTTCATTTCAACAGATTTTTTTCGATAACATCTCTTTTGTGGTTCACACTTATGCACTCTTTCTTTGGTGGGGAATCTCTGATGTATATCTAGTCTTGCATCCAGACTGAATGTTTCCCAAGATTTATTACACTCATTACTTTGATCTTCAGGGAAGATTTCTTTATTAGTGATGGTAAGTTGATCAGAATGTAACTCCTGACTTCCAAACTTGTTCTTAAACCAGTCCTCACTTACACAGTGTTTCCAACTGGGGCACACAAGGCTATGAGAGAGATGGCTTCTTCCCAATGTCACTGCTTTGGTGGATTCTTGATAAACATCTTGCTTTGATGAAAAGTCACTGTTTTTAAATAGATACTCCCAATCTAAAATATATCAATAAAACAAACATATTTTGTATTTTTTTCATTATAAGAAATTTCTAAAACAAAAATGGGAAAATGAAATGCTAAAGTATTTCAAAATTTATGTCTCAATGCATTCTAAGACTTATAAAGTACAAACAACGAGAGCTTAAGAAAGGTGATTCAGGAAATAAAATAATCATATATAACCAGTAAGGTGATATTAGAAGAGCAAAACACTGAAGAGGTCATTGAAAATCACAATTGCTGTTTTATATCTAAGTTAATATTATAGTCTTCATCTTTCCTCTATTGCTGCAGTTTATTCTGCATTCAATCTAAGTTAGTTATCTTTAAAAAGTAGATTTTAAAAACTAAATGCAGTCTTGCCTGCCTGTAATCCCAGCAACTCAGGAGGCTGAGGACCACAAATTCAAAGCCACAAGACCCTGTCTCAAAATAAAAAAAAAAAAAAAAAAAATAAGAAGGCCTGAGGATGGGGGTGGTGTATCTCAGTAGTAGAGTGCCCCTTGTGTTCAATTCCAGTAACAACAATAACAAAAAGCACCAAGTGTAAAATGTCAAGAATATAGCTAATAAGCCTCCATGGATCCCCCAAAACTAAAGACACACCAGAAGCCTTAGGATGCACATGAAACTGCTTGTTCATCAAGCTATATGTGTGAACTTTTGCAATTAGAGAAAGGTCTTTCTGAGCATAATTTTCTATATGCTAAATTCCAACTAAACATACATTTTCTTTCAATTGATCCTTGAAGCTAAGATTCCTTTACATAAAACAAAAATTTTGTATCAAGCTACTTGCTTTTATTAACAGCCCAGGCCTTAATCTGCCTTCTCCTTTCCAGTGATTTCTTACCAGTGTACATTAAAATCAAAATCCCTAGCCTGGTCTATAATCCTGTGGGGCCTGTTCTCTGATCCCTTCCACCTGTCCTTCTCCTGCCTACTGGGCTTCAGCTAGTGGGTATTCCCACTTGAAAGTGCCTGCCCCGAATACCTTCTTCCCTCCCTCAGTGGGCTGCACTCGGTCTGCTCACACATTACCTCTCTAGGTGACCTTCCTTGACCTCCCAATATAAATTACTACACACTTAGCACTATCTGTTCTTTGTCTTGCACTTCATAGCACTTAACTTAGTTCGCATTATCATACATGTTAATTTAATCTCTGTCATCACGAGAATGGACACTTGTATATGCAGGAACCATCCTTTCCTATTTCTTGAATACCCATTGCCTAGAATAGGCCAGGATTAGGATTGTGAATCAATAATACTTGAAATGCCACATTAATTTGTCCTTTCATTTGAATGATCTGCTTGCACAAATGAAGTAAATGACTGAAATACTACTAGAAAACTGGATATATCACAGTAGATAAGGAAATGTGGTAGAAAACTATCAAGACAACAGATCTGAATTGCAGCTGATTACTCCTGCTGCCTTTCCTCAATGCTCTTGCAGACTCCTACCCTGTAGCTAAATAATCACACACCAACTCATGAATGTCCCCTAGAAAGTCAACATGAAGAGGCAGTCCTGAAGACTCAATCTAGGCAAACTCAGGATTAAATTCATAAAAGTGTAATAAGAAAGTAAAAATAAAAGTAGTATGATTTTTAATATTAATTCTCAATGGACTGATAAGTGAAGGATCTATATTATATTCATTACAGCCATACAACTCTCAGATTTTAGAATATATCAGAATTACCTACAGAACTTGTTAAAATATAGATTGCTGAACCTCAGGAGGCTGAGACAGGAGAATCACAAGTCAAAGGCCAACCCTGGCAACTTAGTGAGACCCCTCTCTCAAAATAAAAAAAAAATAATAGTTCACTAAATGCCTACACACATAAATAGAGTTGGGATGCAGCTTATAGTAGTGCACCCCTGCGTCCAACCCCCAGTACCACAAATAGAAAAAACATGCAAATCGCTGGGCTCCATGCACAGAGTTTCTGAGTAGGTCTGGGAAGAGAGCTGAATATCCAAATTTCTAATGAGTTCCCAGGTGACGCTGCTCATCTCAAGATCATATTTTTGAGTACTACTGCCCAACAGCAGCCACTGAAAACATAATGTAAAAAGGGTACACCTAAAATGCCAGGAAATAAATTAACATTCTAAAACATATTCAAATAAGCTAAAAGAAGAGGAAAACAGAAGAATAAAAGAGCAAAGGAAAAAAAAATGATAATGGCAGACCAAAATCAAGCTATCTAAATAATTACAGGTTGAGTATCTCTTATGGTCAGAACCAGAAGTACTTTGGATATTAGGTTTTTTTTTTTTTTTGCATTTTTGAAAAAAAAAAATATATATATATATATATATATATATATATATATATATATATATATATATATAAAAGTAAACATCTTAGGGATGGGACCTAAGTGGAAACACAAAACTAATTTACATTTCATATAAACTTTCATGTAGCTTGAATGTAATTTTATACAATATTTTAAATAATTTTGTGGCTAAAACAAGTCTCATGGTGTGGAATTTTGCACAAATGGCATGTCAGCATTCAAAAGTTTCAGATTTGGGGGAATTTCAGATTTCTGGATTGGGGATGTTCAACCTGCATACTAAATATTAATGGATTTCCTAACCAGTTAAAGGGTAGCATGTGTAAGAAAGAAAACCCATGCTGTCCACAGTAACATGCAAACAGTAAGTACAGGCCAGAGTGCCTTTGTTCATACAGATAAAACAGACTTCAAAGGAGAGTATCACCAAAAACAAGGAGGGATATATCACAATGATAAATGATCAAGTCATCAGGAAATTATAATTATTAATGTGTATGCATCTAATGCATAGCCACATATACCTTAAAACAAAATTTGACAATATTAAGTTCTAAAGGATACTGTATAATCATAGTAAGTGATTTCAATATGTTATATCCAGCAATTGATAAAACTAGATAAAAATTAGTAGATACATAGAAGATAATGTCTGGATTAACTAACTTGATGTAATTTATATTAACAGAACACTATGCACATCAACTGTACAGCAAGTATTGATGGCATGTTCAATAAGATAGACGGAATGTTGGTTCATAAGCCAAGTCTTAGTAAACAGTATGTTCTTTAACCTCAACAGAATTAAATTAAAAATGAATAAATAATGATGTCTAGTAAAATTCACACATCTGTGAAATTATATAGAAACAATTCATTTCTATATAATTCATGAGTCAAAGAGTTTAATAAAAGAAATAAAAAAATATCTTATATTGACCAATAATGATAATATAACACACGGAAATTTGTAAGATGTAGCTAAAACAGTACTTAAAGGAAACTCTTTTAAGATACTTATAGTAGAAAAAAAAACTAAAAGTATAAACATCAACAATCTAGGTGAGAAGAAAAACCAGAATAAACCCAAGGAAAATAGAAAAAAAAAAAAAAAGCTAACTAGAGAAAATAACAAAATAGAAAACAATTGACAGAGAAGTAAAACCAAAAGTAGGTTCACTGAAAAGATCACTGATTAGGGAGAAAAAAAAAAGAATAGAAGTCAGAAAAATCAGAGCTTTAAAGAGGAGTCTGGTGTGATAGAATGCACTTGGAATCCTAGCCATGCAGGAGGCCAAGGCAGGAGGCTCACAGTTTCAAGGCCAGCCTCAGCCACTTAGAAAGACCCTGAATCAGAATAAAAATACAATGGGCTGGGGATGCAGCTGAATGGTAGAGCACCCCTGCATTTAATTCCCAGTACCACAGACAAAACACAAAACAACAACAACAACAACAACAAAAACTGAAAAGAATTATCATATACCTTATAGACATTAAGAAGAAAATATTATGAACAACATATACATAAACTGGACAACTCAGATAAACTGTATAAATCCCTTGTAAGATATACCCTACTAGAGTTGATTCAAGAAGAATTATATAACAAAAATAACCCTTATATCCATTAAGTCTATTCATGGATAAAAATATTCCACATAAACAGCATTCCAGGCATAGATGTCTTAATTAATGAGTTCCACCAGTGTAGGGGGAAACCAATACTATTATACCCAACTCTTTCATAAAATAGGAGAGGATAAAATACTTCCCAACTTGTTTCCATAATGCCAGCATTATCTTGGTAAGGAAATTACCAAAGGATAAATCCATGTAGCATATGAACATAAATGTAAAATATTTAGTCAAACTTTGCCAAATCAAATGCAGGACAATATGAAAAGCATAATCTTAACCAAGTAGAGTTTTATCCCTGGAAAGCAAATTGGTTTAATATTTGAAAATCATCAATGCAATTCATCATATTAATACAGAATAAAGATGAAAAACTGCATGATCATGTTTAGAATGAGTATTTGACGCATTATAAAAAATTTTAGGGGCTGGGGCTAGAGGTCAGTGGTAGAACACTTGCCTAGCATGTGTGAGGCACTGGGTTCAATTCTCAGCACCACATATAAATAAATGAATAACATAAAGATCCATCAATATCTAAAAAATATATTTTAAAAGGAATTGCTTCGAATTCATCAAGATTATCTAAGGAAAGAACTATAACTTACATCAAGGGAATAGGGATAGAATACATTTCCTTTCAAGAATGGCACAACATAAATATATCTGTTCTTACCACTTGTATTCAACATTGTATAGGAGATGCTAGCCATTGCAATACATCAAGAAAAAGAAATGATCAGAAAGTAAGAAATAAAACTGTGTATGCAGATGTTATAAGTGTGTTTTCGAAAAATCCTCAGAAATATATAAAAGAACTCCTATAATCCTATATGAAACTCTTTAAGATACTTATAGTAGAAAATAGTTAATATAAAAACACTTTACATTCTTTGCATATAAGCAGAACACTATTGGAAAACAGAATTTTTAAAAATTATATTTATAGTGATACCCCAAAACCATAAAAGATTCTGGAAAAAATTTAAAAAGCTATACAACATCACTACACTAAATACTATAAAATAATCCTATGAGAAATTAAAGTATACTAAATGGCTTATTAAAACACACTCATGGGGGCTGAAGTTGTGGCTCAGTAGTAGAGCTCTTGCTTAGCATGTGTGAGGCATTAGGTTCGATCTCCAGCACCACATAAAAATAAATAAATAAAGGTATTGTCTCCATCTACAACTAAAAAAAATATTTAAAAAAAAAACATATTCATGATTAGAAGAATCAAAAAAATTTTTTTTTCAGGGAGGGATTACCTGGGATTGAACTCAGGGGCACTTGACCACTGAGCCACATCCCCAGCCCTATTTTGTATTTTATTTAGAGACAGGGTCTCACTGAGTTGCTTATTGCCTTGCCACTGCTGAGGCTGTGAATTCATGATCTTCCCGCCCCAGCCTCCTGAGCTGCTGGGATTATAGGCATGTGCAACCGCACCTAGCTAAGAATGTTGTTAAGGTGTCACTTCTCTCTCAATGGGTACATGGATTCAACATAATCCCAACCAAAACCCAACCTTGTTGAAGAGAAATTCTAAACTTCATTCTAAAATGCAAATGACTTACAATAGTCAAAGTGATTTAACAAATGGCACAATCTGAAATCAAAATTAATCATAATGCTACAGCAATCAAGGCGATGTGGTTCTGGTGAAAGGATAAATGTATAAATTTCCAGATGCAGTGGTACCTGCCTGAAATCCCAGTGGTTGGGAGACTGACACAGGAGGATCTCAAGTTCAAGACCAGCCTCAGCAACCTAACGAGACCCTAAGAAACTCAGTGAGACCCCGTCTCAAAACAAAATAAAAAGCTGGGAATGTAGCTCAATGGTAAATTGTCCCCAGGTTAATCCCCAGTACAAATAAAACAGAACAGAACAAAACTACAATACCACCATTATAATGACTTAGATTAAAAATAATACTGATAATAACAATATTTTTTGAGGGCATAAAGCAAAAAAAATGCTTATATATTGCTAGAGGTTATGTACAATGGACAGTCCCTTTGGGAATCTTTGGCAGTTTCTTATGAAGTTAAACGTATAATTATCATATGACCTAGTTTAGATATTTACTCAAGAGAAATGAAAAGAACTGTCTACCCAATGTTCTTCACATGACAGCTTCATAGCAGCTTTATTTATAATAGCCCAAACTGGAAACAACACAGGTGGGTGATCTGTTTATCCATTCACAATGGATGCTATCAATGTAAAACTCCTCACCAATCAAAGGATCAACGTGGGACTGGGGTTGTGGCTCAGTGGTAAAGCGCTTGCCTCGAGTGTGAGGCACTGGGTTCAATCTTCAGCACCAGGTAAAAACAAAGAGACGCTGTGTCCACCTACAACTAAAAAGATAATAACCACAAAAAAAGGAGCCACATATTCATACATGAACAATGTGGGCAGATTTCAAGATCATCATGCCAAGTGAGAGATGCTGGACAGAACCCAAGCCACAGTAGATGATTTCATTTAGTTTGGCTGCAACCTACTCTAATGTGACAAAGAAAATATCAGTATTCACTTGGAACTGGAGATGGAGAAAAGGGTGGACTGCACAGAGCTAGATGTAATCTTTTTTCTTTTTCCTTTTTTTTTTGTGGTACAAGGGATGAATCGGGGGTCTTGGACATGCTCTACTCAGCTATTCCTCCACCCCATAAGTAGTCTTTTGGTATCTAAATACTATGTGGCTTGATTGTGGTGAAGATTTAAGGATATATGCAAATATCAGAACTACTTAAGTTGTATAATTTATGTAGATACAATTTACTGTTTATAAATATCCTTAATATTAATAGGATCTGATAAAATACAATAGAACAAGTAGATCAAAATATATTAAAACCAGAAAATTATTTTTTAAACAATTCTTCAGTGAAAGGGAACTTTAAAATTGTAGATTATTTGGGAAATGGCAATAACAAAACTTTTAAATGTCAAAGTCTATAGGAGAGAGTTCTAGAAAAAGATTTAAAATACATAGCTCTTAATAATTTCATTACTGAATAAAAGAAAATGAAATTAACATATTAAGCTCTCATTTCAGCAACATAGAGAACAAAATAAATAAGAAAATTAGAAGGAAAAAGTCAGTAAGGGAAGAAAAGCAAAAGAACAAAGAACTGAAAAAGAGAAGAGCAGTAACACTAAAAAGAGAAATCCATTAGCTGGGTCTTGAAAAAGAAAACTGATTTATGAGTGGCAACCTAATAAATTAAAAAAAAAACAAAAAACAATGACTATATAAAATAAGAAACTTGCCAGGTGTGGTGGCACATGCCTGCAATCCTAGCAATTCAATAGGCTGAGGCAGAGGGATCAAAAGTTCAAGGTCAGCCTCAGCAACTTAGACCAAGTCTGAAAAGAAAAAGGCAGGTGCTGGGGCTGGGGCTCTGGCTCAATGGTAGACTAAGGAGACTGGGAGAGCGCTGCCTGGCACGTGCAAGGCCCCGGGTTCAACCCTCAGCACCACATAGGGATAAGTAAATAAAACAAAGCTTAAAAAAAGATCACGTTGATCAACATCATGGGAAACAAAATCTGATAATGAAAAGGATAGTTATGTAACCAAAGACAAATCTACAGAGTCAGTTTACTACAAAGGACCCTGAGAAAGTTGTCAAAGATCTGCTTTTGATAAGACTTTAAGTCTTTACCTCTCAAACTCTCAAGACAGGTGATCTCATTCATTCACACTGACATCTTTAAAGTAGATTTTTTTTTGAACCTCTGTCTTCCAATCCAGTTGCATGTTGCATTTCTACACTTGGAAACCTTCATATGTCATGAGAATAAATCTATTTCCCCAGCAAAATTCCTCATCTTTCCTCCTACCAAGATATTTTCTTATGATTGTTTCTATTAAGTGCTATCACCTTCCAGTTACTTAGACTTGAAAATAAAACTAGAGCTGGGCATGGTGGCCAATACCTGTAATCCCAGAGGCTCGGGAGGCTGAGGCAGGAGGATCACAAGTTCAAAGCCAGCCTCAGCAAAAGCGAGGTACTAAGCAACTCAGTGAGACCCTATTCCTAAATAAAATACAAAATAGGCCGCAGATGTGGCTCAGTGGTCGAGTACCCTTGAGTTCAATCCCTGGTATGCCAATTAAAAAAAAAAAATAGAAATGCTTTATTTTTTTTTTTTATGGTTTATAAAACTCTTTAATAATCACAAGAATTTAGCAAGGTGTTGTGCTCAAAACAGAAACTCAGTGAAATAATAAGTGAATAAAAAATGAATCAATCCTTCAATCAAAGGAATAAATATCTGGAAAGGAACAAAGTCTGGATTTAAACAAATAGAATGAATAACTAGTGCAAAACTAGACAAGGACAAGGAGACACTGACATTTGGACCCACAGATCAGGAAAATGAGTCATGGGAGAAGGTAATAATTTGTGAGAAGATATACAAAAACAATAAATCAAGGCGCTATGCTAAAAATATTACTTCTCAGGCCTCTGCCTTGAATAGAGCCCCCAGGAAGCATCCATTCTGAGCTGGAGCTACACTCCCTAGCAGTGTGCCTCCTACTTCTCTCACTCACCAGGGCATGTTCCTCTTGTTCCTTCCTTCTTCACAATCCAGGGCTCTTTTCCTTGCTCCAATAATGAGATCACATCTGGCTTAGAAAAAGAAATCCCTGCTTACAAGAGATAAAAGAGGAATTAGCCACACCTGTAAATTAGTCAAGTTTCTTGGTCATGGGGGGGGGGGTGGTGGTGGCGCATCATAGGAAGAAGATAAAGAAGTGGTAAAATATTCTGAAAAATGGGGAAGATGAAATTGCAGGACCATACTAATGAAGACACCAATTCTACAAAACTCCACCTATTTGGGGGAGCATAAGAAAAAAGACTTTTATATGGGGTCTTGCTATGCTGGCCAGGCTGGCCCTGCTGGGCTCTAGCAACTCTCCTGTCACAGCCTCTGAGGTAGATGAGACTACAGGCACACACCAGGGCACCCCGCTCAAGAAAGAATCGTTCAGGAGGCACACTGGAGGCTCTCCAAACACTGGAACGCAAACCTGCAGAGAAATTTTGAATTATAAGGAGTCCTCCTTACCCAGTGATACCAGGCTCCTATAGTTCTCCAACATGACCTTCCTGTACAAAGTCCTCTGAGTGGGGTTCAGCCATTCCCACTCCTCTTGAGTGAAACTTACAGACACATCCCCAAATGTCACCAAATCCTGAAATGACACAAACACATATTTGTTAGTGTTTAAATCCTACTATGGGCCTAAGTGAAAGAGTTAAATTGTCTACGGTTTTGGATATAATATTGCATATAGAAAAATCTCCTGACAGTGTACTAAATTCAGAGAAATTCGTGTCAAATAACTGGTAGATGACTTTTCTGCTTGCTTTGATGGAAAGTATACAATTTCAGAGAGAATAGCTATTGGGATGGAAAAGATCTACCATACATACATACACACACAAAATTGGGCTGATGGAAAACTGTAATCAATCAAGAATAAACTAATAGGTTATTCATACTAAATGTCAGGGCATTTCCCAATCTGGGGGAACCAGGATACACTAGGGAAGTAAACAAGATGTTATATAATAAGTAATGGGTGAATATTATTTAAAGTAGTCACTAAAAGGTTATAAAGTTGATAGCACTTAATAAGATAATAAGGGGAAAATGCTTGATTTATCAGAAGGCAAAAAAGGAGAAATAAAGGAACCAAGAAAAAATGGTATAAATGGAAAACAAACAGAAAAATGGTAGGTTTAGACACACATTCATGAGTAATAACATTAAATGAAAATGTACTAAACACTAATTAAAAGACCAAGATTACCATATTGGATTTTAAAAAAACAACTATACGCTATTTGTAAGAGTCATACTTTAAATATAATCTCTGTTGGCAGAGATTCTCAAAAGGTATGCATTAAAATAACACTGAGAGACAGGCACAGTGGTGCATGCCTTTAATTCCAGTGACTCAGGAGGCTGAGGCAGGAGGATCATGAGTTCAAAGCCAAGCTCAGCAAAAGCGAGGTGCTGAGCAACTCAGTGAGACCCTGTCTCTAAATAAAATACAAAACAGGGCTGGGGATGTGGCTCAGTGGTTGAGTACTCCTGAATCAATCCCCAGTACCAAAAAAAAAAAAAAAAAAATCACACTGGGGTGATCATGGTAGACCATGCCTACAATCCCATGACACAGGAGGCTGAGGCAGAAGGCTGCAAGTTCTATTGGTAGTGTTGCTGTAGATTATTTCTCACTCACCAGGGCATGTTCCTCTTGCAGGCCAAATCTGGCCTGCATTTCTCATACAACCATTCTCTGTATTTTAATCTTGTTTTTAAATGTTTACCCTACAAAATCTCTAAGTGTAAGGAAGAACGTTTTTTTCTAAGTGAATAATCCATCCTTTCTCCACTGATTTAAAACTATACCAGTACATTATCATATAATAAGCAAACTAGTAGATGTTAAATTCTACATAGACAATGTCTATTTTTATTTTCCACAGCACTTAGTTCACAGTCTTTAGTAACTACATGTTCAGTGAATGAGTAAATATTTTCCATTCTTATGGAATTCTTATATTTGTTTCTGGACATTATCTACTGATCTTTTCATGTTTCTTCTAGTTCCAATTCCATAGGCTATTACAATTTTCATTATTATAGATCTTTTCCATTTTTTAAAAAATGTAGCTTCAAGTGCTTCCCCCATAACTCTCTTTTTTTAAAAAAAGTATCAATTTTCCACATTAATTCCACTAATCTTAACTGGATGGCCTAGAATATCATAGCTGCAGCCTCCTGTGAACTCAGGATGTCCCTAAAATGAGAATTTACTATTCCCATGAAATTCTACCCTTCAAAATCCACCAAAGTACCTACAAAAAGCCCTGCCTCAGCTGATCCACACTCTTATGCTCAAGATACAATACATCTCACTCCTCAAAATCACCTCAAATAATGTGCTCAGTGGAGGTGTGGAATGTTCCTTGAATAAAGATGAAAATACAAATTAGGGGAAAATATGGAAGTTCATGGCTTTTCGGGGACTTCCTTTTTTTCTGGAATGAAAGATATAAGGAGCAAGTCACTCATAAATGAGATTTTTTAAACTTGTTTTTTAATTTTTATTTTTGTTTATTTTTTAAATTTTCATGTGGTGCCAGGGATCGAACCCAGTACCTCACGCATGCTAGGCAAGAGCTCTACCACTGAGTCCAACACCGGCCCCATAAATGAGATTTTGTTAGGCTGGGGCATTCTGGCAGAAAAATTAAATGTTCGTATAACCTGAAGAATAAGATGGTGTTTTAGAGAAATGCTTCTTACCTTGGACATGGCTTTAAGACTTCTTAAGAGTTTATGAGTTCTTCTGTCCTCCTCCGTCAAATTCCTCTCTGGAAGAGGGGCAGGGTCCTGAGAAAATAGAGCTGGAGAGGGAAAGAGAAACCATAGAGTGCCAGATTAGCTCAGCAGCTCCCAAGGTGACCAGCCTAGAAACAATCTTTCCTTCCCTCTCTTCCTCCTGCAACTGAAGCTTTCAGTGTCACTGAATTGAGACATTTATCTAAACTGACAATTCTTTTTCAAAAGAATTCTGAACTTACAATTTACAATTATATCTCAAGAATACAATGTACAATTTGTGCATAAATTATCTACTCATTTTAAATTATAAACAATAACTGGGGCTGAGGCTCAGTGATAGAGCACCTTGCACGTGTGAGGTACTGCGTTTGATCCTCAGCACCACACAAAAATAAATAAATAAAGATACTGTGTCCATCTACAACTAAAAAAAATTTCAAAAAAAAAAAGGACAATAACAGCAACTACAGAATGGCATTATCAAGGAAGGATTTTCCACTCTTTTCATTCATGAAGGCTTTTCATCAGTGGAATTACAGAGGTTGACTCCGGAGGCTGAGGCAAGAGTATCAAGTCTGAGGCCAGCCTCAGCAACTTAGTAGGACCCTGTCTAAAAAAATAAAATCCAAAAAATACCCAAAGTGTCATGGTAATAATTAAGCCAAACTGGAAATGAGGTCTTAATTTTTAGTCTTTCTACCATTTGATGATGTTGAAAGGAAATATGTCCCAACCTTTTAAAAAGAATTAAGAGAGAAAGCCACCAAGTGAATGCGTTAGGGAAAGCACTTTATGCAGAGTGGGCATCAGAGGGGTCATGTGGTCTGAAGACATTAGGACAACCTGCTTTGGGTCCTGGCTGATAACAAATGCACCTAAAAACCAAGCTCTTAACTTCTCTGAGCATTTCCTGAGAAAGGGTCGATAGAGGTAGGAGACAAGGCTCTTGGTGGACAGTCACTGGAACCTCTTAACCCTGAGTTCTTTTCCACTAGAGCTCACTAACTTGAAGAATAAAGCAATAAGCAGCAGCATCGAGGCTGGAGGTATAGCTCAGTGGTAGAGTGCTTGTCTAGCATCTGGCATCCCTGAGTTCCATCTCTAGCACTGCAGGGGAAAAAACAAACTAAAACAACAACAACAAAACAGAACAAAGCAGCATAGTGAGTATAAGAAGCTGTAGCTGGGCACCGTGGCCCACACCTGCAATCCCAGCTAACCAGGAAGCTAAGGCCGTAGGATCCCAAGTTTCAATCTAACCTGGGCAATTTAGCAAATTGTGTCTCAAAATAAAACACAAAGAAGGCTGGGGACGTAGTAAAGTGGTAGAGCACTTGCCCAGTATATGGGGTGGAGAGGGCCCTGGGCCTGGGATCAGAAGGCTTAAATTCAAACACCCAGTCCACCACACCCAGCTACACCCAGTCCAACTCTGTTCAGTCTCACATGATCCCACAGTGACAGTCTTACACAGTCAGACTCCAAGGGTCATACCATCTGACACAGTCATAATCCCAGTTACAGGACCTCTGATACAGGGTGGCAGGGGTTCACTGTCACACAGTGTCATGTGCTCTACTGTCACAGTCCAGATCACAGTGTTATGTTGTCACATGGTGACAGACATTCTATCTCAGTCTCATACACTGTTGTGCCCCCCCCCCCATGCTGACACCGTCTCATACTGTCACAGTGTTACACACATGCTCTCAGCCTCACAGCAGTGTTCAGGGAGTCACGGGCCCCATCTCACATGATGGGGTGGTCTCATACTGTCATAGAGAGCTTCAGACACATTTTCATTCTCTCACATTGTTACAGGGTGGCACAACCAACACACACTGTCACACACTGTCCAGGCTCCCCTGCATAGATTTGTAGATCTCATACTGTTACACAATGTCACAACTTCACTTCCAGTCTTACATGGTATCATGGGCCCCCTAATACTTGGTGGCACAATGTCACACTATCATACTCTGAAAGCCTCAGCTGTGAGCACAGCCTGTGCATGTGGGCGTGGTGTCACCTGTCACACAATGTCACTCTCGTCTCAGTGGCAAGCACAGCCTGTGCACACTTGTGTGGTGTCACACTATCACACACAGTGTCACATTCTCACAGCCTCACATGCCAGCATGGCCCATGCACATTGGCACAGTGTTACACTGTCACACAGTGTCTCAGTCTCAGCTGCGAGCATGGCCCATACACGCTGTTACACTGTCACAGTGTCACACTCAGTCTCAGTTGTGAGCTGGGCCAACACATACTATCACAGTATCACACTCAATCTCAGCCATGAGCACAGCCCATGCACGCTGTCACAGTGTCACACTCTCAGTCTGAGCCGTGAACACAGCCCATGCACTCTATCACGCTGTCACATACAGTGTCACACTCTGAGTCTCAGCTGCGAGCACAGCCCATGCACTCTGTCACACAGTGTCACACTCTCAAGTCTCAGCTGGGAGCACAGCCCATGCACTCTGTCACACAGTCTCAGCCGCGAACACAGCCCATGCACTCTGTCACACACAGTGTCACACTCTCAGTCTCAGCTGCGAGCACATCCCATGCACTGTCACGTTGTCACACACAGTGTCACAGTCTCAGCAGCGAGGACGGCCGTGCACGTGGGCGCGATGTCATACTGTCACCCCCACAGTCTCAGCCTCAAGCACGGCCCGCGGGCGCGGTGTCATACTGTCATACACAGTGTAACACTCTCAGTCTCGGGCGCGGTGTCCCTGGTCGCGCCCTCCCACGCCGTCCCCCGGCCCGGGCTCTGCTCACCGCCTTCTCGCTCGGGCGCGCGCGGGCGGGCCGGGGCTGAACCTCCGACGACCGCCGCGCTCACAAAGGCGCCGCGCGCCGGCGCAGGCGGCCGCGACCGCGGGGGCCGCCGGGAGTGGAGTGCGGCGCGGGGCGCGCCGGGAGGCTGAAGGGACGCCAGCCACAGGCTCCGCCCCGGGGGCCGCGGAGCCTCAGCCCCCTGCCCGCCCAGACGCCAGGACTGGGGGCAGGCAGAGTGCGCAGGCGCGACTCGCGGTCGGACGAGTGCGCATGCGCAGCCGGAGTCCGGTCACTACATCCCGGAGCGCCTGCCGCCTGCGGCCGCTGTGTGGCGTCTGGGAGAATCCACTAGAGTAAAGGGACGGCCTTAAGAGGACCGAGCCAGGTGTTGACGTCGTCCCCTTTTTCTGATCTTCCACCTTTTGGGAAATGTCCAACGAACTCGTCTCTCGGTCCTTCTCGCCAGAGTCACCAACGACGCTCGGCCTGAGCGGAGCAACTTAGAAGTTGAGGAAGGACAAGTCCGGTGTGTCCCAAAGGCCTCAGGAAAGGGCACGTGGGATCTGGGGCAGGTCGGAGACAGTCAGGCACCAGTAGCCGTTAGTTGCAGGTGGACACAGTACCTTTTTATTTTATTCATTTGTTTTCATGCGGTGCTGAGAATTGAACCCAGGGCCTCACGGGCTAGGCAAGCCCACCACTGAGCTCCAACCCCACCCAGGACCACCCATGAAGAAACAGAGTGGCAATGAAACAGAAATACTTTTGGGTTCTGTTTTCTGCCCTGTCACCCCGCACAGGGAGCTGAGCAGAGGCCTCACTTGCTGGGCAAGTGCTCTGCTCCTGAGCTATACCCCCATCCCCTGGCCAGGTTTCCGAGGCTAGCCTCCACGTTCCTCCTGCCTGAGCCTCCTCAGTTGCTGAAATCACAGGCACGCACAACTGCGCTGGGCCCGATCGTTTTTGTACTGTCAAATCTGTCGAGGTATCTGATAAGGATTTGAATCCAGAATTTGCAAAGACACACCTTGCTAATAAAAACAGAAATAGTACAATTTCCAAGTGAACAACGGATGTGAGCCGCCTTTTCCCTAAAGAAGATATATATCTGGTTCACGAGTCCTTGAAAGTCCCCTCTTCGGTCAGTGGGGCAGGACACATCTAAACCACGGTGGCACCTTCCTGCCTAGCACGAGGGCCAGAATCCAGGACACCCTGTGGGCAGGAACGGAGAGGCGGGCCTCTGCAGGCCACCCCTGCCCCTAGGAGGCACAGCTGTGCTTGGGCGTCGCGGTGGTCTGGTCACTTCCGGCCGTAGTTTCCCATAAAATGGGAGGGTGAGCCTTTCCGTACCCAGGGGACGGGAAACTCAGTAACCCTTTGAGATCAAGTCTGGGGGAGGCAGGTCCGCAGGCGCTCCCTCCGTGCCCTCGCACCACTTTGCACGCGCGGGGAGCAGCGCACGACGCCGCCCGAGCAGGAGCCCACGCGCACGCACGTCCCCGCAGGTCGGTCCTCTCGAAACGCCGCGAGATCCGCCTCGCCACGCCGAAATCGCGTTCCCCGGAAGGGGCCGCGGCGCCCGCGCGTGCGCATCGCTTAGCTTCCGGTCGGCGCCGCGGGATGCGCCTTGAGAGGCGGGGCGCCTGCTCCCCAGGCGGCAGGTGAGGGAGTGACGCGCCACTTCTTCCCGCGAGCCCGCGCGTCTCGCGCAGCGTGTGTTTAACCCGGAAGACGACTTGCTTCGTGGGGGCCTCCCAAGAGTTTCAAGACCCCGAAGCCCTGGGCGCCCCGCCGTGGGAGCCGAGGCTGCACGGGCAGCGCGTCAGGGGTCGCGGTGGCTCCCTCCGAGGGGAGGCGACGCGCGAGGCGCCGGCGGCCCGGGCGGGCGTCGGCAGCAGGGCGCTTGCTGCCTCGGCGCCCGCACGACGCCCGCCTCCGGCTGCACTGCGGCGCCCGTGCGAAGCCCTGCTCGGTGCTGACCTCGAGAGGGTCGAGCGAGGCCGAGGGCTTGACTTCTTGTTGCTGCATTTCCCACATCGTGCAGAGGATCCCGAATTGGATATCTTGTTAGTGATGTCCAGCATTATTTTGGTTGTGCCAAAAATGATTCAGCCACTGGTCTACTTGTAGCCCTGACTCCTTATGTGCTGCGTATTCTTCTGCAGAGCTTGTGTGTGCAAATGTGCACACTACTTTGTGTCTATGGAGGGCCACATTTATGTGCTGATATGGAGCCCTGGGCGTGCGCCATTTAATTTTTCTGCCTCTCCATTTCTTGACTCGAGGTAGACCCTAAAGTGGTGTCCACAAAGCCTATTGAACTGCGGGCTTTTTGATTGTGGAAGTTGGGCAAAGAGCCAGGTAGGCTTTTTTTGTACTGGGGATTGAACATGGGGCACGTTACCCTTCTTATGTTTCTATTTTGAAATAGGGTCTCACTCAGTTGCTTAGGGCCTCCCTAAGTTACAGAGTCTGGCCTTGAACTTGCAGTCCTCCTGCCTCAGCCTCTCAAGCCACAGGTAGACTTTTGAAGATGTTAAATTTGATGCATGAGAGAACAAAATGGCATAATCCTGGGGAAACTTTATTTTGGGCTGGGGCTATGCATATTATTATACAAATCCTCTATATTACTCTACCTAAGAGGAATTTTCCTTGTACTTGAGGTACAATGTGGGTCTCAGTCACTGGAATAAGTGTGAGCATCCTTGTGTTAGATGTGTGTCAGCAACAAGGCAGAACCTCTGGGTATTTAAGGGAAATCAGAGAGAGAGGACCCTTGATTCCTGCCTCCTTGGTTGGGTTGAGTGACAGCCACAGTTTGTCCTCACTCTGTTTTGAGGGTGGTTGGGGACAAGCAGGTGAGGGCTTGTAACCTCCTCTTCTGGGAGCTGTGAGGCATGCCTACCCTCTGTTCTTTCCTTCCCCAGCTCCACCATCTCAGGAGACTGCACTTCCTCAAGAGAGGAACCTGGAGGAGGACCTACCACCTTTTGAAATTCTAAAAGTCATGTCCCTCGTGAGTTTTAAAATCATGTAAATATTTGTTTTCCTTATCCTGAAACTTCCCATCTGGGTTCCATTAGTTAATTTAGTTCTCAGAGGTCTCCATTATTAGGGACTGAAAGGCCCAGACAGCTAATTCCTGTCCTATTGCCTGCCCCCACAAATGCCCATGGGTCCATTCTACATAGCATCACATGTGTCCTGACAGTTCAGCCTTCTGCTAGGAGGACAGATGGAGCAAAAATACACTTTGGTTTATGAAATGAGAGCACCCTTTGTCAGAACTGAGGTGAAAAGAATGGAAATGACATTTGGGGATGTAGAAAAGCAGGGAGCTAGTGCTGGTTGGTCTCCATGTGAGTGTGTATATAGTGTCCTTCTTTGGAAGAAATAATTGAGGCTTAGCTGAGAATCTGAGATTGAATGCCAGAGTTAAGATCTAATTTGAGGCTGCACAGAGCATTTGATTCTGGGTCGTTCTTCAATAAGAGAGAGAGAAGCGCAGAACTAAGGATGTGGCTGATAGCAAGTGTAGACTGTCAGCCTGGTGGGTGGTCAGATCACGTAAGAGCTTCGAGATTTGGGATCAGTTCTGGGTCCACAGTAACTGAGTGTGCCATTCTTTTCATTTTAAGAAAATTGGATAGTCACTAACAGTCATCCTTGTGTTTGTTGTTTTTCTCATGAAGAAAATGCTCACGATATATTCTGATATGATGAATTTAGGTTTCTGAGAAATTCTTGATGTAGGTGAACATCCTGTTTTTAGATAAAAACATTTTTATAAAAACTTTTGAACAATAATTAGGTGAAAGCCCATCAGGTATCTTTTTTTGTTGTCCCATCAAGGTAAAAACTATAGGTCTTACCTTAATGGTGTCAAGCAGAGCAGGCAGCCTGTTTTAGCACACTATTGCACAGAATAAAGAAAACTCCATTTAGCTTTTTCATTTTCATCCCAGACATGCACCAGAGCTTTGGCTTGCTGTTTTAGTCTTGCCCACTTCCTCTGTCCCCGCCCCAGCTTTTTCATTCACCAGAACAACCCCTTCCTGCAAAGACTTCCAGTTTTTCTCATCCCACTGTGAAAACATCTTGAAATATACATGTATCATTTATTCCTCTTGTTCCAGGGGTCAGAATTTTTCAGGGATGTGGCTGTAGTCTTCTCACAAGAAGAATGGGAATGGCTGGAGCCTACTCAGAGGGATTTGTACAGAGATGTGATGTTGGAGACTTACCGCAACCTGGTCTCACTGGGTAAGGTGATCTGGTCTTATCAGGGGTCCACGGCCATTGTCTCATTGGAGGGTTCTTCCTGCCCAGGGGAATCTAAGCCACCCTAAAACTTAAAATCTCAAATTATTAGTGAATAATAAAACACAGATACTCAGAAATGTATTCACGAATCGTGAAGCTCCTGATCTAGTCCACGTGGGTTCTGGAACTAGACAAAGAAAAGATGGATCTGGTGGTTTATTTAAGGGGGTCCATCAAAGGCAGGGGTAAGGTCTCAGGGGCAGAGTCTTGCTTCTTAATGTCTTGTAGTCAGGAGGTTGATTGACATCTGGCAGGTCACATCCATCTCAGGTACTGTGTGGGCCACAGCAGAGTGGGCTAGAGATTCACATTGACCCTGAGCAGCTGACCAGAGAAAATGTCCATTGGTCATTCCCAGACACCAGATGTCTCTATCCACTAGGCTTCCACGCATGGTGACCCACATGCCACATGGCTGGCTCCTGACACGGTCTGTCAGCTTGGATCTTACTCTAGGGCGTTTCTGTCCCCCCCTGGTCGGTTTCTGGGTGTCGGTCAGTTCTGTGAGTGTTGGTCATTTGGGGAGTGACTAAAGGGCATCCCACTAGCTGAATCGATTTCAAGTAATCATTAAGTCGTCTTCTAGCTTTCTTTTTGCCACTGCCTCTCCTGTGCAATGACCCAGCCCTGAGTCTGAGTTCTGGCCGTCCCATCTCCACTATAACTGCGTGGTCTTTTTCTTCTCTTTGCCAGGTCTTGCCATATCCAAACCTGATGTGATCTCCTTCCTGGAGCAAGGCAAAGAGCCCTGGATGGAGGAGAGGGTGGTGTCAGGAAGCCTGTGTACAGGTGAGTGAGGCATCAGTGGAGAGAGGGCAGACCTGCATCAAGGAGGTGGCCCTTGGCATTAGAAAGTCTTCCCTTCAAGTTGCCAGATTCAGAGGTCAGGTCTCGCATACAGGTCCTTGATCTTTCCTTCCTGAAACATTTATTTATCGTCTTGTATTTAGCGATTGAGTGAATACAAGTGTTACACTTCCTAAGAAAGTATTTTCTTTTTGGAAAGAGATGTATGTCCTTTAACCACTTTTCTAAAGGAATCTGTGTCAGCTCTTTATTTAAATTTTGGAGAACAATCAACAAGTGTTTTTGAGCTTGTGTCGTGCACCACAGTGTATACTGGTGAGGGGGCCACACCGTGTCCCCGCCTTCGTGGAGCTTAACTGCCAGAAGAAATAGACATGAACACATGCACGCAAGCACATGCACAAACACGGAAAAAAGAAAAGGTCATCTGGGCCGCACAGCAGGGCAGCTGGTCCAAGGAGGAGGCATTTTAGCTGAGATGCAGGCCTTTGATGGCCCTTGGTAAACACCAGCTATGTGTGTGAAAGCTGAGTCAGGGAAGCCCTTGGTGCCTCTGAGACAGATGGCCAGGGTGGCTGGAGTCGAGCAAGGCATGGAACATGGAGAGAGGAAGGTGCACCTTGGTGTGAGCCGGGGACTGCCAGGGGTCTTGCCCATGTGGAGGATCCAAGCCATGATGTGTGGGACCCACCTGAGAATGTGTAGGTAGCATGTTCCTCACAAGTTTTTTGTTTGTTTGTTTTTTTGTGTGGTACTTTAGCACTGAAACACATCCCCAACCCTTTTTATTTTTTATTTTGAGATGGGCTCTTACTCAGTTGCTTAGGACCTCACTAAGTTGCTGAGGTTGGCTTGAACTTGCAGTCCTTCTGCCTCAGCCTCCCAAGTCTCTGGGATTACAGGTGTGCACCACTGTGTTCACCTTGTGTTTCTTTTTTCTTTAGCTTTTCAATATTTTTACTTGTAGGTGGACATAATACTTTTATTTATTTTTAATGTGGTGCTGAGGATTGAACCCAGTGCCTCACACGTGCCTGGTAAGTGCTCCCCAGCTCCTCATGTTTCTTTTCATTGGTACCAGGAATTGAACTCAGGGGCCCTCAACCACTCAGCCACATCCACAGCCCAATTTTGTATTTTTTTTTTTAATATTTATTTTTTAGTTGTACACAATACCTTTATTTTGTTTACTTATTTTCATGTGGTGCTGAGGATCGAACCCAGGGCCTTGCATGTGCTAGGCGAGCACTCTACCACTGAGCCACAACCCCAGCGCTGTATTTTTTTTAATATATTTTTTTAGTTGTGGATAGACCTTTATCTTATTTATTTACATGCAGTGCTGAGAACCAAACCCAATGCCTCATGTATGCCAGGCAAGTGTGCTACCGCTGAACCACAGCCCCAACCCCCTATTTTATATTTCATTTAGAGACAGGGTCTCAATTGCTTAGCACCTCCCATTTGCTTTGAATTCACGACCCTCCTGTCTCAGCCTCCTGAGCAGATGGGATTACAGGCGTGCTCTACTGCACCCAGCTCATAGTTCCTAAAGTCACAAAAAACACAACGTTTAGATTAACAAGAAATACGAAGGCATGATGGAGAAGAGATTTGAGTGAGCAGAATGTTGGAACCTTGTTTTAAATATTTTGCTATATTAAGTATCCTAATTTAAATCATTCAGAAATTTGTGTATTTTTAGGAATGTTAGAGTCAGGGCCAATAATGGAGGAGGAAAAAGCTAAACTAATATATTTTCAACTAAGAAGTGCTAGTGATAGCAACAATCTCTAATTTAAAATAAATCTAAAAATAACGAAATAGCTGTCTAGTGTTTTTTTGTTTGTATTTGTTTTTTAAGACAGGGTCTCTGTAGGTTGCTCAGGGCCTCAATACACTGTCTTGGCTGTCCTCAAACTTGGGATCTTCCTGCCTCAGCCTCCAGAACAGCTGGGATCATAGGTGTGTGCCACCGCACCTGGCTGCCGTTCATTTTTTTAACAGTCCAAACTCCTCTTTCTGATGTAATCAAGTTGCTTCATAAGGTCGTTAGCATTTTTTATAAGACAAAAGGCAGGTAAATAACCTTAGTCTGGCCCCGTCTCAGCGTTCCAGATCTCCTGTTGGTGTGCCTCCTCTAGTAGAGTCAGTTCTATGGCTCACGTGTGTTGGTAAGGCAAGGCTTTGGTGGCACAGCTTGCTCAGATGCATTTAAAAGCACTGGGTGTGGACTGGGGATGTGACTCAGTGGTGGACCACTTGCCTCACATGCTCAGGGGCCTGAAATCAAAGTGTCCGTAGTCCTCAGATTTGGACTTTGAAATTGAGGGAAGTGTCTCCTGTGAGCCAGGGGACTCAGGAGTCCATCTGCTACTCTGTTAAGTAGGTCTTTCAGCAGCTACTACTACATGATGCTTAGGTCTTGATCCGTTTTGTTATAACAAAATACACGAAGCTGGCTCACTTATAAATAAAATAGGTTTATGTGGCTCATGGTGACTAAAAGGTCCCAGCATCATTGTGCTGGTGTCTGGTGAGGTCCTCCTGGCTGTGGATCATAGCATGGTAGAAAAGTGAAACGGTTACATGAAGAAGGGCCAAGCATATATGGTGGCCTCACATAAAGCGGCTCCCTCTCAGAACTGGTCTATTGACATGAGGCCTACCCTGCTCCCTGGTGGCAGCCGTTAGCCCCTTCGGAGGGTGGTGTTCTGTGTTCTAATCACCTCCCGTTGGGCCCTCCTCTTAGAGGTCCCACCACCGCAGTGCCATCTCATGGGGACCATGTCCAAACCATGGTGCTGGGTGTGACAAATAGTTGACAGTCCAGGTTCGTCATGAATAAACTACCAAAGACAGTTGCCTTCTAGCTGTCTTCACTTGTCACAAGCCTGGAGAAGGTGCCAGCACAGTGTGTACTAATATAACTAAGAGTCAACACTTCACTGTTATCCCCAACAATTAATAGTTTGTCTTTACTTATCTCCATTTGAATTTGATGTACTCACAATTGAAATGTTTAATTATGCAAAACTCAAGTACTTGTTAGAAGTGAAAACCAAAATATTGTATTGCTGACTGTTCATAAGATTTTTAGATATTTTTTTCATTGGTTGTTCAAAACAGTGAGTACTAATGCCCAAATAGCTCCCTGTGCTGTTCCAGATCTCATCAGGAAAGATGAAAACACAGAAGAACTCACTTTTTTGGAGGGTGGGGTACTGGGGATTGAACACAGGGATGCTTAACCACTGAGCCACAGCCACCCGCCACCCCCCGCTTTTTTGTATTTATATTTTATTTAGACACAGGATCTCGCCGAGTGCATAGGCCTTGCTGAGTTGCTGAGGCTGGTTCTGAGCTCAGAGCTTCCTGCCTCAGCCTTCTGAGCCCCGGGATAAGACCTCACTATATTATTGCTGTTTCACATTCACAAGGAGTTAAGTAGACACAGAGGTTAGAAATCAGGATGATAGTACTTTCTTTGGATAGTAATATAATCAGAGATGTTTATATTTAGAAGACTGGGAAAATGCTCATGGAGTCAACACTACGCTCTGCCATTGGTGGATAAAATCTGACCATTTAAGGCAGATGTGATAGATTGGCACACAGAGAAAGGCGTGTTTTTAAAGGCTTTTCCTTGGGAGTAGCCAAGGTTTTTTCCCACATAGTTAAAAAAGAGCAGTAAGGTACTGTGACTTTGCTCCTCCAACAGTGGCCACGGGGCATAGCTGGCTGTCCCACACCATTTTCCTCTGTCCACTGGCCAGCTTTACTTCCAAGGTCTGCTGCCATCCTTTGGTGCCCTTTCCTTTCTTCCTTTCTTTTGTGGAATGTCCTCACCACTGAATAGGGCCGTACAGGGGGACATGGTGAGTGACTGTTTGGAATCTGTCTCGCCAGATGCATTATTGGCCGCAGTAGAGGCTCGACCTTCCTCCTGCACAGCTGGTGCCTGGAGGTGTGTCTTTACCCTGCCTCGTTGCACTGTCTCTTCATGGAGTTGTGTGGATGTACTATGGTTGTAGCACAAGGTCTCGAAGTGACAGCAGCCACATCATTTTCACAAAACCTCATGATCTTTCACAGTCTTCCTCACCTTCTGCTGTAGAAGCAACCTTTATATTCCAATAGTTTTTGCTTAATACTTTAACAACAAAATGAGCAAAACCGATATGCCCACCATACAAGGCAAACACGTACCCGTGAAGTCCTCCCAGGCCATATGCTGAGAACACTTCATGGCCTGTACAAAAGCACCCATCTGCTTTCCCCTGTGGTTCCTTGACATCAAGCTGACAGTGAGTCTTTTTTAGCCAAATGGGGTTGGTAGCTGTAATAGTAACCACCTCAACTGAAATCTCGGGCCTGTGAACTCTGGATCTAATACACCATTCACTTTTTGCTTGTAATTTGAATAAGCAGCAAAATATGTAGTTCTGGAAGGGACCCACCCTTCATCAGTTGTGCCTGATCATCTTAAAACAGGGCGCTTCTTGTTCCTAAGTCACCGTAGGCAGTGGAAAGGTCCAGGAGAGGCTGCTCAGTTGTTGGTGGCTTTGCCGTGGTGGTCAGCTAAACTTCAGTGACAGAAAACGCCACAGAAGCCGCAGCAGCCCTGTCAGCACGGCCTCTGGGTGCCGAGGCAGGACAGGGCGAGCCCCACTTAGTCTTACTTTTTGAAATTGTGATAAAATACACATAACAAAAATTACCATGATAACCATTAAGTATCATTTCAGTAGTGATCATATCCACTACTGTGCAACTGTCGCCACTTTGAACTTTTTATATCTTGTGAAATCTCCATGATTTTGAAAAATACTGAGGATGATGTATATTCAACAAATGTACCTGTTTTAAGTGTGATATTAATGAGTGACCATCACACAGTCAAGGCAGGACATTGGCATGACCTGAAGGCTCCCTGGGCTCTCTCATGCTCCTCCCACATGCTCCTTCATGCTCCAGGCAACAGCCATTTCTGGGTCATGTCAGATCATATCTGTCTCTTCTAGTGTCTCATGGAAGCTTCTTTTTCTTTGCTGGTACTGGGGCTTGAACCTTGAATCCAGGATGCTCCTTTGAGCTGCATCCCCAGTCCTTTTTATATATTTTTTTTATATTTAGAGGGTGTCTTGGTAAGTTGCTGAGGCTGGCATTGAACTTACAATCCTCCTACCTCAGCCTCCCAAACCTTTGGAATTATAGGTGCAGGCCACCACACCCAGCCATAAAGACTATTTTTTTAAAAAAGTGATTCAGAGGTGATTGAGATATACACTAACATGTTTAGAACTACTCTTATCATCTCTCTGATTACCACCCTCGTTTCATTTATGGTATTTGTTTTTCTTTCTCTGTTCTACTTGGCCACCTTTTAATTGCTCTGCCACACTCAAGAGCTTATAAGTATTATTTTGAGCCTAACCTTTCCAGTTTTTACTAAATTTCCTTCTAGAAAAGAAAAATAAAACATAACTGTTTTTTTCTTTTTTAGTCTTGAAATCCAGATATGAAACCAAAGTGTCACCTCCAGAGCAGCATGTTCATGAAGTCAAGTCACCCCGGTGGGAGATAATGGAAAGACTTGCAAGTTATGGTCTCAGGTGCTCGGGTTTGCCTGGCGACTGGGATTGCGAAACTCAGTTTGACAGACAACCAGGAGGTCCAGACAAGCACTTCAGTCGAATGTTAATCAGTCATGAAAAAATACCCACTTTGAACCCACAAACATCCCTCATTTTTTACCAGAACATTCACACTGGAGGAAAGCCACATGGATATAATAAGTGTAGAAATGACTTCTGGCAGGAGGAATTCCTTATTAATCATCCAGGAATTCATTCTAACGAGAAACCCTATAAATGTAAGGAATGTGGGAAGGCCTTTAAATATGGCTCACGACTCATTCAGCATGAGAATATTCATTCTGGCAAGAAACCCTATGAATGTAAGCAATGTGGAAAAGCCTTCAATTCTGGTTCCAATTTCATACAGCACCAGAGAGTTCATACTGGCGAGAAGCCCTATGAATGTAGGGACTGTGCGAAGGCCTTCAGTCGGAGTTCGCAGTTGATTGAACACCAACGGATTCACACTGGTGAGAAACCCTACCAGTGTAAGGAGTGTGGCAAGGCCTTCAATCGGATCTCACATCTCAAAGTGCATTACAGGACTCATACTGGGGAAAAACCCTATGCATGTAAGGAGTGTGGAAAGACTTTCAGCCATCGGTCTCAGTTGATTCAGCATCAGACTGTTCATACTGGCAAGAAACTCTACGAATGTAAGGAATGTGGGAAAGCCTTTAATCAGGGATCAACTCTCATTCGCCATCAGAGAATTCATACGGGGGAGAAGCCCTATGAATGTAAGGTGTGTGGGAAGGCCTTTAGAGTGAGCTCCCAGCTTAGGCAACATCAGAGAATCCACACTGGAGAGAAGCCCTACCAGTGCAAGGTGTGTGGTAGGGCCTTCAAACGGGTGTCACACCTCACCGTCCATCACAGGACTCACACGGGCGAGAAGCCGTATGACTGTACGCAGTGTGGGAAGGCCTTCAGTCACTGCTCCCAGCTGGTTCAGCACCAGGCCTCTCATGCTGAGGGAAAGCCCCGGGAACACGAAGGATGGGGGACGACCCTTGCTCGAAGTGCCACTGCGCTTCAACACTCCAGGCTGCGGAGTGGAGAAACACGCACAAATTTATCGAGTGCAGAAGAGCCCGCCGTCGGCACATACCCATTGTTGATCATCAGGGAGTTTGTGTTGGCCAGCAGCCATGTGAATGGAAGTCAGGGGAAAGCCCAGCAGCTCAGGCCAGCCACAGCTGCCAGCTCCCACACCTTACAGAAAGGCCTGAGGGGGAAGGGGGTGGGAAGGCCTTCGCTCAGAGCTTGTCTTTCATCTGAGGTTGTAAGCTCTACGGAAACATTTGTGGATATAAAGGAATGTGCTTAGACCACTATTTATCAGGCGGGGAAGGTTGGGGAATATTTATCTCTGACACATTCAGAATCATATTTTCTAACTTCCGCTTACTAATTTCAATAAGAGTCAAGTTTTAGTTTTCTTGGGGGTGGGTGAAGAACTGACTGAATTACTCCTGGATTACTCCCCGGGAAGTACATCATGCAGGTACCATAAAGGGTGACGAACAGGTCGTTCACACCAAGGGGTCAGACGGCCCATGCTCTCCTGAGCACTGCGTGCACACAAGCCGGGGAGCCGAGCTCAGACACACCACGGGTACTGGTCAGCCTACAGAGACCCAGGCCGCACAGCAGTGGACAGAGTGGTGCCAGGGCAGGTGGTCATCTCCTGGTCATCACCATTTCTCTGTGTCCCTATTTCAGGAAGAGTCTGTTTGGGAGAGTCTCTTAATTTCCCCATGGGCAGCTTGTTTTGGGTCGTATTTTGTGACTTCTGTCACAGGCAGGTGTCATTTGCCTGCCCAGAAGCTGTGGCAGCTCACCTTATTGGCAGCATCGTCTCTTGCTTAGGATGTGAAAATGTCAGATTCTCATTTTCCAACCTCCTGTGCCACTCAGAGTGACCAGTGTGTCCCACTGTGAGTGGGGCTTTTGGGGAGCAGCTCGCTTCTTCCCTGTGCACTTCCCATTGTTGGACATCTTCACGTGGGAAGGTGAGACTGCAGCTGTCGTGGAGCCAAGAGGAGGAAAAAGGACCTGGAGAAGCCGACTCAGAGCCCGGAGACCCCAGGTTGGGGCAGCCTGATGCCTCTGTGCGAGAAATAAACCTTCACTGCCCATGTTTTAGTTGGGTCTTTTGTAAATTTGCATCCAAAAGCATTCCAAATGATATAACTTCAAAAATATTTAATTTTTTTTTACGATTGATAAGTGTGGCCTAAAAATGTCAGCTTTGATTGTCTTTTTTCATGGCTAAATATAGGGCTGGTTTTTAAATATGTTCCATGAACTTCAAAAAATGTATGCATTCTACATTTTTGGATATAATTTTTGAAATAAATCTGTTAAAGCCAGTGGGTTTTAATGATAAAATTCTCTATATTCTTATATAATTTGATATATTGGATCAGAATTTCCTAAAATTGACTTTTTAAAAAAAAAAACAAAGTCCCGAAATTCCTGAGACTTTTGCTTTTTGTTGTTTGGGCTGTAAGGACGTTACTAATCCTCTACGTGCATGTTACACCTTTCTTTTTTTTAAATATTTTTTTTGTTGTAGGTGGACACAATACCTTTATTTTAATTTTTACGTGGTGCTGAGGATCAAGCCCAGTGCCTTCCACATGCGAGGCAGGCGCTCTGCCACTGAGCCCCAGCCCCAGACCGAATGCCACACCTTTCATCTTTATGTGGTGCCCACCTCTGCCAAGTACAGCTGCTGCCTGTTCTGTCAGGTCTCACTGGACAGCCCTGCTCGTCCATTTGTTGTTTGACACCTTTGCGCCACTGGAATGTTGCAACAGACTGGCCACAAGACTGTGTTTACTGTTGGGCTTTTTAGATAGAAAGTTTGCTCCTACGTGGCCGAGTAATTCTTTGGCTATTTATTTTCAGGTTTTGTATACTAATTTTAATGCCTTATCTCTGTGTGGTGTGCTTCTCCCTGTTACAGGCTGGGCCTTCTGGAGGCTGAGGTAGGGCAAAGGCCCCCTTCAGACCCGGATTCTTGCGATCCAGTCAGATTTCAGACGTGTGGCTCAGAGTAACAGGCATGAGTTTATAGAAGGGATAGGAAAAGGGGAAGGGGACACTCTCAAGGGAGAAAGTAGGTCCTCAGAGAGGAGAGGGACAACGTGCCCCTCCTGTGCTCTAGTTTTATTGGGGATCCCAGAGAAGTTTCCAGAGAGTCCTGCCCAGGTCCACCTCTTGACTTTTGACTGGACAGCGTGACATCAAACTTTGAAGACCTCACTGCCATGACAACTCTTGGTCACTTTGGCCTGTGCTGACCAGTTCTAATTGGATTCTTTTTTTGTTTTTGTTACCAGGGATTGAACCCAGGGGTGCTTAACCACCAAGCCACATCCACAGCCCCCTTTTTTTGTGGGGGGTGGAGGGTCCTGGGGATTGAGTTCTCAGGGGCACTCAGCCACTGAGCCACATCCCCCTATTTTGCATTTTATTTAGAGACACGTCTCAGTGAGTTGCTTAGTGCCTCACTTTTGCTGAGGCTGGCTTTGAACTTGGGTCCTCCTGCCCAGCCTCCTGAGCCTCTGTTGTCATCATACCCAGCCCTAATTGGTTCTAAACCACACATTCTTACAGATTTTACAGTTAGGAGGAATTATAGTCATTTCCCTGAGTTTTAAATCTGGCCTGTGAAAGGGACACAAAAGGTTCCCCCTTCAGGGTGGCTTGGGTTCCTCTTATGGACATTATTTCGGGCCTGTATTTTTCCTACAGTTAACAGTTTGTTGAGGGATGTGACATATCCTGTCCACTCAAGACCATCAGGGCTGCAGGCAAATTGCTTCTTAGAAAAGAAAACGTGGGGGTCAGCACAGTGCACCCCTTGCCTTAACCTATGTTCCTGCCACTCCAGCTCGTCTGTCCCCTATCATGCCATACACTTGTTGTCAGCCCCTATCCCTTAACTTATTAGAAAACACACATGAGGCAGGGATGTAGCTAAGTGGTAGAGAATTGCCTTCCATGCACATGGCCCTTGTATTAATTCCCAGGACAAAAAAAATTACCTTACCAGTGGGGCATGGTGGCCACACCTGTAACCCAGCAACTCCAAAGCCTGAGCAGGAGGACCCCCAAGTTCAAGGCCAACCTCAGCAAAAAACTCGAAAAGGGGGTGTAGCTCAGTGGTCGATCCCAGGGGAAGAAAAACACCCTGATTTTTCAAAATGAAAAGTGAATCTTAGGTTTAATGGAACAGTTCAGCTTTATTCCTTTGCTTCACCTGGTATGTGCTAATATGCTACCTGGGTCTTACGCTGGCTGGCGGTTCCCTTTCTCTTGCTAAATTAGAGCTCTCAGCATGCTTAGGATGGCGGCCGTCTCCCCATTCTTGGTCATTATTTGGGCAGAAGGAGATCACTGTATACTTCCTACCCACTATGAAGTTTGCCCCTCCCATGAAGAGGCCACCCTGATTGTTCTTTCCTCCCTTCGAAGCCTGTTCTTTATCCTTTCTTTCTAATAACCAAATACAAGTTTGATGTTTGTATTACCACCAGCCTCACCTGGACTTGCACTCAAGTATAAGTATGCTCAAGAGTGCCAGTCACTGCTGGCCACTGCTTCGCATGGTTTTCTCCTGTCCAGAATTGACATTTTATTTCCAATGCCATTGAGACTTCTCTTGGGTGTTTATATTATCTCAGTGAAGGATGGCATATTCTGAATTCTCGCATGTTTAAGAGTTTCTTACACCTTCATAAGTTGTTTTTTAGGTTGGCTGAACACTTTTAGGGCTTTAATGATCTGTGGCCCTCATTTCAATGAGTGATGGCTTCTTGTCTTTCAGAAGAGGGACCGGGCATCAGATTGAATCTCATGGTTTGTGTGGATGTGTTCATTTCCTGTTGCTGCTGTAATAAGTTGTCACACTTATTATCTGGAGGTCAGAATCTCAAATAGGTCTCCCTGGACTGGAACCAAGTTGCTGGGGGACCCATGTTCTCTTCTGGACACTAATAAGGGAATCACTTCCTTGTTTTTCCCAGCTTCCAGAGCTTCCGGGCTCCTTAGCTGGAGGCTTTCTTCCGCCCTCAGAGTAAGCAATAACCAGACCAGTCCTCATGCTGTGTCACTGTCTCTGACATGGCACCCTCTGCCTCCCTCTTCCACCTAGGAGGAGCTCTTAATTACATTGGGTGCATCTGCATAATCCAGAATAATCTAACCTCAACAGATTAAAAATTGTAATTCTTTGTGCAATTTGATCCCCCTTGATCTGTAACATATTTACAAATCCCTGGGCTAATCAAGATGTGAACTTTGGAGAACCACAATCCTGGTAAGAAACTGGGAACTTGGCAAGAATGTCTGCCCTTGGAATTCAGAATATCAAGCATTTAGCTTCATGCCGTCTTTCAGCCTGAGGAAAATTTTTTTCCTAAATGTTTAATCAGTACTGAACTGTGGTGTTTTACTTCTATTTTAAAAATTTAACATTTGAATATATGTGTATATGTATATACACACATTTGTGACTTAAAAACTTGAAGTTGTAAGAAAGATATGCAGTGGAAGTCCTTCCTATGCTTTGCTCCTTCTGGTTGTACCCACGGAAGGCTGTCTCCCTGGGCCTGGGCCTGGGAGCCTGAGAGAGACTCTGCCTACCTCCTCTCTTCTTATATCTAATCATAATTCCTCAAAATAGCCTCAGTCAGGTTTCATTTTCTGTATAGAAGAAAAATTTAAATGAAGATGTAGAAAAAAGTGTGTTGTCAGACAACGCAGAGCTGGGATAGGAGTGGTCGGGTTGTCATTTGCACAGGTTTGTGTGACTCGGATTCCCCTCTGTCAGAAAGGGTGCCTGCAGGGAAGAGCACTTTCCTTTAGCCTCAGTCCGGGGGCTTCCTGCCATCCTGCCACCGGGCCATCGTACCATCCTGCCATCCTGCCATCCTGCCACCGGGCCATCGTACCATCCTGCCATCCTGCCATCCTGCCACCGGGCCATCGTACCATCCTGCCATCGCAGAAGTGCGGGGAGCCTCGGGCTCGGGCCTGGCTCTGCCGCACCCTGCCCCGGCGCCCGTGGAACTTGGGGAGAGCCCGGCCGCGCCCCAGGCCAGCGCTGCAGCTGGACGCCAGCGCCCGGCGCGGGCGGCTCCTCCCCGCGGGCAGGAAGAAAAGGGACAACTGGACAGAGCCGAGGCACACGCCAACACGCGTGGAAACTCGTCTTCACCGTGCAGTAGTGTGGGCCGACTTTGAATTCTTCCCGTGGTAATGCCGAGTTTTCCCGGTGCAGGCCACGTCTCGGCTCCCCCAGACTTCCCCGCCAGGAGGCGCCGGTTCCTGGGGCCGCGCAGTGGTGGTCCCGCTGTGAGCGGGGAGGTCAGCCCCGAAGACCCGCCTGGGTGCCACAGACCACGAGCAGGAGCCCTGTCCGCGCCCTGCGACCTCTGCTCCACGCGGGCGCCCCCGCTGAGCCCTGTCCCCACGCTAAGCGACGCGGGCAGGCATTCACCGACGCGGTGGGTGTCGGTGTCACCGAGCACGTGGGCGCACTTCCGGCCACCCCGGGCGGGGTCTCCCTGGGGGGGGGGGGTCTCAGCCATCGCAGGCGGGAAGCGGACCGTCAGAGGGGCCTAGCCGCATCGAATGCCCACTCTGCGTTTTAGCCTTGAGGGACCGGGCTTGTTTGGGGACCGGGTCACATCGCTGGGCCACGGCGGGGCGCAGGTGGAGGAAGGAGCTCCCTAGGAGGAGCTCCTGGTCTCAGCCAGTCGGCGCTTCTCAGGGGGCCTGCTCCCCAACTCTTTCCTCAAGGGTCTAAACGAAAAAAGGGCGCCCCTTTCCCAGGAGACCTCAAACTGCACTACTTACGTGTGTCTGTCACCTCGTGCCGAATGTCCCCAAATCAAAACTGCCAAAGAAAAGATCATCACTGAGCCTTTGCTTCTGTGCCAGCAGCACAGACTGCTCCTACCAAGTGGATCTGCAATACAGAACTCCCCTCCATCTGGATCCCAGCTACTGGGGAGACTGAGGCAGGAGGATGACAATTGGAGGCCAGGTTTGACAACTTAGTGAGACCCTGTCTAAGAATAAGAAATACAAGTGAAAAGGCTGGGCCCGCAGCTCAGTGGTAGGGCGCCCCTGGGTTCTACCTCCTGGGGAGTACCAGGAGAAGAGGGGGTAAAGACTTGGAGGGCCTCTGATTTTGCCAGGGAGCAAGTAACTACTACTTAATGATTTGCAGCCTAAAATTGCTGCCCAGACTAGGTCCCAAATCTCATTTTTAATTACCGGACTTTCCCCCATACTTCCTACAGTGCAGTATTTGAAAGAAGGCAAAGACTTTGTGACAGGTGACTATCACCAATGGTAAGAGATAGGTACTCCTACACTGAGCACTGTGATTTTTTCCCCTTAAATTTGTTCTAGGCACATGTTAAAGCCTTTCTAAAATCTCCATGGCCAGGTTACAGAAGAATGATACTCACTAACGTACCAACCCAGCTAAGATGGAGCACTGCAGAACCTGAGAACCCAGTGGCCCTCAGACACCACCACTTCTTTATCATCATGGCCTCAAGTACACTTGATGGCGTTAGGTTACCTTCCTTGGTGCTGCATTTTGTTCGGCCACTTATGTAATATTAATCCTAAATGAGATGTCCTGATTCTGTCCTGATTTTGAACTGAAAGGGCCTCACGCTGCCATCGTCTCTGCTGCGTAACTTCAGCAGAGCACCTCCACATCAACTCCGTTCCTGGTTGATGAACCAGGGGTTGGTTCAAACCTTTTGCCCTTTCAAAACATCGGCCAAATCTTCTCCATGTCCTGGGCACATCTGTGAATTGGCCCGAGCCAGGGTCAAGCAGTGGACATCTGGATCGGGCAGCCTCACTTCAGCCCAGCGCGAGTTGCCGTTGTGTAACAGGGGCCCTCTTCATGCCTGGAATATAGCCCTTTCCACTGCAGTTTATTTATTTCCCTTGCTCTTGTCCCTCGTTCCCTCCCTAACTACAGCAAAAGCAAGATCACTCTTCTTGTCATTATAGGCCGAGCTGTCCTTCACTCACAGACCACAGGAACGAAGGAGTCCAGGCTGGAGGCTGGCACCCAAAGCTCTAAGAAATGGCTCTCTGCTCAACTCAGCGTTGGTGGTGTTCAATCTGTGGAACACAAACCCGAGTCCAACTCCTGCAGGTAACAGCATGCTGTTGTGCTAGACTGAAAGGACTTCCTGGCCAAGCTCATATTAGGGCATCGGTGACGAGAAAACTGGGACCCTCAGACATGGGACCCACTCAGGGAGCCACTGGTTCCAGTGACTCAGAAGTTGGAGGTGGACCAATTATGGTCCACAACTCCCTGCTCCAGAGAGATATTTATGTCCCACCATGAGACCCCACAGGAATGGAGGAACTGGAGTCAGAGTTCAGGCAGAAAATAAAAGACAGTGTCCCTGCCTAGGGCTTTGCTGTGGGACCCTGGAGCAGACAGCACAACAGGGGTCCTTGCTTTGTGTCAGTGGCTCTATTCCAGGGCTGCTAACAAGCACGGGGTCCTCATACCAGATAAGGGCAGTCGGTGGTCAGGCAGTTAGGGCACTGGACCCACGTAGGCCTTATTCCAGTGTAAAGACCACCTGTGTGTGTGGGTGGGAATGGAAGGCAGGGGTGCCCACAGAGGAGGGTTGCAGGAAGGATTAAAACTCAGGCTAAAAGACGCTGCCAGCATTCTTGACACTTCTTCCAAACCTGTATAACATAGATTTTGATAAACGTGCATACTCAAAAACTGTGTGATCCTCCAGGCTACCACACCAAACAGGTTTTTCCTGAGATCAGTTCCCCTCCCACATAGTAGTTCTCTCTTCTCACTTAAGTCCTACTCTGTTTACTCTTGCCTTCCATTACTGTCGGTGGATTTTATTCTTCAGGTTTGCAAGAACCCAGAAGGAAATTGGTGAGGCCTGCGGCTTGGACAAACTCCGTCTGCCAGCAGGATCAGGGACTCTAGTTCCATCTCAAAACTAGGTTTCACTGGTGTCACTGTTATCCCTGTTAGTAGGGCAGCACACTGATGGCAGATCTAACGGAGACACATGCAGAGGAAAACGGGAAAACGGGAGTCTGAGAATCCAGCCCAAACTGGAAGGACCTCTCTTGGTCTCCTGTAGATAGATGTGGGTAGACTTGGGCAGCAGGAGTAGACGAAAGGAAAATAGGAAATAACCTAATACCACCCTTGTGTGGTTAGGGAGCAATTGCCCAAGGACAAGAGGCTTCAACTGCCATTACCTCTCAATAAAGAAGACAAAAGGGGAGACCTCAGAAATGTAGAATGGATTCCTGGTCCAAAAAGGGACCGTGACAAGTGTCCCCTGTTAGAAGATGCAAGGATAAGCAAGCCACGGCCTCTCCAAGGAGACGGAGCCTTTGGGTATGGGATGACTAGATAAAGGTCAAGTTCAGGGCCTGAGCCTTGTCCCTGGACTAGAGGCCATATATAGAATTGGTAATGATTGTCTTCAAGAAATACGTAATGTGACCGCGTTGGTGGACACAGGAGCTACCTGTGCGTGGATATAAGGTAATGCTGACAAATTCTCGGGCAGGTTAATCGATGTTGACATAGGGTTGGGGGAGGACAGTGAGAGTCCAGGTGATAAGGTGGACTGTGGCGTGACGCCTGCCACCACCCCTATGCAGTGTTCATGGCCTCCATTCCTGGATATATAATAGATGTTGAGATCTTGTGGGGTAAATGGTTACAGAGTATCACAGGGGAGTTGAAAACTTGTGGAGACGACTCTGCGTCTTATTGAAAAGCATTTTTCAAAAGGTGTTTCTTTTCAAATAAATGACACTGCACCAAACTGCCCACAGTCCGCAGGTATGGACGAGTCAAGGCTGCTTCTAGCAGAGGGAACTCAGTGCCAGCAAATTAAAGGTCAGAGCAGGAGGTGCCGGCTGGGTGGTGGCACCTCACTCTCAGTCTGCACGGGCACTTGAGGCGAGTGCTGGTGTGGCCGTGCTCCTAAGTGACAACCTCAAGACTGGGTGCCAATAATATCTTTTTTCTGTATCTCCAAATTCTATCTCAACTCCATCTGCAGGAAGGTAAGTTGTAAGCGGGCAAGGAATTGTTGCTTTTCTTATTTGCTTCAACTTCCAACACAACCAAACGGAATAAATCCACGGCCTTCAGAACCAGAATGGTTCCACCCTGGCGAGGCGCAGGTGGTGTTCAATCCCAGCAGTCTGGTTCTGAGACGCCGACTTATTCATCGCCTCCCAAGTGTGCAAGTGTGAGTGTCCGTGAAGAGTAGGGCAGGAGAAGTCCTGGTATGTGAGTGAGAGGTCGGTGGGAGCTCGAGTGTGCAGGGCAGTGTGCAGGGTGCTGGGGCAGGATGGGACGGCACTGTGCACTGGCAGAGGAGAGGTGAGGAAACTGGTGTGTGCTTTGTGTGTGTGAGGAAGCAATAGGAGCGTGGAAGACCAGGCCGTGTGTGTTCATGAGAGACTGGAATGTGTGAGAAACTGATGTGTCCTTGAAGGAAACCGTAGGGTGTGAGACCCAGAAAGGTCAGAAAGAGACTGTGTGGCCCATGTGTCACTTGAGGCTGTGCAAGGTAACCCCTGAAGTAGCTGAGAATGTGCCTGTGAAGGTGCTGGGTGGCTGAAGTTGTGTGAGGGAATGACCCTGGGTGTGTGTGAGAAGTCTGAGAGCCTCCGTGTGGGGTCACCAGGAGTGGATGTGTGGGTTTGTATGCAGACGTATAAGAGCCTCCGTGTGGGGTCACCAGGTGGGGTTCTCTGGGTTGGTGTGTAGTTGCCTGAGAACCTCTGTGTGGGGTCACCAGGTGTGGCCCTCTGGGTTTGTGTGCAGACATCTGAGAGCCTCCGTGTGGGGTCGCTGGGTGTGGCTCTGTGGGTTTGTGTGCAGACGTCTGAGAGGTGTGGAGTCTCCAGGTGTTCCTCTGTGGGATTGTGTGCAGAAGTCTGAGAGCCTCTGTGTGGGGTTGCCAGGTGTGGTTCTGTGGGTTTGAGTGCAGACTTGTGGCAACCTCAATGTGGGGTCACCAGGTGTGTCTTTCTGGCTTTGTGTGCAGACATGTGACAACCTCCATGTGGGGTCACCGGGTGTGGCTCTGTGGGATTGTGTGCAGATGTCTGAGAGCCTCCATGTGTGGTCGCCAGGTGTGGCTCTCTGGTGTCAGTGGGCGATGCTGTCTCCTCCCACAGCTACAGGAGTGTGATGGTGGGAAACCATGGTAACCTGGTGTCTCTGGGTGAGGCTGACCCTTCCCACAGGTAAGGAGTGTGATGCTGGAGAACTATAGAAACCTGGTGTCACTGGGTGAGGCTGTCCGCTCTCACAGCTACAGGACTGTGATAGTGGCGAGCCATAGGAACCTGGTGTCACACTTGGTGAGGCTGTCCCCTCCAACAGCTACAGGGGTGTGATGCTGGAGAACTAGAGGAACCTGATGTCACTGGGTGACGCTGTCCCTTCCCACAGGGACAAAAGTGTGATTCTGGAGAACTAGAGGAACCTGGTATCATTTTATGAGGCTGTAACCTCCGTCAACTACAGGAGTGTGATGCTAGAGAACTGAAGGAACCTGGAGTCACTGGGTGACGTTGACCATCACTCAGTTACAGGAGTGTGATGGACAACTACAGGAACCTGGTGTCACTGGGTGAGGCTGTCCATTCCCACAGCTACATGAGTGTGATGGTGGAGAACTACAGGAACCTGGTGTCATGGGGTGAGGCTTTCCCCTCCCAGAGCTATGGAGTATGATGGTGGAGAACCATAGGAACCTGGTCTCACTGGGAGAGGCTGTTCGCTCCCACAGGTACAGGAGTTTGATGCTGGAGAACTATAGGAACCTGGTGTCACTAAATGAGGCTGTCCCCTCCCACATTACAAAAGCGTGATGCTGGAAAACTATAGGAAACTGATATCACTGGGTGAGGCTGTTTCTTTTCAGAGCTACAATAGTGTGATGCTGGAGAACAAGAGAAACCTGGTGTCATTGGTGAGACTGTTCCCTCCCACAGCTACAGGGGTTTTATAGTTGAAAGTATAGGAACCTGGTGTCAGTGGGTGAGGCTGTCAACTCCCACAGCTACAGGAGTGTGATGTGGAGAACTACAGAAACCTGGTGTTACTGGGTGAGGCTGTCCCCTTTCACAGCTACACGGGTGTGATGCTGGAGAACTACAGGAATCTGTGTCACTAGGTGAGGCTGTCACCTTTCACAACTATAGGAGTATGATGCTGGAGAATTAGAGAAACGTAGTGTCACTGGTTGAGTCTATCCACCCCCACAGCTACAGGAGTGTGATGCTGGGGAACCACAGAAACCTGGTGTCACTTGGTGAGGCTGTCTCCTTCCACAGCTACAGGAGTGTGATGGTGCAGAACAATAGGAACCTGATGTCACTGAGTGAGGCTGTCCCTTCCCATAAGTACTGTAGTATGATGCTCAGAACTACAGGAACCTGGAGTCACTGGGTGTGTCTGTCCCCTCCCACATGTATAGGAATTGATGCTGGAGAACTATAGAGATCTGGTGTCACTGGGTGAGGCTTTCTTCTCCCACAGCTACAGGAGTGTGATGGTGTGGAACTAGAGGAATTTTGTGTCACTATTTGAGGCTCTTTCCTCCCACAGCTACAAGAGTGTGATGGTGGAGAACTATAGTAACCTGATAACTGGATGAGGCTGTTTCCTCCCACAGCTACAGGAGTGGGATTGTAGAGAACTAGAGGAACCTGGTATCACTGGGTGAGGCTGACCCCTCCCACAGCTACAGTAGTGTGATTGTGGAGAACTACAGGAACTTGATGTCAGTGGGTGAGGCTATCCGTTCCCACAGCTACAGTGTGTGATGGTGGAGAACTACAGGAATCTGGTATCAATGGGTGAGGCTGTCCCCTCCCACAGGTACCACAGTGTGATGCTGGAGAACTACAGGAACCTGGTGTCACTAGGTGAGGCTGTTTTCTCCCACAACAATAGGAGTATGATTCTGGAGAACTAGAGGATTCTGGCTTCACTGGGTCAGGCTGTCCTCTCCCATCATTATTGGAGTGAGAGGGTGGAGAACCATAGGAACCTGGTGTCAGTCAGTGAGGCTGTCCCCTCTTACAACTACAGGGGTGTGATGGTGGAAAACTACAGGAACCTGGTGTCACGGAATGAGGCTGTTTCCTCCCAGAGCTACAGGTGTGTGATGCTGGAGAACTACAGAAACCTGGTATCAGTGGGTGAGGTTGTCCCCACCTACAGATAACAGAGTGTGATTGTGGAGAACTACAAGAAACTGGTGTCCCTTGATGAGGCTGTCCCCTCCCACAGGTACAGGAGTGTGATCCTGGAAAACTAGAGATACCTGAAATCACTGGGGGAGTCTTTCTTCTCCCTCAGCTACAGAAGTGTCATTCTGGAGAACTACAGGAACCTGATGTCACTGGGTAAGACTGTCCCCTCCCACAGCTACAGGAGTGTGATGCTGGAAAACTACAGGCACCGGGTGGTACTGGGTGAGGCTAATCCCTCCCACAGCTAACAGGACTGTGATGGTGTAGAAGTACAGGAACCTGGTGGCACTGGGTGAGGCTGTCTTCTCCAACGGCTACAGGAGTGTGATGCTAAGGAACTACAGGAACCAGGTGTCACTGGGTGATACTGTCCCCTCCCACAGCTACAGGAGTGTGATGGTGGAGAATGATAGGAACCTAGTATCACTGGGTGAGGCTGTTCACTTTCACAGCTACTGGAGTGTGATGCTGGAGTACTAGAGTAATGTGGTGTCACCGGGTGAGGCTGTCTTCCCACAGCTATAGGAGTCTAATGCTGGAGATCTATAGGAACCTGGTGTCACCTGGTGAGGCTGTGTCCTCCCAAAGCTACAGGTGTGTTATGCTGGAGAAAATAGGAACCTGGTGTTACTGAGTGAGGTTGTCCCCTTCCACAGCTTCAGAAGTGTGATGCTGGAGAACTAAATGAACCTAGTGTCACTGGGTGAGGCTGTCCTCTCACACAGTACAGGACAGTGATGCTACAGAACTAGAGGCACCTGGTGGTACTCCGTGAGACTGTCCCCTCCCACAGGTACAGGAGTTTGAAGCTGAAGAAGTACAGGACCCTGGAGTCACTTGGTGAGTCTGTCCACTCCCTCAGGTATAACAGTGTGATGGTGGAGAACTACAGGAACCGGTGTCATGGGTGAGGCTGTCCCCTCTCACATATACAGGAGTGTGATGCTGGAGAAGTACAGGAACCTGGTGCCACTGGGTGAGGCTGTCCTCTCCCACAGCTATAGGAGTGTGATGGTGGAGAACTATAGGAACTTGATATGAATGGGTGAGGCTGTCCCCTCCTGCCGCAGTCCAGCTGCAGCAGAATAATCAGGGGGGGTGACGAATAACTTGTGTATGTTGATACAGCAGGAGTGGAAGCCGTTTATTGCAGGACAGGAGCAGTATTTATACATTCCACACAGCTTATCTAATTAGCATAAACTAGATACAGCAGTCAACCAATAAGGAATCTCCACACTTAATGGCTTGTTTTTGTTACTTCTCAAACCACTCCCTCTGGCATTTTGCCAGGCACCATCCAGACTTGTTCACGAACTCTAACATTCCCCTGGCAAAATGCCAGGTGTTATTTTGACTTGTTTACAGACTCTAACACCCTCCCACAACTACAGGAGTGTGATGGTGGAGAAATATAGAACTGGTGTAATTGGGTCAGGCTGTTACCTCCCATAGTTACAGGAGTGTGATGTTGGAGAACTACATGAACCTGGTGCCACTGGGTGGGGCTGTTTCCTCCCACAGCTACAGGAGTGTGATGGTTGAGATCCATAGGAACCTGGTGTCAAGAATGAAACTGTCCCCTCCACAACTACAGAGTATAATCGTGGAGAACTAGAGTAACATGGTGTCACTGGGTGAGGCTGTTTCCTTTTATAGCTACAGGAGTGTGATGTTGGAGAAATATATTAACCTGGTGTCACTGGTTGGGGCTGTCCCTTCCCACAGCTAGAGGAGTGTGATGGTGAAGAAATATAGGAATCTGGAGTCACAGGATGAGGCTGTCCCCTTCCACAGCTACACGGGTGTCTTGCTGAACTACTTGAGGAACTTGGTGTCACTGGTTGTGCCTCTCCCCTCCCTCAGCTACAGGAGTGTGATGCAGGAGAACTAAAAGTCCGTAGTGTCATGAGTGAGACTATCAACTCCCAGAGTTACAGGAGTGTGATGGTGGAGAAATATAGGAAACTGATGTCCCTGAGTGAGGCTTTCCCTCCCTCAGCTACAGGAGTGACATTCTGGAAAACCAGAGGAACCTTGTGTCACTGGGTGAGGCTGTATTTCTCCCATAACTACAGGAGTGTGATGCTGGAGCACTACAGGAGCCTGGATTCATTGGGTGAGGCTGACCCCTTCTGTAGTCACAGAAGTGTGATGCTAGAGCACTAAAGAAACCTGGTGTCACTGGGTGAAGCTGTCCCCTTTCTCAGCCACCAGAGTGTGATGGTGGAGATCTATAGGGAACTGGTGTACCTGGGTGATTCTCTTTCCTCCCACAGCTACAGGAGTGTGATTCCGGAGAACTATAGGGACCTGGTGCACCTGGGTGAGGCTGTTTCCTCCCACAGCTACAGGAGTGTGATGCTGGAGAACCATAGGAACCTGGTGTCACTGGGTGTGGCTATCCCCTCCCACAGCTACAGGAGTGTTATGGTGGAGATCTATAGGGACTGGGTGTACCTGGGTGAGTCTCTTTCCTCTCATAGTTACAGAAGTGTGTGCTGGAGAATTATAGGAACTTGGTGTCAGTAGGTAAGGCTGACCCCTCCTACACATACAGGAGTGTGATGGTGGAGAACTGTTAGAGTCTGTAAACAAGTCAGGATGGCGCCTGGCATTTTGCCAGAGAAATGTTAGAGTCTGTAAACAAGTCTGGATGGCGCCTGGCAAAATGCCAGAGGGAGTGGTTTGAGAAGTAACAAAAGCGAGCCATTAAGTGTGGAGATTCCTGATTGGTTGACTGCTGTATCTAGTTTATGCTAATTAGATAAGCTGTGTGGAATGTATAAATACCACTCCTGTCCTACAATAAAAGGCTCCCACTCCTGTTGTATCAATCTACACAAGTTGTTCGTCACCCCCCGGTTATTTTGCTGCAGCTGGACTGCGGCAGTGTGATGGTGGAGAACTATAGGAACCTGGTGTACCTGGGTGAGACTGTCCCCTTTCACAGCCACAGGAATGTGATGGTGGAGAACTGGCGTCACTGGGTGAGGCTGTCCCCTCTCACAGCTTCAAAGTTTGATGCTGGAGAACCATAGGTACCTGGTGTCACTGGGGGAGGCTGTCCCCTTCAACAGCTAAAGGAGTGTGATGGAGGAGAACTAGAAGAACCTGGAGTCACTGGGTGAGTCTGTCACCTCCCAGAGCTCCAGGAGTGTGATGGTGGAGAACTAGGGGAACCTGGGGTAACTGGGTGAGGCTGCCTCCTTCCACAGCTACAGGAATGTGATGCTAGAGAACTACAGAATCTTGGTGTTTCTTGGTGAGGTTGTCCCCACCCACAGCTAACAGAGTGTGAATGTGGAGAACTAAGGAACTTGGTGTCATTTGGTTAGGCTGTCTTTTCCCTCATCTACAGGAGTGTGATGATGGAGGACTATAGGAATCTGGTGTCACTGGGTGAGTCTGTATCCTCCCACAGCTACAGGCATGTGATGGTGAGCACTGTAGGAACATGGTGTCACTGGGTGAGGCTGTCCTCTCCACATCTACAGGAGTGTGATGCTGTATAAGAACCTGGTGTCAGTGGGGAGTCTGTCCCCTCCCAAAGCTAAAGGAGTGTGATGGTGGAGATCGACAAGAACCTGGTGTCACTGGTTGAGGCTGTCCCCTCCCCCAGGTACAGTAATGTGATGCTGGACAACTATAGAAACCTGGTGTCATTGGGTGAGTCTATCTCCTCCCACAGCCACAGGAGTGTGATAGTGGAGGACTATAGGAACACGATGTCACTGGGTGAGGCTGTCCTCTCCCAGAGCAACAGGAGTGCACTGGTGATCACTACAGGAACCTGGTGTCACTGGTTGAGGCTCTTTTATTCCACAACTACAGGAGTGTGATGCTGGAGAACTACAGGGACCTGGTGTCACTGGGTGAGGCTGTTTCCTCCCACAGCTACAGTAGTTTGTTGGTGGAATGCCGCAGTCTGGCTGGGCACAATCAGGAGCCACTTGTCAAAAGAAACTAACTTTATTTTTAGAACCACACACGCCAAACAAAACAGCCTCTCAGGAAAAACCCTCAGAGCCTCAACTGCCACCACCGGCTTTCCACAAGCCTCTCTCTCCCACACAAGCTTCTCTCCACCTCCCACAATCCTCCTGCTCTTGAGGCCGATTGGCTGGGTCATGTGGGCGGAGCCAAAAAAGTCCCCCAATGAGCAGCTCCGTGGTCTGAAAGGGCAGGGAAACAGCCCAATGAGCATCACCGCAGAGGAGCCAATCAGCTAGATGTTGCTGGGGCCGAGGAGCCAATCAGCTAGATGTTGCTGGGGCCGCTGTGAGCCAATCATCAGCCAGCAGCTGGAAACTTCCAGCTGCCAGCAGTGGAAACCTACAGGAACCTGTTGTCACTGAGTGAGTCTGTCTCTTCCCACAGCTACAGGAATGTGATTTTGGAGAAGTACAGGAATCTGGTGTCACTGTGTGAGGCTGTCCTCTCCCACAGCTGTATGGGTGGGATGCTTGAGAACTAAACGAACCTGGTGTCACTGGGTGAGGCTGTCCTCTCCCACAACTACAGGAGTAGGATGCAGGAGAACTACAGGAACCTTATGTCATTTGTGAGGTTGTCCACTCCCAGAGCTATAGGTGTGTGATGGTTGAGAACTATAGGAACCTGGGGTCACTGGGTGAGGCTATCATGTCCCACAGCTACAGGAATGTGTTTCTGGAGAAGTAGAGGAACCTAGAGTCACATAAAGAGACTGTCCCTTTTCACAGCTACAGGAGTGTGATGTTGGAGGACTAGAAAATCCTGTTTTTACTGGGTGAAACTGTCCACTCCCAGAGCTATAGGTGTGTGATGATGGAGATCTATGGGAACCTGGAGAACTGGGTGAGGGTGTCCTCTCCCACAGCTACAGGAGTGTGATGCTACAGAACTACAGGAACCTGATGTCACTAGGTGAATCTGTCTCTTTCCACAAATACAAAAGTGTGATGCTGGAGAATTATAGGTACCTGATGTCACTGGATGAGGCTGACCTCTCTCAGAGCTACAGGTGTGTGATGCTGGAGAACTAGAGGAACCTGATGTCACTGTGTTAGGCTGTCCCCTCCGACATTACAGTAGTGTGATGCTGGAGAACTATAGGAACCTGTTCTCACTGGGTAAGGCTGTTTCCGTTTATAGCCACAGGAGTGTGATGTTGGAGAACTATATTAACCTGGTGTCATTGGTGAGGCTGTTCCCTCTCACAGCTACAGGATTTTAATAGTTGAGACTATAGGATCCTGGTGTCACTGAGTGAGGCTGTCCCCTCCCACAGGTACAGGAGTGTGATGGGGGAGAATTATAGGAACCTGGTGTCACTGGATGAGGCTGTCCCCTTTCACAGCTGCAGGAGTGTGATGCTGGAGAATTACAGAAACCTGGTGTCACTGGGTGAGGCTGTGCACTCCCATAGCTGCAGAAGGGTGATGGTGGAGAACTACAGGATCCTGGTGTCATTGGGTGAGACTGTCTTCACACAGGTACAGGAGTGTGATGCTGGTGAACTATAGGAACCTGGTATCACTCGGTGAGGCCGTCCCTCCCACAGCTACAGGACTGTGATGATGGAGGATTAGAGGAACCTAGTGACACTGGGTGAGGCTGTTTTCTCCCACAACTACAGGAGTGTGATGCTAAAGAACTAGAGGAACCTTGTGGCACTGGATGAGACTCTCCTCTACTACAGGTACAGGAGTGTGATGCTGGAGAACTACAGGAACCTGGTGTCACGGGGTGAGGCTGTCCCCTCACACAGCTACAGGAGTGTGAATTTGAAGAAATTCAGGAACCTGGTCTTTCTGGGTGAGACTGTCCCATCTCGCAGCTACAGGAGTGGGATGGTGGAGAACAATAGGAACCTGGTGTCACTGGGTGAGGCTGTCTTCTCCCACAGCTACAGGGGTGTGATGGTGGAGAAATACAGGAACCTGGTGTTACTGGGTGAGGCTGTTCCCTCCCACAGCTACAGGAGTGTAATGGTGGAGAACTACAGAATCTTGGTGTCACTGGGTGAGGCTTTCCCCTTCCACAGCTACAGGAGTGTGATGGTGGACAACTATAGAAACCTGGTGTCACTTGGTGAGGCTTTTTCCTCCCACATCTACAGGAGTATGATGCTGGAGAAGTAGAGAAACCTGGTGTCAGTGGTTGAGGTTGTCCTCTCTCACAGATACAGGAGTGTGATGTGGAGAACTGTAGAAACCTGGATTCCCTGGGTCAGGATCTCCCCTTCCACAGCTACAGGAGTATGATGGTGGAGAACTATACGAACCTGGTGCCACTGGGTGAGGCTGTCTTCTCCCACAGGTACAGGAGTGTGATCTTGGAGAACTACAGGAACATGGTTTCATTGGGTGAGGCTGTTCCCTCCCACAGGTATGGGAATATGATGGGGGAGAACTACAGGAACGAGGAGTCACTGGGTAAATGTGTCCTCTCCCACAGCTACAGGAGTATGATGGGGGAGAACTATAGGAACCTGGAGTCACGGGGTGAGGTTGTCCCCTTCCACATCCTCAGGAGTGTGATGCTGGAGAACCATAGGACCCTGGTGTCACTGGGTGAGACTATCCCCACCCACAGATAAAGGAGTGTGATGGTGGAGAACTAGAGGAGCCTAGAGTCATTGGGAGAGGCTGTCCCCTCTCACAGCCACAGGAGTGTGATGCTGGAGAACTCCAGGAATCTGGTGTCACTGAGTGAGACTGTCTCCTCCACAGGTACAAAAGTATTATGCTGGAGACCTATAGGAACCTGGTGGACCTGAGTGAGGCTCTTTCCTCCCATAGCTGCAGGAGTGTGATGCTGGAGAACTATAGGAACCTGGTGTCACTGGGTGATGTTGTCTCCACCCACAGCTTACAGAGTGTGAATGTGGAGAACTAAGGAACCTGGTATCACTTGGTTAGGCTGTCTTTTCCCACAGTTAGAGGAGTGTGATGATGGAGAACTATAGGAACCTGGTGTCACTGGGTGAGTCTATATCCTCCCACAGCTACAGGAGTGTGATGCTGGAGTACTAAAGGGACCTGTTGTCACTGGGTGAGGCTGTCCCTTTTACAGCTACAAAAGTGTGATCCTAGAGAACTATAGTAATCTGATGTCACTGGTTGAGTCTGTTCCCTCCCACAGCTACAGGAGTGTGATGGTGGAGAACTACAGGAACCTGGAGTCACTAGGTGATGCTCCTCCCACAGCTACAGGAGTGTGATGCTGGAGAACTACAGGAACCTGGTGTCACTGGGTGAGGCTGTCCCCTCTTATAGCTACAAGAGTGTGATGGTGAAGAATCATAGGAACCTGGTGTCACTGGGTTAGGCTGTCCCCTCCCACAGCTACAGTAATGCGATGCTGGAGGACTACAGGAACCTGGTGTCACTCGTTGAGGCTGTCCCCTCCCACAGGTACAGGAGTGTGATGGTGGAGAACTACAGGACCTGGTGTGATGGGGTGAGGCTTTTTCCTCCCACAACTACAAGAGTGTGATGCTGGAGAACTAGAGGAAACTGGTGTCACTGGGTTTCCTCCCACAGTTACTGGAGTGTGGTTGTGGAATATTATAAAAACCAGGTGTCACTGGTTGAGGCTGTTTCCTACCACAGCTACAGGAGAGTGATATGGAGAACTTCAGGAACCTGGAGTAACTGGATGAGGCTGTCCACTCACACAGCTATAGAGTGTGATGCTGGAGAACAACAGGAACCTCATGTCACTTGGTGAGGCTTTTTCCTCCCACACATACAGGAATGTGATGCCGGAGAAATAGAGAAACCTGGTGTCAGTGGATTAGGGTGTCCCCTTCCTCAGCTACAGGAGTGTGACGGTGGAGAACTATAGTGTCTTAGTGTTCCTGGGTGAAGCTCTTTCCTCCCATAGCCAAAGAAGTCCACTCCCACAGCTACAGGAGGGTGATGCTGGAGAATTACAGAAACCTGGTGTCACTGTTTGAGGTTCTTTTCTCCCACAGATACAGGAATGTGATGCTGGAGAACTATAGGAACCCAGAGTCCCTGGGTCAGGATCTCCCCTTCCACAGCTGCAGGAGTGTGATGGTGGAGAATTACATGAACCTGGTGTCACTGGGTTAGGTTCTTTCCTCCAACAGCCACAGGAGTGTGTTTCTGGAGAACTATAGGAACCTGGAGTCACTGGGTAAGGCTGTACCCTCCCACAGCTACAGATTTTTATGGTGGGGAACTACAGAAACCCTGTGTCACTGGGTGAGGCTGTCCTCTCCCACAGCCACAGGAGTGTGATGCTGGAGAACGACAGGAACCTGGTTTCACTGGGCGAGGCTGTCCACTTTCTCAGCTACAGGAGTGTGATGGTGGAGAACTATAGTGTCCTGGTATACCAGAGTGAGGCTGTTTCCTCCCATAGCTAAAGGAATATGATGCTGGAGAACTACAGGATCCTGATGTCAATGGATGAGGCCATCCCCTCCTACAGGTATGGGAGTGTGATGGTTAAGAACTACAGAAACCTGGAGTCATTGGGTAAGCCTGTCCCCTCCCACAGCTACAGGAGTGTGATGGTGGAGAACCATAGGAACCTGGAGTCACTGGGTGAGGCTGTCCTCTCCCACATCAACAGTAGTGTGATGCTGAGAACTACAAGAACCTGGTGTCACTGAGTAAGACTCTTTCCTTCCAAAGCTATATGAGTGTGATGCTTGAGGACTAGATGAACCTGGTGTCACTGGGTGAGGCTGTCCCCACCCACAGCTAATAGAGTGTGATTGTGGAGAAATACAAGAACCTGGTGTCACTTTGTTAGGCTGTCCCTTCCCATAGCTACAGGAGTGTGATGCTGCAGCACTATAACAACCTGCTGTCACTGGGTGACGCTGTCCCCTCCCATAGCTACAGGAGTGTGGTGCTGTAGAACAGAGAAACCTGGTGTCACTGGGTGAGGCTGATCCCTCCCACAGATACAGGAGTGTAGTGGAGAAGAACTATAGTAACCTGATGTCACTGGGTGAGGCTGTCCTGTCCCACAGCTAGAGGAGTGTGATAATGGAGAACTACAGGAACCTGGTATAACCTGTGAGGCTGTCTCCTCTCACATATACAAGAGTGTGATGCTGGAGAAGTATAGGAACCTGGTGTCACTGGGTGAGGCTGTCCCCTCCCACAGGTACAAAAGTGTGATGCTGGAGAACTATAGGAGCTGATGTCACTGAGTGAGGCTGTCCCCTCCCTCAGCTATAGGAGTATGATGCTAAAGAACTACAAGAAACTGGTGTCACTGAGTGAGGTTGTCCCCTTCCACAGGTAAGGGGGTGTAATGGTGAACAACTATATAAACCTGGTGTCAGTGGGCGATGCTGTTTCCTCCCACAGCTACAGGAGTGTGATGGTGGGAAACCATAGTAACCTGGTGTCTCTGGGAGAGGCTGTCCCCTCCCACAAGTAAGGAGTGGGTTGCTGGAGAACTATAGAAACCTGGTGTCACTGGGTGAGGCTGTCCGCTCTCACAGCTACAGGAGTGTAATAGTGGAGAACCATAGGAACCTGGTGTCACTTGGTGTGCTGTTGCCTCTGACAGCTACAGGGGTGTGATGCTGGAGAACTAGAGGAACCTGGTGTCATTGGTTGAGGCTGTCCCCCCCTTAACAGGTACAGAAGAGTGATGGTCGAGAATCATAGGAACCTGGTATCACTGGGTGAGGCTGTCCCCTCCACAGCTACAGGAGTGTGATGCTGGAGAACTGTTGCAGTGATTCACGTGCAGGTCAGCATGGGAAAAGAAGGAAGAAGCAGAGCAAGCAAAGCAGCAGCAGAAAAAAAGTCCTTTATTGTGTACAGCAATCTTTTTATAGTATTGTGAACAAAGAAGTCAGCCTTCCAACAGCAATGAATCAGGTCTTTCAGCTAATTAAACATAGCATACAGAAGTTTTACTTTCTGATCAGAAGTGACCCGCTTCTCATGGCTAATCTACTCTCGGCCTGGAGCATGCCGAGCTCTGCTCTTGTTAAGAACAGATAATGAAATTTTTCTCAGCGCCCTCCTAGCCCACTTGGCAGAACATCCCGTTTGCAGGCAAGTCCTCCCAAGGACAGCAGACACCTCGTTTTCAAGCAGGTCCGCAGTTACCTATCTATACCTTGACAGAATATCCTGTTTGCAGGCAGACTCCGTCAAGGACAGTAATAGTAACGCAGTTACATCTGATTCTCTACAAGAACTACAGGAATCTGTGCCACTGGGTGAGGCTCTTTCCTTGAAGAGCTACAGGAGTATGATGCTGTGCCGCAGTCCGGCTGCAGCAAAATAACCGGGGGGTGGCGAGCAACTTGTGTAGATTGATACAGCAGGAGTGGGAGCCATTTATTATAGGACCGGAGGGGTATATATACATTCCACACAGCTTATCTTAATTAACATAAACTAGATACAGCAGTCAACCAATAGGAATCTCCACACTTAATGGCTCGCTAGCGTTACTTCACAAACCACTCCCTCTGCAAAATGCCAGGTGCCATCTTGACTTGTTTACAGACTCTAACATTTCCCCCTTTTGTTTAATTTAAATAACGACCATAGTGGTCATTATTTAAACCATAAATAATCTGCTACAAGCAGAAGGGGAGGATACAGAATGCCACAATACCAAGCCAATTGATGGCTCCATGCAAGAAGCCCTTGGAAAAATTATACCAGCATTGACACCGTTAGCAAAGGTCCCGAGTTACAAATTGTTGTAGATTACAGTTTGTTGTCTCAGTCCAGGTAAAGCAGTGTCAATAGATTAACTCACAGTCCAGGTAAATTACAGTCCAGGTAAGTTCTGCAGGCAGCTAGCTTGATCCGAAGTCTCGTCCGGTTCTCAGCCGAAGTCTCGTCCGGTTTTCAGCAACACTGGACATTCTACCATCCTAGTCCTCACCAGCACTGGGACGAAGGCAGGAACTAGCTTCCAGGTGTGGGAGAACCATTGTAGTTACTGGCCTTGGAAATGATCAAACTTCAGGGACGCGGGCCGTCTTCCACCTGCAGCATCCGGGGCAGCCCCAGATGGTCCTGGAGAGAGGCCAGGGAGTGTCCAGGACTCAAACTGCCACCGGGCACAGGGAGCAAGAGCCTGTGAGACCATGCCTCCAGGTCAGGTTTGGATATGGGCTCTTGTAGTGGCAACCTGCTCCCCGGGCTGGGGCGGGGAAGAGCTGGCTGCCGCCTCTTGGAAAGTCCTTGCTGCACCATGACCGGTTCGCGCACGTGGCAGCCGCCGCACCGATTCACGCACCCTCCGGTAACGAAAAGTATTCAATAATAGCCTTTTGCTGCAACTTTTTTCCTGATAATCCTTCCTCCTCTGAACTTTCTTCTTTCTGACTAGAGTTCCGGGGCTTCCGTCAACACATGCCCTAACTGTTCTTGGTTCCACTGGGGTGCCTCTTTCCCTTATCAATTTACTTCTCACCCCTTCCATATTTTCGTCACAAAGACAATACAATACACTGAGACAAAACCAGACACAAACATACTGTATCAATCTTCTCCGTTTTCTCAAAATGGCCATTTTTCCTCTCGCCCTGTCTGCCTAGGGACGAGCAGATTTGCTCCCATCCTATCTAGGGATGGGCAGCTTTTTTTTTTTTTTTCGTCATTTACCCCCGAGTGTCCTGGGGCTCCCCATATGGGCCATCATCTGCCTCAGTCTGGCTGCAGCAAAATAACCGGGGGGTGACGAGCAACTTGTGTAGATTGATACAGCAGGAGTGGGAGCTGTTTATTGTAGGACCGGAGGGGTATATATACATTCCACACAGCTTATCTTAATTAACATACACTTGATACAGCAGTCAACCAATAAGGAATCTCCACACTTAATGGCTCGATGGCGTTACTTCACAAACCACCCCCTCTGCAAAATGCCAGGCGCCATCTTGACTTGTTTACAGACTCTAACAATGCTGGAGAACTACAGGACCTGATGTCACTGGGTGAGGCTGTACTCTCCCACAACTACAGGAGTGTGATGCTGTAGAACTATAGGAACCTGGTGTCACTAGGTGAGGCTGTCACCTTTCACAGCTACAGTAGTGTGATGCTGGAGAACTAGAGAAACCTGGTGTCACTGGTTATCTGTCCACCCCCACAGCTACAGGAGTGTGATGCTGGGGAACCACAGAATACTGGTGTTACTGGGTGAGGCTGTCACCTTTCACAGATACACGGGTGTGATGCTGGAGATCTAGAGAAACCTGGTGTCACTGGGTGAGGCTGTCCACTCCCACAGCTATGGGAGTGTGATGCTGGAGAACTACAGGAACCTGGTGTCAAAGGTGAGGCTGTTCACTCCCAGAGCTATAGGGGTTTGATGGTGGAGAACTACATGAACCTTGTGTCACTGGATGGGGCTGTCCCCTCATCTACAGGAGTGTGATGGTGGAGAACTACAGGAATCTGGTGTCACTGGGTGAGGCTCTTTCCTTCCAGAGCTACAGGAGTATGATGCTGAAGAACTACAGGACCTGATGTCACTGGGTGAGGCTATACCCTCGCACAGCTAACAGAAATGTGATTGTGAAGAACTACAGGAACTTGTTGTCACTGGGTGAGGCTGTACCCTCCCACAATTACAGGGGTGTGATGCTGTAGAACTATAGGAACCTGGTGTCACTGGGTGAGTCAGTCCACTCCCACAGCTACAGTAGTGTGATGTGGAGAACTGTCCACTCCCACAGCTATGGGAGTGTGATGCTGGAGAACTACTGGTTGAGTCTGTTCACTCCCACAGCTACAGGAGTGTGATGCTGGGAAACTACAGAAACTTGGTGTCACTTGGTGAGGCTGTCTCCTCCCACAGCTACAGTGTGTGATGGTGCAGAACATTAGGAACCTAATGTCACTGGGTGAGGCTGTTCTCTCCCACAGCTACAGTAGTATGATGCTGAGAACTACAGGAACCTGGTGTCACTGGGTGAGGCTTTCTTCTCCCACAGCTACAGGAGTGTGATGGTGGAGAACTAGAGGAACCTGCTGTCACTCTATGAGGCTGTTTCCTCACACAGCTACAGGAGTGGGATTGTAGAGAACTAGAGGAACCTGGTATCACTGGGTGAGGCTGACCCCTCTCACAGCTACGGAGTGTGATGGTGGAGAACTACAGGAATCTGGTGTCAATGGGAGAGGCTGTCCTCTCCCACATGTACCAGAGTGTGATGGTGTAGAACTACAGGAACCTGGTGTCACTGGGTGAGGCTTTTTTCTCCCAGAACTACAGGAGTATAATTCTGGAGAACTAGAGGATCCTGGCTTCTCTGAGTCAGGCAGTCCTCTCCCACCATTATGGGAGTGAGAGGATGGAGAACCATAGGAACCTGGTGTCAGTTGGTGAGGCTGTCCCCTCTTACAGCTACAGGGGTGTGATGGTGGAAAACTACAGGAACCTGGTGTCACATGGTGAGTATGTCCCACCACAGCTACAGGTGTGTGATGCTGGAGAACTACAGAAACCTGGTATCAGTGGATGAGGTTGTCCCCACCTACAGCTAACAGAGTGTGATTGTGGAGAACTACAGGAACCTGGTATCACTTGGTACACTGTCCTTTTCCACATCTACAGGCATGTTATGCTGGATAACCATAAGAACCTGGTGAGTCTGTCCCCTCCCACAGCTAAAGGAGTGTGATGCTGGTGAACTACAGAAACTGGTGTCACTTGTTGAGGGTGTCCCCTCTAGTAGCTACATGAGTGTGATGCTGGAGAACTATAGAAGCCTGGTTTCACTGGGTGAGTCTGTCTCCTCCCACAACTACAGGAGTATGATGGTGGTGAACTATAGGAACCTGATGTTACTGGGTGAGGCTTTCCCCTCCCAGAGAAACAAGAGTGTGATGCTGATAACTATAGGAATTTGGTGTCACTGGGTGAGGCTCTTTCCTTCCACAGTGACAGGAGTGTCATTCTGGAGAACTACAGGAACCAGATGTCACTGGGTAAGACTGTCCCCTCCCACAGCAACAGGAGTGTGATGCTGGAAAACTACAGGCACCAGGTGTCACTGGGTGAGGCGATACCCTCCCACAGCTAACAGGACTGTGATGGTGTAGAAGTACAGGAACCTGCTGTCACTGGGTGAGGCTGTCTTCTCCAACAGCTACAAGAGTGTGATGATGAATAACTACAGAAACCTGGTGTCACTGGGTGAGGCTGTCCACTCCCACAGCTACAGGAGTGTGATGCTAAGGAACTACAGGAACCAGGTGTCACTGGGTGATACTGTCACCTCACACAGATACAGGAGTGTGATTCTGGAGAACTATAGGAACATGGTGTCACTTGGTTAGGCTGTCCCCTCCCACAGCTATAGGAGTGTGATGGTGGAGAACGATAGGAACCTAGTGTAATGGGTGAGGCTGTTTCTTCCCACAGCCTCAAGAGTGTGATGCTGAAAAACAAGAGGAACCTGGTGACACTGGATTATAATGTCCCCTCCTATAGGTACAGGAGTGTCATGTAGAAAAAGTATAGGAACCTGGTGTCACTGGGTGAGACTGTCCCCTCCCATAGCTACAGGAGTGTGATGGTGGAGAACAATAGGAACCTGGTATCACTGGATGAGGCTGTCTCATTCCACAGCTAGAGGGTGTGGTGGTGGAGAACTACAGAAACCTCGTGTTACTGGGTGAGGCTGTTCCCTCCCACAGGTACAGAAATGTGATGCTGAAGAACTAGAAGAACGTGATGTCACTGGGTGAGGCTGTCCCATCCCAGAGCTACAAGAGTGTGATTCTGGAGAACTACAAGAACTTGATATCACTGAGAGAGGCTGTCGCCTTTCACAGCTACAGAAGTTTGATGCTGGAGAACTATAGGAAACTAATGTCACTAGGTGAGGATGTCCCCTTTCACAGCTACAGGAGTGTGAAAGTGGAGAACTATAAGAACCTGGTGTCAGTTTGTGAGGCTCTTCACTCCCACAGCTACAGGAGTTTGATGGTGGAGACTATAGAAACCTGGTGTCAGTGGTTGAGGTTTTCGTATCTCACAGCTACAGGAATTTGATGCTAGAGTACTTAGGAACCTCTTGACACTGGGTGAGGCTGTCCCCTTTCACAGCTACAGGTGTGTGATGGTGGAGAACTATAAAAACCTGGTGTCACTGGGTGAGGCTGTCCCCTCCCACCAGTACAGGAGTGTGATGGTGGAGAACTACAGTAATCTTGTGTCACTTGGTGAGGCTGTCCCATCCCACAGGTAGAGGAGTGTGATGGTGGAGAACTACAGTAACCTGTGTCACTGTGTGAGGCTGTACCCACCCATATATACAGCTGTGTGATGGTGGAGAACTACAGGAACCTGGTGTCAGTGGGTGAGGCTGTCCTCTCCCAAGCTACAGAAGTGTGATGCTGGAGAACTACAGGGTCCTGGAGTGACTGTGTGAGCCTGTCCCCTTCACAGCTACTGGAGTGTATTGCAGAGATCTATAGGAACTCGGTGTCACTGAGTGAGGGTCTTTTCTCTCATAGCTACAGGAGTATGATGCTGGAGAACTACAGGAACCTTGTGTACTGGGTTAGGCTGTCTCCTCCACAGCTAACAGGAGTGTGATTGTGGAGAATTACAGGATCCTGGTGTCACAGGGTGAGGCTGTTCCCTACCGCAGCTACAGGAGTGTGAGGCTGGAGAAGTATAGGAACCTGGTGTCAGTTGGTGAAGCTGTCTCTTCTTCCAGCTGCAGGAGTGTGACAATGGAGAACCATAGGAACCTGGTGTCACTGGGTGAGGCTCTCCCTTCCCACAGCTACAGGTGTGTGATACTTGAGAACTATACAAACCAGGTATCAATGGTTGAGGCTGTCCCCTTTAACAGCTACCGCAGTGTGATAGTGGAGAACTACATGAACCGGGTGTCACTGGCTGAAGCTGTTTCCTATCACAGTTTCAGGAGTGTGAGAATGAAGAATTACACAAACCTGGTGTCACTGGGTGAGGCTGTCCACTCCCACAGCTACAGGAGTTGTGATAATGGAGAACCATAGGAACCTGGTTTGAGTGGGTGAGGCTGTCCCCTCCCAAAGCTACAGGAGATGGATGTTGGAGACTATTGAAACCTGGTTTGAGTGAGTGAGGCTGTCCCCTCCTACAGCTACAGGAGTGTGATGGTGGAGAACTATAGGAACCTGGTGTCACTGAGTGAGGCTCTCCTCTCCCACAGGTACCAGAGTGTGATGGTGGAGAATTCCAGGATCCTGCTGTCACTGGGAGAGGCTGTCCCCTCCAACACATACAGGAGTATGATGCTGGAGAACTATATGAACCGGGTGTCACTGGGTGAGTCTGTACCCACCCACACCTAACAGGAGTGTGATTGTGGAGAACTACAGGATCCTGCTGTCACTGATGAGGCTGTCCCCTCCCACAGCTACAGGAGTGTGATGCTAGAGAACTACAGGAACTTGGTGTCACTGGGTAATGCTTTCTCCTCCCACAGGTACAGAAGTGTGATGCTTGCTTCTATAGAATCCTGGTTTCACTGGGTTAGGCTGTCTTCTCCTACAGCTACAGGAGTGTGATTCTGAGTACTACAAAAACCTGTTGTGACTGGGTAATGCTCTTTCCTTCCACAGCTGCAGAAGTGTGATGCTGAAAAACTATAGGAAAGTAATGTCACTGGGTGAGGCTGTCCCCCTCCAGAGCTAACAAAAGTGTGATGGTGGAGAACAACAGGAACCTGGTGTCGCTGTGTGAGATGTCCCCACCCACAGCTACAGGAGTGTGATGGTGAAAAACCACAGGATCCTGGGGTCACTGGTTAGTCTGTCCCCTGCCCCCTGCAGTTACAGGAGTGAGATGCTGGAGAACTTTAGGAACCTGGTGTCAATGGGTGAGGGTGTCCCCTCCCACATCTACAGAAGTTTGATGCTGAGAACTCCAGGAACATGATGTCACTGTTTAGGCTGTTCCCTCCCACAGGTACAGAATAGTTATGCTGGAGAACTAATGGAATCTGGTGTCACTGGATAAAGCTCCCACGGCTACAGAAGTGTGATGGTTGAGATCCATAGGAACCTGGTATCAGTGGGAGCCTGTCCCTTCCAAGAGCCACAGGAGTGTGATGGTGGAGAACTACAGGATTCTCATGTCACTGGGTGTGGCTCTTTCTTCCCACAGCTACATGAGTGTGTTGCTGGAAAACTATAGGAACCTGGTATCACTGGGTGAGGCTGTCCCCACCCACAGCTACAGGAGTCTGATGGTGAAGAACTATAAGAACCTGGTGTCACTGGGTGAGGCTGTTCCCTCCTACAGCTACAAAAGTATAATGCTGGAGAACTACTGGAACCTGGAGTCACTGGTTGAGGCTGTTCTCTCCCACAACCACAGGAGTGTGATTGTGAAGAAATATAGTAACTGGAATCACTGTGTGAGGCTGTTCCCTCTACAACTACAGAGTATGATGCTGAACTACAGGAACCTGGTGTCACTGGGTGAGGCTGTCCCCTCCCATACCTACAGGACTGTGATTCTGGAGAACATCAGGAAACTTGTATGTTTGGGTGAGGCTGTCCCTTCCCACAGCTACAGAGTGTGATATTAGAGAACTACAGGAACTTGGTGTCACTGGTTGAGGCTATTTTCTCCTACAACTACAGGAATGTGATGCTGAGAACTATAGGAACCTGGTGTCACTTGGTGAGGCTGTCCCCTCTTACAGCTACAGGGGTGTGATGGTGGAGAACTACAGGAACTTTGTGTCACTGGGTGAGGCTGTCCCCTCCCAGCATTACAGGTGTGTGATGCTGGAGAACTAGAGGAACCTGGTGTCACTGGGTGGGGCTGTTCCCTCCCACAGCTACAGGAGTGTGATGGTGGAGAACTATAGGAACCAGATGTCACTGGGTTGGGCTGTCCCCTCCTACAGCTACAGGAGTGTGATGCTACAGAATGATAGGAACCTGGTGTCACTCGGTGAGGCTGTTCACTTTCACAGCTACTGGAGTGTGATGCTGGAGTACTAGATTAACATGGTGTCACTGGGTGAGGCTATGTCTTCCCACAGCTACAGGAGTCTAATGCTGGAGATCTATAGGACCCTGGTGTCACCTGGTGAGGCTGTCTCCTCTCAAATCTACAGGTGTGTGATGGTGGAGAACTATAGAAACCTGATGTCACTGGTGAGTCTGTTTCCTCCCAAATCTGCAGGTGTGTTATACTGGAAAAAACAGGAACCTGATGTTACTGGGTGATGTTGTCCCCTTCCACAGCTACAGAAGTATGATGCTGGAGAACTAAATGAACATAGTGTCCCTGGGTGAGGCTGTCCTCTCACACAGTACAGGACAATGATGCTAAAGAACTACAGTCACCTGGTGGTACTCCGTGAGACTGTCCCTTCCTGCAGGTACAGGAATTTGATTCTGAAGAACTAAAGGACCCTGGTGTCACTGGTGAGGCTGCCCACTCCCACAGCTATAGCAGTGTGATGGTGGAGAACTATAGAAACCAGTGTCATGGGTGAGGCTGTCCCCTCTCACATATACAAGAGTGTGATGCTGGAGAAGTGTATGACCCTTGTGTCACTGGGTGAGGCTGCCGCCTCCCACATGCACAGGGGTGTGATGCTGAAGAACTACAAGAACCTGGTGTCACTGGGTGTGGCTGTCTCTTCCCAAAGCTACAGGAGTGTGATGGTGCACAATGACAGAAATGTGATGTCACTGGGTGAGGCTGTCCCCCACAACAGCTACAGGAGTGTGATGCAGGAGAACTAAAAGTACCTAGTTTCATGAGTGAGACTGCCAACTCCCAGAGTTACAAGAGTGTGATGGTGGAGAACTATAGGAAAATGGTGTCACTGGGTGAGGCTGTTCCCTCCCTCAGCTATAGGAGTGTGATGCTGGGGAACCAGAGGAACCTGGTGTCACTGGGTGAGGCTGTATTCTCCCATAACTACAGGAGTGTGATGCTGGAGAACTACAGGAACATGGTATCACTGAGTGAGGCTGTCCCCTTTCCAAGCTACAGGAGTGTGATGGTGGAGATCTAGAGGAACCTGGAGTCACTGGGTGAGGCTGTCCCCTCCCACAGCTACAGGAGTGTGATGCAGGAGAACTAAAAGTACCTAGTTTCATGAGTGAGACTGCCAACTCCCAGAGTTACAAGAGTGTGATGGTGGAGAACTATAGGAAAATGGTGTCACTGGGTGAGGCTGTTCCCTCCCTCAGCTATAGGAGTGTGATGCTGGGGAACCAGAGGAACCTGGTGTCACTGGGTGAGGCTGTATTCTCCCATAACTACAGGAGTGTGATGCTGGAGAACTACAGGAACATGGTATCACTGAGTGAGGCTGTCCCCTTTCCAAGCTATAGGAGTGTGATGGTGGAGATCTAGAGGAACCTGGTGTCACTGGGTGAGGCTGTCCTCTCCCACAGCCACTGGAGTGTGATCACAGAGAACTATAGGATTCTGGATTCAATGGGTGAGGGTGTCTTTTCCCACAGCTAAAGGAGTGTGGTGGTGGAGAACTAGAGTAATCTGATGTCACTGGGTGAGGCTCTCTTTTCCCACAGGTACAAATGTGTTATGCTGGAGAACTATAGGAACCTGGTCACTGGTGAGGCTGTTCTGTCCAACAGGTATAGGAGTTTGATGCAAAAGAACTACTGGAACTTGATGTCACTGTTTAAGTTGTTCCCTCCCACAGGTACAGGATTGTCATGTTGGAGAACTAGAGGAATCTGTGTCCACTCCTACAGCTACAGGAGTGTGATGCTAAAGAAGTACAGGAACCTGGTGTCACTGGGTGAGGCTGTCTCCTGCCACAGCTACAGGAGTGTGATGGTTGAGATCCATAGGATCCTGGTGTCCGTGGGTGAGACTGTCCTCTCCCAGAGACATAGGAGTGTGACGGTGGAGAACTACAGGATTCTCATGTCAGTGGGTGTGGCTCTTTCTTCCCACAGCTACAGGAGTGTGTTGCTGGAAAACTATAGGAACCTGGTATCACTGGGTGAGGCTGTCCCCACCCACAGCTACAGGAGTCTGATGGTGAAGAACTATAGGAACCCAGTGTCAATGGGTGAGGCTGTTCCCTCCTACAGCTACAGAAGTATAATGCTGGAGAACTACTGGAACCTGGGGTCACTGGGAGACGTTGTTCCCTCCCACAAATACAGGAGTATGATGGTGGAGAAGTACAAGAACCTGGTGCCACTGGGTGGGGCTGTTTCCTCCCACGCTACAGGAGTGTGATGGTGGAGAACTAGAGGAAACTGTTGTCACTAGTGAAGCTGCCCCCTCCCACAGCTACAGAGTATAATGGTGGAGAACTAGAGTAACATGGTGTCACTGGGTGAGGCTGTTTCCATTTATAACTACAGGAGTGTGATGTTGGAGAAATATATTAACCTGGTGTCACTGGTTGAGGCTGTCCCTTCCCACAACTACAGGAGTGTGATTGTGGAGAAGTATAGGAACCTGGTGTCACTGGGCGGGGCTTTCCCCTTCCCTAGCTACAGGAGTGTGATGCTGGAGAACTACAGAAACCTGGTGTCATTGGGCAAGGCTATTTTCTCCCACAACTACAGAAGTGTGTTGCTGAGAACTATAGGAACTGGTGTAACTTGGTGAGGTTGTCCCCTCTTACAGCTACAGGGGTGTGATAGTGTAGAACTACAGGAACTTTGTGTCACTGGGTGAGGCTGTCCCCTCCCAGAGTTACAGGAGTGTGATGCTGGAGAACTAGAGGAACCTGTGTCACTGGGTGGGGCTGTTCCATTCCCCAGCTCCAGTAGTGTGATGGTGGAGAACTATAGGAACCAGATGTCACTGGGTTGGGCTGTCCCCTCCTACAACTACAGGAGTGTGATGCTACAGAACAATAGGAACCTGGTGTCACTCGGTGAGGCTGTTCACTTTCACAGCTACTGGAGTGTGGTGCTGGAGTACTAGATTAACGTGGTGTCACTGGGTGAGGCTGTCTTCCCACAGCTACAGGAGTCTAATGTTGGAGATCTATAGGAACCTGGTGTCACCTGGTGAGGCTGTCTCCTCCCAAATCTACAGAAGTGTGATGGTTGAGAACTATAGGAACCTGATGTCACTGGTAAGTCTGTTTCTTCCCAAATCTGCAGGTATGTTATACTGGAGAAAATAGGAACCTGGTGTTACTGGGTGATGTTGTCCCCTTCCACAGCTACAGAAGTATGATGCTGGAGAACTAAATGAACCTAGTGTCCCTGGGTGAGGCTGTCCTCTCACACAGTACAGGACAGTGATGCTAAAGAACTACAGTCACCTGGTGGTACTCCGTGAGACTGTCCCTTCCTGCAGATACAGAAGTTTGATGCTGAAGAACTAAAGGACCCTGGTGTCACTGGTGAGGCTGTCCACTCCCACAGCTATAGCAGTGTGATGGTAGAGAACTACAGGAACCAGTGTCATGGGTGAGGCTGTCCCCTCTCACATATACAAGAGTGTGATGCTGGAGAAGTGTATGACCCTTGTGTCACTGGGTGAGGCTGTCCTTTCCCACAGCTACAGGAGTGTGACGGTAGACAACTATAGGATCTTGATATCAATGGATGAGGCTGTCCCTTCCCACATTCACAGGAGTTTGATGCTGAAGAACTACAAGAACCTGGTGTCACTGGGTGCAGCTATCTCCTCCCAAAGCCACAGGAGTGTGATGGTGCACAATGACAGAAACGTGATGTCACTGGGTGAGGCTGTCCCCCACAACAGCTACAGGAGTGTGATTCTGGAGAACTAGAGAAACCTGGAGTCACTGGGTGAGGCTGTCCCCTCCCATAGCTACAAGAATATGATGCTGGAGATCTACAGGAACCTGGTGTCATGAGTGAGTCTGTCCACTTCTAGAGCTACAGGAGTGATGGTGGAGAACTACAGGAACCTGATGTCACTTAGTGAGGCTGTCCCCTCCCACAGCTATATGGGTGTGATGGTGGAGAACTAGAGGAACCTGTGTCACTGGGTGAGGCTGCCCCTCCCACAGCTACAGGAGTGTGATTCAGGAGAACTAAAATTACCTAGTGTCATGAGTGAGACTGCCAACTCCAAAGTTACAGGAGTGTGATGCTGGAGAAGTATAGGAAACTGGTGTCACTGGGTGAGGCTGTCCCCTCCCACAGGTACAGGAGTGTGATGTTGGAGATCTACAGGAACCTGGTGTCACTGTGTGAGACTGTACCTTCCACAGCTACTGGAGTGTATTTCTGGAGATCTACAGGAACTTTGTGTCACTGGGTGAGGGTCTTTTCTCTCATAGCTACAGGAGTATGATGCTGGAGAACTACAGGAACCTTGTGTACTGGGTTAGGCTGTCTCCTCCACAGTTAACAGGAGTGTGATGTGGAGAACTACAGGATCCTGGTGTCACAGGGTGAGGTTGTCCCCTACCGCAGCTACAGGAGTGTGAGGCTGGAGAAGTATAGGAACCTGGTGTCACTTGGTGAGGCTCTTTCCTCCCACAGCTACAGGAGTGTGATGCTGGAGAACTAGAGGAACCTGGTGTCACTAGATGAGGCTCTCCAGTCCCACAGGCACAGGATTGTGATGCTGGAGAACTATAGTAACCGGGTGTCAGTGGGTGAGCCTGTTCCCTCCCATAGCCCCAGGAGTGTGACGTGGAGAAGTACAAGATTCTCATGTCACTGGGTGTGGCTCTTTCTTCCCACAGCTACAGGAGTGTGATGTTGGAGAAACAGAGAAAACTGGTGTCAAGAGTGAAGCTGTCCCCTCCCACAGCTACAGAGTGTAATGGTGGAGAACTAGCGTAACATGGTGTCACTGGTGAGGCTGTTTCTGTTTATAGCTACAGGAGTGTGATGTAGGAGAACTATATTAACCTGGTGTCACTGGTCAAGGCTGTCCTCTCCCACAGCTACAGGAGTGTGATGGTGGAGAACTACAGGAACCTGGTGTCTGTGGGTGAGGCTGATTCCTCCCACAACTACAGGAGTGTGATGCTTAGAACTATAGGAACCTGGTATCACTTGTTGAGGCTGTCCCCTCTTATAGCTACAGGGCTGTAATGGTGTAGAACTACAGGAACTAGATGTCACTGGGTTAGGCTGTACTATCCCCCAGATACAGGAGTATGATGGTGGCGAACTACAGGAACCTGGTGTTTCTGGGTGAGGCTGTTCCCTTCACAGCTTCAGAGTGTGATAGTGAAGAACTACAGAAACCTGGTGTCATGGGTGAGGCTGTCCATTCCTACAGATACAGGAGTGTCTTGGTGGAGAACTACAGCAACCTGGTGTCCCTTGATGAGGCTGTTTCCTCCCACAGATACAGGAGTGTGATGGAGAACTACAGCAACCTGGTGTCACTGGTGAGGCTGTTTCCTCCCATAGCTACAGGGGTGTGATGGTGGAAAACTACAGGTACCTGGTGTCACTGGGTGAGGCTGTCTCATCCCGCAGCTATAACAGTGTGATGCTGGAGAACTAGAGGAACCTGGATTTCCTATGTTGCTGAGGCTGGCCTCAAAATTTATCCTCCTGTCTTAGCCTCCTGAGTCTCTGGGATTATAGGCAGGTGCTATGTGCCCAGCTCCCCAGCCCTTTAGATTTTAGGTTTTTTTTGTTGTTGTTGTTTTGTTTTGAGACAGGATTTTGCTAAGTTACTGAAAGTGGTCTCAAACTTGACATCCTCCTGCCTCAGCCTGGGGGAAATGGGGTTATAGGTGTGTATCACCATGCCTGGCCTCCATTTGTATTTTCAAATCTAGAATTTCCATTTGGTTTTTTTTTAATTTCTGTTCTCTGCTGAGATTTCCTGTTTGGCATTATCATTACAGTCATGTTTTGCCGCAGTCTGGCTGGGCACAAAATCACGAGCCACTCACAGCCTTGTAGATTCAAACAGCAATTCTTTATTCCTGAACTCACACCGGCACTCTACAAATACGTTCTGGGGGAATTCATGTTCTGGGCCCCAATCATGTTCTGGGCAAAATCCCAAAATACTCTCTGAATCCCACGAGAACTCAACGGGAACTCAAGGAGCAGGCGCGCCTGAGGCAGCAGGATACGCCCTATTCCCAGCAGGGTACACCTTAAACCTGGAACCACCCTAAACCCGGATTGTCCTAAACCGGGAACACCCTAAACCCGATCCGCCCTAAACCCGGATCCACCCTGGTCCTTGAGCAAGGTCACCTTACATGCAATGACACTGCAAATGACCTGGGTCATACTATGCATCATTCTTACTTAGCAATGGCCCTCAGCATCTCCCCCCTTCTGATTAATTAAACAACAAGCAATGTGGCTTAAGGACCGTGCCTGGTAGGTTGTCCAATTCAACATATGGTTCTTACCCGTCATCGGAAAACTGACCTTTAGGCGTCAGCCTCCTGTCTTAGGTTGATACCACTGCAATTGAATCATACCCGTCACTGACTACCGGTCCAGCATAAGCCATTGGCCCCCAAATTTTAGACCATCACTAGCAGAAGGGAGGAGGATACAGAAATGCCACGACACCAAGCCAATTGACGGCTCCTTTGGAAAAATTGCATCACTGGTGACACCATCAGCAAAGATATGCCAGCACTACCACAATTCGCTGCACCAAACGATAGTTCACAATGTATACAAGTGATACATAGTCCAGGCAAGTTCTGCAAGCAGTTCAAAGCGGAGGAGTCTATCAATATGTCCATTTCCTCCCAAAGTAAATCGAATCCTTGATTGAGCATTACTTGTTGAGTTATATTCATTGATGCATCAGTTTATACTGTTTACTGTGATAGCTATCATAGAAGCTGTAGTCTGGTTTTATCTTTGTCTTCACCGGCACTGGGATGAAGATAGGAATTCTGGCAATGATGCTAAAGAGACATTATCCTGAACAGAATTATTAAATATGATGAAAAGGAAAGGTGAAAGTAAACAAACAGATCTGTTAACCTCCTTTAAAAACAATCCTTAACAGCTGTTTACCTAATTTAAATTAGTAAACAAACAGATCTGTTAACCACCTTTAACAACTGTTTACCTAATTTAAATTAAACCATTTAAATCACGTGAATAAAAAAAATGATAATAATAATTCGGATCCATTTTTTCATGAGCGCTCCTCATATAAGAAATATGGACATACGCGCACACAGACATACAACACAAAACACAAATGTGCACACAAACATACAACACATAAGACAATAGTAAAGGCCTTGTAGCTTTACCTAGGTGAAATCTCCATTGCAATGTTTAAAAACTCCACAGTCAAAAAATAAAACTGATCAGAAAAACATTAACCTAGGTTTGTATGAGCTCAAAAAATAAAATAGAACTTTATGATGTGGGAAAAATGCAATAATAAAATAGATATTGAAAAAAGCACCCTGGTTGATCACTGTCGCAGATGTAAGAATAGCCAAGCTGGAGCCCTGGATATCAGCTGTTATGGATTTGAGTCAAAGCATCTTCTTTTTGGTCTGTAGAAATTGCTTTAGTTAATCTCTCTGGAATCCAAATCGGCTGCTGTTCTCCCTGTGGAAACACACAAACAGAACCCCGACTCCAGACAATCACTGGGTCAGGACCTTTCCATTGTCCTGTTAGAATATCTTTCCAAAGTACCTTAGGCTTATGTACATTTTTTGGATACATATGCCTTTCCACAGCACTAAGTCCTGATGAATCCAAATTTTAAAAGTTTAGAGTAAAAAGGGTTATTTTAAGTTTATCTTTGGGGGATATATACCCCTTAAAGATCCTTTTAAATTTAACTCTTTCAAAAGTATTCTGCCTTAGTTTTTAGAATTATTTTAGTCCTTTTAATTTTTTGATGTAGTTTTAAACCAATTTCCTTCTAGTTTAATGTTTTCTAAATTGGCTCTTGTCTATAAATTTTAACACCCTCATCTGAGTCTTCTAATTTCTGCACCACCAGAAATTAAAGTTGATGGGCTTTTTGAAAAAATTACTAATAATCTCCTTGTTCTTCTATTTTATCCAATATTTGACTTTAAACTTCTCTCTTCTACCTTTTTCTATCTTCATTGTGTGTATCTAATAGTTGTCTTAGCTTTTTGTATTTTCTATCTGAAATACCTTTACTTGACATTTTCAACCATTTTCTATCTTATTTCTATCTTCTAGTTTTTTTTTCTAAGGTTTGTATATTTACCCTTAGTTGCTTTTTATTTCTCCCATTTTTTTTGTTTGTTTCCTATTTTGTGGGTTTAAAATTTTTGTCTTCCTACTTCTTTTTATCTTCCTACATCTTCTTTATCTTTTTTTCTTTTTAACTTTCTATACTTCAGTCTTTAAAGTTTTTCACTTTAAATTTTTAATCTTCTTTATCTAAGTATCTTTTATCCTATTATCTTCCCATTTTTTTAAGTAATGCCTTTATGATTAACTAGGCTTCGAATGACGCAATCTTTCCTCATGAAGGCATTTTAACCACCTTCAATTTAACCTTTTAAAGCCTTTTGCAACTTACTTAGACATTTTACAACTTTTTACTTTACCACACAAAGATTATCTCATCTAGAAACATTTCTTTTTCTTTTAACCTTCCATATTAAAATATATTTCCACATCTTGAATCTTTTTATATCTTTTTTCTTTTTTCCGCCATGAAGGTATCTCGACCACCTTCAATTTAACCTTTTAAAGCCTTTTAATTATCATCTATACTGTACTTTTAAATGTACTTTTTCACCACCTACAACTTCACTCTTTTAAACGAGGCTCAGATTCTGTTTAAATCGCTTTAATGTTAGTTTACATGCTGCCCTTCAACCAAAGGCTTTTTTTTCCCATTAAGATGCTTTGTCTCAATCTGCCATGTACAAATACCTTTTTCTTCTTTCTTCCTTTCTCAAGCTTTTAAATTAAGTCTAGTTTCCTCAAAATCTTTTAAAATGGCATTTTACAACTTTTTACTTTACCACACAGAGATTATCTCATCTAGAAACATTTCTTTTTCTTTTAACCTTCCATATTAAAATATATTTTCACATCTTGAATCTTTTTATATCTCTTTTTTCTTTTTTCCACCATGAAGGTATCTCAACCACCTTCAATTTAACTTTTAAAGCCTTTCAATTATCATCTATACTGTACTTTTAAGTGTACTTTTTTTTAAAATGTTTTCCTTTACATTCCTTTTTTTTTCCACATGGAAGGTTTCTTTTTTTTAATCCTCTTGTGAAAACTTTATGTAAGTCACTGCAGATAAAGTTATTGTAGAATCTTCACACCCTTTGCTCTCACCCAGTCTTCAGCTCACTTCTTTTACATTATTGAGCACAGAGATGCAACAGCTGTTTTAAAAATTCTGTCTACTTGTTGGCAATGTGGCTCAGTGGTGAAGCATTTGTCTAGATGCACGAGGTCCTGGGTTCTATCCCCAGCACTGCAAAAACAAAATCTTTTTGGCTAAGTCCCACATCTGTGTTATTACAGGATTGATCTGCATTGATTACATTTTATTCTTTGTATGATTACCTTATTCCTCTTTCCTTTGTTTAATAATTTGGGTTTATATTATAGACACTATAAATAAAACATTGTAGAGAATGAATTTTGTTCTATTCTTCTGAAGGGTATTGATTGTTTTGTTAAACAAGCAATTAACTGGAGTCACACTCCAAATTCTGTCTCTAGGGATCCTTTATAAAAGTACAACATTTACTAGTGTCTGTATGGTCCATAGTGTCTGATGGTCCATAGGTTCTGGGCTAGATTTCTGCTCCCCAACCCCCAGAGTTTTATTTTTCTAAATCTACTGTTGGCAGTCCTACGGGACTGTTCCAATGTTATGTGGTCTATCTTGTGAACGTGCTTTGTCTCTGTATCTAGCCACTCCTGTATTGTCATTGTATCAAAGTAAGGAACTGGATTATAGTTGTGGAATAACCCAGAACAGACCGATTTTCATGTCTTCTTGTATATTCAGGACTTTGCATTTCTAAGCCATATGTAATTTCTGTATTGGAGCTAGGGAAACAGCCTTGGGAGGTGAAGAGCAAGATGACGAGAAGCCCCTTCCCAGGTGAGTGTGGGAGCACCAGATAGGGAAATCCCTTCAGAAAGCGGCTCAGCCATCTGCAGAGGTGGGATCTCCTCACTGGGACTTCTCAGAATTGCTTCTCACACCCCACATGTCTGGGGGAGAGGGAAGCCTGCTGCTGTCAAGTACCCCCAACACAGCCGCTTGCACTTCATTTTCTTCTTATAACTCATTTTGCACAAAACAAAAACAATAAAACCCGTTAAGAACTGGCCCGAGAAGTGGCACACCTAGGTTATTGAAGTAAGAAAACAACCGGAAAAATCCATCATCTGGTTAGGAGAAGATGGCCACAGGATCACCTCTACGTCCCAGAGGAGGTCACAGAGCACCATGTGTGTGGTTGTGAAGGATCTCCACAGATTTTTTTTAAACGATGTTTTTAGTTGTTGATGGACCTTTATTTTATTTGTTTATTTATATGTGGTTCTGAGAATTGAACCCAGTGCCTCACACATGCCAGGCAGGTGCTACCCTACCGAGCCCCAGCCCCATCCCCTCTCTAGAGACTCTTGAGCAGCAGTAGTAATAAGACAATATTGGTATTTCAACAGAGAAACCTACTGCATATATGAAAATCAATTGCAAGTGGAAGAGAGCGAGCTTTCTGTAGTCCCCTGGGTCAACGTAGGCATAGAGTGTCATCAGGGTCACTGCAGGCTCCTCCTCCAGGATCGCATGTCTCAAGTCTTAGTCATTTTTTTCCATATCCTTTTATTTACTCTTATTCTCTGGAACCTCCTTGCATATTTTCCACTTGAGATTCTGGTATTTAATAGATTCGCGGGCAAGGGTGTTCATGAAATAATTTTGAATTACCTTTCTCGCTGTGTTTCCATTGCTAATAGCCCGTGATAAAGTAAACCGTTGTTTTCCCCATCTTTCAGAGGTGGAATGTGAGACACAGTGACTGTCTCTGACACAGTCTTTGTGTGATGATGTGTTAGTGGAGAGAACTACACACTCTCCACTTTGAAAAAGTTGGAAGTGTGAAGACCTTGTTGAGAGGCAGAGTCAAGAGACATTTAGCAGGAAAGGATCAGCTCCTCATAAAGAAGCCCTCACTGCAGAACCAGGCTACAGATTCACCAGATCTGGGGATCGTGGCCACCTGCACAATGGAGAAGAAAGCATTTATAATCATAAGTCTGATACCGAAAGCTCCTCCAATCATTCCATGGTACGAAAACACAAGAATGCTCATGCAGGAAAGAAAATTTTTAAATGTAATGAATGTGAGAAAACTTTCACCCATAGTTCATCTGTGACTGTTTGTCAGAGAATTCACACTGGTGAAAAACCCTGTGAATGTGCAGAATGTGGAAAGGCCTTCAAGCAGAGTCCCCACCTTGCTCAGCATCACAGAACACACACCCAGGAGAAATTGTTTGAATGTAAGGAATGTAGGAAGGCCAGAATGCACACCTTATTATATATCAAAGGATTCACACTGGAGAAAAACGTACAAGGGTAAGGAATGTAGGAAAGCCTTCAGGCAGCCGTCACACCTGGCTCAGCACCAGAGGATCCATACTGGAGAGAAACTCTACGCATGTAAGGAATGTGGAAAAGCCTTCAGAGATAGCTCATCTCTTGCTCAACATCAGAGATGTCACACTGGCAAACGACCCTACAACTGTATAGAGTGTGGGAAAACCTTCAGGTATAGCATGTCCCTTACTTGGCACTTTAGGCATTACCATACTGGAGAGAAGACTTTTGATTGCATTGACTGTGGGAAAGTCTTCAGTGTTCACGTAGGACTTACTCTGCATAGGAGAATCCATACTGGAGAGAAACCTTACAAATGTAATGTGTGTGGGAAAGCCTTTCGCAGTGGTTCATCACTGACTGCATATCAGAGAATTCACACAGGAGAGAAGCCTTATGCATGTAATGTTTGTGGGAAAGCCTTCAGCCATCGCATGTCACTCACTGGACATTACAGAGTTCATGGTGGAAAGAAATCTTATGAATGTAAGAAATGTGGGCTTGGGCTGAGGCTCAAGTAGTAGAGCACTTGCCTGGCATGAGTGAGGCACTGGGTTCGATCCTCAGCACCACATTAAAAAATAATAATAAAATAAAGATATTGTGTCCACCTGAAACTAAGAAATAAATATTTTTTTAAAAAGAAATGTGGGAAAGCCTTTAGGCAGAGCATTCATCTCTCTGTTCATTTGAGAATTCATGCTGGAGAAAAGCCCTATGAATATCAGGAATGTGGCAAAGCCTCAGCTGCACTGCCCACCTGATCAGATCTAAGGGGGTTCACACTGGAGAGAAGCCCTATAGATGTATTGAATGTGGGAAGGCCTTGGGTGATGGCCCAGCCCATACTAAGCACCAGAGGTACACTGGCCTCACACTGGCCAAGGCCCTATGTCTGTGTTCAATGTGGGAAGGCATTCAGAACAAAGCCATCCGATGACCGTCACCAGATGTCATGTTGGAAAGAAACGTTGAAGTGTGCCTGTGGCAAAGCCCTCAGCTGTTCTTCAGAGAATTCAGCCTGGAGCGAAAGCAGTGCAGGAAGCGAGGAGTGCCTTCAGCCAGACTGGACACCTCCATCTGCGTGGAAGAATCCACCCTGGGGCACTGGTGAACCCAAGGAATGGGAGCCGTCTCCGACGGAGCAGTGCTGTGCTGTCCTCTGGGGCATCCGGCTCCTCCATGTTCCCCATGGCATCGAGGTCCGAAGACCCTCTGCTGAGCATCTGAGATCATCCACATTTGGTCCCCATTGGCCTGGCCTAGGTGAAGTGCAGTGGCCTCGCCTGCACGGATCTGCAGCTGCTGTTGTCCCCTCGGGCCATTCTCCAGGCTGTAGGTAAATGTCAATGTCACCATGTTGCTCTCTTTAAAAATCCATTGCTATGGAATTTTAAGTTGTGGCACAGGAAGTGCTTGGCATCACGACTGGCTTTTAATTTAGTATCTTTAAGATGGAGAACACCCTTCCCGTGATTAGGAGGCCTATTTGTACACAGCACACGTGGAGGCCACAGCCCTGGGGTCACAGAACTTGAGGAGACAAGGACCCATGGGCCAGTGCCCCTGCTGGGCCCAGGGTTATCCCCACAGGGATCCTGTGGGAGTCCTGGTTGTTAGGGTTAAAGCAGGCAGGCATGAGTTCCCCTAGGTCCAGTTGTGTGAGTGGTCAGGCCTGCACAGTCATCCCGGAGGGGAGCTTCACATTTTCCGGCAGATGCTTGGATGGTCCAGTTGAAGGAAGTGTCTGCTGGACAGAACTGCTCTGAAGTTCCTGCTGGGGCATCATCTTGAGCCGTTTGAGTGTGTTACAGAAGCAGGCTGTGCTGGAGGTGACTGACAGTCACCTTTATTGACAATGCCAAGGTGACAAAGTTACAGATATGCACCACCCTGCACGTGCTGGACCAGCGTTCTTCAGGAAAATCATTTTCAAACAGGAAACTCTGGAAAGCAATGTCAGCACTAGGTGACCATGACAATTTTGAAACTCGAGAGGTCAGATGAGATCAGGTGCGTTGGGCTGGTCTGAGTGTAGGCACAATTTTGAAAGTCTAGATGTCTCCAGATGATGATGATTGGCATGTGTATTAGCTCTGACATTCACCATGACAACACGGGCTTCGTGGCTCCTCTCAGGCCACGTTCCCTTACTGATAAACAAGTGCCAGCGCACACAGAACACGTGTTAGTAAGTGGCTAGAGCTCTGGGTAGGCTGGAACAAGAGAATCAGCATTCTGGGGGAGGAACTTACGCATGAGTATACGTAGTCAGGGCAAAAATTAAACATTAGTGACGTTTGACTGGAGAAACACAGAACCTGAGTAGTCCGGCGCTATTTTGAGACCTGAGTTCAACATTCTAACTTCTAGGGAACCACTAAGCTGTTTAGAATATAGAAAAAAGATTGAAAAGGTTCCACTTCTTTCATGAGGCTAAGCCAAATCTTGTTACTAAACCAAGGGAAAAAATGAAATATCAGATGAATTTCATGTTAACTTTTTGTCACTGTGGCCAGAATACCTGACACTAACAACTGGAGGATTCAGACCATGGTCCTCTGGCTCCACGGCAGAAACCCCAGGGTGGGCAGCTGGGAGGCAGAGAGGGAGAGGCTGGAGGGAGGGGAGAGCCATCCAGGGTACAGTCCAGCCAGGCCCCACCTCGAGGTATCCATTCAGCTCTGGGTCAATTGCGCCATCAGATCAGTGTCTGGGTCCCCATGGTCCAGTCAGTGCGTGAAAGGCCCGCCTCTGAGCCTTCCTGCTTTGCAACATGGGATGTGTGTAACAGGCGTATGCGACACAGACACATATGTACACACACAGCTTAACAGCCCGGAAACGGCCAAGGGGAGCTGCCCAAACACCCACTCAGGTGACCACCTGGTGTTCCACTTCCTGGGGCTGCATTTGTATTAGAGACTAGAAATCCTTCTCCCAAAGTGATGCCTGTCCCCAGCATACCCAGTGCTCTGACAGGTACCGCACTTTGTGAAGGTGGTGGTGTTCCCCACCTCCAGAGTTCACAGAAAGGGGCCTGGCTGTGGGCTCTGGGCGAGGCCACAGAGCGAGAGGAACCCTGGCAGAAAGGAGCAAGGTCAGCATGCCAAGCTCTCCGGGCCCTTCCTGAGTACAGGAAGGTCAAGTGCTGGACTTCACTTAGGATAGGCTGGGCCTCCACAGAGGGACATTCATCTGCACCAATAAGCAGATCACATGTGCACTCCTGAGGTGCACACTTGTAAATAAGTCCAGCCCAGTTAAAAGCTGTTCCAACCTATGAGGTCAAGTGCTCTTAAACCTACTTGGAGCTGGGAGCCAGGCGCCAAGGTACACGAACGTAATCCCTGTGGCTCCAGAGGCTGAGACAGGAGGATTTTTAGTTCAAAGCCAGTCTCAGCAACAGTGAGGCACTGAGCAACTCAGTGAGACCCTGTCTCTAAATAGAATATAAAATAGGGCTGGGGATGTGGTCAGTGGTTGAGTGCCCCTGGGTTCAATCCCTGGTACACCCCCCTCCAAATAAAAAACTTTTTGGAGACTATGTCCTGCATTCTGATGTAAGTGTTGCCAGACCTTTGGAATCTTATCCCTTCCTTCCTGTTTTGTTTTGGTACTAAATAGAGACTGGCCCCAGGAACGCTGTACCACGGAGCCACTGAGCTCTGATCTTCCCTAGCCAGCATCCCCCCGGCCTCTTTGCTACTGGAAATTCAACCCAGGATTACTCTACCTCTGAGCACTTACCTACCCCTTTTAGTTTTATTTCAACAGTCTTGTGTAGGTGGCCAAGCTGGCCTCAAACTTGCAATTCTGTGTCAGCCTCCCAAGTCGCTGGGGGTGCAGGCCTGTTCCATGGGCTCCTTCCCTAAGGTTTTGTATCAGCCTATCAGAGGACAGGTCCAAGGAGGCAATGGGACCTCAACTTAGCCCTGGGTATGTTTGTGACTTATGCCACTGAAAAAATTGCAGGAAGTGTTGGAAATAAGACATAAGCAAAGATTTAAGGACAGCAAAGCTGTACCCACCACGGAGGAAGAGCTGCGGGTGCTGGTGATGCACCTAAGACAGGCATGCACAGCCTTCCCCTTGGGAGCCACGGGAAACCTTCACGGGCTTGTTTGGACTGCTAGTAGGAGAGGTGACTTTCTGTGATTACTAGTAACTGTCTGGCAAGGAAGTCAGTAGCTGCTGCTGGGATTTCACCTTGTTTAAAAGCACGTCACGTATGAGGCCTCAGACCAGGTACCTCTGATGGCTCCAGACTGCTTGTCACCCTGCTCTCAGACCTGGGTGTGGGACCAGCACCTGGGTACCCCTAATACCTTCCTTAACACCATTGACCTTTCTAACCAGATCCCCCAAAGAATTGCAGCCAAGTTAAGTGCATACTGAAGGAAGGGAATGGGGTGTAGACTTCTGATGCAGCAACCCAAGGTTGTGTGCACTTTCAGCCCAAGTCTAGAATGTGTGGGCTGCTGTTGGGCAGGTGGAACTTGGCTGTTTCAGTCTTGTGTTGTCCTTGCTTATTTCCTGCCTAATGGAAGGAATTTCATTAAACCTGAATTTTTTTTGGGGGGGGAAATATTTGTCAGTATGTTGAATCTGACAATTTACAAAGTATTTCCACCTATTTGACTTATCAGCATTTTGGTCCTTAGCATACACGTTTTGTTTGATTTACACTTAGGTGATTCCCGTGTCTATTTTTTGCTTTCAGTTGGACCTGGTATTGTATTTTTTATTTTGGTTTCTAAGTGTTCATTCCTTGAAGCACTTCCTTTTCCCAGTCTTTTTTCATGTGGTTCAGATTGGATAATTTCAACTGATCTCTCTTTAAATTCCCAAAATCTTTTTAAAAAATATTTATTTACTTGTAGATGAAAACACAGTAACTTTATTTTTGTGTGGTGCTGAGGCTCGAACCCAGTGCCTCACACATGCAAGGCAAGAGCTTTACCATTGAGCTCCAGCCCCAGCCCCCCAGAATTTCCTTTTATTTCCATCCTGCTTTTAGGCCATGTGATTTCACACACACACACACACACACACACACACACTTGCACTGAGGATTGAACCCAAGGGTGCTTGACTGCTGAGCCACACCCCCCAGTCCTTTTTAATTTGAGGCAGGACCTTGTACCTGTGATCCTCCTGCCTCAGCTTCCGGAGTCAGTGGGATTAGAGGTGTGCCCCAGCGTGTGGGCAAGCCCAGGGAAATTCTAACATGCTGTATATTCCAGTTTAAACACATTCTTTTGATGAAGTACAATTGGTCACTGTATTGCCTTTCAGGAAAGTTCATAAACGTGTGACCAAAGTGAGACTGATGGGCTGAAGCCTTTTTGCATTCTCCAATTATAGTAGGTGCCATGTATATCTTTGTTTTTTTCATATATGTTTATCTTTGTTTTATTTATTTTATGTGGTGCTGAGGCTCGAACCCAGTTCCTCACCCATGCAAGGCAAGTGCTCAACCACTGAGCTACAACCCCAGCCCCCAAATGCTTTTTCTAATAGAAGACAAAGTCTGTGTTCTGCTGCCCACCTGCAGAACTGCCCGTGGCACTGTAATCCCAGTCTGACTTTCCCCTGGCACTCCCTTAGTACATTCTTCTGGTTGTCCGCCTGGTCTCCACTCACCCCTTTGTCTTTCCTAACAAAGCTCACCTTGTACTGGGGATCTCTTTACCCCCAGGATTCACAGGAAGCCACCTCATTCGCAGCGACAGGAGACTGTCATTGGCTTAGTCTTATTTTGAACACTGGTACTGGCCCAGGGTGGGGTTGTGCCATGTTGGCAGAGTGGGCCAAGGAAGGATTGGCATCTCATGATGTGGTTAAAGTCCGTGGACATAAAACAAAATCCCCTCAGAAAGAAGATCCCAACCTAGGAAGTTGTACAAAATTCATATTTTCATTAGGTTGACTTGATAGCGAAATTCATTGGACTAAAAATTACATCCCAAATGAGAGGCACGCCCCGCAGGGGCCTGGGGATTGTACGCGGGCGGCTCAGTGGAAACGCCCCCTGGGTTCCACCTGGGCGCTGCGCTGGCGGGGAGGTAGGGCAGAGCAGGCTTGGGGGAGGACACGGGCGGCGCCCACGGCAGAGGAGCGCGGGAGGCCGTAATGCGTGGAGGGGGCGCTGACCTTGTCCTCCTGCGCACGCGGACAGACACCCTCCCGCCCCACCAGGTTGAGTCGCTTTGAGTCCATCACTGAGGCCACAGGCTGGGGAAATTGGGACCGGTGTCAATTAAAACGAACTTAAAGTAAGCAGAAGGTGCAGGCAAAGCTTCAAGCCAGAGAGCACAAGCGGGAGGACGGCTTCGCCTCCAGGTGAGGGACAGCTCTGGAGGCTCGGAACTGCCCATGGGAAGGCGGGAAGGCGAGCCCAGCCGGCTGCGCGGCTGCCGTGGTGGGGGCCTGACTTCCACGAAACTCAGTCTTTGAGTTGGGTCCTGGGGAAGGCGCCTGTCTCTGCGCAGGCCCGACACCCGTCCACGGTGAGCAGGGCTAGCGGGGGCACACTGCCCTGGCGGGAGTGGGAGTAGGAAAGTCGCTGGCACCAGGCTGGGACAAGGCCCCAGGGGCTGTGGCCACTCTGTCCGCTACTGGTTCCCGTGTCCAACCGGGTCGGGCCTGGGAGCGCAGCCCCACTAGGGACGGGAACTGCAGGTCCGCAGCTGCACGTGCGAAGGGCGTCCACCTCCACCCGCGCTTGGCGGACCCCGGGGCTGTCCTAGGCCACGCACCTCCACCGGGCCAGGGCTCCGAGGGCTCCGGGACGGCGGTGTCTGGGATCGTGGGCAGCCTCGGGCGGCACGTGGAAGACCAGGAGAAGCCCGAAGGGCGGCCGGGAGCACTATCCCCACGCCCCCGCGCCCGCATCTCTCGGTGGTCAAGGCCAGCGCGGGTCCGGTCGGCACGTCTAGGGCAGCTCGCTGGTGGAGCCGGCCTGGGGAGGCCACGCCCCTCCGGGAGGCCCCGCCCCCGAGGAAGCCCCGCCCCCGCGACGTCTGCGCGCTCCCCGCCGGAGGCCCCGCCCCCGAGGAAGCCCCGCCCCCGCGACGTCTGCGCGCTCCCCGTCCGGCGTGGGCTTTCCCTGGCTGCGGGCGAGACGCGCGAAAGCCGGCCCGGGGCGGAACGACGTGCGAAGTAGGCCCGGGGGGACCCGAGCCCGGCGGCCTGAGCTGGGACTACGCCTCCCAGCGGGCGCTGCCTGGCCACGCCCACTTCCGGCTGAGTGCGCGCGAGAGTCGGGCTGCCGGGCAGGGCCGGGGCGGGAGCGCGGGTGTGGCCGGGGGCGTGTCGCGGGGCCGCCCGAGGGCGCGGGCGCCCGCGTCCCCACGCATGTCACCGGACGCGCGCACCCGCGCCCTCCCGAGGCGAGGCGGTCCGCGCACCAAGCCCCGGGCGGGCCGGGGTCGGACAGCGGCGGCGCCAGCGGCCCCGGCCTGCGCCGCGCGGAGAAGGCCGCGATCGCGGGGCCACCTCGTCCCCGAGGCCCGGCGAGGAGCGGTGTCCTGGGCGCCCGTGCGGGGAGGTGAGCGCGGCGGCGGGCGCACGGTGACAGCGCGTCCTCGGGGGCGAGGGTAGGGTGGGGCCGGCGGCGCTGGGGTTTGAGGCGGAGGTCGCCGGCCCGCGCTCCCCGGCCGTGCCCTGCGGGTCGCGCGGCTGTCGCGGCCCGGTTCGGTGCCCCGCGGTAGCAGGGTCCCCCTGCGCCTTCCAGAGCGCCCTCCCCGCTTCTGCGGAAGGGGCGCCCAGGGTGGTGGGGAGCGTGCCGCAGGCTCGTCCCTTCTCTTTCTCCTCTGCAGCTCTGCTTTCCGGGGACACTGCGCCGCTCCGGGAGAGGAACCGCCAGCGGGAGGTGGCGGGGCGGGGAGCTGGACAGAGAGCCATGGCGCAGGTGAGTGCCGGTCCTCTGCCTCCTACTCACTGAGGTTTCTTTTCCGTGAAGTTCCTGGTTGGGAGATCTGTCCTGGGTGCTGCCGACCGCTGCCCAGCGCCTCCCGCCTGCTTCCCTGCACCCCGGCCTCCCGCCTGCTTCCTCTGCACCCCGGCCAGTGTTCAGTCTTGGTTGATGAGGGGCTCCGACCCCTCTCCCCTGTGCCTTTTTGTCAGAGGTGGTCTCCAGGAGTGGAAGTGTGCTCCTTGGGGAAACAGGTGGCCCCTTGTGCTGTGCCTGGTTTGTTTGTGCCCATTCAATGCCAGTCCCCTAAATGCCATTTCTTTTTTCTTTCTTTGATTTTTCTGGAGGCGTGAACTCAGGCGATTTACCACTGAGCCCCCCCCTTTTTTTTTTTAATTTTGAGACAGGGTTTCACCCAGGACCTGGTTAAATTGAGGCTGGCCTCGAACTTGGCACACCTCCTGCCTCAGCCTCCCAAGTCACTGGAATTACAGGCCTGTGCCACCATGTCCACCTGGCTAAGCCCCATTCCTTCCTCTCAAGGGGCTCACAGCCTGTTGACAGGAAGTCAGGGAGGCAAGCGAGGGTCTAGACACCAGGTTCTAACCCTCGCTTTCAGGTTTTTCTCTTGGCCCCTATGACCTCCTGTTTCTGCCCAAGTTCCCACAGCCCCTCCCCAATGCAGCAGCTGGTAGCCCTGTTCAAACATTGCTCTTGTCATTCTTTGCTTGAAATCCTCCAATGGTTTCCCTGAAGAAGGGCCAAAATCCCTACTATGACAGGCCCCCAACTGGCTTCTTGTTATCTCTGATACCTGCTGCTTCACCTCACCACCACTCTTTCTGAAAAATCACCTTCTTGTTTTCCTGATCATACCTTCTACCATCTAAGAGCCTCCTACCACAATTCTTCAAATTCCTCTTCCTTGCTTTATTTATTTATTTTAAAATTCAGCACTTTCAACACACTATTTTACTTAATATCTTATTTTCTCCTACCTCATTGCCATACTTCATAAGCAGAGGTTCAGAGCAGTTTTGCCCTAGTGCCTGATACAGAAAATATTTGTTAGATAGATGTGCCTGATACAGAAAATATTTGTTAGATAGATGTGTAAATATATTCAGTTCTCTTGTGACCAATGTTTTGCTATTTAGTGTAGTGTTTAGACGCTGACCTTGAACTTGCAATCCTCCTGCTTCAGCCTCCCAAGTTGCTGGGATTACAGGCGTGTGCCAGTCTTACCTGGCTAGAATAATTATTCTTACACTTGATAATTGTGTCATCTCTTATTATTTTATTGGGAACATTCCCAGAAGTTTTCCTTTCTCTATGGACTAAGGTTTCCCAAACTTAGGTGAAAACATGGTACTTTTAAAATTTTATGTGGAGACAACAGCAGTAGAATGTCAAAAACTAGAATTGATGCTCCAAAAAAGTAACCACCCAGAAAAATAATCACCAAGTATTTGTTTCTACATGCTTTTAAGATTTAACTACATTTAATTGAGCAAAACAACAACACTTTTTGATACTTTTTTCCTATAATATTTTTAATTCACTTTTCTCTGTAAAATGTCAACAGAAAGCATTTTTTTTTTCTGTAAGGATAGAGTTGCTGTTTGGGGGGCTAAATTCATGTTTTCACATGTGTACTAAGGAAGAGTTAAATAACTGAATTTGAGGCTGCACCAGGTTCAGCTAACATGTCCTGGGTGATGTGGTGTGGAACGTGAACCCCGTTTGGATGGAGGTCTGCCTGTGTATGCTGCAGCACAGGAATAGAACAGGACTTGGATCTTTCAGCGGGTGTTCATACCCGGAATTAAGCAGGTTAATCTAGCTATCAGAGAAAGTTTGTCTTCCTCAGTGAGAGGGCGTGCTGTTTTCTAGTGCATCTTATTTCCTGGTCAGGAGAGGATGAGTGTATGAGTGTGTTCACTATTTCTGTTGCTGTCAGAGTTGAGGTTTTTTTGTTGTTGTTGTACCAGGGATTGAACCCAGGGCCATTTAATCACTGAGCCACCACATCTCCAGCCCTTTTTATTTTTATATTTTGAGACAGGGTCTCGTTAAGTTGCTAGGGCCTTGCTAAATTGCTGAGGCTGGCTTTGAACTCACGATCCTCCTGCCTCAGCCTCCCAAGTTGCTGGGACTACAGGTGTGCGCCACAGCGCCCGGCAGGAGTTAAGCGTTTTAATGGAGGCAGAGAAGCATGGCGTTTAAAGCATGGATTATGGAGCATCAGGGCTGACATTCAATCACTGGGTCCCATTTTCTTCCTCTGTCCGTGAGGAAGATGAAAGGCTGCTTCCGCGGTTCTCGTAAGGACTGCCTCTGTTGCCTCATTAGTGCCGAGCACATTGGACGAACTTGCTGTGTCAGCTGGCAGCAGCCTCATGACGTCATGGCAGTTTTAGAAGTTTGCAGGTAAGCCTTGTAGGTGGCATGCTTTTTAAAAATGTACACAATGTACAAAGAACTTTGGGAACTATGGCCTCTGGCTAAATCTGGCCCATCACCTCTTTTTATATGGCTCAAGAGCTGCAAATAGTTTTTACATATTTCAATTATTGAAAGAAATGAAAGGGAGAACAGTATTTGAGGACATGTGGAGTCACATGCAGTTGGATTTGGTGTCCCTGAGCAAGGTGTCCTGGAGCAGGGCATGCCTGTCCACGTCCTGCTGCCTGGGCACCTGTGCTGCCGAGGCGGAGCCGAGTGGTCGTGGCAGAGGCCCAGTGGCTCAGAAAGCCTAATTTTGTTTTCTCCGGGTCTTTGCAGAGAAACTCTGCGGGCCTCTGATGTCCAGCATGGGTGATGGCGTCAGACTGCCGAGCTGCATCCCAGCTCTGCAGCCAACGGACACGGATCCAGGGCGAGTTTCAGCTCCTTATTTTCTCTTGTGTGAGGAAAGCAGTTGTGGGGTAAAATAAGCTAATATATGAGGGTGCAGAATTGTTTCTGGAATGTTATGAGGGTCCTCAGCTGCTATTGATAGCCACAGGCATTTGCTAACAAAAGTCCTTGACTGAGAAAATGTCTTAGAAGGATGTGCACGTGATTAATGTTGGGTTCCTCAGAACACAGGTTAGAGAGATGGAGAAGGGGACTTTTTCTTTTCTTCTTCTTTCTTCTTTTTTTGTTTTTTTGTTTTTGTTTGTTTGTTTTGTTCCAGGAATTGAACCCAGGGGGCGCTTAACCACTGAGCTACATCCCCAGCCCTTTTTTATTTTTTATTTTGAGATAGGGCCCCCCTAAGTTGCTGAGGCTGGCCTCAAACTTGGGATCCTCCTGCCTCAGCCTCCCAAGGTGCTGGGCTTATAGGAGTGTACCACTTTCCCTGGCAGGAGACATTTCTTGTAAAGAAACATATCAAAACCAAAAAGATTATTCCCAGTTTAAGAAAGTACTTGAACTTGTTTACTTCTCTTTAGGAGTCACTAGACTCTGGGTTTCTTGACAGTGACAAGGTAGTTAAAAATGATAGAAGAGTGGGCATCATTTTACTTTGGTATCAACAAATTTATAAAAATGTAAAGATTTTTTAAAGATATCATAAAAATAACTTGCTCTATATACAGAGGTGTACTTGAAGAATATTTTCATATTTGAAGATATGAAGACAGTCTGTGTGAGACAGAGCAGGCAGGAGTGTGCAGCTGGAGTCTTGGGCTGGATCGTGCGAGCCCGTCTCCCTGCCCAGGCGCAGCACTGTTTGAGCGCCTAATTGTGTCTGTCCTGGAACACAGCTCCAGTGCCACATGTGCACTGGGACGTCTGGGATGCTGAGGTTCGTCAGCATGCCTGTGGGTTCCCACTGCCTGAGTGGCGGCATGTGACATCTGCTGGTGCAAAGTGCAGGTAGTGATAGAGGACACGGTCAACAGGAAACCAGCTGTGCTTCTTTCCATCCAGATCAACCTCTTGCCAGGCGCAGTGTACATGTCTGTAATCCCTGCAGCTTGGGAGGCTGAGGCAGGAGGATCTCGAGTTCCAAGCCAACCTCCTCAAGGGCGAGGCACTAAGCAACTCAGTGAGACCCTGTCTCTAAATAAAATACAAAATAGGGTTGGGATTGGGGCTCAGTGGTGAAGTACCCCTGACTTCAATCCCTGGTACCTGCTCCCCCCGAAAAAAAAATATGCATCCTCCCAAAAATCAGTTGGTGTGCTTTTGTGCCCAGATGCTGCAGCCGGCATGGTTGTTGCTGAGGGCCGAGCAGCATGTGTGTAGCTTCGATGGCTCAGTGTTAGTGCATCCTTGGCCCTTTCTAGGTGTTGCCGGGCAGTCTGTCCTGGGTAGGACCCTGGGAGATTTCCCCACAGGGTCCTCACGACTCACCTCTGCACTCTTCAGTAAAGTGCCCCCAGAGCTTGGTGGCAGGCTCTGAAGTCATGGTTGGGTCTTGTTCATCAGATGTCAAGCCTCTAAGGACTTTGGTTCCTGGTAGCACAGTGTGACCTTTAGGTTCAGGTGTTCAGTGTTGGGATCCCAGTGTGCTTAGGTGTGGTCTGAGCTTGGCAAGTGTGCACAGTGAGGGACCCCAAATCGGGGGGTTTCTCAGGTCCCAGAGGGAAGAGGGTAGTGCCAACAGGGAGCGGGGTAGACAGCACCCAGCACGCATGCTCAGCCAGCAGGGGGGGAGAGGCAGGCAGGGCCTGTGGGCGCCGCCCCCACTGGTTACACCAGGTGGGTTTCCCAGCCCTGGTGGTTTGGCTCATCTGAGGGGAGGGCAAAGCTGGATGGGGACTGGGGTGGCCTGCTGGAGACAGGTCAGACGGCTTGGAGTGTGGGGCCTTATTGACCTAGAGCACCGCGGGAGCCAGTGGGGACTGCCCTGGCGAATGCAGGTGGCAGGCTTGGGACAGCACGGTGTGAGAGGCAGCAGCAGGCGGTGAGCCGAGCTCACCGGCACTCGCCTGGCCTCGCTGCCTGGCCTCTGCCTGGCCTCGCATGTCCTGCACACTGAGGGGCTGGTGGGGCTAGGCAGAGGCAGCCTGGGACGTCTGTGCAGGTGAGGCATGCAGTCTGCCCTGCGGGTCACACGGATGCTCGGATGCTCACCAGACTCCAGGGGTCAGAGTTTGAGGGCACACGTTAGAATCTGGCGGCGTGTGTGCAGCTGTAGGCGAATCCAGGAGGGTGTGGGTCAGAGCAGGCTTTACCTTTATTTATTTATTTTGCGGTGCTGGGGACCGAACCCAGGCCTCACACATGCTAGGTAAGTGCTCTACCACTGAGCCACACCCACTCCCAGAGGTTTTCATCCTTACATGCTCATTTTTATTTTAGAAAAAAATAGTGTTAAATTTTGTCTTAACGAACATCTAGTAACAAAGTAAAGTAGAAATCCTTAGAGCTCAGTTTGGGCCGTAGCCATGCTGATCTCCTGAGGTCTGTCTCCAGGTTTCTCTCCCTATTCTTTTTTTTCCTGTCAGTCGACTCTATCTTTCCCCATGCTTGTGCTACCCCAGGCCACTTGCATGTCCCCATTGTGAGAAATGCCCTCCTATCTGTTGTATATGGAACAAGTTAGCCCTATTATGTACTGTTTGGAACTGATGGCAAATATGGGGGCGCCTCCTGCCACCCCACAAAGCTGCAGACTCCAAGGCAGGGGCGTCTCCATGTTTCTTCTTGTCTCTGGAGGCTGAGGTGGGAAGCCGGCTGTCCAGGCCAGGATGTGGCTCTGCGAGGGAGCACGTGCTTACGTGTGCTCCAGGCTTCCCACCCCTGCACCAGGAGAGAAAGCAAGCAAGGAGGCCACTGTCCAACAACCTCCAGGCCTTCAGATCACCAAGCATCGGTCTTTTATTTAAAAAAAAAAAAAAAAAAAAAGGCCCCACACTACTGTGTACGTGGAGGACAGACTTCAGTCCTTCCTTGAAGCACCCAGTCTTTCTAGGTGATTAGAAGATGCGCACAAAGTGTGTTGAAAGGGCTGGGGCTGCGCTCAGTGCTGGGGCCTTCCTGGCATGTGTGAGGCACTGGGCTCCATCTCAGCACCGCGTATAAATAAATGAATAAAGTAAAGGTCCACCAGCAACTACAACAAGGACAGGCGGTCTGGCCTGGACACACCAGAGCCCGGGACACAGTTCATCTGGGAACCGCCCGGTGAGCACGACTGGGGTTGTCTTTCAGGGCCTGGTGACCTTTGGGGATGTGGCTGTAGCTTTTTCCCCAGAGGAGTGGGAGTGGCTGAGCCCCACGCAGAGGAGCCTGTACAGGAAGGTGATGCTGGAGAACTACCGGAGCCTGGCGTCGCTGGGTAAGGGGCTGCCCGCCTGCCTCCCGCCCCCTCCCGCCCCGTCCCTTCCCCCCCCTTCCCCCCCCCGCCCTCCTCCTGCCCCCCTCCACCTCCCTCCCGCCCCCTCCAGCCTCCCTCCCCCGCCTCCCGCTCCCTATGTCCCCCCCTCCCCCCCGCCGCCTGCCCCCTCCAGCCCCCCTCCCTCCCCCTCCGTCCTCCCTCGACTGAGGAGCGCCCAGTCCTGGCCTCAGAGCCGGGGAGCTGCGCCCCTGTCTGGACAGGCCCACGGTGGGTGTGACATGCCTGTTCTTACCCCTCCAGGACTCTGTGCTTCTAAGCCCAACATGATCTCCTCCCTGGAACAAGGAAGAGCCCCCTGGACGGTGAGGAGAAGGGGGATGCGAGGCCGGTGCCCAGGTGAGTGTGGGGCTGGCGGGCTGCCTCTCTGCCTGCACGCTGTCCCTCGGGCAGTCCTCGCGGCCACGCGTCGGTCCCGCCTCCCTTCTCCATCAGACAGCCACCCACTCCAGGGCTTCCTCTCCTGTGTCTTCCAGACATGTGGAATCATCTGTGGTTTGAAAAAAATCTTTTGCTGATCCTTTTTAAAACCCGTTTTGTAGTTTCAGGTGGACAGCATGGCTTGATTGTGTTTATTTTTGTGTGCTGCTGAGGACCGGACCAGGGCCTCACATGCCAGGCAGCGTCACCACGGAGCCCCAGCCCAGCGCTGGCTGATGCTCGCGTGGTCTGTTGTTGGACTTGATGTCGGTTAGGGTTTGGTCAGCTGGTGCTCTCAGATGCTGGGTGGCATGAGGAGGGCAGACGTGGAAGAGTGACCAGCTCCCAGGGGAGGTGCCTCTGAACACTCCTGAAGGGAGCAGCAGCTGGGGTCCGCGGGTGGCAAGGGATGGCAGGACTAGGGAGTAAGAGAGCCCCAGGGCTGAGCCGGGGCGGCTCGAGTGACACTGGAGCTCAACAGAGCGTCGAGCAGGAGAGAGGGTCATCGGGATGGGCCTGGGGTCCAGGGGGCTTCTCAATGCAGACGGGCAGTGTGCAGCTAGGTAGTTGGCTCTCAGAAGACACCTGAGTGGCTGGTCAGACGTCCCGCTTGTTGTGGTGACATCAGGCTTTTGGGACTAGGAGGGCCACCGCAGTGTCCTTCCTGCAGCAGCAGTTGGTCAAGTGGACACAGCTTGGGACGTAGATTTCTTTTGAAGGCTCTGTTATAATAGGAAATGGCAATAGTTTTGAAGGCAGTGAAACTCTCGTAGATCTCTGCTCAAATCTTACTTCTAAGGCGGAGTTGTGTTGAAGGCAAGCACAGGTCGCTGGCCCTGTACCCGGCGAGGCCCCAGCGGGCCGCCGCCCCCGAAAGCCAGAGGGAGATGCCTGTGAGTTCTCCGTCCTGCAGTGTCTCACCACGTCCCCTGGGTGGACTGTGCAGGAGACGAGCTGGTCTTCCTGGCAGGCGCCTCTCCTGGTGGAGACCCGCTGCTCGTGAGGCTGGAGCTGCTCTCTTAGGAACCAACCTTGGGACCAAAGGGAGGCGTGGGGAGCTAGAGGTGGGCTTTCGTCAGACTGGAGGAAGCCGGAGCAGTCGAGCAGTCGCACGGCAGTCTCCTTTCATGGCGTCTGCCTCCTGGTTGTCTGGGTGAGCCACGTTCAGACTGGAACCTCCTCTCTCAGTTGTGCCATTGGGTGGAACCAGCCTCAGGCTTATTGGGCCAGCGACCTGCTGAGTTGTGCCCTGCCGAGGACTCGCATCTCTCTATGGATGACGCAGCGAGCACTACTTCTTCAGCCTGTGGGTGGGAAGGCTCATATTGCACCCTTTTGTACTGTGACCTCACAAAGTTAAGCACGTTCGTAGTCATTTTTAAAAGCTTCCAAAATGACATGCCTTTTTTACGTGTGTGGTGCTGGGGATTGAACTCAGGGCCTTGTGCACGCAGGGCAAGCACTCCACCAACTGAGCCACATCCCCAGCCCAACATGCTTTTTAAAAAATGTTTTTATCATAGATGGACACAATATCTTTATTGTTTACTTTTACGTGGTGCTGAGGATCGAACCCAGTGCCTCACACGTGCAAGGCCAGCGCTGTGCCACTGAGCCCAGCCCAGCCCATGACATGCTCTTGTCAGGATCTTAATTCAGCTGTTGGGCTTGGACGCTTTCTTCGTGCTAACACGTACCGGAGGAGAGATTGGTTTTCCATCTTTCAGAAGCGAAGGCTGTGCAGAAGACCCAGGAGGCCCTTCCCGATCGCCCACGTGAGGAAGGACGAGCCCCGGCGGCAGCAGGAGCGGGGCCCGCGGGCTGTTGCCTGGAGGACTCTATTTTAGGGGAGAACTGGGGTTCTGCTGCTCTACTTGAGACACAGCCGGTAAGTCAGGAGGTAAACTTCAGGCAGCCTTTTATGAGCAGCGCTGGGAGAGGCTTCCATCTGAGGGCAGTATTCCTGGGGGCACGCTGTCCCCTCGATGCACTTCAGAAAAGGGGGTGGCGGGGACGAGGTGAAGCCGCAGGAGAGGACGCGAGCACTCTGGGAGCAGCCCCCGCCTCTCTCCTGCTCTCACCCAGCACCTCGGCTTAACAAGGCTGTCACGGTGCGTCTGAGACGACCCAGCCCCACCTGAGTGACCAAGGTCACGCTTCTAGGTACAGACTGTGCCGATCCATGGGTGGCCATGGCCATCCCACTGGGGCCACGCAAGCCTGCAGGCGTGACCTGATCAGGAGCGTGTTCACACCTTTCCAGGGCTTGGTGACCGTCACCAGCATGGCCATGGACTTCTCCCGGCAGCCAGACCCAGCTCAGAGGACTTTCTGTAAGGATGTGCTGTGGGAGGAGCAGAGTGGCCAGGAGTCCGTAGGTAAGGCCTCCCTCTCCAGACCAGGTCTGTCTGCAGAGCCCCGCTGCACGCACAGGGGAGGCTCTTCTGAGGTGCTGCCCGGGCTCCGGCCCTGGCTGTGCGGTGCACCTCTGGCCTCCATGCAGGGGAAGGTTGGCGCGGTCCTTGTGCTCCAGGGGTCGTCTTGATGGCGCCTCCTCCTGACCACTCCCATCCTCACCAGGGAACGAGAGCCTGAGTTTAGAGGGCCACAGTGTGACCACCCCATCTCTCGCCCCTCACGCAGGACGGGGCGTTTCTAAGCCAGACGTGGCCTCTTTCCTGGAGCAAGAGGAGGAGCCCTGGAGGGTGCCCAGAGAGCTGGCTGCAGGCCTGTTCTCAGGTGAGTGTGCACATTGGTGTGGGGAAGTCCCTGCAGGTGAGAGTGAGCTGTCACCGCAGAGTGCAGGTCCTCAGCAGGAGGCTGTAGAAGCTTTACCAAGCCTCCAGATCCGGGAGGGAGTCAGTCCTGGGCCAGAAGGATGCCCGCCACCTTTGCTCCTCCTAACAGCTCATCTCCCAGTGCCCTCTTCCTCTCGGCCAGTGGCACCTGTGTCAGCCTCGCAGCTTTGAGTGACTTTTCCTGACCTGTACGTGCTCTTGAGCGTCTTTCAGGTTCACTCCTCTGTGGCTGAAGGGCCCGTTTGTCCATCACGCACCCCTTCCTGTGAGAAGCACCATCTGCAGGTGTGCCAGTGGGCCCCTCTGCCCAGCGCAGGCAGGCGACTGGAGGGAGGCAGGTGGACGCTCGGGCTGAGGCCTGTGTGAGTGTGTAGGCTGAGGGAAGGGTCACTCCAGCAGGACGACGCCACAGCCCTGGAGAACCGCAGGAGCAGAGACAGCAGAGCCTGCCTGGGCCTGAGAGGCCCCTGTGTCTCAGGACGGCGGGCAGAAGTCGTGTGCCAGAAGGCAGGGGCAGCGGGTGAAGTGCAAGAAATCCCTGTCAAGCTGACGGTTTGTAGAACATGTAACCATGTTGCCTACTGGAGAAGGAGTGGCACCCGTGACCCACCCCACAGGAGGGTAGCAGGAGCCTAGGCCTCTCACATGGTGGTTGCGCTCCTTTTCACACAGTGGTGGGTACCCTAGGTTCACCGTGGACGTGGACGCCCACTGCACGCGTTAGGTTTCTCAGTTATTAAAGGGATGCTACAACGGTTTCTTTATGCACAGCTGGCGATTGCTGTACCCCTGGACAGGACTGCCTGCTAGGCGCTCAGTGTTTTGTTTTAGTGAGGTTGGCAGGGACTGGGAGTGTGGATTTAATTGCATCCTGAAGCCAGATGTGGTAATCTTGCACACACCTGTAATCCCAGCAACTCGAGGCTGGGGCAGGAGGATCACAAGTTCAAGGCCAGTCTCAGCAACGTAGCAAGGCCTTGTCTCAAAATAAAAAATAAAAAAGTCTGTAATGTAGCTCAGTGGTAGAGCTCCCCTGGGCTCAGTCCCCAGTTCAGGAAAAAAAGAAGCATCCTCAAAATCTTGGCTATTTATTTGCCAACTCTTGCTTATTATTTGGTGAAAGATTATATAGCTTAAAATTATCATCTTATCGTGAAAGATTTGGTGCTGCCCCTAAGTTTTGTTTCCCTCTTCCTCTGTTTTCTTTTCTATGTTTACCCGCACTTTGCTGTTTGCCTGAGATGTTTTCTTCACAGTCCTGGTATTTTTTATGTATAAACATGCAAATTCATGGGCATATTGTCTCAAACTATTTTTGACAAATGGTAATAAGAATTTTAATTTTGGGCTGAGGCTGTAGTTCAGTGGAGAGCATTTGCCTAGCACCTAGGAAGCACTGGGTTCTATCCTTAGCACCACATAAAAATGAAGCAAATACAATAAATGCATGCTGTCCATCTACAACTGCAAAAAAATTTTTTAAAAAAAGTCTTAATTTTAATAGATCTTTTTCAGTTAGAACATATAAAATGTTTGAATTTTTATATGCATTTTTTTATTTAAATATTTTTTAGCTTAGATGGACACAATACCTTTATTTTATTTATTTATTTTATGTGGTGCTGAGGATCAAACCAGTGCTTCACACATGCTAAGCAAGTGCTCTACCACTGAGCCCCAGCCATAGCCCTGAGTTTTTACATGTTTTCTATTATGATTTCTCTGTTTCTGTCTTTATAAACTTATACACATAGTTGTGCTTCATTTTTCAATGGTTGTTTAGAAAAAAAAAAATAATAAGGTAAAAAAACAAATACCCCTTTGGGCCGAGATGGAACTCATCAGCAAAGCCCTGGGTTGAGCTTCAGTTCCAAAGAGAAAAGACAACAAAAAAAGAACCCCATCAAAGATAAGAAGTAAGACAAAGGCTGGCCTGGCTCAGTGTAGAGCCCTTGCCTGGCATTGCGAGGCGTGGGTCCAGTTCTCAGCACCACATATAAATAAATAAGATAAGGGTCCGTTCACAGCTAAATATAATATATATATATATATATATATATATATATATGAGATAATGGTTGTCCAGTAGTACAGCCCATGGACGTCCACTACCCTTGCACTTACTGTTGAAGATGTCTGACCGTTTAGGTCTGTTCCAGTTTCCACCTATGATGAAGAGGCTCAGTTTGCACATTCTCTTTGCTTATATGTCAGAATACCTCTTTAAGGTCCATGGGCCTCACAGACACTGCTGGACACAGGAGAGTGCCCCTTTCTGGAGATCATCACAGGCAGGGTCGGTCTGTTGCAGGCTGTTTCTGTTTGCGTTTCCTGCCCTTAGAGTTCTTCTGTTGGGTCACGTCCTTCTCTGTACGCAGTGCGGGGATGCCCGTGCTTAGGAGCAGGCAGCTCCGGCAGGCAGGCTGCGTGGTCTGGTGGTCTGCGTGGTCTGGTGGTCTCGTCTGCGGCCTGAACCCACCCACCGTCAGGCTTCCCTGCTGGGACGCCTGCCCACCCTCTGCTTCCTGCCCCTCCTTCTCCCTGCCGACCTTTCTCTTTATCCTCTCTTTTGCCGTGTGGGCTGCTGTTCTGTTTTATTTACCTGTTTTTATCATGGAAAAGTATGACTATGTAGCTATCCTAGCGCACACGATTGGGTGGCCTTATGTACATTCACAGTATTTTACAACAAAACCACTGTCTAATTCCAGAGGTTTTAAAGATTGCTCTAGAAGAAAACCTCCTGTTCACTAGGTGGTCATTACCATTCCTCCTTCCCCAGTCCGTGGTGACCACTGTCTGTCTGTCCAGGGGTTCTCCGTTCTGAGTACTTCACATACAGGAACCTGTACCATGCAGCCTCTGTGTCGGGGGGCTTTCCTGGGGTGCAGCGTTTGCCAAGCAGCATTTGTTTTACGGCTGAACAACACTGCACCTTATGGCTCTGCCACATCTGTCGGTCAGCTCACTGGTGGGCACTGGGGCTGTGTCTACCTTTTGGCTGCTATGACTAGTGGTGATTTGGACATTTGGACATTATGTTTTTATTTAAGCACCTGCTTTCCATTCTTTTTTGCTTTGTTTTAAGTGCTGGTTATTTAACCCATGATGCTCTATTACTGAGCTATGGCCCCAGCCTTTTTTTTTTACTACTTAGGATTGAATGCAGGGACACTTGATCACACTTGATCACTGAGCCACATCCCCACCTTTTTTTTTGTAATGTATTTGGAGACAGGGTCTCACTGAGTTGCTTAGGGCCTCACTAATTTGCTGAGGCTGGCTTTGAACTTGTGCTCCTCCTGCTTCAGCCTCCTGAGCTGCTGGGATTTCAGGTGTGTGCCGTTGCTCCTTGCAACCCGAGCCCTTTTCATTTTTTATTTTAAGACAGGATCTTTCTAAATCATTTAAAGTCTCTCTACATTACTAAGGCTGGCCTTGAACTTGCACTCCTCCTGCCTCAGCCTCCTGAATCTCTGGGATTATAGGCATGTGCTGCCATGCCCAACTAGACCTTTATGATACCTATGAGTTAAAAATATGTTTTCCTATTTTGTGGAATATTTTTTGTACTTCTTTTCTCTCTCTCTCGGTACTGGAGATTGAACCCAGAGGTGCTAAACCACTGAGCCACATTCCTAGCCCTTTTTGTGTTTTGAGACGAGTCTTGCTAAGTTGCTTAGGGTGACTTTGAACTTGTGATCCTCCTGCCTCAGCTTCCTGAGCTGCTGGGATTAGAGGCATGCACCATTACATCTGGCTCTCTTTCACTCTTGATAGTGTTGTTGTTGTTGTTAATGGAGATTGAACCCAGAGGTGCTCTACCACTGAGCTACATCCCAGCCACCCCCCTCACTTTTCAAATTTTTATTTTGAGACAGAGTTTCACTTTAGTTGCTGAGACTAGATTTGAACTTGCAGTCCTCCTGTCTCAGCCTCCCGATGTGTAGGAATTACAGGTGTGTGGCACTGCACCAGCATCCATAGTTTCTTTTTTTTTTTTTTTTTTTTTTGTGTGTGTGTGTGTGCATGTGGTGGTGCTAGGGATTGAGCACAGGGCCTCGTTCATGCCAGCAGACACTCTACCACTGAGCCACATCCCCAGCCCTTGGTAGTATGTTTGATGTACAGAAGTTTCTAATATTGTTAAGGTCCAGTTCACTCATTCTTTTGTTGCTTATTTTGATGTTACATAAGAAACCATCGCCAATCATGGGTCCTAGAGATCTTGTACGATCTGTGTGGTTTGACCATTAGAGTAGGATTTGGCCCGTGTTGTGTCAGTATTTGTATTTGGTGTGAGGTAAAGAGCTTTAGTCCTATTCCGGCTCCTCTTCTCCATTTCCCTCCCTCCCTCCCTCTCTTCCATGCTGGAGCCTCAACTCCGGGCAAGTGCTGTACCGCTGAGCCACAGCCCAGCCCTCAACTCGTTCTTCCCCAGGGGTGGGTCTCAGAACCCTTGAAAATCAGTTGACTCCAGAGAAGGCATGAAGTGTTCGGCAAGTACATGAAAAGTGCTCAGAGTCCCTCAGGGAGACGCTGACCAGGACCAGCGCCGTATCAAGACACGGACGTTGGGCTGTTAGGTAAAGAGATGGTGGGACCTTGAACGCTCTGGTGGGACTGCAGGATGGTGTAGTGGGGAACTGTATGGAGATTCCTCGTGATATCAAAAACAGGAGTTCCTCGGACTCAGCCAGCTGACTTCTGGGGGTCTGTCCAAAAGGACTGAAGTCAGGATCTCAAAGAGACAGTAGTCCTCTTACATGAATTCACACTGCAGCACCATTCATATACCAACATGTGGAAAACACGTCGTGTCCAACGGGGAGAAACAAGGAAATGTGGTGGATGCCCACAATGAGACACACTCTGTTTCCACAGAAAGGAAACCCTGCAGGAGTGACAGCATGGCTGGCTGCGAGGACATGGGAATGCTTGCTCAGAGACACGGCATTTAAATAGTCCAGTGAACAAAATCCGAGAGTAGAATGGTAATTGGTGGTGGCTGGGGGCAGGCAGAAATGAGGAGTTAGAATGAATGGGCATCAGGATTCAACTGGAGCATAAAGAAGCAAGATGAATATAGGTCCTAGAGATCTGCTTCATACAGCACTTCACTTACAGTGACCACGAGTATCCTGCACACTTGAAATTTTTCTCAGAAGGTCAATTTTAAGTGTTCTTTCCATGATAAAATGGAATAAAGAAAAATAGTTAGAATAATAATCATAATTCTATTAGGAAACCAGTTGGCTTAGTTGTATGGGTGTACTTCTGAGGTCTCAGTTCTGTTCCATGGATCTGTGTCTGTCGTTAGGCCAGTACCTCACTGGCTTGGATACCTTGCTCTGCATCAGGTGCTGGTGGTGGTGGTTGTCAAGGCTGTAGGTGGACTCAGTACCTTTACTTATTTACATGGTGCGAAGGGTTGAACCCAGTGCCCCACGCAGGCGAGGGACGCACTGTCCACTGGAGCCACAGCCTGCCCTGTAGTAGGCTCTGAGGTCAGGAATTGTACTCCTTCACTCTGTTCTCTTCCAAGGTTGTTTTTTGGCTATTAAGGGCCCTTGCAACTCTACTTGAATTTTAGGGTTAGCTTTCCCACATGTGCACAAAGAGGACTGGCATTTTGCTAGGGATTGCACTGGATCTTTCGATTACTTCAGGGACTGTTACATTTTACCTTTGTTGATCTTCTTACCATGAATGTGTGATATCTATTTAGGTTTTCTTTGATTTCATCCAGCAACATTTTGTAGTTTTCAACACATAATTTTACACTTCCTTAGCTAAATTTACTTCTCAGTATTCTATTTTTTAAATGACATTTTTCATGAAATTGTTTTTATAATTTCCTTTTTGAATTCTTGAGTATATAGAAATAGAACTGATTTTTGTGTATTTATCTTTTTTTCTGAATTCACTCTTCTGCAGTTTCCCCAGATTCATTAGCCGAATGCTTCTTCATGGATTCCTTAGGGTCCTGTACACATGGGCTGGGGTCAGAAGTGTTCCCCTCCTTCCTTTCTCACTCGGATGCCTTCTTTTTCTCGCCCATCTGACTGCAGCACCCAGGGCAGTGCTCAGTGAGTGGGGAGGGCAGCATCTGTTCTGTCCTGATCTGAGGCAGAACCTGCAGGCATTCAGCATGAGGAAGAAGTCTTTCTCCAAACATTTGGTGCTCTGCATCAGTTCCCTCAAGACCAATTTCATCTATATTTTTTGGGGGAAAAATAATTGTGCTTTCACAAAATTCTTGTAGAAGCTGGGTGACTTAGTGAAAAGATGTCAGGCACACTCTGTCTTCCCCATGAGTCAGAATGGGCTTGCTCAATAGTGTATATGAGTGTAATTAAATATAATATTAGTATTTGGTATTACTATAAAACAGTCTTTTCAAAAAAGAAATTAACATCTCAATAGATGCAAGAAAAGCATTTGACAAAATCAATATTCTTTCATAAAAACTCTCAACAAATGAGATCTACCTCAACAAAATCAAAGCTGTTGTGACAACCCACAGCTTACACTGTCGTCAGTGCAGGAGTGGGACACTTGTCCCTGAAGGCCAGGAACAAGACTAGGCTGCCCACTCTCACTTCACACGGCACTGGACGTCCTAGCCAGACTGTGAGTCAAGAAAAGGAGTACATGGCTGTGAGTTTAAAGAAGTTCGTGTCTCCGTCGCAGATGACATGCCCCTGTACGTAGGAAACTCTAAGGTCCCTGCACACGACAGAAGCCGGCCAGACCCGATCTGAGCAAAAGAAGCAGGATATACAACCGACGTGGAAAATAGTGACAGTCCTATAGACAGTGAACGCCTGAAGAAGAATTCAAGAGAAAACCCCACTTACAATAGTGACCAAAAAAGGAAGTGGAACACTTGGGGACAAATTCAGGCCAAGAGGTGAAAGGTGTGTACGCTGAAAACTGTGAACCACCAGTGAGGGGGCTTGACAAAGGTGGTCTGGACGGGAAAGCCACCCCAGGCCTAGGCTGGCCGGATGGGGTGCCCAATGTCCCCGTGTTCAAGGTGCTCTTAGACTCAAGTGTGGCCTAATCCAAACTCCAAAGGCATTTTACTAAAAATAGGAAAAGCAACTGAAAATTCATATGGAACCCCCAAAGACCCCAAGTAGCTAAAAGATAAGGCTGAAGACATCCTATTTCCTGATTTTAAATTCTGTTACAAAGCTATGATAGTCAAAATGGCATGGTCTTGGAATTAAAGCACATAAGGCACATAGACCAAAGGAGCAAAAAGAGACCCCAGAAATAGACCCATGCCTATAAGGTCGACCAGCCTTTGACAGAGGCCAAGAATATACAGAAGCCAAAGTATGATGTTTCCAATATATAGTTTTTGGAAAACTGAATGTCACATGCATAAAGAGAAATAGATAAAAGAGTCAGGTGCAGGGCATGCCCATGATCCCAGTGACCCAGGAGCTTGAGGGGTTTCAGTTTTGAGGCCAGCCTCATCAACTTAGCAAGACCCTGTCTCCAGATAAAAAGGGCTGGGGATGTAGCTCACTGGTCACACCCCTGGGTCCAGTCACCAGTGTCCAGAAGTGAATGAATAAAACAAGGGGCTGGAGACGGTGCCTCTTGGTCGAATGTCCTTTGGTTCAACACGCAGAACTGAGAGGAGGAGAAAGAGATCAGGTCCTGACACCAGGTGTAGAAATCAGTTCCAACATGAGATCCATGCGCCAGCTAGAACAGGCAAAAGGCACCTTGACATCGGTCTTGGCATGACTCTCTGGAGGTGACACTGAAGTGCAGGTGACAGAAGCAGGAATAAGTGGGGTCTCATGAGACTGACACTCCAGCACAGAAAGAAGCGAGGAACCAAGAGGAAGGACCATGTTCAAAATGGGAGGAGGGTTCAGACTCGGGAGAGGAGCTGAGAGTGACCGACTGCCAGGGACAGGGACGGGGAGGTGGGAGGTGTCGGTCTGGGTGTGCAGACTGCAGTGCACTGGGAGCCACCCCAGAGGCCCGGCGGATGTGCCAGTGGTGACTGTGATGAGTGACAACGGACGCGGGAGAGTCACCAGGAAGACGGTCTGGAGCGTTTGCACACACACACAGTAAGTGCGTGAGGTGACGCGTGCTCGTTGACTGCTGTGGCAGTCATGCCGCAGTGTACAGGTGTGTCAGAACACACCACATGTCTTAAGTATGCACATTTGTCAACTACACCTCAAAAAATCTGGAAAAAAGTTTCTTATAAAAAAGTGGCATTGCAAGCACCATTAAGAAACGACCAGGGATGTGAGGTTTCTCCTTCCTTTCTTTTTCTCCTGGCTTGTAGACAGCACAAAAGTGTGCAGTGACGGCTGAGTTTGAGCAGTCCATTGCAAATGTGTCTGTGTCCAAATACACTGAATAAAATAAGGCTAATAAAGACACATTTTCTACTTATAGAGAAATAACTGGACTTCCAAATAATCCTAATGATTGCCGTAGAAAAAGGGTCTTTTGTGTGCTTTTGCATGTTCCTTTGGACACATTAGTGATGTGGTAGTGTGATGCTGAATGACCACTACGTGGCGTCCAAAGCAGGTAGACAGTTGCGACTGAGAGGGAGATCAAGGCAGGAACATCCAGCCTCTCACTGCCTCTTCTCTGCCGTGCGACTGGCTCAGGCATACTTAACTATTTTGAACTTGCCTCCTGGTCCCTGTGTGACTTCAGTCTGGAGTGTCACATATTTGCAGACTGCATGTCTAAATGTAATGGCTTTAGAGCTGCAGAATTTGTGTTTCGTTCGCCAATTAGTGAATTAGTTCACCAATTTTCCTTTTACCAGAGTTCTCTTTTCTTGCACTTGAGAAAGAATAATTGTTTTCTTGATTTATTTCAGGCCAGCAATCTGTTCATGAGACCCAAGAATTATTTCCAAAACAGGACTTATGTGCTGATGGAGTAACAGATCGAACTTCAAGTGCCAAACTTGAGGGTTCCACTTTCAGAGAAAATTGGGCTTCTGAGTGTGTGTGTGAAGGGAAGCTGGCATATCACGAGACAGTCACTCATGACCAAGCCCCCCCAAAGGAGAGAGAGCATTTGTATAACAAACCTAGAAGATGGTTCCACTTGAATAGTTCAGAAGAGAGAGTCCATAGTTGTGATTCAGGTAAAGGTTTTCAGAAAACTTCAGTGGTAATAAAACAAGCAGGAATCTATGCAGGAAAAAAACTGTTCAAATGTAATGAATGTAAGAAAACTTTTACTCAGAGCTCATCCCTTACTGTTCATCAGAGAATTCATACTGGAGAGAAGCCCTATAAGTGTAGCGAGTGTGGGAAGGCCTTCAGTGACGGTTCCTCCTTTGCACGACACCAGCGGTGTCACACGGGCAGGAGGCCCTATGAGTGCACCGAGTGTGGGAAGGCCTTCATACAGAACACGTCCCTCATCCGCCACTGGAGGTACTACCACACCGGGGAGAAGCCCTTCGACTGCGCCGACTGCGGGAAGGCCTTCAGTGATCATATAGGGCTGAACCAGCACAGGAGGATCCACACCGGAGAGAAGCCCTACACATGTGACGTGTGTCACAAGTCCTTCAGGTACGGCTCTTCCCTCACTGTGCACCAGAGGATCCATACTGGAGAAAAGCCGTACGAGTGTGACGTCTGCAGAAAAGCCTTCAGCCATCATGCGTCCCTCACACAGCATCAGAGAGTGCATTCTGGGGAGAAGCCTTTCAAGTGCAAAGAATGTGGGAAAGCCTTTAGGCAGAACATCCACCTGGCCAGTCACCTGCGGATCCACACTGGAGAGAAGCCCTTCGAATGTGGCGAGTGCGGGAAGTCCTTCAGCATCAGCTCCCAGCTGGCCACTCACCAGAGGATCCACACGGGGGAGAAGCCCTACGAGTGCCAGGTGTGCGGCAAGGCCTTCACCCAGAAGGCCCACCTGGCGCAGCACCAGAAGACCCACACGGGGGAGCGGCCCTACGAGTGCAAGGAGTGCGGCAAGGCCTTCAGCCAGACCACCCACCTGGCGCAGCACCAGCGCGTGCACACCGGGGAGAAGCCCTACAAGTGCGTGGAGTGCGGGAAGGCCTTTGGGGACAACTCCTCCTGCACCCAGCACCAGAGGCTCCACACTGGCCAGAGGCCTTACGAGTGCCTGGAGTGTGGCAAGGCCTTCAAGACCAAGTCCTCCCTCATTTGTCACCGCAGAAGTCACACCGGGGAGAAGCCTTACGAGTGCAGTGCGTGCGGCAAGGCTTTCAGCCACCGGCAGTCCCTCAGCGTCCATCAGAGGATTCACTCTGGGAAGAAACCCTACGAGTGCAAGGAGTGCAGGAAAACCTTCATCCAAATCGGGCACTTGAACCAGCACAAGAGAGTTCACTCTGGAGAGAGGCCCTACGGCTGCAGGAAGAGCAGGAGAGGCTTCAGGCCCACGGCACACTGTGCCCACCCTCCGCGGGGCCACTCTGCAGAGTCCTCCACGACCAGTCCTGTGGACCTCTTCCCCAGATTCCTCTGGAGTCCGTCCTCACTGCCATCGCCGTAGTCTCAGGATATCATTTCAGCTGCGTCGTTTCACTTAAAAACTCATCTGTCTGCCCTTTGTTTTTGTCCCTTATAAGTTCATTCTTCAAAGTCAGACTGATTTTTAAGTGAAAATGTAATTAATTCATTTGTATAAAGCTTGTATTGCGATCCTCTCAATGATTAATGCATAAGATGTGCTGCACAGTGCTGGTCCATACCAAGCATTCAGTAAACTTGCTCCTTTTCTTTTCTTGTGGTAATGAACCTAGGGTGCTTTACCACTGAGCGCATGTACAACCCTTCTTAGTTTTTGGTAGGTTTTCACTAAGTTGTTGAGGGTGGCCCTGGACATTGAAATGTGACTGTAGGGGCTGGGGATGTAGCTCAGTGGTTGAGTCCTTCCCCAGCAGGCGTGAGGCCCCGGGTTTGATCCCTAGCACCAGAGGGAGGGAAAAAAGAATAAGAAAAAGTTATGGTAGTCATCTCTAGTAAAAATGATGCAGTGGGATGAAGGGAGAAGCCGATCGTGGGCCAGGAGTGGAGCTCTGCAGATAGCTAATGAAATCTGCCTGTGTTCCTTTAAAATTTGATTCCATGATGCTGAGAAGTATTGTGACATTCCCTTTGATCTACACGAATGTAAGGTGATCTGAGCTTTTTGGTGGCAAAATCCAAGTTTATGTTTGACAACAGTCTTTGATAGTGTAGAGAACATGAATGAATAGGCCATTTGGAACAAATGAATTAAATAGAAAATGCAAGATTGGTATGCAGAGTTAAAACTATTAATGCATTACTCAAGTATGAGAAAGTCGGCAGGATTTCATCTATTTAAAGTCACTTGGTTTGTGAATGAACTCTGTTAAACATTTAAGGTACCATTAACTCTGGATAAACCAATCTAGTAGCAAGAGTCAGCAATCCATGACTTGTGCCCAAGGTCTCACTGGTGATTTTTGTATTGCCCATGATCTAAAATTTTAAAACATATTCATAAGTGGTTCAAAAATGAAAATGTTTTCAACATGATCATTATGTTAAATTTCAGTGTCTGTAAATAAAGTCGTGTTTGCATATAGCCACCCTCGTTCATTCACACGTTGTTACAACAGCATAGTTGAGTAGCCCTAACAAAGACCATCTGGTTTGCAGACCCTAAGAAATCTGCTGCATGAACCTTTGCAGAAAAATTTGGTGATCCCTGCTGTACAGATTGCTGAGGAATCTTTGGCTCATGGGCAAAATCCTGTCTGCAGCCTGTGTAAATAGTCTTACCAAACAGTGACCATACTCATTTGTTCACCTACTTTCTCTGGCTGCTTTTACAACAGAGGCAGATGTTGAGTAGCTGCAACACTGATGATAGTTACTGTTTTTTTGTTTTGTTTTGTTTTTTGTTTGGGGGATTGAACCCAGGGCACTTTAGCAATGAGCTACATCCCCAGTCTTTTTGAGACAGGGCCTTGATAAGTTGCCCAGGCTGGCCTCAAACCTGTGATCCTTCTGTCATAGCCTCCTAAGTTGCTGGGATCACAGACATGCAGCACCACGCCCACCACATTGACCATTCTTTTATAGAACATTTACCGACCACTGCTCTGGAGTGGAGGAAAATTTACAAAATTATCAAATTTTGTAAGGTAATATAACTCTTACATCAGAAATTTAAAGACTGACTATAAAACAGTTTATGAAGAGATGAATTACTAAATTATAATGAAAAATAGAACATGTCAATAAAAAGGAAAAATAGATGAAATATTCAATTCTACTTAAATGATTGTAAATTATATATCCCAAATGGAATTCCAGTAGATATGTTTACTATAATGATTGTTGATGGTTGTCCTGAAATAACACAAGGAAGCACAACTAGGCAAGAAAAACCAAGATATACTTGAAAGAGTTTTCTTTGCATATGAAATTTAGTATGTGATACTGGTATGTTGATATTGGCTGAGATAGTTTTCTTTACATATGAGATTTGGTAGGTGATGCTGCCATAAAACTCTGTGTCAGAGGCATACATGAAAGGGTACGTTCAGTATGTAGGACATACAGTCTTTAAGATAAATGTGAAAGAGTTGTATTTAGATCTCTGTAAGGTCATTGTCACAGGGAGACAGAAGATGCCTTCCCCAAGAAGGCTTACTCCTTAAGATAAATGTGAGGCAGTAGTACTTAACATCTCTCATATGAAATCATATGTAGGAGGAACCAAAAAGAAATGCACATCTTCACCAAGTAGGGCATATAGATCTAGAAGGCACACAGGAAGAGGACCCTTCACCATGTAGGACACGCAGTCCTGGAAGACACAGGAAGAGGACCCTTCACCATGTAGGACATGTAGTCCTGGAAGACACACAGGAAGAGAACCTTTCACCATGTAGCACACGCAGTCCTGGAAGACACAGGAAGAGGACCCTTCACCAAGCAGGACGCAGAGTCCTAGAAGACACACAGGAAGAGGACCCTTCACCATGTAGGACATGTAGTCCTGGAAGACACACAGGAAGAGAACCTTTCACCATGTAGCACACGCAGTCCTGGAAGACATCCAGGAAGAGGACCCTTCACCAAGCAGGACACACAGTCCTAGAAGACACACAGGAAGAGGACCCTTCACCAAGTAGGACGCAGAGTCCTGGAAGACACACAGGAAGAGGACCCGTCATCATGTAGGAACACAGTCCTAGAAGACACACAGGAAGAGGACTCTTCACCAAGCAGGACGCGTAGTCCTAGAAGACACACAGGAGGAGGACCCTTCACCATGTAGGACACACAGTCCTGGAAGACACACAATAAGAGGATGCCTTTCATCAAGAAGGACACGTAGTCCTGGAAGACATCCAGGAAGAGGACCCTTTACCAAGCAGGACACACAGTCCTAGAAGACACACAGGAAGAGGACCCTTCACCAAGTAGGACGCAGAGTCCTGGAAGACACACAGGAAGAGGATCCTTCACCAAGTAGGACACACAATCCTGGAAGACACACAGGAAGAGGACCCGTCATCATGTAGGAACACAGTCCTAGAAGACACACAGGAAGAGGACTCTTCACCAAGCAGGACACACAGTCCTGGAAGACACAGGAAGAGGACCCTTCACCAAGTAGGACACACAGTCTTGGAAGACACAGGAAGAGGACCCTTCACCAAGTAGGACACGTAGTCCTAGAAGACACAAAGGAAGAGGACCCTTCACCAAGTAGGACGCGTAGTCCTGGAAGACACACAGGAAGAGGACCCTTCACCATGTAGGACGTGTAGTCCTGGAAGACATACAGGAAAGAGGACCCTTCACCATGTAGGACGCACAGTCCTGGAAGACACACGAAGAGGACCCTTCAACAAGTAGGATGCGTAGTCCTGGAAGACATACAGGAAAGAGGATGTCTTCACAGGTCATCCTAGAAGCTGTAAAGGAAAAGAATAGTTGACTTGTGCAATGATTTAGAACTCCATCATGGTGAAAGTCACCAGAAACATGTAAAAAACAAATGGCAGAAAATATACACAATTCATTTAAAAATATGCCACTTAGGAAAAATACCATTAAATATGAAAAGTCACGGGGGATCTTTATGGCACATACCAGAATGTATGTCACAGCTGCTACATTCAAGTGAATTAAGAAACTTTGTGATGCTCTTCCCTCATTAAACAGGGAATAATTAAAAATTATGAAAATAATTTTTCTTGACTCTTGGATTAAAATCTAAAGTTTGAATGACATCCCATCCTGGTGTCAGTATGTGAAAACAGGTCCTGTTTGTCACTAACAGTGTAAATCTGTATCCTGCCTTTTAGACAGCAATGTGGCATGACCTATCAACATTGTAAGTGTGTGCTTCTTTTGAGAGTCATTCCAGGTCTAGGAACTTTGTCTCATTGGAATACATGTAATGTTTATTGCAGAATCTTAAAAATCATGACAATAGGATTTCTGGGTCCTGGGGGGGCATACTGATTAAGTTGATATTTAATATAATACTGAAGTTTACAGTTGGTAGGAAGGGTTTAAGCTCCATGTACACTTCTGTAAAGAGCTGTCCCCAGTTACTACATGAAATGTCATTTGCAGAACCTCACATATGTACTGATCTTATAGTCAGAGCCAACAGGGATATCGAGCACACAGATACATGTGAGCATGTATGTGTGCACATACCACGTTCAGTTACATGCTGGTCTGTTTTTTCTTCAACACATTTTTTTCCCTAGCTTTTTCCTTTTTGGTACTGGAAATTTAATCCATGGAAGCTTTCGCACTGAACTATGATGTTTCCAGCCCTTTTGTTTTGAGACAAGGTATCCCTAAGTTGTTGATGCTGGCCTGGAACTTGGGTCCTCAGCCTCCGCGCAGGCTTTTCCGAGGCCTCCTCCTCTTCAGTGTTCCTGTTCTGGTGAGCGGCAGTCACACACACCTGCGGCCAAGCCAACCAGACGTCTCATTGTTTCACTGGAGAAGGGACGGAGCGGGGCCCAGCATGACTCCTCATGAACTGCCGGTCCACAGGAGTGCCTGCCATCAGCCAGGAGTCACGGCCACTGGCTCGGACGCCCACTGTGCCAGCTCTTACTGTGTAGGTGTCACTCCTGGGCTGCAAGGGCTTGGACTCAGGCACCCGTTGGCAGCACCTGAAGGTCCCAGCATTTGTCACTGGGGCCCTGCCTTCTCACACCCTGGTTTTTTACTTCTTTAAATCTTTAAGCCATTTGTATTCTTCTAATATTTAATTTCTAACTTTACATTAAATTCAGGTTCTATTGTTCTCAAAGAAAGCTAGATAATACAGAAGCTGATAATAGAGAATGATTATCAGGCTATAAAGAAGCAGAGTGTAGATCAAGAGACAGAAATTGGTCCTGAACTTGTGATCCTCCTGTCTCAGCCCTGAGTAGCTGGAATACACAGCTGCATCCCCAGGCCTTTGTGTTTTGAGACAGGGTCTTGCTAAGTCACTAAGGGTCTCACTAAGTTGCCCAGCTGGTCTTGAACTTGCGATCCTTCAGTCTCTGTCTCCTTAGTCCCCGGGATTCATGCATGTGCTACCATGCATGAGTGGGAAAGGATATTTCTACAGAGCAGGATCATAAGTTCATTGTGCATTAGGGACTGAAAGGCACCTACCCAAAACTGAAAGTGATGTGAGGGATGCTACTTCCAAAATTGTTGTGATAACTTGTTTTATAATGAAATCATATAATTAAAAGTCACAGCTCAAGGCTGCTTGAAATTCTGACCATAAGAAACTGAAGCCAGACCTTTATGTCTATGCTGGGAAACGTCTCTGTTTCCAACCATGGCTTCCCTCTGAAAACCAGACCAGTCAGCAGGTGCCTTTGGCTGCTGAGCTATGATGATGGATTCCCAGTGCCATCTCCATTATGTCATGCAATAAGGCTATCAAGAACGACTTCAGGGGCTGGGGTGTAGCTCAGTGGCAGAGTGCTCACCTAGCATGTGTGGGGCCCTGGGTTCCATCCTCAGCACCACACAAAGATGAGTAAGTAAAGGTATTATGTCCATCTACAACTAAAAGGTATTAAAAAAAATGACTCGAGGATCTTAGAAAACTTTGACCCTCCCCATCCTTAAGAAACCTACTAGTTAATTCTTACCTTCTCCCGTTTTGACTGAAAACTTAATTGTCCCTCAACAATATTGCTGGGATGGTAGCCCAAAACCAGAATTCAATATGACCTATAATGTGGAATACAGAAAAAAATTAATATCCAGATATATCTACTATCCTTATTTACTATCCTTTACCAGTCATACCATCAGAAATGTAGGATCATTTCTCAAAGTGTATTTAAAGTTATAAATTACTCTGCACAATATCAAGGACCTGAGGGACTTGAAGGCTTTACCAGGCTGGAGGGGCCATGTCAGCCCTGAATGTCAGTTGCAGCGAGGCCAGCAGCCTCCCCGTCCATCCTGGGGCTGAGGAGCACCAGCATGTGAGGCACAGTCTCCTCCTCGGACATGGAGTCTCCCCTTCCTGTGAGACGCTGCTTTTGAGTCAGCAGCTGGATGACAGGGTGGCAGGTAACTGCAAGAAGATGGTGGAGTGGTCATGATAAATCTGGTATTTGCCCTCCATTGAGCATGTGTGAGGCACTGGGTTCCAACCCAGCAGGAGAACATGACTACTCCAGGGCAGGGCACTCGGTCTCACCCGTGCTCAGGAGTCACTGGCCGGGGGCTTGGCACTTGGGGAGGGCTTGTGGAGCAGTCCTTACTGGAGGGTACCTGACACCAGATGCATGGAGGTCCCCAGGTCACAGGTGGGTTTTGCTAAGGGTATCTATGATGTGACTAGAGGATCACAAGTCTGTGCTTCCTTTTCTGTTGTCCGGAGTTGGCTCCGGGTTGTGACTGCCTGGCATATCCTGTTCCCTGCCCACACTTGCTTCTAGGTGTGGCTATAAACTTTCTTTCCTGGGAATAGAAGTGACCTGGTTACTGAAGACAGGAATGTTCTGTCCCACTGGGAGAACAATCTATCTTATATAATGACAAAGCTGAAAGATGGGAGACCTCCGGGTCTCTAAACCAAAATTTGGAGGAGAGCGGTTGCTCACCTAAGACCACCAGCAATGGATTATTATGAGAAAAAACTTATATTGTGGTAAGGTATTGATATTTGGGCTTCAATTGTAATAGCAGTTACTGTAATTCTAATCAATATGGTGTTTGACAACTGACTTTCTATTTTAATTCACCAAGTCATAGAAGAAGAGCTGTGACGGTGTTATCTACTGTTCCTAAGAGATTACCTCTGAGTGGCTCAGAGAGACAGCTGTTGACCATCCCAGTTCTCCCCCTAGGGAATCCAGGCAGAGCTGAGCTGGGAACCTCGAGTCCCGGGTCTTTTCCAAAGCTGTGGTCATGCTGTCGGCCAGGGACCCAGTTATCTGAAGGCTTCATTAGAGGAGAATCGGCTTCCAAACTCCCTAACTGTTGGCGGGCCTCAGTTCCCTCTGGCTTTGGGTTGGACGGTTCCTTTCCATGTGCGACCCTTTACAGGGCAGCTCCTAACATGGTAAATGGTGTCCTTGCAAGAGATGGGCAGGAGGAGAGGTGGGCAGGAGGAGGGGGCCCCGAGGTAAGCTGGGGTCTTTCTGAACTCTGGATCAGAGGGGCAACCCCTCACCTCTGCATCTGCTGCCTGGATGGAAAGGAATGCCCACTGCAGGGGGAGGGCGGCCGAGCGGTGTGACCGGTGTGACCATCGGGCGGCAGCGATGGTTGGGAACCCAGGGCGCGCAGCTACCCTCGCCGCGGCCTCAGGTCAGGCTGAGGGCGGTGTCCTCGGGTCGACCTCTCGGCCAGCTCGGCCGAGCCGTGGCCAGGCAGAGGTCGGGGACGCCGGCAGGGGTCTCGGCCGGCGGTGCGGCTCCCAGGCCCCGCCGCAGGGCGCTCAACACCCGTCCCGCTCCGCCTGCTGACGCCGCGCTAGCGACGAGCGGGCTGCGCAGCGGGCCCGGCCGGGGAAGGCAGCCCGTGCCTCGGGGCGCTCGCTGGGAGGCCGGGCAGTGCCGGGTCGTCCTCCGCCCGCGGACCCCGTCCGAGCACAGGGCTGGTGGGCAGGAAATCAATCGCCCACCAGGAAATCTCAGTGCTGGCGGGCGCCCGGAAGTCAGGCGCGCAGCCCAGGGGTCCAGCTCCCCGCCGGTCGGGCGGAGATCCCGCGAGCGCCTGTGTCCTGGCCCCGGCCTGAGAAGCGCAGCCCCTCCATCCGGCCCACCCGGCGCGCAGCACACAGGCGCCCGGCTTCCCCACTTCCGGCCGCCTCCTCCGAGACCACACTTCCCAGGGCTCCAAGCGGCAGGACACACGCACTTCCGGCCGCGACTGGAAGTCTCGGGTCCGGGGGCTGAGCGAGTCTGGCGCGGTGGCCTGTCCGGGCCGTGGGGAGGGCCCGAGCGGGAGGTGGGAGCTGTCGGCGGGGCTCCCGGAGGGGTCGCCCCGGGTGCCCTGCGTAGTCCCTGTGGGCCGGAGCCTGGGGCCCTGGAAGGCGTCGCGAGGGGTTGCGGCCGCGGCCTTTCCGGCCTTTCGGGCTCGCCCGCCTGACGGAGGGGCGGCGCAGGACGCGCCCCCACGCCGCGGAGACCCTGGGAACTCGCCGGAGCTGAGAGACGGTGGGTTGGGTGCGCCCGAAAGAGTGGAAATGGAGGCCTGGGTGCTGTCCTTTGGGGTCCGAGTACTGGAGGAGGCTGTCCCTGGTCCCCAGGGCTGGTGGATGCCGGAGTCCGCGGGGTTGGTGGGTCACCTTGGTGCAGAGCGTGGAGCGAGTTCAGAAGGGGAGCGTGACTCGCAGCGTCACCTCACCAGGTGTGCCCCCCAGTTCAGGTCGTGGGCCCAGGGCGCCAACACGAGAATGCTCCCCGTTACCGGCGTCCTCCGGGTCCTCGGCTGCTCTAGCGCCACCCTGTCAGCCCTTAGGATTTTCCTTCCGGGGTCCTTGTCCCGTCCACCAGGGAATTGGTCTGCGGAGGGACGCAGGGTTCGCACTTCACCTCGAAATGCGGAGCGATTCCGTCTCGTCCGTGGCGTAGTCACGTTCGAGTCAGTGCCAGAGACTATTCCCATCCTTCAGACTTCCTCTGTCACTGTCTCCAGGTCATTAAAGAGGGGGACAAATTGCTGCCCCTAGCCACCTAGCCCTTGTTCTTTGCTTGCTTTCCGCCGCGGGGTTAGAATGGCTCACCTTTGATGAGTGCCTCTGTGCCAGACCTTGTTGAAGACCTCTGGGAGTGTTAACAGCAAAGGCACGACTTTATAAAGTGGGGACCACCTGTCCTTACAGATGAGGATGAGAAGATAAGTAATCACTAATAAGTTGAAGAACCAGGATTCAGATCCAGGACAGGCTGACTCCAGAGCCCCTTCTAGGATTTTTTTTCTTTCCTCTGGGGTGCTGGGGTTTGAACCCAGGGCCTTGCATATGCTAGCACAGGCTCCTCCACTGAGCTCCACTCCCAGCCCTCCAGAGCCCCTTCTGTACTGTCCCTCAGTAACTGTCTGCAGTAGGTATTCCCAGCCACTTTTGACAACTGCAGAAACAATTGAGACTGGAAATAATTTTTAAGAGTTCAGATCTTCAAACTTCCACTAAGTGAGTTTGGAGATTTATTAAACTTTATGGTTCTAAGTAAGAGTTCATTCTTATTATCATCATTATAATATCCTTTTAGAAGGCAATTAAATTTTGGGGAAAGAAGCCAGAATTCATTTAGATACTGTCCTCTTCCTGATTAAAAGAATGGCTAAGGTTATCGAGGAACTTCATCAAAGCTGCAGTTTGCCTCAAAAGCAAAACGAGAACTTAGGTCTCATGACAGTTTTGTTGGAACAGTTTTCTGCACTCAAGGATGTTTTGTCACATCAAAGGTAAGGCCTCTCTCTGGGAACAGTGGCATTCTCCAAGGGATTCATCATGTAGAATCTGGACAAATCCTGGTTTCTTGCAAGAGGGCATATTTTCTGGTGTCAAGCAATTAATTTGTGTGGTAGAGTCAGGAAGACTTAGGTTGTTGACTGATTCTTACTAATTATGAGCTGTGTAACTACATAAAAGCTCTCACTTGCCCAGAGACTTCCTTTGTAAAATGGTGACAATATCCTCTACTTTGATGATTGTGGAGATTAAAAGAGATGATTAATATATGTAGCATACCTCATAAATCTCTGTTAGTGAATAGGTGGCTGAGAGAGAGAGGCACGAAGAGGGACTGGCTGTGTTCAACCTGAAAACCCAGAGCAGAGGGGAACCCTAGTTGTAGGCTACAAATTCCCCTGTGGGTATCTGGTCTGTGGAGATGGAGTGGGGATGGGGGCAAAAGCAAATGCGGCTGAAGGTAAGGGAAGGTTTCTACGCTGTGATTCCTAGTGCTACTTGGTCTCTCACAACTCTCTCCTCTTTCAGCTCTGTGCTTGAGGCAAGGCCCTTTTCCAAATAAAGAGCCAGCAAGAAGTGGAGGTGACAAGAACTGAACTTGTTAAAGCCATGTGCCCGGTGAGTTAATGTTCCCTTTCTCCCCACTAAAGTCTCACTTTTCCTGATTTTGTTCAGTTTGCTTTTTTCTGAAACTTGTCTATTTAAGAGTTCCAGGCAGGCATGGTGGTGCATACCTATAATCCCAGCAACTAGGAGGCTGAGGCAGGAGGAATGCAAGTTCAAGAGCAGCTTGAGCAACTTAGTGAGGCCCTATCAAAAACAAACAAACAAACAAACAAAAAAAAAAAAACAGTTTCACCTTGGGGCCTGTTTCCCATTTCTTGCATTTCTGGTGAATGCTGAGACTTCAGGGGTAGACTCAAAGAGTCCAGTGGACTCTCAGAGGTTCTTCCTCTTCTTCCTCCTTGGTGTTTATGTTTTCCATTCAAGAAATGACCAAGTGTAAGCCCTTTCTTTGTACTTAGTCTTTCTTTAGGCATCCGACGAAGCAGAAGAACAGTCCTAAGGAAATTTTTAAGAGCCACTGTGCCGGGCTCCTAAGTCTCTGTTGTGGCTCCCCAAGAACTTGTAGTTTCTTAGAGAAATGGAAAGGCAGCAGACACATATGACGTGATAATGTTGTGGAGTGGTGGGAGGGCCGCTGATACCCCCACGGTGCTTCCAGGGGGAATGGGAGGAAAGGGGCCCCTTCCTGGACTGGTGAGGACCACACCCTCTGTCAAGAGGGCTCTTCTCACTCTAGCTCTTACCTCTGCAGAGGGATCCTTGTGTGGGATGTGACTTGCGGTCCTGCTCATGCCCAGAGGGGAAGGGTTGGGAGTATGTGGCAGAGGAAGGGTTCCTGAGTCTCATCTTGAAGGCAGCAGAGGAGATCTACAGTCACAGGTGGGATGCAGGTTCCCCTCCCACCTGACTGTGCAGCCTGGGTCATCTTAAAATGCCAGGGAAAACTCTACATCCTCCTTTCTCTCTAGGGTAAACACCACAATCTATAATCAGCCAGTTGTTGTTCCATTGGTAAATTATGGTCAGCGTTTTGCTGTTTAATTGTGTTACAGTGATTACTCTTGTGGTTGAATTTTTGCTCTCATTTCTGATTGTTTTCTTTGACTAAATTTCTAGTTTTTTATTGTTTGTAGATTAGAGTTCTTAAACTTACTTTACTTTCATATTATTTTTATTATTAACATTTTTATGACCAGTAGTAGAAGCTTAAACTTAAGTTTAATATAAATTAAACTTAATTTATATTCTGAATAAACTGATAGTTCCATCAGCAAATTGATTATTATTATTATTTTTACAAGTCTGGCACCAGAGATTAGGACTTTCAATTTGTTCTAATGTCACTGGAGCAAAAATCATAAAACATTTTGCTTTCCTTTACAACCTCCTAATACAAAAATAAAACAAAAAACTATTTGTAGGGAAAAAAACAGTTTTGTGTGTGAGATGAAACAATATAAATTCAAAACTTACAGATAAGGGTAAGCTGTATCAGTCATCTCTTTAAAAAGTTCATGTGAACATCCTGTCATATCCAACAGGGTACCTCCTTTTGAAATGTCATCTGTGTGGATTTCCAAGCAGACCATAGGACTGTGCACTGTCTTAGAAGGTCCTCAGAGGGCTCTGTCATTCAGAGTTAAAAACCCCAGAGTCCTTTCTTTCAAATGGAAGAGGGACAGAAGAAACTGTTCAAACTCTGTCTTCTTTCCTTGTGGCTTGTGGTCTCCTCCTCCCCCTGTCTCCTTGGCCACCAACCCTGCCTCAGAAGCCTCTTCTGCTTCTACCATGACCCCCAAGGCCACCTTTCCCTCTAGGCATGGCCCAGTCCAAGGTAACTGTGTCCATCAATTTCCCATCTTCTACAGCCTCGTTGGCGGCTTTGGCATCCTCTTCACTGTTGAAGTCTACAAAACCAAACTCTTTGGAGGACCCAGTTTCCTGGTCATTGACTATCCTTGCAGGAATAGAGCAGTCAAATGATTCCTTTAAGGCTTCTTGGGTGGTATCCTCAGGCCAACCTTTGACAGCATTTTCAATGTCTGGCTTCCTGCATTAGGCCATTCCCTGGTCCTTGCAACTCCAGCCTGATTACAGTACCCTCAATTTCCCTTTTATTACAAGAATTTAAAGCTTCTGTTGCATCTTCAAATGAAGCAAACTCTACAAATGCATACACTTTAGATTTGCCGTTTTGGTTCTGGGGTACTTTGATAAAAGTTGCCTTCTCAAACACTTCCTGAAGAGTTTCTTCTGTTGCAGAGTAAAAGAGGTTGCTTAAAACCAGAGTTTTGATCACCACTCCAGGTGGTGTTCTTTCCATCTCTGTAGTCTTAATTTTGATCTTTCTCTTCCAGTTTAGTAGAGGGAAGCAAATTGCCTGTCCATCGCTGTCCCCTGCTTGGCTTTCAAGGTTTTTTCTGCATTACCTTCTGTTAAATTCCATGTGAGCAGTCCCTCTCCTTTCCCCATCCTTGCTGACTGATCCTATCCTCATGGCCTCTTGAAACACTTCTTTTGATTCAATCTGAGTGACTTTGTAAGGGAGATTTTTGGTCAAAAGTGTTCTTGCATCTTGATCTTTCTCACTGTCTTTTCCTTTTGGTTTCTCTGGTTTAATTTTAAGCAAATTGATTATTATAAGAAATCATCAAATTTATAAACTTAGAAAATCAATCAAATAAAAATAATTTGGAATCGTTCAATTATTTTTATTTTATTTTATTTATGTATTTGTGTGTGTGTGTGTGGGGGGTGCTGAGGATTGAACCCAGGACCTTGTGCATGGAAGGCAAGCACTCTACCAACTGAGCTATATCCTCAGTCCTCCATTGTTTTTATTTTATAGCAAAGACATAATGAGTGACTCATGGTAATAGCATGACAGTTTTTCTTAGGTACAATGCCCCAAAAGGTACACTGCCATTGGGACTTGTTCCTTGGAGCATTTAAATACATCCATATTTCTTTCTTTAATTCCTTTCTTCCTTCCTTTATTTATTTATTTAGCAGTACTAGGGATTGAACCCAGGGACACTCTTACCAGTGAGCCATATTCCAGCCATTTTTTAGTTTTTATTCTGAGTCAGAGTCTTGCTAAATTTTTGAGGCTGGCCTCAAATTTGTGATACTCCTGCCTCAGCCTCCTGAATCACAGGGATTATAGGGGTGTGCCACTGTGCCCAGCTAAATATTTTAAACAACATTGTTGTTCATTATCAGGGAAAAATAAATTTAGTTTTTGTGGTGCTGGGGATTGAACCCAGGGCCTTGTGCATGCAAGGCAAGCACCCTATCAACCGACCCAGGGAAAAACATTTTAAGAGTGGCATAAAGGTTTGTAATGTGGACTCTGGAACCAGACTGCCTGGGTATGAATTCTAACTGCACTAAATGCTAAGTATGTCGCATTAATTTCAGTTGTTTAATTTCAGTCTTCTCAAGTATACAATGTGCGTGGGCTCTCTCTTGTCCAGCGAGAAGGTCCACAGAACAGGGTAGAGGAGAGTGTGGTTGCAAAGTTGCTAATCAAGACCTCCAGAGACCAAGCAGGAAGCAGGTCTGATTTTATTGCACAGTTACCATGCACATATATTCGGGAAGTAGCTAAGCAAATTACAGGCAGCCACCCATGCAATTTCTGCTGTCTTTGCAGTGACCAATTGAGGAGTGGGCCATGGAGCAAGCACAGGGACTGCAACACATGGCCTCACACACAGGTCTGTGCCTACAAGGTAAGCAGTTTGCTGCTCAGACACCTAGCAGGAGGGGAGTGGCCTGCCACTCAAACACCTTAATATGCCATGTATGCAGTCCTCCATGCACTTGTCCCCGCAAAAATGGAAATAGTAATTGTATCTGATTATAGGGTTGTTGTGAGGATTAACGAGTTAATATGTTTTAAGTGCTTATAAAAGTACTTGGTATATGGTAAATACTATGAACATTACCTAAAGAAGGCATCATTTGATTATTGTTGAAGAACTAAGTTCTTTGTGCACATGACACTTGTATGTGTAAGTTGAACTTATGTTGAAACACAAACCTAGAGAAGGTTGGTTGGAACTTGTAGCCAAAACAAAATGTCAACATTCTTCACAGTACTTAAAAAAAAAAAAAAAAAGTCTCATAACATCATATCCAAAGGCTGGGGCTGTGGCTCAGTTTCAGAGCCCTTGCCTTGCACCTATGAGGTTCTGGGTTTGTACCACAAATAAGTAAATGAATGAATGGATAAATAAATAAATAAAGTTATAAAAAAACAAAAAACCATAATATCCAAAATGTCTAGCCTCCCATCTAAAATTATTCAGCTTACCAAAAGACAGGGGTAATCCCATCTTAATTCAAAAAGGAAGAGACAGCAGATACATCAGTGTGATCTGATAAATACTTTAAAGCACCTATTATAAAATGGAAAGATGAAACATCTCAGGAGAGAAATGGAAAATGTAAATAAGAAATGAAAAATGTGCTAATCAAAATTAGACTTACTGGGTGGGCTTAAAGGGAGGATGGAGGTGACAGAGAAGAGAGTTGGTGACCTTGAAGATGAACAGGAGTTGTCTAATGTGAACAACGGAGGAAGAAGGGGCACGGAGCCTCAGAGCCCTGTGGGATGGTACCAGAAGTCTGACGGGTACCATTAGGATCCCAAAAGGATGAAGCAAGTGGAGTGGAGGTACAAATATTTGAAGAAACAGTGGCTGAAAATGTCTCACTTTGGTGAAACTTATAAACCTGTGGACCATTGAAGTCAACAAACCCCAACATGGTAAACTCAAAGAAATCCCTGCCTGGGAGCTTCAGAAAAAACTGCTGAAAACTAAAGACAAAAAGAAATCTCAGAAAACAGCTAGAGAAGCACAGTGCGTAACATGCAGGTCAGAAGTGATTGGAGTGACTCTGACTTCTCAGAAGCATGGAAGCCGCGTGGCAGGGTGCAGGTTTTTACAGGTTCTCAGAAGACTGTCAACCCAGAATCTCAGGTCCTAAGAGTAGCCTCCAGGACTGAGCGTGGAATGCTTTCTCAAATGAAGGAAATCTAAGAGAATCTATTGTTAGAATTCTAAAAGAATTGTTCAAACAGATCCTCTACCAGAGGGACTTTGGAACCTGAGGAGTGAGGATGTGCGGTGGAAGGGGTCTAAGTGGAAACACAGTCAACTGTTCTCCTGAGCCCTGAGAAGTGCTTCAGTGGTCAGAAACACAACTAATAGGCGAGGCTTCCTCGACAGGACTCGGGGCTGTCTTGCTGTAGCTCCAACCTGGACCTGGGTGGCCTGGACTCGGGGCTGTCTTGTGTCTCTCCATCCTGGACCTTGCTGGCCTGGACTCGGGGTTGTCTTGCTGTCTCTCCATCCTGGACCTGGGTGGCCTGGACTTGGGGCTGTCTTGCTGTAGCTCCAACCTGGACCTGGGTGGACTGGACTTGGGGCTGTCTTGCTGTAGCTCCAACCTGGACCTTGGTGGCCTGGACTTGGGGTTGTCTTGCTGTCTCTCCATCCTGGACCTGGGTGGCCTGGACTCGGGGCTGTCTTGCTGTAGCTCCAACCTGGACCTGGGTGGCCTGGACTTGGGGTTGTCTTGCTGTCTCTCCATCCTGGACCTGGGTGGCCTGGACTTGGGGTTGTCTTGCTGTCGCTCCATCCTGGACTTGGAGCTGTCTTGCTGTCTCTCCATCCTGGACTTGGAGCTGTCTTGCTGTCTCTCCATCCTGGACCTGGGTGGCCTGGACTCGGGGCTGTCTTGTGTCTCTCCATCCTGGACCTGGGTGGCTTGGCCTCGGGGCTGTCTTGCTGTCTCTCCATCCTGGACCTGGGTGGCCTGGACTTGGGGTTGTCTTGCTGTCTGTCCATCCTGGACCTGGGTGGCTTGGCCTCGGGGTTGTCTTGCTGTCTCTCCATCCTGGACCTGGGTGGCCTGGACTTGGGGTTGTCTTGCTGTCTGTCCAACCTGGACCTGGGTGGCTTGGCCTCGGGGTTGTCTTGCTGTCTCTCCATCCTGGACCTGGGTGGCCTGGACTCGGGGCTGTCTTGCTGTCTCTCCATCCTGGACCTGGGTGGCCTGGACTTGGAGCTGTCTTGCTGTCTCTCCATCCTGGACCTGGGTGGCCTGGACTCGGGGCTGTCTTGTGTCTCTCCATCCTGGACCTGGGTGGCTTGGCCTCGGGGCTGTCTTGCTGTCTCTCCATCCTGGACCTGGGTGGCCTGGACTTGGGGTTGTCTTGCTGTCTGTCCATCCTGGACCTCGGTGGCTTGGCCTCGGGGCTGTCTTATGTCTCTCCATCCTGGACCTGGGTGGCTTGGCCTCGGGGCTGTCTTGCTGTCTCTGCTCATCCTTCCCCAGCAGATACAATATGAGTAGGCGGAAGAATCGTCCAGTAACTTCCTGACGGGGTCATTTAGAACCTGGGTACAGAGACTTACCCCCTGTGGGAACAGGACGCCCGTTTCCCAGAGAACACCTGGTGTGGTGAGCACTGACTGAGCAGGACCGTGTTTGTGACTTTCACAGACGTGGCCATAGACTTCTCCCAGGAGGAGTGGGAGTGGCTGAGCCCTGCTCAGAGGAGCCTGTACAGGAAGGTGATGCTGGAGACCTACCGGAGCCTGGTCTCCGTGGGTGAGTACCGTGCTCTCCTGCTCCCTGCCCAGCAGCCGGGCCTGCCTCTGTCGCCTTTCCCTCACTGTCCCTCTTCTTCAGGACCGTTGGTCCAGGGTCGTACTCTCGACTCTCCACAGCGTGGCCGATTTCATGTCTCATATGCAGGTCTCTGCATTTCTAAACCAGATGTGGTCCACTTACTGGAGCAGGAGAAGGAGCCCTGGACGATGCCAGGAGAAGTAGTCAGGGGCCTGTGCCCAGGTGAGTGCTGGGTGGTGAGAGGCTGAGTCTATCCTCGAGTGTCTTCGCCGGTGTGTGTTGGAAAATCCCCTCACTCCCTCTCAAGTTGACACTTCTAGTGCCACTTTTGTGTGTGTGTGTGTGTGTGTGTGTGTGTGTGTGTGGTGCTGGAAATTGAACCCAGGGCCTTGTGCATGCGAGGCAGGCACCCTACCAACTGAGCCACATCCCCAGCCTCTGATCCCATGTTTTAAGAGCTCTTCTCTTCCCCACTGATGCTCTGTATGCGCCAGGATCTCTTTCTGGACTTATGTTTATTGATGCTTTCCTAGTCGTGCTCATGTTGTTATACTTACCCCTGCCCTTAAACATTTCTGAATTCTTTGACAAATTCATGTTTTTTTTTTTAATTTTTAAAATATTTTTTTTAAAAGATGATTTATTATGTTAACATGTATAATAGCTATAGTCTTTCTTCCGCCTGTAATTATTTTTCTCTTTGATGTTTCTTTTATTATTCTTATTTTGTTTATTATGTTTGTTTTTTTTTTTTTCTTATTTGACTTCATCCCACACTACCTCTTGATTGGAAATATTTTTAGTTCTATAAGTTGTTACTTCTTTGTCTATATATTTTTTATCTGTATTTTCAACTTTATCCACCTGAAATTCAGAATATTTCCCTTGGTACTCCTAAGGAAGATGGAGAAATTAGTTCACGAGTGTTAACTCTTCCCATGTGTCCCATCTTTTCCCCTTGTACTGACTGGCATTTGGGGCTGTTTTCTTCAGAAAACTTTTTATTTCCTCACTTTGTGTTAGAGCGGTTTTTCTGGTTTAGAAACTTAGATAAAAGACACAAAGACATGGGGCTCAGTGGTAGTACACTTGCCTGGCATGTGTGAGGCACTGGGTTCAGTTCTCAGCACCGCGTATAAATAAAGCAAATAAAGGTATATCAACAACTAAAAAAAATATATATATATATATATATATATATATATGAATGAAGTGGTGTTTGCCCATAACCAGCAACTTGGGAGGCTGATGCAGGAGGATTGCAATTCAAAACTAGCCTTAGCAACTTAGCAAGGCCCTAAGTAACTTAGTGAGACCCTGACTCAAAATAAAAATCATAAAGGGCTGGGGATGTGGCTCAGTGGTTAAGTGCCCCAGGGTTCAATCCCTGGAACAAAAACAAACAAACAAAAATAAAAGAATATTGGAGGGGAATGAGCCTCATGTGAGAGGGTCAAAGTTTATTCTGTGGCCTGTTGTGTGACCTCTTCCTGCTTTCAGTTCTCAGAGTTTCAAGAAGAGGATTGTTAGTAAGTCACATGTGGCCATAGCTATGCACATTAATTGATAAGTAATTAAATAAGATCAAGGTAGTAGAACAAGAACAAAGTGAATCTAATGAAAACCAAAATAACTCACATATAGTGACTTCTGCTTCTAAAGATAAAAGTGGGAATAAATGATTATAAAACAGATCTGATGCAAATAAATCAAATATGTGCCTCTTTAGAAAACCAGTAAAATATAAAAATCGTCAGGACAAATGATTGAAAACATAAAAACCCAAAAATATATAAGGAAAAAACCAATCATATGCATCTGCTTTCCTCAACCCTCTAATTAATTTGAAAACCTGGATGAAGGCGAATCTAAAGTGGCACAGCTGACACCATGAGAGAGAGCATCTGAACAGACCATTTCTGCCAGCAAATTGCAGGAAATCGCCTGTGGATGCCTCTCCCAAGAAAAGAGGTCGCAGCCTGAAACAGTTTTGTGAGTCTATCTAAGAGACCCTTAGGGAAAATATAACCATCATCTGAAACATTCAGTTTAGAAAATAAAAAGAAGAGCTTGAAAAATGATTGATGAAGACAGCATAATGTTTGATGCTGAAATCTACCAAAAGCACCAGAAAAAGGAAACCACAGACAAATTCCCATTGTGAGTGTTGGTGTGAAATCTTGACTAGAAGGTGCCGCAGTAAGTACCCCGGCCACCCAGGGTCTGTCCCGGAGTGCTGGGGTGGCTGTGTCATGTCAGAAGGCTTCGCAAACAGCAGATGCAGGTGCTTCCTGTGGGCATCATGGTTGATTCACATGCTTTCATTTTGAAGGTTTCCATTCTTCTAGCACTGCATAAAGGACATATTTGTTTTCTTACTACCTTTCAGACCTGGAGTGTGTGGGGGTGACCAAGGAATCATCTCCACATCGGGACATGCACGAGGAAAAATTATCCCAGGCTGCAGTAATGGAAAGACTGACAAGCCGTGACCCTGAGTGTTGTGCACATTCTGGGGAAGACTGGAAGTGTGGACCCTTGCTGGACAGGGAGCTGGTAGGTCAGGAGACAGTCACTCATGTGGATACCCATGTTGAGAAAAGAGACCGTTCTACCAAATCCAGAACCCATTGTCATCAGAATACAGTGTCTTACATAACACAGATTGTTCCCAGGGGGCAGAGAAGGTGTGATTTTGATACAGATAAGAAAACACATTCAGTTCCCAAAAAACCCAAGCAAGTCTATGGAGAAAAGAAACTTTTGAAATGTAACGACTGTGAGAAAATGTTCAGCAAAGTTTCTACCCTTACTCTTCATCAGCGAATCCACACTGGAGAGAGACCCTATGAGTGTGCCGAGTGTGGGAAGGCCTTCAGCCAGAACGCCCACCTTGCCCAGCACCGGCGAGTCCACACGGGAGAGAGGCCCTTCGAGTGTGCCCAGTGTGGGAAGGCCTTCAGCCAGAACGCTCACCTGGCGCAGCACCGGCGGGTCCACACCGGGGAGAGGCCGTTCCGCTGCCCGCAGTGCGCCAAGGCCTTCGGCCAGCCCGCACACCTGGCGCAGCACCGGAGGGTGCACACGGGGGAGAGGCCCTTCCAGTGTGTGCAGTGCGGGAAGGCCTTCGGCGACCGCTCCTCGCTGGCCCACCACCGCAGGGTCCACTCTGGGAAGAGGCCCTTCGGGTGCACGGACTGCGGGAAGACCTTCAGGCAGAAGGCCTCCCTGGTGCGGCACCAGCGGTACTACCACAATGGGGAGAAGCCCTTCCACTGCGCGGACTGCGGGAAGGCCTTCACGGACCACGCAGGCCTCCTCCAGCACGGGAGGGTCCACACCGGGGAGAGGCCCTACAGGTGCGGCCAGTGTGGGAGGGCCTTCAGCCACAGCTCGTCCCTGACCGTGCACCAGCGGGTCCACACGGGGGAGAAGCCTTACCGGTGCGCCGCCTGCGGGAAGGCCTTCAGCCACCGCGGCTCGCTCACGCTGCACCAGCGAGTCCACACGGGCGAGAAGCCCTACGCGTGCCAGGACTGCGGGAAGGCCTTCCGGCAGAGCACCCACCTTGCCCACCACCGGAGGGTGCACACGGGCGAGAAGCCGTTCGCGTGCCAGGACTGCAGCAAGGCCTTCAGCCAGAACTCACACCTGGCGCAGCACCGGAAGGTGCACACCGGGGAGAGGCCTTTCGCGTGCCGGGCCTGCGGCAAGGCCTTCAGCCAGATGGCACACCTCGTGCAGCACCAGCGGGGGCACACTGGCAGAAGGCCCCACGAGTGTCCTGAGTGTGGGAAGGCCTTCGGACAGAGGGCATCCCTGGTCTGTCATGGATGCCGTCACACCGGCGAGCAGCCTTTCGAGTGTGGCGTTTGTGGGAAAGCCTTTATCCATCGTAAGTCCCTGGCTCTGCATCAGAGAGTCCATGCGAGAGAGGCCGCATGACTGTAAGGACCGCAGCAAGGCCTTCAGCCAGGTGGCCCCTCTGACTCGGCGTCAGAGGACCCACACTGGGGAAAGGCCCTACCGTGCGCAGCCTGCGGGAAGGCCTTCAGGCAGAGTGCGCATCCTGCCCACCTTCAGTGTGCACACTCCGCAGCCACCTCCCCAGCCCTTCCCCGCTCCCCGCGCCGGGCCACCAGGTCCCCGGGAGCCGTCCTCCACGTGCCTCTAGGCTGCCGTTTCCAGTCCGCTACCCAATTTCATTTGGACTTCTACAGTGTGGCACGATTCCAGCTCAATCTTTTAAAATAAAATACATGTTCCTGTTTCTTTTCCATTTAAAACACTTTAAAAAACAGAGGAGGTCATCTTTTTAAGGGTTTGCACACAGTCCTGACATACAATTGGCACTACATAAATGCTAGTCATTTAGGTAAAAGTTTTCTTACAACCATTTTCAAAAAAGAGAACCATAGGTCAAGGTAAGAAACCTGCAGCTTTAGAGCAGACTGGAACCTCCACTCTCCCTGAGTCATGAGTACTCTCAGAATGAAAGGTTCCCACGCATAAGGTAATAGGGTGGCTCCCCTCTCCTGTAAACATGTACGTTTATGCAGCAGCCCAGGTGTTCTTTCTTCACTGTGACTTAGAGAATAAGCCAGTTAGAACAGAAGCTTCTGGAAGCACACTGGACTAGCCAGTGGGTAGTGGTAGCAAAACTGAGAAGGAAGCTTTGATAGGTTAGTAGCCATGAAAGAAAACACATACACACACACAGTAGCACAGACAAGTTCTGGAGTGTTTTAATGGCTGTAGAACACTGAAATACTATAATAATATCAAGGTGTATGCCTTTAATCCCAGTGGATTAGGATGCTGAGGAAGGAGGATTGCAAGTTTTAGGCCAACCTCAGCAACTTAGTGAGGCCCCAAGAAACTTAGCAAGACCCTATCTCAAAAACTAAAAAGGGCTGGGGATGTGGCTCAGTGGCTAAGCACCCCTGGGTTCAGTCCCCAGTACCAAAACAACACCAAATTCCCCCTCCAGGGGAGAAAAAAAAACCTGCATTAAAATTTCCTATCTTGTTCCTGAGATTGACAAGACATACCCAAACAGAAATACTGCAATTAATTCTGAATATAGATGTTGAATTTTTAAGATAGTAAAAAGTTACCAGGAGCAGTGGTGCACAAGTATAATAATCCCAGTGGCTTGGGACACTGAGGCAGGAGGATCTCAAGTTTGAGATCCTCAAAAGGGTGGGGATGTAGCTCAATGGTAAAGCTCCTCTGGGCTCACTCTCCAGTATCACCAAAAAAAGAAAAAGTTGGAAGGCTAGTCATGCTTCTATATAGAAATACTCAGTTGGGTAAAGCTATTTCTCCTCCAGTTAAATATGCAGATTTATTGGTATTACAATATAAATCCCAATATTTTTTAAGGTGACATTCTTGAGTCCAACAAATCTGCCTAGATTTGTGGTTATAGAGAGAAATGTAGTTTGGGTTAGAAATTAGCGATCATTCAGTTGATGTTAACTGAGCACTTACTAATGTGCCAGGCACAGTTTTAGGTAGTGGAGATGGGCTGGAGTAGGAGGTAGACAAAAACTGTACCTCACAGACTGGTGGGAGAGAACAAAGGCTTAAATACTATTTGACAAACACAGGTGCCACAGAGAGCCACCATCTAAGGAAGGTGCTAGGGAGTGCTGGGTGTAGGTGCCTGCTGCTCAGACACAGGGGCTGTGGAGTGAGAGGTGTTGAAGGGAGAACTGGGACACAGTGATGGAGAGGCTGTGGGGGAATTTCCTCTTGGTAGCAGCCCTGTTGAGAAATTATTCACATGCCATGCAATTTTGGATAAGACCCCCGTGCCGCCATCAGCAGAAGTAAAGAGGAACCTCCAGGCGTCACTGGAACTAACAATGCGTGGCTCAGTGTATTAAGAGTTGTGTCGCTGTCACCACAATTTTAGAATCTTGTCACTCCCAAGTGAAGTCCTGTGTGCTCTAGCAGTTAACCTATCCCTGTAGGGGTATATTTTCTGGAGCCCCAAAGCTCTTGGGTCTTCTCTTGGATGCTGCCTCTGACAGTATAGAGGTCCCTGTGAAGGAAGCTCTTAACCAGAGCACCTGGCTGCTAGAGAAATGGAGATTTCCAGCGCTCTCTCCCTCCTTTTTTTTTTTTTTTTTTAATCTTTTCTGTCTTTATTTAGTGCTTGGGACTGAACCCAGGGATGCTCTACCACTGAGCCACATCCCCAGCCCCTTTTTAATGTTTTGAGACAGGGCCTCACAGTTGCTTAGTGCCTCCCTGAGCTGCTGAGGCTGGCCCTTGTACTTGGGATCCTCCTGCCAATCTCCTGAGCTGCTGGGGTGACAGGTGTGTGCCACTGCTCCTGGCTCAAGCTCCTCTTCACATCTGATCCAGGGTACAGGCCACAGGATGAGCAGCCTCATGCAGAGCATATATAGCCTTCAGATTTCCTGTGGATATGAAAAATGATTGTTCACTGCAGTGTAGAAGAGATGGATTGATTAAATGGTATTGGTACCCTAGCTCACTGGAAAAACTTGACCTGTACTTTGTACAGTAATGGAAACCTAAAAGATTAAGGTTTTGAGTGTAATATGTTAAAGTACAAGAAAGAGGTAGAATAATATTTCTATACCCTTGGTTTGAGTCAGACCTTGAGCATTACACATAACCCAGAAGCTGACATTAGGCTGTACAAAATTTATGAGGTGAGAAAACTAATGTTTGCCATGTAACAGAGGGCCATTCTCTGACTCAAAGCACCGGTACAAATTGGTAATGGCAACATCTGCAACTTAGGACCATGAGAAGCTAACTCAAGTAATGTATGTGCTTCAATTTTAAATAATAGAAGAATGATAATTCCGGTATAGGTGAGTGCGTGGGAAGTAGGAAGTCCACTGTTCGTTATGCGTACATACTAGCGAATCCGTATTTCTCGGAAACAAAAGTGTACAAGCAGAGAAAAACATACAGTGGCCAAAAAATCAATGGTGAACTATTAGAAACAACGCCTGAGTGCCCATCATGAAATTTCATGGTGTATTCATTCAGTAGAATCTATGCAGCTGTTAGGAAAATAGATGTAAATGCACATATAGACATGAAAGAGAGCTACGTGAAAACGACACCGAGAGGACCTTGCGCGGTACAGTACGAACCCGGCATCGGAAACACGATGCGGCGCTGAAGGCACGTTTCTCCGTGCAGTGTCCCTTGCCCCCGTCCGCATCTTTTCAGCTGAGTAACTGGCCCTGCTCTACCGCGTGGTTCCGAAGGACCTGGCCAATCACATTCTTGCTGGAGTTGGAAAGGCAGTTGGCACTGCTCTCTCCTTTTCAACCTTTGGTAATGGGAATTTTGAATCCAGGGGTGCTGCACCACTGAGCTGCGCTTTCTTTTATTTTGAGGCAGGGCCTAAGTTGCTGAGGCTGGCCTGGAACTTGAGCTCCTCTGGCCTCAGCCTCCCGAGGTGTCACCGTACGTGGCTCTCTTTTGGAATCTCAGGAAGGCAAAACTGCACCAAGTTGATTAAAGAGCTAATCTGTTTTCATTTTCTACTTGAGAGTGGGGCAGCAGGTCAAAAAGGAGTGTCGTGGAAAGCTCAGGCGAGGAGTGGGTCGGGCTTACACGAGGAAAGGGCGGGGACAGCAGACCCCAGTGGGCCAGAGGTCCGGTCACTTTCTCCGTGAAGGGCAAAGCCCAGGGCACGTCCCAGGACTGCCAGCCCAGCCTGTGTCTGCACCTGGCCCTCCCGCTCGCTCCTGGCGTCCGGGGAGCGCGGACGGCCCGCCCCGGCGGCCTCCGGGAGAGGTCTTCAGCAGCCTGGGCTCCGGGCTCCTCTGCATCTCCGTGGTTCACACCGGTCCTATCAAGAAGCCGTCCTCCAGCCCAGCCCGCCGGCACCGCAGCCGGTCCTCCCTCCTTCCCCAGCTCCCTCCCGCCGGCCTTCTCCCCCGCCCCCATTCCTGCCCCTCACGTCCCGGTCCCTGCGCCCACCGCGCCCCACCCGCTTGTCACGGGATCCGCGGAGGCCTCTGGGAGACGGGGGGGCTCCCTGCGGCCTCGGCTCCGCTCGGGTTCGCCCGGCCGCGCGCGGGCTTCTGGGAGGTGTAGTCCGGCCTTGTCCGCGCAGGCGCACCGCGGCCTGGAGGGCCTAGCGGGTGCGGTCATTGTCCTGGCACGTTTTGCAGGTGAGTCCACCCTCTACGCGGCCGAGGCGATCCGGCCCCCGGAAGGGACAGACTTGGGGATAGGGCGTCTATGCGGGGAGAGGGATGAGTATGCAGGAGAGGGCGTGCACGCGGGTAGAGGGACGAGTATGCAGGAGAGGGCGTGCACAAGGCGAGGAGCTGCTTGCGGGGAGAGGGCGTGCACGCGGCGAGGGGGCGTGTACGTGGCGAGGGGGCGTGCACGCGGGGAGAGGGCGTGCACGCGGCGAGGAGCGTGTACGGGGCGAGGGGGCGTGCACGGGGCGGGGGGGGGGCGAGTGTAGGGACTGGGGAGGGAGTAGAGACAGGAGAGAGCGTGTTTGTTCAAGGTTCTGCAGTGTCTCAGTGCAGGTCTGCTTGGGGGACTGGGTGGCCCTGCCTTTGTGTGTGCGCCAAGGTCCTTCATACACAAACGCTTCATCAGAGTCCTTGTCTCTGTGTGAGGACGTTTCCGCTGGTACCCTGGGCCCCAGTCTCTGGTGTGATCTCTGTCCATGGTGTCTCTGCGCTGCCCTCTGGGTGTCCACCTGTGTGTAGCTTTTCCTTCTGTGTCTGGGGGAGCGGGAGTGTCGCCTGAGTGTTTCTGGGTGTGAGTGCCTGTCTGGGTGGGTGCACACGTGCAGGTGCGTGTGCTCCTTCCACGGTGTGTGTGCCAGCCCGTGGGCGCCTGAGCCTGGGGCCTAGAGAGCCACTGCCTCCGGCCCACACTTCTCCTAGTCCGCTCCCGGCCTCCCCCTACTGTCCCTGGCCTGGCGAGGATGGGCTGGAGGGGCGGGTCCTGGGCGTGCAGGGGGTGTGTGAAGGACTGGGCGGGGCTGCAGCTTCTCCCTCTGCCTCCCAGGGGCGTGCCTGAAGGGCCGCTCGCTCTTTTCCCACAGGAGTCCTCTCTCCGGAGGGTGTCGAGCTGGTGTCGGTCTGGGCACTTTTCCAGGGCTCCTGAGATTGTCTTACACACGGGAAACCGAGGCTCCGACGTTAAGGGGGCCACCCAAGGCTGCGCCCAGGCATCCAGGTTCCAGGGCCCCCTTTCCCTTTCTGCTCAGCTGAGACAGGTTACAGGTTTCCCTAAGGGAGGCTCCCTTGGAAACTGGAAATACCGGGAAGCTCAGGGGAAGAAGGGGAACGAGAAGCCGCTGAGTTTGCAGCTCGTGGAAGCCACACTGAGTGCCACCTCACCCGCTGCGCTCCTGGCCACGTTGCTTCTAGGGCTACTTTATGATTTCTGGGACTCTTTCTATTCATGGGCAGCTTGCGCCATTAAAAAAAAATCAAGTTATATTTTGTGATTTCGTGAGTATACAGACAAGTGTAGTTAAGGTTGCCTTAGACTAACCTTTTTTTTCTTATGATTTTAAAATAAATCAGACTTTGCCCAGGCCCTGCAGGTATTATGGGGCCCTGCTGTGTGTGGACAGGTTAAGTAGACTGTGGTCACTGCCATAGTCCAGCCAAAGGAACCAGTGTGGTGACCTCAGTGCCAGGGTGAGTGCTAGAGATCATTGACCCAGAAGAGATACGGTTTAAAAATTAAATTCTGTTAAAAAATTCACGATGGGACTCTAAGCTTGCTGCACCCAGGGGCACAACTCAGAGGAGTAGAAAGAAAACAATAATTAGCAGCCCCCCTCCCCATTTCCATTCCACACCTCAAGGTACCAGCCTTGCCCAGCACTTCTGGAAAACTGGGCACCACTTAGTAAAACCATGAACACATGGACAGGAACAAGACTGTCTTTTGTTCTCCAGAAGTGACCTAAAGTGACCTGTTCTCCTTGTCAGAGGCCCCTCCATTTATGTGACCTGTTCCTTTGGTCACCGGGTTCATTGGTTTCCAGCCCCCCACCTGCTCCCAGCAGGGATGGAGCCCAGCCTTCATGTGATAGGCAGGGCTGCCGCCCTCACTTTATTTCCAGTCTCTAGTTGCCCAGACTGGAGCTTGAGATCCTCCTGCCTCAGCCTCCCAGGAAGCTGGGATTACAGGCCTGTGCCTCTGAGTGCCCAGCTACTTTCTGCTTCCTGCTTGGCTTTCAGGACAGCGCCCTTCTAGGCGCACTACCTGTCCCCCTAGTCACTCATCAGGCTCGCACGCTCTCGTGCGCGTGCTCGCTCTCTCTCTCTCTCTCTCTTTGCGCTTTACCTCTGAGGCACCCCAGCCCTTTTTAAAGATGGACACGATATCTCTTCTTTATTCATCTTTATGTGGTGCTGAGGATGGAGCCCGTGCCTCACGTGTGTGAGGCAAGCGCTTTGCTGCTGAGCTATAACCCCAGCCCCTCCTTTTTAATTTTTTGAGACAGGGTCTCACTAGGTTTCTGAGGCTGTCCTCACACTTGCTATCTTCCCGCGTCACCTCCTAAGGACCTGAGATTAAGGTGTGTGCCACTGGCCCAGCACGTCCAGGGTTTCTGTTGGTTGAGGTGGTTTTACATTTTGTTCTGCTCCTGGCTCTGGGAGCAGTGCTGCAGTGAACTTGGTGTATTCCGTGTGTGACTTCTCATAGCTGTGGCAGATCCCAGGGTTGTGTCCTGCCCACTCACTTCTAGAAGGAGGGTGAGGACCCCCACCCCTTCAGCAGCCTGTGGGGAGTCCCACTTCCTGGTCCCTTGCCCCGTAAGACGTGGCTTTGTTCTGGAATCAGCGCTGTATTTGGGCATCTCCTATGTGACAGATGTCCTAGATTTCTGAGATGCCATCCAAAACTGCTAATCCTGTGCTCCGCCAGGGACTTCTGTCTGGGGGGAAGACAGGTGACCCTCTAAAGGCAGCACTGATGGTGTAATGAAGTGTGCTGGGGCAAGACCCGAGTGGGCTGCGGCTGAAGGGCTCAGGGCCGGGAGCGCCTTCTCCAGGTGACCTCTGAGCTGACCCGAGGCTCTGGGTGGGAAGAGAACCCTGCAGAGGCAGAGGCCATTCCTACACCCCGGGGGAACGCCTGTTCTCGGCTCTGCCCTTGCCATGACAAGGCCTGGCTTGGTGCTGTGGCTGCTTTTGTCTCGGGTTCTTGCCCTGGAAGCTGGTTTACAAGTGCTGAGGCTGGACTGGGAGGCTCTTCTGAGCAGAGCACTTGCCTGTTCCAACCCCAGTACCCCGACAGGGTAGATGCTGGTTCTAGCCCCCAAGTGGCACCATTCAGGCTCCAGGCTGGGCAGGAGTCTGTGCTGAGTAATGACATTTTGCTAAGCTCCCAGTAATTTTGGAGTTTTGACAGATGGCAGTTGTTGAAGGTCCATCGTGGAGGGGGCCTGGGCTTTCCCAGGTGATCTCCAGGTTGTAGATGTTCAGGGCTGTGCTGGGCCTTGGTGTTGCCCTGACCTGAGCCAGCTGTCCTGGGCCTTGGTGTTGCCCTGACCTGAGCCAGCTGTCCTGGGCCTTGGTGTTGCCCTGAGACCTGAGCCAGCTGTCCTGGGCCTTGGTGTTGCCCTGACCTGAGCCAGCTGTCCTGGGCCTTGGTGTTGCCCTGACCTGAGCCAGCTGTCCTGGGCCTTGGTGTTGCCCTGACCTGAGCCAGCTGTGCTGGGCCTTGGTGTTGCCCTGACCTGAGCCAGCTGTGCTGGGCCTTGGTGTTGCCCTGACCTGAGCCAGCTGTCCTGGGCCTTGGTGTTGCCCTGAGACCTGAGCCAGCTGTCCTGGGCCTTGGTGTTGCCCTGAGACCTGAGCCAGCTGTCCTGGGCCTTGGTGTTGCCCTGACCTGAGCCAGCTGTCCTGGGCCTTGGTGTTGCCCTGACCTGAGCCAGCTGTCCTGGGCCTTGGTGTTGCCCTGACCTGAGCCAGCTGTCCTGGGCCTTGGTGTTGCCCTGACCTGAGCCAGCTGTCCTGGGCCTTGGTGTTGCCCTGACCTGAGCCAGCTGTCCTGGGCCTTGGTGTTGCCCTGACCTGAGCCAGCTGTGCTGGGCCTTGGTGTTGCCCTGACCTGAGCCAGCTGTGCTGGGCCTTGGTGTTGCCCTGACCTGAGCCAGCTGTGCTGGGCCTTGGTGTTGCCCTGACCTGAGCCAGCTGTCCTGGGCCTTGGTGTTGCCCTGACCTGAGCCAGCTGTGCTGGGCCTTGGTGTTGCCCTGACCTGAGCCAGCTGTGCTGGGCCTTGGTGTTGCCCTGACCTGAGCCAGCTGTCCTGGGCCTTGGTGTTGCCCTGACCTGAGCCAGCTGTGCTGGGCCTTGGTGTTGCCCTGACCTGAGCCAGCTGTGCTGGGCCTTGGTGTTGCCCTGACCTGAGCCAGCTGTGCTGGGCCTTGGTGTTGCCCTGAGACCTGAGCCAGCTGTCCTGGGCCTTGGTGTTGCCCTGACCTGAGCCAGCTGTCCTGGGCCTTGGTGTTGCCCTGACCTGAGCCAGCTGTGCTGGGCCTTGGTGTTGCCCTGACCTGAGCCAGCTGTCCTGGGCCTTGGTGTTGCCCTGACCTGAGCCAGCTGTCCTGGGCCTTGGTGTTGCCCTGACCTGAGCCAGCTGTCCTGGGCCTTGGTGTTGCCCTGACCTGAGCCAGCTGTCCTGGGCCTTGGTGTTGCCCTGACCTGAGCCAGCTGTCCTGGGCCTTGGTGTTGCCCCGACCTGAGCCAGCTGTCCTGGGCCTTGGTGTTGCCCCGACCTGAGCCAGCTGTCCTGGGCCTTGGTGTTGCCCTGACCTGAGCCAGCTGTCCTGGGCCTTGGTGTTGCCCTGACCTGAGCCAGCTGTGCTGGGCCTTGGTGTTGCCCTGACCTGAGCCAGCTGTCCTGGGCCTTGGTGTTGCCCTGACCTGAGCCAGCTGTGCTGGGCCTTGGTGTTGCCCTGACCTGAGCCAGCTGTCCTGGGCCTTGGTGTTGCCCTGACCTGAGCCAGCTGTCCTGGGCCTTGGTGTTGCCCTGACCTGAGCCAGCTGTCCTGGGCCTTGGTGTTGCCCTGACCTGAGCCAGCTGTCCTGGGCCTTGGTGTTGCCCTGACCTGAGCCAGCTGTCCTGGGCCTTGGTGTTGCCCTGACCTGAGCCAGCTGTCCTGGGCCTTGGTGTTGCCCTGACCTGAGCCAGCTGTCCTGGGCCTGCAGTGTTGCCCTGAGACCTGAGCCAGCTGTCCTGGGCCTGCAGTGTTGCCCTGAGACCTGAGCCAGCTGTCCTGGGCCTTGGTGTTGCCCTGACCTGAGCCAGCTGTCCTGGGCCTTGGTGTTGCCCTGACCTGAGCCAGCTGTCCTGGGCCTTGGTGTTGCCCTGACCTGAGCCAGCTGTCCTGGGCCTTGGTGTTGCCCTGACCTGAGCCAGCTGTGCTGGGCCTTGGTGTTGCCCTGACCTGAGCCAGCTGTGCTGGGCCTTGGTGTTGCCCTGACCTGAGCCAGCTGTGCTGGGCCTTGGTGTTGCCCTGACCTGAGCCAGCTGTGCTGGGCCTTGGTGTTGCCCTGACCTGAGCCAGCTGTGCTGGGCCTGCAGTGTTGCCCTGACCTGAGCCAGCTGTGCTGGGCCTGCAGTGTTGCCCTGACCTGAGCCAGCTGTCCTGGGCCTTGGTGTTGCCCTGACCTGAGCCAGCTGTCCTGGGCCTTGGTGTTGCCCTGACCTGAGCCAGCTGTGCTGGGCCTTGGTGTTGCCCTGACCTGAGCCAGCTGTGCTGGGCCTTGGTGTTGCCCTGACCTGAGCCAGCTGTGCTGGGCCTTGGTGTTGCCCTGAGACCTGAGCCAGCTGTCCTGGGCCTTGGTGTTGCCCTGACCTGAGCCAGCTGTCCTGGGCCTTGGTGTTGCCCTGACCTGAGCCAGCTGTGCTGGGCCTTGGTGTTGCCCTGACCTGAGCCAGCTGTCCTGGGCCTTGGTGTTGCCCTGACCTGAGCCAGCTGTGCTGGGCCTTGGTGTTGCCCTGACCTGAGCCAGCTGTGCTGGGCCTTGGTGTTGCCCTGACCTGAGCCAGCTGTGCTGGGCCTTGGTGTTGCCCTGACCTGAGCCAGCTGTCCTGGGCCTTGGTGTTGCCCTGACCTGAGCCAGCTGTGCTGGGCCTTGGTGTTGCCCTGACCTGAGCCAGCTGTCCTGGGCCTTGGTGTTGCCCTGACCTGAGCCAGCTGTGCTGGGCCTTGGTGTTGCCCTGAGACCTGAGCCAGCTGCCCTATTTCTTCAGCTTCATTTAAGTCAGTCCCTGATTCTTCTTCCTACACCAGCAGTTTTCAGTGCCCCCTGGACTGGTGTGCGCAGAAGCTGAGTGTGGCTGTGATCAGGGAGGCGCAGACCAAATGGCCGGCCAGGGGACTGACCAGGTGGAAAGTCCTGCCTGGGGTCGGGGTCGGGGCTGGGGCCTGGGCCCTGCTTGCCTTTTGTCCCAAGGGAGCTCAGGAGGTGAGGTGATGACCCAGGCCGTGGCCACTGGCTCTTTCTCAGCATGGGGAACCCGCCTCTGAGGGCCCTGGACAGCCACATGAGGTCTGCCCTTGGGAACAAACATGGCTCTCGCCCATAGTAAGGACCGCAGCATGAGGTCTGGGAGCACCCGAGGGGCTGGGGCTGGGCAGGGAGCGGGAGGCACTGGGAGGAGCCGGGGGTCCTGCTCCCCCGAAGGCTGTGTGTGGTAGAGCAGCCCTGTGACGTGCATCCGGGAGGCCATGGGCTACTGTTAAGCCCGTGGACACCGACGTACTCCACCCACTCCAGTCCTGGCTCCCATCTGGGGCAGAGGATTGGCTCTCTTGGCCTCAGTTCCCCCATGTGAAGTGGGTGGGTAGTAGTGCCCACTTCTGGGCAAACAGGGCTTCCATGAGATCATGTGTGCAGTGCCTTGCCTGCAGTAAGCCCCCTCAACACGGGCCCTCCTGTGTCCTCCTGTGTGTGTGTCCTCCTGTGTGTCCTTGTGAGGCCAGGCCTGACCTCTCACCTGGTCCCCGTCCCCCACATCCACAGCTCTGTTGGTCCCTCAGGACCATCCTCTTCCCCTGATGATCGTGTCCCGGTGGAGAGATGGCTGCTCAGCTGCCGACTGACGTACCGCTGGTGAGTCACGTCACCCCTGCCCTCCTTTCAGAAGACTCGGGCCCAGGGCACAGGGCTCTTGCTTCCCCATGAGCCTCCACCGACACAGACCCCTCCAGGGCCCTAGTCCCCAGCTGTCTCCTGGGGGCTGTGTGTGCCTTGGTAAGGAGGGCATGACCTTGTCCGGCACCCTCCAGGGCTGGGGGCCAGCTATGCAGGACAGGGCAGTGCCCAAGTGGCCTGGCCTGCCCTTGGACTCCCAGGTGGGCCCCTGGTGAGGGGTGGCTTAAACACGTTATGCTGGGGCTGGGGATGTGGCTCAAGCGGTAGCATGCTCGCCTGGCATGCGTGCGGCCCGGGTTCGATCCTCAGCACCACATACAAACAAAGATGTTGTGACCGCTAAGAACTAAAAAATAAATATTAAAAAAATTCTCTCTCTCTCTCTGTCTCTCTCTCTCCCTCTCCCTCTCCCACTCTCTCTTTAAAAAAAAAAAAAACACGTTATGCTGAATAACACGGGCCTGGTGAGGTGCTGCTGGGCATGTGGCCCTTAGAAGTGGACACGCAGCACTAAATGTCCATTGTGGGCGTCCACCTGTGCTGTGACAGGACACACACCTGTGGAAGCAGGCACACCCCATCTAGGAGGTGGGGGACCTCCAGTGAGAGGGAGGAGAATATGGGGGCCCACATGGGGTCTTCAGTCCCAGCCACGATGCTTTATCTTTAGCTGGGGGGGGGGGGGTGGCTGTTGGATTTTTTTCCCAGAAACTTACGTTTAGACCAGAAATAGTTTGTAATAAAAGTAGGTGGCATATAAGTACTCGGCCCAGAGCACTGGGCGTCAGGACGCGGGTGCTGAGGCCGCACGTCCACGCACAGGCCTCTGTCCGGGAGGAGCCCGTGGGCGCTGGAGTTGAGTTGAGATCTTCCTTCTGGGGGAGCGCTGTTGTAAAGGGCGAGCGAGTGTTGGCTCTGCTGCTTCAACCTCGAGGGTGGTTTTGATCCAATTTTATGCCGCCAGGTCCCCGGCCTTTGAACCTGTGCTGACGTGCCTTGTTTGCCGCAGCACCCGTGTGCGCCCGTGCGCCTGGCCCTCCTCTTTCCCATAGTGCAAGGGTGTGCTCTAGTTGTGTGCAGCAGTGGGGCTCGTTGTCACATAGTCACACACGCACGCAGTGTGACACGGAGTCTGCCAGCGGCATCCCCAGGGCTTCCCCGTCCGCCTCTCCCCCCCCAGCTCCTTTTCTCCGCTCTGCTGATCACCTTCATTTTTCGTGAGATCCTCCCCACTTTCCTTTCCGTTTTCCTCTCTAGCTGACAGGTATGAGAGAACACACGTGACCTTTGACCTGGGCTTACTTCACTCAACATGATGGTCTCTAGTTTCATCCATTTTTCCTGCCAATGACATGGTTTCGTTCTTCTTTATGGCTGAGTAAAACTCCATTGTGTGTCGGGGCTGGGGTGGTGGCTCAGTGGTAGAGCGCTTGTCTCGAATGCATGAGGCCCTGGGTTCGATCCTCAGCACCACAGAAGAATAAATAAATAAAAATAAACATATTGTATCTCTCTACAACTAAAAAAGAAGAAAACTCCATTGTGTATAAATCCCACATTTTCTTTATCCATTCACCTGTTGATGGACACCTAGGCTGCTTCCATATTTTGGCTGCTGTGGATTGTGCTGCAGAAACATGGGTGTGCGTGTTTGCTGTAGTAAGAGTGGTGTAGCTGGCCATGGTGGTGGTGGCTCCACGTCCAGTCTTTTGAGGAGCCTCCATACTGATTTCCATAGTCGTCCTGCTGATTTATAACCCAGCTTTGTAAACGTGTTCCTTTTTCTCCACACCCTCTGCAGCATTTACCACTGCTTCTACTCTTGGTGACTGCCATTCCAACTGGAGTCAGGTGAGATTTCATTGTAGTTTTGATTTGTGTTTTCTTAATTGGTAATGATGTTGAACTTTATATTTATTTATATATATATATATATATATATATATATATATATATATATATATTTGTTGGCCTTTTGTATTTCTTCTTTTGATAAGTGTTGGTTTAGTTCATCTGCCTATTTTTTCTGGTGTTGAGTTTTTTGAGTTTTTATAATTCTGGATATTAATCCTCCATCAGAAGAGTAGCTAGTAAAGATTTTCTTCCATTCTGTAGGTCTTTCTTGGAATTCTTACTTGTTTCCTTTGTTGTGCAGAAGTTTCTAAATTTGATGCCATTCCATTTATTAACTCTTGGCATTATTTCCTGAGCTTTGAGTCCTATGGAGAAAGTCATTGCCTGTTGGAGTGTTGACCCTATTTTTTTTTTCCAAAAATTTCATGGTTTCTGGTCTAATTTCTAGGTCTTCAATCCATTTTGAGTTGATTTTTGTGCAGGCTGGGTGATAAGACTTTCATCTCATTCTTTCACCTATGGGCAGCCACTCTTCCCAGCACCATTTGTTGAAATGTGTGTTTTTGGCGTCTTCATCACGGATCAGATGGCTGTGTCTGTCTCGGGGTCTTCTGTCTGTTCCTCTGGTGTGTGCATCTGTTTTTATACCACTATGATGCAGCTTTTGTCACTGTAGCTCTGTCGGGATGACTCTAGTATCACTGGGTTTCTGTTTGTTTGTTTATAATTGCTTTATTCTGGATCTTTCATTCTTCCAAATTAATTTTCTAGTTCTCTGAAGAATGTTGTTGGTACTTTGATGGGATTGCATTGATCTGTGTGTTGCTCTTGGTACTATGGCCATTTTAACAATATTAATCCCGCCTGTCCATGAACATGGGAGGGCTTTCTCCGTCTTCAAAGTCTTCTAAAGATTTCATTCTTCAGTCTTCTATGATTTTCATTGTAGAGGTCTTCCACCTCCTTAGGTAGATTGATTCCTAGCTATTTTTTTTTTGAGGCTATTGTGAATGGAATTGTTTTCCTGATTTCTTTATCACAGACTCATTACTAGTGTATTTATTATTGGTGATTCTATTGCTTTTGCAACCAGCTACTTGGCTGAATTTGTTTATTAGCTCCAGCAGTCTTTTGGTAGAGTTTTTTTTTTTAGGTCTTCTGAGTATAGGATCATCTTGTCTGCAGTGATAGTTTGACTTATTCCTTCCCTATTTTTACCCTTTTTATTTCCTTCTCTTGCCTAATTGCTCTGGCTAGCATTTCTTTTTTCTTTTTTTTTACTATTTATTTATTTATTTATTGTTGTTTGTTCAAAACATTGCAAAGCTCTTGACATATCATATTTCATACATTTGATTCAAGTGGGTTATGAACTCCCATTTTTACCCCAAATACAGATTGCAGAATCACATCGGTTACACATCCATGTTTTTACATATTGCCATGCTAGTGTCTGTTGTATTCTGCTGCCTTTCCTATCCTCTACTATCCCCCCTCCCCTCCCCTCCCATCTTCTCTCTCTACCCCCTCTACTGTGATTCATTTCTCTCCCTTGTTTATTTTCCCTTTCCCCTCACTTCCTCTTGTATGTAATTTTGTATAACCCTGAGGGTCTCCTTCCATTTCCATGCAATTTCCCTTCTCTCTCCCTTTCCCTCCCACCTCTTATTCCTGTTTAGTGTTAATCTTTTTCTCATGCTCTTCCTCCCTGCTCTGTTCTTAGTTGCTCTCCTTATATCAAAGAAGACATTTGGCATTTGTTTTTTAGGGATTGGCTAGCTTCACTTAGCATAATCTGCTCTAATGCCATCCATTTCCCTGCAAATGCCATGATTTTGTCATTTTGTAGTGCTGAGTAATACTCCATTGTGTATAAATGCCACATTTTTTTTATCTATTCATCTATTGAAGGGCATCTAGGTTGGTTCCACAGTCTAGCTATTGTGAATTGAGCTGCTATGAACATCGATGTAGCAGTGTCCCTGTAGCATGCTCTTTTAAGGTCTTCAGGGAATAGTCCGAGAAGGGCAATAGCTGGGCCAAATGGTGGTTCCATTCCCAGCTTTCCCAGGAATCTCCATACTGCTTTCCAGATTGGCCGTACCAATTTGCAGCCCCACCAGCAATGTACAAGTGTACCCTTTTCCCCACATCCTCGCCAGCACTTGTTGTTGTTTGACTTCATAATGGTTGCCAATCTTACTGGAGTGAGATGGTATCTTAGGGTGGTTTTGATTTGCATTTCTCTGACTGCTAGAGATGGTGAGCATTTTTTCATGTACTTCTTGATTGACTGTATGTCCTCCTCTGAGAAGTGTCTGTTCAGGTCCTTGGCCCATTTGTTGATTGGGTTATTTGTTATCTTATTGTTTAATTTTTTGAGTTCTTTGTATACTCTGGATATTAGGGCTCTATCTGAAGTGTGAGGAGTAAAGATTTGTTCCCAGGGTGTAGGCTCCCTATTTACCTCTCTTATTGTTTCTGTTGCTGAGAAAAAAACTTTTTAGTTTGAGTAAGTCCCATTTGTTGATTCTTGTTTTTAACTCTTGTGCTATGGGTGTCCTATTAAGGAATTTGGAGCCCGACCCCACAATATGTAGATTGGGGCCAACTTTTTCTTCTATCAGACACAGAGTCTCTGTTTTGATATCTAGCTCCTTGATCCATTTTGAGTTAACTTTTGTGCATGGCGAGAGAAGGGGATTCAGTTTCATTTTGTTGCATGTGGATTTCCAGTTTTCCCAGCACCATTTGTTGAAGATGCTATCCTTCCTCCATTGCATGCTTTTAGCACCTTTATCAAATATAAGATAGTTGTAATTTTGTAGATTGGTCTCTGTGTCCTCTATTCTGTACCATTGGTCCACCCGCCTGTTTTGGTACCAGTACCATGCTGTTTTTGTTACTATTGCTCTGTAGTATAGTTTGAAATCTGGTATCGCTATACTGCCTGATTCACCTTTCCTGCTTAGAATTGCTTTTGCTATTCTGGGTCTTTTATTTTTCCATATGAATTTCATGATGGCTTTATCTATTTCTACAAGAAATACCGTTGGGATTTTGATTGGCATTGCATTAAACCTATAGAGAACTTTTGGTAATGTCGCCATTTTGATGATGTTAGTTCTGCCTATCCATGAACAGGGAATATTTTTCCATCTTCTAAGATCTTTATGGCTAGTATTTCTAATGCTATGTGGAACAGGAATGGTGAGTAGACAGTTTGTCTTGTTCCAGGTTCTAAAGGGGATACTTTTAAGTTTTTACTCATTCACTATGATGTTGGCCTTTATGATGTTGAGATAGGTTCCTTTTATGCCTCCATTTTTTAGTTTTTTTTTTATCATGAATGAGTACTGAATTTTGTCAGAGGCTTTCACTGCATCTGTTGAGATGATTAAGTGATTTTTATCCTGCTATTTATGTGATGAATCACGTTTACTTACTTGCATTTTTTTTGAAATATGTTTTTAGTTGTAGATGGACACAATATCTTTATTTTATTTATTTTTATGTGGTGTTGCGAATAGAACCCAAGGCCTCACATGTGCAAGGTGAGTGTTCGACCACTGAGCCCCGGCCCCAGCCCTTGATTTGCATAGTAAGCCACCCTGTATCCCTGGGAAAAGTCCACCTTGGTCATGATGCACGTCTTCTTCATAAGTTGTTGAACACAATTTGCCAAGTTTTATTAAGGATTTTTTGGATCTAATTTCATTGGGGATTTTTGATCTGTAGTCTTCTTTCCTTGATATGTCCTATCTGGTTTGGTATTTGGCTTCATAGAATGAATTCTAAGTGTCCCATCCCTCTCTATTTCATGGAATAATTTGAGGATCATTGGCGTTTATCTCTTCTTTAAAGGACTGATAGAATTCAGCTGAGAATCCATCTGTTCCTGGGCTTTTCTTTGTCAGAAGACTTTTTATTATTGCTTCTATCTCGTTTCTAGCTATCGGTCTATATGGTTTCCATGTTCTCTTGATTCAATTTTGGCAGGTCATATGTGTCTAGAAGTGTATCTGTTTTTTCTAGGTTTTCCAATTAACTGAAGTATACACTTTCAAAATAGTTCTTAATTATCCTATGATGTCTGCGGTGATTTCTCCTTTTCACCTCTAATTTCCTTAGTTTGGGGTCTTCTCTTTTGTGCAGTGTGGCTAAGGGCTTCTCAATTTTATCTTTTCAAAGAATCAACTTTTTGTTTCATTGATTCTTGGTATTTTTTAATTCTCAATTTCATTGATTTCAGCTCTGATCTATTTTCTTCCTTATACTGGTCTTGGAATTGGTTTTTCTCTTGTTTTTCAAGGGCCTTGAGAGGCATCATCAGATTGTGGATTTCCGGTCTCTGAGTTCCCAGGTAGGGTTTCTCGTAGCTGTAGACTTTGCTCTTAGAGCTGTCCCTCATAGTGACACAGAGTCGTGTCGCTGTTCTCATTTCATTCTAAGAATTTCCACATTTCTCCTGTGATTTCTTCTGTCACCCGTTCATGATCCAGAAGAGTGTTGTCCAGTCTCCGTATGCTTACATAGTGTCTATGGGGTTTTGGTGTTGATTTATAATCAGATGCAAGGGATCGTCTCAGTTTTCTGTGTGTTTGCTAAGAGTTGCTTCATGGACTAAAACATGGTTTATTTTGCAGAAGGTTCCATGAGCTGCTGAGAAGAAAGTGTATGAGCTTCTGTTGGATGGAATGTTCTATAGAGTCTGTCATCGCCGTCTGAGACTCCAGTGAGTCTTAACTGAGTTAGATAGGTCTGGGTGAACTGTCTACTTGTGAGAGGGGTGTGTTGAGATCACCCAGTATTATTGTATGTTGGGTCTGTCTGAGTCTTTAATTTGAATATTATCTATTTTATATACTTAGGTGCACCAGTGTTTGGGGCATAAATATCTACTATTGTCATGTCTTCTGGTGGTGTTGATCCCTTTACCACTGTCAAGTGACCTTCTGTGTGTCTTCTGGTTTGGGTGTGAAGTCTGCTTTGTGAGATACCAGAGTAGCTGCTCCTGCCCACTTGGGGGCTGCTTTTGCATGGGATGTAAACTTGTGCCTTTCGTCTTCAGCCTGTGAGTCCTGTGCCTGGAAGGTGCATCTCTTCAGTCCACACAGAGTGGGTCTGGTTTTTAATCCATTCTGCCAGCCTGTGTCTTTGGATTGGACAGTTGAGACCACTTACACTTAATATTATCATAGAGAGGTGTTTTTTTTTTTTTTTAACTAATTGTTGCTATTTTGTTTTACTTCCAGTGTTTCATTTGGTCCCATTTCTCATTTGCCAGACGGGTGCACTCCCAGGGTGGGGCGGCTGCAGCGTTCTGTGGGTGCACCTCTGGTGGGTGGGCTTAGGGCAGATCAGGCCTCAGGGCTTGCTGGGTGGTGACTGCTCTAGAGAGACGAGGTCAGGGCACCCTAGGGCCTGGCACTTGCCCCCCTCTGCTGGGAGTCTGGGTCTCAGGAGTCCCCCTGGGATCCCACTCATGAGGCAGGGAGCCACTCCCTCACCCACAGTGCTGCCCACAAACACAGCCGTCCCCAGGCTCCGTCCCGAGTGTGTTCATGCTGGCCTTTCATATTCCTGACCCGCTTCGGCTCGAAGGAGAAGCGGTGGGCTGCCTGAGTGTCTCTGACGTGGGTCCCCTGGGTGCCGTCTTCTCTGTGCCTGTTTTATGCACATCCTGCTAGCCATACCCTGGCCCCACGGCACGCCTGCGGGGCCAGCTTGGTGGAGTTTGCTGTGACCTCGGCTCCACAGCAGCCCTCCTGCAGCCGCCCTCCGAGTCCTCTGGCTGTTTCCCAATCATGCACATGAACAGATCATGGAAGGAAGTTGCCAGAGGTAAGGAGATACATGATCACTAGTAAATACATGATCATAGGGTAGAAAACCCATAAGAAAACGTGTAGGAGATGAGATTCACCCGGAAGACCTCCCGCAGAGGAGCACTCCACAGTGTTCAGGTCGGTCTCTTTCTCCCGGGACACTCACGTTGTTTTGCAGAAATAACGACGACCCTGGCTAAGCAGTCTTGTATTCTGCTTTTTAATCAAAGACTCCATCCTGGTGTTTCTCCACATTGTTTAAAACTCCTCTGTGACATCTGTGGGTGACGACATGGGTCTCTGCGTGGTGTCCCTGGTTCCTCATGGTTCCCTTGTTGAACACGTGCTGGTCTCCCACGTTCTGGTCACCACTGTGGTCGAGGGACACAGGCGGGTCCACTCTTCCCGGGTCTTAGATGATGTCTTAGGAGCGTCTCCTGAGAAGGAGCCGTGGCCGAGCAGGCCTGTCGGTGTAGCTGTCCAGGTGTGTTGGGGCAGGTGAGTCCCCACGGGTGAGTACCAGAGGGCTTCCGCTGGCTGGCCACTGTCCATGTGTGACCGGTGCTGGATGCAGAAGACACGTGGACAAAGGGATAGATGGATTTAAGAGATAGTGGTGCCCCTGGAGCATGATAGGTGACATATGGTAACACCGGACCTCTTTCCAAGTGGCAGTGTTTGAATTATTGCTGGGCTTAATTCTTAGAAAATGTTTATTAGCCATTTCTTTTATTTTTTTTTTACTTTTAATTTTTAAAAATCCAACTTTTAGGGGGCTGGGGATGTGGCTCAAGCGGTAGCGCGCTCGCCTGGCATGCGTGTGGCCCGGGTTCGATAAATATTAAAAAAAAAAAATCCAACTTTTAAATACTTTGTATTTTAAAATTTAAAAAACCGCTATCTATTTGGCCCTTCCTGTAGGAGGTGGGTGGGGTCTTGTGCTCCCTGGCCTGCGGGAACCTCGTGTCCTAGACAGGAGAAGTGTGTGTGTGCTCACAAGAGCGTGTAATGCATAGATAGGTGGCGGCTGCTCCTCCAGGTTCGCCTTTTCTCGCTCACTTAATTTGTTCGTTTCACTTTATTTCTGGTTGCAAAAGCTTTTTGTGTCGGAGGTCGCGTCCATGCTGGCCTGCAGGGCCTCCGTGGTGCTCAGCCTGTGCAAGGCCTCGCCGCCCGCAGGTCAGCAGCAGTGGCATCTTGTCCTGCCTGCTGCTTGTCCCCTGAGCACTCCGCGTGGCTGCTGGCTCCGGCCGCAGCTCGTTCTGCTGTAGGAGCGTGTGCATGGACTCACTCCTGCGCCCGGCTTGCTGCGTCTTCACCGAGGGCTTGCCCTCACCTGCCGCCAAGTTCTGGTAAACTCACCGTTGTGGCACCATCGCCACTATCGATTTTAGATCGTTTATCACCTCCAAAAGACCGTGTGGCCTTTAGCCCTCCCTCCTGTTCTGCCCGTAAACCTGGCCCGTGGCGACCTTGGTTCGCCCTTTGTCTCGATAGACTGCGTCTCAGGTCCATGAAGGCATGCAATAGGAGCTCTTCTGTGACTTTTTTTTTCACTTAGCCAAATACGACAGGGTGTGTCCCTGAGGACACGTGCGCTCCCTTCAGCGCAGCTGTGAGACTCCAGTGCACACCCATGTCCGCCCACGCGGCCTGTCTCCCCCTGTTGGCTTTATGGACCAGTTGACCCAGAACTGAAACTCCAGCACTGGACACTACCTCCCGGCCCCCACCCCCGCCCGAGACCGGCTGCCCTCGTCCTCCCTCACAGTGGAATTCTGCAGTTCTGGTGGCCGGCAGATCTGACGTGGTACGTTGTCCCCGAGGCCCACCGTGCTGCAGCAGGGCTCGGGTCTTCCTCTGTCAGGCCGCCTGGGTTCCTCCTGGGCGGATCTGGCTGTGCCCCCCGCGGGATGCTGCCACCTCTGGGCTTGCGAGCAGAGCTGTGAGAGCACAGTTGCAGGCACAGGGTGCCCCCTGAGGTCCAGAGTCAGGTCCCGGCAAGGAGGGGAAGGGGCTGGCTGGGCTGAGGAGGGGAGAGCGCCGAGGCAGAGGAGCAGCAGGTGAGGTGCAGGGCAGGCGGGCAGGGTTGGGGTCCCGTCGGGATGCGGACGTTGTGCCTGGACACTCCCAAATTTTCCCATCCGCCCTCTCGCTGGTTCCCGAGAGGCATTAGGATCCGGGCTCGGGATCCAGCCCTGGATTTCCATGCCTGGTGTCCACTAGCTGCCGTGTGACCAGAGGAGGGGCTGTTTTAGTCAGCTTTTTGCTGCTGGGACCAAAAGACCCGAGAAAAACAGAGGAGGAAGAGTTTATTTGGGGGCTCACAATTTCAGAGTCTTTTAGTCCATAGATGGCCACCTGTGTTCCCTGGGCCTGAGGTGAGGCAGAACATCAGGACAGAGTGCGTGTGCAGGAGGGCATCTGAGGACACGGCACCAGGAAACAGAGAGAGCTCTCCTCTCCACGACAAGATAAACGCCCCAAGGCACAGCCCCCAGGACACCTCCTCCAGCCACAGCCCGGCCACCTCCAGTTACATGCTAACCCCGCCAGGGGACTGATGCCCGGTCAGGTGGGCAGCTCACGACCCAGCCTCTCCCCCCACACCGCTCGTGGGGGCGCCTCACATCTCAACCGCGCAGGGTCTGCCCCTCTGCGCCGGCCGCCCCCTGCACCTGCCAGCTCTCTGCAGCACCTGCTCCTGGCAGGGCCCAGCGGGCCGTGGGGAACCAGGAGTGCTGGGGCAGGCAGGAAGGGGCTGGGAGAGGTCACGAGAGGTGACAGGCCGCCGTGGCTGTCTAGGGGCCTGCCTGAATTAGTGAGTGGGTCAGCGTGGGAAGTGCTGTGTCCATCTACCGGGTGGCTGTACAGGGCCATCAGGAGCTGTCCTCCCACCCCGGAGACTGACGCCCTGGCAAGTTGCCCACAGGACTCCACCCTTCTGAAGGCGGGGGAGGGGTCTGCCCTGGCACTGTCCCTGTGGCTGGGTGGCATGCGTGTGGCACATGGCTGCCATCTTGGCTGGGTTCTGCATCATGGCCGGCCAGGGCTACTGCTGCAGGATGACCTCGTCGTGACTGATCACTTCCCCAGCCACCGTGTCTCAGTCCAGTCAGGACCCTGGGGAGTCAGGACGTGCCCTTACAAATGTTTGGGGCACAGCCCTTGATCTGACCCATGACACCGCCCAGAAGGGCTGCACCGAGCAGCTGGGAGGAAGTGAGGGCCACTGCTCTGTGACCCTTCTGCCACCATCTGCTGCTCCGCTGTGGCGTGGTCTCATGGTTCCAGCCTGTGCCTCAAGGACTGCTCCCCACCCCAGCCGCCTGACCACCTGCTAGGGCCCAGCTCGGCTCCATGGACCCTCTTCCAGAAGCCCCCCAGCTCTCCAGACTGTGCGCAGCCTCACCCTAAAGCCACCCTTATGAGGTGCTTCAGAGCTCTGCTCAGCCCCCTGTGGCCGCATCTCCAGACCCTGGTCACCCGCCTGCCCGGGAGGCACCTGTCCCTCCTCCCTGTCTGCCCCTGGCTTCACAGACATCCCTAAATCCTGCCGGTGTTTCCCGCCACACCTCCAGAGCTCTGTGAGGAGGGCCTGGCGGTGAGTGGTGCGGGTCTGTCTGCAGGAGTCAGTGACACTCAGGGACCTGACTGTGGACTTCACCCAGGAGGAGTGGCAGCAGCTGGAGCCTGCCCAGAAGGACCTGCACAGGGATGTCACGCTGCAGAACTACAGGACCCTGGTCTCTCTGGGTCAGGGTGGTACTGTGGCGTCCCCTGCAGCCCATAACAGGACCACAAAGTCACAGGAAAAGGATCCTGCCAGGAAGGGTGTGGGGCCGCTAGAAGGTGCAGCTGAGGAGCTGGCACAGAGGGTACGTTCCTGGTCCTGTCATGGCTTGAGGCTCAAAGTCAGGTTGGTAGGTGACATGAGGATGATTTCTTCACATGTATAACCAAGGGGTCATGATCCATCAACGACCCCTGGGAACAAAGGGCAGAAAGACTAAGTGAGAGATAGGTAATCAGACCACACTGACAGGAGCTGGCAGTTCACAGACACACAAGGTGACACACAGGTCACAGCCTGAAGTTTCAAAACACTTTCCTGATAGAAGTTTACAAATTGAGAGATCATCCTTTTGGAATACACTAAGATCAATGAGAAAGACGTCTGCCTCACGAGGGTTTGGGGCCAGAGACCCACTTCAGGAGTGCAGTCTGGCAAGTCTCTTGGAGGACAGTTGGTATCAGTAAGTCACATTTTTAACAGTCCACTTTTAAGGTCTGTCCTTCAGGCCCCTTCCATAAGTGGGGGAAGTGTGTGGGAAAAAAACCAAAGGACAAGACCTAGTCATCGGCCACATTGCACAGTCTGGGCATTGCCCTGTGGAGGGAGCCCCACCCGCACCTGGAGTGGTCCTGTCTCCTTCGTGGATGGTTTTGGGCTACGACTGGCCTGCGATTCACAGCACATACGTGCAGTGCACAGTGCCACCAGGGCCATGACAGGACAGCATGTCCACCACCACCCTTGTTGCCCTTGGAGATCACTCCTGCCTCCCGGCCCTCTCCTGTGGCCGGGGTTTGGTCCCTGTAGTGTCTCCGCGTGTCCTTGATTCTGTGCACACACAGCCACAGGGCGTGCACCTTCGTGTCCGGTTCCCTGACCTGGTGGTGGTGCTCATGATGCTCCCAAGTGGCCGTGTGTCTCAGCAGTCTGTTTCTCCTCCTCGCCGTGCATCATGCCACCGTGTGGGCACCTGCGGTTTGTCTACCCAGCCACTTGTTGAGTATTCGGACTGTTTCCAGTTCACTCTGTCATGCACAAAGCCCCAGAGAGCATGCGTGTCCAGGGCCTGGGCTCAGGTCCAGGTCCACCAGCCTTGCCCTTTTCCGGCCTGGCTTTCCACACAGATGGGTGGCCTCATCGCCCTGGCCCTCATCTGGAGTCGACAGTCTTCCCTGTGTCCCGTGCCTTGTGTGTTATCTCTGTCAGGCCTCAAGCCTGGGGCATGCTCCCTTTCAAATCAGTTAGGTCATGGCGGAGTTTTGAGAGTTCCCGTTCCTGGTGCAAGTCTTTGAGCAGGTGTGCTGGGCAAACATCTCCCCGCCTTCTGGGGGCTCTCTTTTCCCTTTCTTGATGGTGTCATTTGAAACACAGTTTCTAATTTCCATGATGGTTTTGGGGTAGACTGGCCTACCATCTAATTTCTGATTTCCATAATTTCTAGTCCCGTTTATCTGTTTTGTTGTATTTGTGCTTTTGGTGGCAGAGTGTTGCAGGGGGTCAACTCCTATATTCTTCTCAAGTTCTGTTTTAGCTCTTCCTTAGGTCTGGGATCCACTGGGGATTCATTTTTATGAGCGGTGTAGGAAAGGGTCCAAATTGTTCCTTTGTGTGGGCACCTGGTGCCCAGCGTTTGTTGAAGAGCAGAGAGGTCTTTAACTTGGTGAACTCCAGTGTATCAACGTTTTTTCTTTTATGGATAGTATTTTTGGTGTCAAATCTAAGATATCTTTTCCCAAGGCCCTGAAGGCTTCATTCTGAGTTTTCTTTTGTAATTTGTAGAGCATGGGCAGGGGATAGAAAGGGACAAGAAATGGGTGTGGTGGGGCCCACCTGTACCCCTGGAGACCCAAGGGCAGCCCTGCTCCTGGGCAGCGGGGGCAGGAGAACCACAAGTTCAGGCCAGCCTGGGCATCTCAGTGAACCCATCTCAATGTAAAACATAAAAGGGACTGGGGATGTGGCTCTGTGGTAGAGCACCCCTGGGTTCAATCCCCAGGACCCCCCCACACACACGAAGGATGGGCAGTTCATGGGGGGGGGGCAGGCCTGGGGAGTCCACAGGCCACCGGCAGGCCCCGACTCCATTGCCAGTGTGTTGGGTCTGATCTGGTGTCCCCAGGATGGAGGTGCGTGAAGAGGAGGCCGCGTTGGGAGGGTGGGGAGCCTGTGGGTCGCTCTTTGGGTGAGAACCTGTGGTGGCTGCAGGAGCTCTGGCCCCACTGGCGCCAGTTGTGCATGCAGTGGCACTTACACCGGTGGTGGGAGGAAAGGGGAGCAGCAAGGACGACTGCTAAGTCTCTAAGAATATACTTAAAAATTGTGATAAAATATACATAAAACTTACAATTTTGATCATTTTTAAGTGTGGTTTAATATCATTAGGTTCGTTCACTCTGTAGTGCAGACATCGCCACCATCCACCTGGAGAACTGTCTGGTCTTGGGACCTGATACCCGCAGCTGCTCCCACCCCGGCGACGCTGTGGCCGCAGCCTCCTGCCAGGCGCCTCCTGCGGGCGACACCTGCAGCCGCTGACTGAGGCTCCTGCAGGGGTCGTTTTCTTGTTAGGCTCACAGGAGAGAAGGAGCGTCAGACGCTCAGAGGGGACGTGGGGGTGGGGGCGCCCCCAGGGCTGCGGAGACCACGGGTGGAACGCAGGAGTGGCCTGCACCCTGCAGGGTGAGGGTGGCACCCCGAGCACCCCACTTCGCCGCCAACGCTGCCAATTTCTCCCTTTGCCTGACACCCAGAAGCCGGTGGCAGGTCAGACGGGAGGCAGGTGAGGAGCAGAGTCACCAGCACGCGTCACCTGTGGACACTTTAGTACGAGCGAGCGCCGAGGCTCGGGCGCACTGGGCGAGGGTGGAGCCTGCGCGCAGCCTCGGCTGCCCTCCCGCGTGCCAATCGCGTCCAAGCCTCAGTGCGACTCCGGAGCTCACAGCCGCCCTTCTCCCTCCCAGAAGGGGCGTTTTTTGCCCCCTCGGTCCTTCAGCCACACGCACCCGCACCCTGCTTCCCCGCTCGCTCGCTCTCCCAGATCCCAGCGCGTGATTTCTCGCCCGGCCCTGCCTTGCCAGCGTCTTGGGGCTCCGTTGCCCAGTCCCGCTGTGGATGTTCCTCACGCAGCATCGCTGACTGCTTCTGTTTTTGTCGTTTTGTTTTGTTTTTCCAGACTGGGGGACTAGACCTGAAATGAAGGAGTTGGATGCTAAGGACGACACTGTAGAGGGCAAGGCACCTGCCAGGGCAGCCTTGGGAGGGCCTGAGAGGACCTGCGCCTGGGCAGGAGCGTGCACGCGGGGCAGCTGGGGTATGGGGTCTCGCGGGCAGCGGCGGCCCACTGACCAGGGCAGCAGCCTGGCAGAGGGCTTTGTCTCTGAGGGCCGTGAGTTCAAGGCCTCTACCACGCAGAGCGGCACCCCTGACCCGCTACCGCTGGAGGTGCCCGCGGAGCAGGGGGCCTGCCTGTTTGGGGTGCGTGGGGAGCGCCCCAGCGGTTCAGACCCTGGCAAGCGCCTGGCATCCTACGACTGCCGGGAGTGCGGCAAGGCCTTCGGTCGGAGTTCGTCCCTCGTAAAGCACCTGCGCATCCACACGGGCGAGAAGCCCTTCCGCTGTGACGTGTGCGGAAAGCCCTTCATTGAGCGCTCGTCCCTCACCATCCACCGGCGCGTGCACACGGGGGAGAAGCCCTACACGTGCGGGGACTGCGGCAAGGCCTTCAGCCAGCGCATGAACCTCGTAGTGCACCAGCGCACGCACACGGGCGAGAAGCCCTACGCGTGCCGTGTGTGCGGCAAGGCCTTCCGCAAGACCTCGTCCCTCACGCAGCATGAGCGCATCCACACGGGCGAGAAGCCCTACGCGTGCGGGGACTGCGGCAAGGCCTTCAGCCAGAACATGCACCTGATTGTGCACCAGCGCACGCACACGGGCGAGAAGCCATACGTGTGTCCCTTGTGTGGCAAGGCCTTCAGCCAGAATATGCATCTGACAGAGCACCGGCGCACGCACACGGGAGAGAAGCCGTACGCGTGCAAAGATTGTGGCAAGGCCTTCAACAAGAGCTCCTCGCTTACCTTGCACCAGAGGAATCACACTGGCGAGAAGCCGTACGTGTGCAACGAGTGCGGCAAGGCCTTCAGCCAGAGCTCCTACCTCATCCAGCACCAGAGGTTCCACATCGGAGTGAAGCCCTTCGAGTGCGCGCAGTGCGGCAAGGCCTTCAGCAAGAACTCGGCGCTCGCGCAGCACCAGCGCATCCACACGGGCGAGAAGCCCTACGAGTGCTACGTCTGCAAGAAGCACTTCACCGGGCGCTCGTCGCTTGTCGTGCACCAGATCGTGCACACCGGCGAGCGTCCCTACAAGTGCAGTGACTGCGGCAAGGCCTTCAGCCAGAGCGCGTACCTGATAGAGCACCAGCGCATCCACACGGGCGAGAAGCCCTACCGCTGCGCGCAGTGCGGGAAGTCCTTCATCAAGAACTCCTCGCTGACGGTGCACCTGCGCATCCACACCGGCGAGAAGCCCTACCGCTGCGCCGAGTGTGGGAAGACCTTCAGCCGCAACACGAACCTGACCCGGCACCTGCGAATCCACACCTGAGCTCAGCGGTGGACACCAGGTGGGTGGGCTGCGCCGTGCAGGTCAGTGGGGCCGTTCTGTCTTTGGAGCACATGATGACTGACCCCAGGAGGCCCAGGAATGTGGGCATCCTTGGAAGGCTTTTTGCTCCAACATGCCCTCCTAGGAAGGTAAGCAAGTCCCTGGATACCTGGTGTATTTGGGGACTTTGTAAGGTTTCTGAGGTCCAGTTAGTAATGGAACTTAGGCCGGGGGCCCAGTCCTATGTGTGAATACCACAGGAGCTTGGCAAATGGCAGTGTCTCGGGGCTGCATGTCAGCAGGACTAAGGGGCAGGTGGGAGGAGGGTGAAGACTGGGCTCTTACTCCCTTTGTCATGCGTGCCCTGAATCCAGATATCAGTTTGTCCCATCTCAGTTTTCTCCATGGGTTAAAGGTCCTTCCCACTCGCAGTCCGTCCTGTCCTGCTGGATCCCAGTTCTTGGTAAGGGAGGGAAGGTCCCCATGCCGTAGTTAGCAAATAACAATACCTGCTTTGAATGCCAAAGTTAGAGTCGTCTGTTAGGATTTTTAAAAATAAAGCTTTTGATTAAGGGAGACTAGGTCATTTTAAGTGATCTTTTAAGTGTAAGAGATAGGATGCCAGTCCTGTGTCAAAGTCGACTTCGGAGATGGAGGGGAGAGTGGGAGGGAGGGAACCAAGGCTGCGCCAGGTTCAGGTCCCTGTGGGGTTCAGGGAGGCATGCACTTCAGCAGACTGTTCCTGCAGTTATTTTAGCAGCTAGGCTTGAAGGTAAGTGCCGAGCCCATTCCTGCTGTCACAGGAAGAGCCCTCCGCTGGGTAGCCATGTGCAGTGGCACAGCACTGCCTACAACAGTCCTGGAGCTGGGAGGGCCAAGGTGCCCGCAGGTTTGGTGCCTGAAGAGGCCCATTCTTTATAGACTGCCTCTGTGTGTCTTCCCTGTGCTCCTTGGGCCTCTTACAGGGGCTCTGCCCCTAGGACCCCTCCTCCCAGAGGCCACTTCTTCATGTGGTCCCACCATGAATGTGAGGGACACCGACACCCAGGTTTGCTGGACCTTGTACTGCACCTCCTGGCTGACTGGAAGCTCTGCCTGCACCTGGGGGGCCCAGCACCCCACAGGCTTTCTCTGGGGCCTTTAGGCCACCTTTTAATACTGACATTGATAGAACTGGTTCTGAACGCCCTGGAATTTCTGATGATTCCCACTTTTTGATACTGGTGTATATGAAGAATAAAAAAGTCATTTAAAGGTCACTTTGGTATCACAAGTACACTTTGTAAGGCGAGTGGGGGAAAGTGCCCTCCTGGCACGTATAAGCAAGCTGGACCGTTTTCCAGCTGGAAGCTGGTCGAGTGTCCGGTGGGCTTGGTCCAGGCACTCGGTGGTGGAGCCCTTGCTGTCTGAGTCTCTGGCTCTCCTTCATGAGTTGGCATCCCCCATGACTTCCTGTGGGACCTTGCCGTTCGCAGCAGCCCCTCGGCCGCATCCTGATGGAGAGAGAAGACTTCTTCCAGTCTTTGGGGGAAGAAATCCTAAGCTTCCTTCTGTTGGGTTCACCCATGAACTGACCTCTGCACAGAGGTGGCGTGTGCTGGTAAGAGCAGATCTGGGCCCTTTCCGCACTCCCAAATAGCTCTAGTGAAGGATGGTATCAATGCCACTGTCTACCCTTGATGTGGGTGTCCAGGTCAGTCCCTCCACATCACAGTAGGGGAGACGAGTGGCAGTGTGGAGAATATGACCTGGTCATCTGCCTGGGTCAGCAAGAATCCAGGAGGACTCCTCCCGCTGACTGCCTCATGAGCGTGGTTCTCACTGCACATGTCTCTTGGAGGCCATCGCCATGTCTGTTCCCTGTGTGTTAGCCAGGAGGTGGGGCAGGGGCCGCAGGGGCGCCTGCGTGTCCTGGTGGCTGACATTGCACCCACACTTCTGCTGCCGAGCAGGACGCCCCAGCCCTTCACAGAGGTGGGAGAGAATGGGGATACTGACATGTTGCTGTCCCACAGTGGCACGTGCCCAAGACATTGTGGGACCAAAAGGCAAAGTGTGGTGGGATAGAGCCCAGGGGAAGTGGCTCCTCGCCAGCCTCATAACCCCACCGTGTCCTGTGTAACTCCTGGGCTTTGGATTCCTCGGCTTGAAAATGAGAACATAGTGGCACCCCCCAGGTCACAGAGCACCGCTCACTATACCCTCCGGCTTGGGGCTCTCCGTCTCCCCTGATTGGCTCTCCTGTTTCTGTCACACACCTCCTGGGAGGCTGAAGGCGCAGGGCAGTGGCAGCTCTGCTCCACGGGCCATTCAGGACACAGGTTCTTCCCGTCTTACTGAGTGACTATCCCCCAGGGACGTCATGGGTATAGATAGGTTCCTGTGGGAACTGAGCTGCTGCTATACCCAGGGTCCAGCCATCACGCGGCCGCGTGGTCATGACCCTGAAGGAAAAAATCCACCAACTGCAGGAGGCCCGTCCTTAGTGCTGATGGGCATCTTGATCTTGGAGACATTCACATGTGTAGACGTGAGATCTGGAGTTCAGTTGGATGGTGAATGGCCTCGCTGCCCGCGCCAGGACCGGGGCACAGTCTTGGCAATCTCCACACACCCGCCCACACCCCGTGGCGGCCTGGGTGGCAGGACCCGTTTGAGGCTGCCGGCATCCCTCACCCCTCTGCCCTCCTCCCTCTGTCAGGGGTGCTGGTGCCCAAGGGCGCCGTCTGGGCTTCTCACCCACCGCGTGGTGCTTTTCTGTGTGTGCTTCAGTTTCCTCACCTGCAAAGGGGTAAGTGACAGCGCCTGCAGCTGGGTGACAGTCCCAGCCCTGGACCCCGCACGGAGGCACCGGTGACTGCGCCTCCAGGGGCCTGGCTGCTGGCTCTTGCTGGCATCAAGCCGCGGTGAGGACTTAGGTTCCCAGATGCCCGGGCCAGACGCAGCGGGAGAGAATCTAAGGCACACAAGGCCTACCAGCTGGGCGTGCGGCGCTCAGGTCCCCTGCAGGGAAACCAAGCACAACCAGCCTGGGTGCTGCGGCCTCTCCAGCCCGACTCACCGCCGTCATCCGTGCTGTGCTTGGGGCTGCTGACCGTGGGGGCCATCGGCACCCGCAGCTCCTGCCCAGGGAGCCTGGCAGCCACCCGGCCCCGCCGGCCCCGCCCCGCCAGGCCCCGCCCCGCCAGCCCCGCCCACTCGCGTGAGACCCACCCATGATTGCCCACCCTGCTCTAGCCCCGCCCTCCCAGCCCCACCCATTACACAAGGCTCCACTTACGCTCAGGTGGGGAGGGGGCGGGTTAATAGTCTGGGCCCTCTCAGTGCACATGACTCTTACTACTAGTGTCACTTATAGCGCACGTACGCCATGCGGGGCCCACAGAGCATGGCGTTCACCTGCAGCCAGAGGTGGCTTTGGCTGATAAATCTGGGAAAGGCCTCAGAAGGCCTCAGCAAGATGGGTCGCGTGGTCGGGTTTCGCCTCTGCTGGGAAAGGTGGGTGGGTGTTTGCAGGGATCCCCTGTGTTGCAGAAGGGTGGAGAGGTGCAGAGGTGGAGCGGGTGGGGCAGGTGTGAAGCCGCTAGGAACAGGAGGCGGTGTGTAAACGGGAGGAGAGGTTTGGGTCAGGAAGGGCCTGAGCTACTTTTCCCCTCGCTGTTGGCGGTGGGGCAGAGGCTGTGCCTAGAACGTGGGTGCCTAGTGGACGAAGCTCTGGGGTGGGCAGTGAGTCCTTCGGTCAACAGATCCGAGCTGTGCCCCGGGCACTGTTGCAGAGGTGGGGAATCCAGCGGCGACCAACCCACCCCTGATTTCTGAGCACCGTCGGAGGATGAGAGAACAGATGAAGCGGGTGGCTGCAGCCAGGGAGGGGGGGCCCGAGAGGGTGGCGCTGGAGCAGACTGTTGGCAAAGGGAAGACCACTCACACACAGCTGGAAGAACAGCACTGCCCTCGTCCACCTGGGCCGAAGCCGCGCTTGGAAGAGAGCAAAAGGGGCCACACCAGGCATCACCTCAAAAGACTGGCCTAGTAGCTTAGGGTTCACCTGGAAGAGCAGCCGGGAAAGGCGTAGAGAGTGAGATGGAAACACTCAGCCACAGTCCTGGGCACGCTCATGCCCCTGTTTTAAAAGTGAGGGGGCTTCAGGGGCCTTCGCCCAGCAGCTGCTTACCAATGTCCTGGAGCATTTTGATAAAGGAATGATGTGTGTGAGACTAGTAGTGTTTCTCTGCTCACCATCACTCTGGGTGTGGGGTGTTGCCTTCAGCTTTGGCCGTGTGGCAACTGCTCCAAAAGTTAGTAAGACGCTTCTTCATTGTGGCCTCCCGGACGATGTTCCACAGGGCGTCCCTGCCATCCTCACTGGTGCAGTTGTGGTTGCTGCTGGTCAGCTGTGGGCAGGCTGTCTTGACTAGCCCGGACTGAGTGACTTGCCTCTCCTCCATGGCTGTCCTCCATCGAGTGAGCTGGAGCCAGTGCAGGCTGAGCAGGGAGGGAGTTGGGGTCCCCTGACCACTCGCAGAGGAGAGACAGTGGAGGGGGCTGGAGGAGGAGGCTTCTTGGGGCTTTGGCCTGCTACAGACACCCCAGCATTCTCATCGCATTTCACTGACAAGTCCCAAGAGCATCTGGAAGAGTTGGAAATTCCTCATTGCAAGGAGGCATGCATCCAGTGAGGGTTTCCTTGGCAGTCTGCTCCATCTGGTTAAGCATAAAAAGTCAGGAAGAGTATAAAATATCTGATAAACAGAAGACATGACATGACCGGGACTTTCACCTTATACACTTTAAATTCAGAAGTGTTCAAATGTTTTGCAATAAACATTACATTTTAAAATATCTCGGCATGGAAGTCTTCAAGCACACACTCTAGCACTGGGAACCCCCTGTGTCCATCTCCCAGTTACCACTGTACCAGTCTGGTTGCATTTAAACATGTCTCTTCTCTGCTGGTTTATTTAAACCCATCCCAGCTACCTCATCATTTTCTTCATCAATATTTCAGTGTGTGTCTCCAACAGAAGAGAACTTAAAAAAAAAAAAAGAAACTTAACTGCTATATGAGTTTCACACCCAACAAACTGAGCAGTCATTCAAAATACCACCTAATGGGCCAGGTCAGTTTCCCCTGGTTTTCTAAGTGATGCATTTTAATGGTTAGTTTGTTAAACCTGGATCCCAAATAAAGTCTGAAGCTGTGTTTGGCTTAAACGTCTAGCATTCTTTTTTAAGTCAGGAAAAATAATGTTTTTGGAGGGTAAGAAACAGAAGTACTGAAACAAAAAAATTCAGTGTTATTGGTGAAAGTGTATTATTTAAAATTCGATATTCTTACTGAAAAAAGAGGGAATCTGTTAACAGGGATGATACTGGTCTGTAAAGCAAGAGGGTTCATATACCAGCCAGGCCACACACTAAGTGACTCTAGGTGGTCACCCACCTCTATGAACCTCTGCTTCCCGCTCTGCAAAACACACTCTGCCCAGGTTTCATGGCTGCATTCAGTGGGGGAGCCAGAGCAGAGCATTCTTATTCTATCTGACCTGAAACTGGGCCTTCCTCATGTCTTCTAAAAGGAACTGATGAAGATGTAAATCATCTCTCTGATAAGGGATTAGTGTCCAAAATATATAAAGAACTCCTAGCGTTCAACAACAAAAGAAAACAATGCAATTCAAAACCAGACACCGGCCAGGGCCAGGCACCATGGTGCACGCCTGTAATCCCAGCAGCCTGCGAAGCTGAGGCAGGAGGATGGTGAATTCAGAGCCAGCCTCAGCAATTTAGCGAGGCCCTGAGCAACTAACTCAGTGAGACCCTGTCTCTAAATAAATACAAAAAGAACTGGGGGATGTAGCTCAGTGGTTAAGAACCCCTGGGTTCAATCCCTGGTACCAACAAAACAAAACAAACAAAAACTAGGCACAGGACTTGGGTAGACATTTCTCCAAAGAAGATATACCAATGGTCAGTAAGCACATGATGGATTGTGGAGATGGTGGTACAACAGTGTGGATGAGTGATGTCCCTGAGCATTCTTTTTAAGTCAGGAAAAATAATGTTTTCGGAATGACTTAGATTTTTAGGGCATGTGGGTACATTATCTGATTGTAACAGGAAGCTCTAGGTCACCACATGAGGCATGCAACACATCCACTGCCCTCTGCCCAGGTTTCCTGGCAGCAGGGAGTTGGTTCATTTTGTCTCAATCTTTAAAAAATGTACTTAATTATATGAATTATCATTCATTTAAGAGCTTGTTTGATACCAAACTCAAAAGGGTCAAATAAAATGACAAAAAAGCAAGGTTGGTCCCATCTTCTCTTTCGATACCCCTGAGAACTATGAGGATCAGCTTCTTTCCTCCTTGGCCTCCCCCCGGCCCCCCCTGTGGTTCTGGGGGCTGAACCCAGGGGTGCTGTAGAACCGAGCTGCATCCCAAACTCCTTCTGTTTTTATTTTGAGACAGAGTCTCACCAAGTTGCTGAGGCTGGCTTTGAACTTGGAATCCTGCCTCAGCCTCCTGAGTTTCTGGGATTATAGGCATGTGCCACTGCACCAGTCGGAGGATTGGTTTCTTTTGAAACCTCCACAAGATGTTGGATATGCGCACGCACACACACACAACACACACATACACACACAACACACACACACATCTCACCTGACCCTAGCAGGGCCAGCAAATGAGGGGGTCAGTAATCAATGGCAGGTCGTCCAGCTGCTCTGAAGGCGTGATCCAGATTTCCACAGCAACTCTGGAAGCTTCTCTGGAAGAGGCAGAGCAAATGCTGATGGGCAGCCCACAATGGAGCGGGGATCCTGTCTGGGAGAAGAGGGCTTCTGCAGGGACTCCGTGCACTGCCATCTCCAAGTGCTGCTCCCTGGGGAGCTCACAGGTCCTGGGGTGAGACTGGGGAGGGGAGGAGGTGTGCCTCTGGGTACAAAAGCCCTCATGAGGCATGTGCCCCGTGGGTAGGACTAGGGCAGGCGCCAGAGCTCCTCCGTCTCTGGTTTGAGTCAGGCTGCCACCATGCCTTCCACGTAATGTGGCTCCGTGGACACCAGCGGGCTGCGTGGTGTGTGCCGAGCATTGGCAGTTAGGGTGAGAAGGCCTTTCCTTCCTGCCTCGGGGGCTCAGGGGCTTCATTTCTTCCAATATCTTTTCAAAATCACAGTTTTACTTCTCAAGAGTTAAGTAAACACACTTTCCTTGTCGAAGGTCAAGGGCATCCACGGGTGAGATCTGCTGCTGCCCACCCTTCATCAGCCCGCCTGCTGTACAGGTGAGGGTGCTGCTGGGGTTGGCTGCAGGTGGGGAGTGACTGGGTTTGACGACTGCATTCTTGACGCAGTTCCTTGCCCGAGGAAGAGTGTGGTGTGTAGAGTGTGGGAATGCGGCGGTCTCGGCCTCCCTGTCCCTAGTGGGCCTGGGGAATATTGCCCATCTCGTGTGACAGTGCCAAATGTGTCAGCTGCTTACTGTGAGCTGTGTGCTAATGTCGGTGAGTAGTGATGATTAAATGCCACATTTCCTTAATGCTATGGTGGCTTTCTTGTTTTTTTTTTTTAATTTTAGCATTTCTCACATTGAAATATGTCTGACAGTTGTCCATATACTTGGATTCTCTTTTTTTAAGATTTAAACAACTTGGGCTGGGGATGTAGCTCTGTCACAGAATGCTTTCCCAGCATGTGTGAGGCACTGGTTTTGATCCTTAGCACCACATAAAAAACAAAGGCATGCTGTCTATCTACAACTATAAAAAATTAAAAAAAAATCAAACACCTTATTGTATGAGCAGTCCATGTGGAAACAGAGCTGTCTCATTGAAGGCAGACCGCAGTCAGGAAGAAAATCTAGGTTGCATCCTGAGATTAACCTGAAATAACAGAGCCACCCTGTCTAGTCTGGTCTCCAAACAACAAAGCATGAGCACTTCCTGAAGGCTGGACTCTCGGTGAGGCGGGTTAACCCCGGAGCCTTTCAGGCTGAGATCTGAAGGTGTCACAAGCCCCCTGGACATGCTAAACGTTCGATGAAATCACCATTTTTAAATTGTGCAAGAACACACATAACATTGGTGAGCGTGGAGATCTCATGGGTTTTTGTGTTTTTAATTTGGCAAGTCTTCACATGCATTTCTGTGCACCCATAGAAGATATCTGACCAGGTTTTATGTGCTGAGGGGTTCCTTACAAGTGACATCAGGTTACATCTGCAGTTCTGTAACTTGCTTCCCCCACTGGTGTGTCTTGAGACCTTTTCAGATCTGTAGTCTGCAAAGACTTGTGGAAGTAGGATAACAACATTACTGGGTTGATGGGATCTTGGTGGAAACACAAAGCTGCTGTGTGACTTGGTCCTAATGGTTCTCTTGGGGACGTTAACCCTACCACCCCTGCTGCTGGGATGAACCCAGGACTTGGCACGTGGCATGCTAGGCAGCCTCCCATCAGCCTCATCCCAGCCCCTGGTTATATTTTTACTTTGAAAGAGAGTCTTGCTAAATCGCCTGCTGACCTTGAACGTGCCTCAGCCTCCTGAATTGCTGGGATCACAGGTAAGCACCACCATACCTGGCAGCTCATCTTTTCTGAGGGGGTCTTCAGGGGAGTCCTGTGGTCAGGGATGGATTGGGGGGTGCGTGTCTCTCCAAGCCATTGGTGGCTTGCTGCCCTATGGCTTCAGCCCTGTCTCCTGGGTGGCTGGAGGCTTCACCTCGGGCAAGTTTCCCTGTTGGTCATCCTTCTCCCCCTGCGGTATTAGTGGAATAAGAAAGCCTGTGGGGACAGACTGCCCTGGTTAAATCCTGGCCAAACTATTTGCAATATGAATTTTTCCCCCTTCCAGAGAGGCCAAGGGCCCCAAATGACTGCTCTTTGGAAACAACCTGAATGCCAGCCAGTTTGAGAATGGCCCCTGAAGGAGGTGCATCCACAAAGGGCAGTTCGTCCCCTCTTCTCTTGGTGGGTTCCCTGATAGGTGCTCCAGGACACTGCCTTCTGAGCCATAGCAGATGCCCAGAGGAGGGGACCAGAGGTCTTGCCTGGGAAGCCATCTCAGGGCTGGGCTCAGTCACCAGGGGTTCCATGATCATGGGTGTCTCACCTGGCCAGATCATGAGCTGTGTCCAGCCAACTGATGAGCTCCGTTGAGGTCACCCATTTTCTTTTTAATTTAGTGATTTGCCAAGATTAAGATTCACGAGGGTCACCTTTCATTTTTTAGCCCTTCAAAACAGCACCCATGGAGCATCAGGGATGTGCTAAGAAGGGCTGCAGGTGCTGGACACTCAGGGTGAATTAAAAACAGCTCTTACACCAGGACCCCAAATTCCAGAAGGCAAGACATGCAATAAGCAAGAAAAAGTATAGAGTGTGGTGAGCTCCAGTGTCTTCCGAGAGCTGGGGACGGCAAATCCACTGGACCAGACGCGGCAGGAGAAGGCATTAAAGTGGGCTTGGAGCCAGATCTGGGTTCTGCTTTAATTCGCCTGCACATAGTGGTGTTGGTGAATTCCTGTCTTTTGAGTGATGTGGGAAGTTGTGGCCTTCCCAGTGATGATATTTTTGTAAAGAACAAACTTGTTCATTCATTCATGCAACCATTTTGAGTGTGGGTGGGTGTTATGCCAGGAACTCATTCTTGAAGAGCAGGCACAATTTGGAACCCACAGAATTCAAGACTAATCATAGCAAGGGGTGATGGGAATGTCTATTCACCAGCTAAAGTGATACTAAAATAACAAGCACAGCTTACAATGTGCATATTTGGCTCTATTTAAAAATGTGGACTTTTGAGGAATTTGAAAATCGCCCATCTTCTCATCATTTCAAAAGCTGCCACCCAAGCTAATGGTTTAAGAATTTTCCAATAAAATCTAGTCGTGCTGCGTTTCTACAAAGTGACAATCCTACTCCTCTGTGACCCCACCTGCGTGTGCCTTGCCAGTCCCGTGTGTGCACAGCCCCCTGCGCCCCACTTCCTGCTTCTGCTGAATCCTGGACACGTCTCCTCGCTCGCCCCGCCCACGGCTGATTTGGAAACTCGGTGTAAACGATGGCAGTGAACTTGCGGCAGGCCCTGCTGTCTGAGTGCCAGAGCTGACTCTAGGAAAGCACTCTGCAGCCTTTTTCCTCGTTTGCCTCCATCCCACTCCTGGCAAGGTCCCCAGGGAGCTTAGTTTCCCGGCCACAGCTGGGCTTTTCCCGGGGCGTCCCCTCGGCGGGAGCGAGGGGATCAGCACCGCGGACGGCGCGCCAGGCGACTCAGCACCGCGGACAGCTCCGAGGCCGTCCTCCAGCAGGGCGTGTTCCAAGATGTGGGAGCTGCTTGGACCCACTCCCCAAAGCCACCCCTAGAGTCTCAGGGAGGCGAGTTCGCGTCATGCAGTCCTTCCTGGGCCACGCCTAGAGGCTCGGGTGTCCCAACACTCAACACGCCCATAAGGGAACTCAATTTTCCCTCAAAGGACCCGTGATCCTAGTCAGCGCGCGCAGGAGCCATGTGTCCCCTGGGCTCCACCTGCAGCTCCACCAGGACCGCGCAGCTCTTGTCCCCACTGCCTCCTGCCTCCAGGCCAGCTTCTGGGTCACCTCTTCCATGGCAGGCGTCTCCTCATGACCCTCCCTCTGCCCCTTCCCAGCCACCCCCCAGCAGGTCCAGTAGGCTTCTCAGAGCCCAAGCCCCAGCGCACCCGCAGCCAAACGCAAAGGCCTCCCTGGGCTCCCAGGACCTGGACGCCCCTCCGCCCCTCCGAACCTACATCCCATCCCCCCCCCCCCCCCCCCCGCGGCCTGGCCTCCTTGTCCCTTTGAACCTCATGTTCTCTGTCATGGATTCTCTCCTAACTGGCTCCTCCCTGCCCTCAGGTCTTCTAAAAGGGTCTCGCACTTACTGCACACGGAGCCGTCCGGCACTGGTGGAGGTCAGCACAGACTGCATTTCATTTTACATTCCTGGCCTCCCCTCCCTGTTGTCTGCTTCCGTGGCTGGAATACAGGCCGAGGTCACCCAGAGCTGCAGCTGCCAGTGGTTTAATAGCTGTAGAGTGAACAGGTGGGTGAGTGAGTGCACAAGTCCCTGCCCACAGTCACCTGTCTCCCCAGCTAGTGTGGAGGTGCCAGCAGCCCTCACATTCTGTAGAGCCAGGTCCAGGGCCTGAGGGTCGCATCAAGCTCCCCGAGACCACCGGGGCTTGGTGGTTCCCTGGCAGGCTTCACAAGTCAGCATATTGCTGTACTCACTGCGGTGACTTTCTACCGTGAAAGGGCAGGAACACAACCAGAAGGGCAAGGCCCACGGGCCTGCTGGTTTCCCTCCACCCCTCCACTGCCCGAGGCTGTGCAGGGGCAGGAGAACCAGGCCCCACGACCAGCTTCATCTGCCTCGGGAGGGAGCAGTGCTTCCAGCCACAGCGGATCAGTCTGGATTTTACTTCCATTTCAGGTTTTGACGCCTGAGATGGCCTTTCCATGCAGAGGGCACAGTACAGTTTCCTCTTAAAGGCAGTGTCTCAAAAGGTCTCGGGAAATGAGTCCAAGTGAAGTAAAAGTGCGAGGTGAGTAGTACTACAGGTGTGGGAGGGGGCAGTCTTGAAGGAGGTGTCCACTGATGCAGGAAGCAGAAGCCAAGGAGGGTGCGTGAAGCCAGTCTGAGCGGCACGGAAGTCAAGCAGTGGGATTCCCCAGTGCACCTTCACTTTCTTCTTTTCCTACGGAAAGCAATGATCTCCCAAGAAGCCCTTCGGATACTTTCTTTCCTCTGGGACTTTATTGTAAGAAATGTAAGGATCCAGCCAGGATCCCCCATGCTGAGAACCCCGTGTTCAGTGATTGCAGTGATAATACCAGGGGCTTCTGTTGAGTACTTGGTATGTGTGAGGTGCAGTCACTAACTCATGATGCTCAGACACCCCGCAGGTCGGAGCCATCGCTGTCTGCACTTTGCAGGTGAGGAAGCCAAGACCCAGTTACCATGACAGTGTGTACTTGGAGCTGTCTGGAGGTCCAGCTGGACCTTTGTGGCTCCTAAGCGGGGCAGTGCCCTGGTCCTGGCCCGCCATGACTTGTCAGCAGAGGAAGCACCGAGGGTTCATGAAGTGCCTTACTCTTTAACTCGTCTCTCCTCTTCACTCTGAACAAATGACTCAACTCCTCTGTGCCCTGTACCCTTCTCTGTAAAATGGGGACAATAATGTCTAGCACTTGAGGCTTTTGAAATTAAATGACATAATGTACGAAAGGGCCTTTGCTGACAGTATCTGCTGGAAGAATGACATGGTTTGGATGCCTTTCTAGAATACCAGTGCAATTCAATTGGCTACCCATTTGGAAAAGAAAAGCAAATCCTCACTTCACAGCATTAAACAGATATCCAGAAGATTCAAGTAACTGTACACCAGGCAGTAATGTATGGCATCACACGGAAAGGTGGGTCTGTGAGGTCAGAGGGTATCTTAAATAATACATCAAAGCAAAAAACAAATTGGATTCTTTTCAAAATCCAAAACTTCCAGCAATGTGTAAATAAAATGAAAAGGAACAGGGTGAGTAAGGATTCACCACAGACTGACGGGCTCAGGATCAATAGCTAGAATCTAGAAAGGTCAACTATCAACCGCTGTATAAGAGCCGCTGATACAGGGAGGCCGACAGGTAACTCACAAGCTAATCTGGCTCACTTTGTTGGTGATCCCGGAAATGCAAAGCCAGACGGTGGGGCCGCCACACCTAGGTCAAAATGCTGAGAGCCGCCGTGCAGGCGCCCCAGGGCAGCTCGCAGCCGCTCTAGGGACTGCGCGGGAGTCCTGGGGGAGGGTGACCCGGAGCAGCGCCTCTCTACAGAACGGGAAACCGAGGCACGGAAGTGTCCATGTCCCCACGACATTCCAGGGCCAGGTGGCAAGGCAGCTCCTGACCTCCAGCAGGCGGGTCTCAGGTTCCCCGGGGCCGTGTGTAAAACAGAAGAGCCTGCAGGGGCGTGTGCACAGCTTTCGTCCTGAGTGCGACAGCAGCCGGAGCGCGAGGTGACCTACGTGCCCCTCAGCGGGGGCTGGACGGCTCATCCCACTCTGGCTGGACCCTCGGGGCCTGCCCAGAACCTCCCTGTCCCGCAGCCAAGCAGCGGGCAGAGTTCCGTCGTCCTTCCTCCTCCGCTGCTTCCAGGTGCAGGCTCCCAGGGCGGGGGAGGGAGGAGGCTGAGGGAGGAGGCTGCCTTCGCTCCGGTCTCCCCACCTCCCACCTCCCACCTCTCACCTCCCACCGCAGCCTCCGCGTCTGCGCAGCCGCAGTCCGCAGCGCCGGCTCTGCAGTGCCCCGACAGGGTCTGGTTGGGGAGGGTGAGTCCTTAGAGCGACCCCACGGCGGGAAGGGGAGGGGAGAGGGGCTGGGGGCGTGGGCAGGGACCGGAGGCGTGCGCGGGTGTGACTTGAGAGTGTGTTTGTGTACGGGGCGAGGCGCAGAGGCTGGGGGGGGGGGGTCTGGACAGGGAGGGTTTCCAGGCCTTCAGTGGGAGGGGCTGGGGGTTCTGTCCAGGTGGGGTCCCTTTCTCTGCCCACCCGCCTGAGGGTTGCGTGAATTTCAGCTCCGGTGAGGCGGGAGATGGGACCCCGCGCGGAGGAGCGCGCTTTCGGGCCCTGGCTCCGCGTGCTGCGCGCACGTGCGCGCGGGTCTGGGGTCCCGGGTCGGTGCGCGGCCCTCTGCCTCCGGGAGCCGCGTGCGCACCTGCGCGTGTGTGCCCCGCGTGTGTGCCCCGCGTGGGCCAGGAGCGCGCTGGCCGGGAGCGCAGGCTGCGAAGCCGCACCGTGCGGGATCCGGGCTCCCTGCGCCGGGCTTGACGGAGGGCCACACCCGTACCCTGAGAGCCGCCCGGAGTGCTGGTCCCCGCCGGTATGGGCATTACCGTGTTGTTGTGGGTGCTCCTTCTCTCGGCCTCTCTGCCCTTTCTCCTCGGCTGAGGCCCCGTGGCTATTTCACCACCGAGAACACCCACCGAGGCTGAGATGCGGGCCCCTCCATTCCTCCGTCTGCTCCCCTCCCCATCCCCTTGACCTGGTCACATGGGTGTGTCACCTCTCCTGCCTTCATCCCCCTCTTCCTGGGCCCCCTCCCTTGATTAGTCGTGTCTCCTGTTAAAAACAAGAAGAATAAACCAAACAGACTTCCTGGGAGTGCTCTCTCCCTCACACACTCTTGTCTGTATGTGTGTATACATATAATTTCTTTTTCTTGAGAACAGTCCATGCTGAATCCTCACCTCTCCTGGCCAGGCACTTGTCCTCAGCCACCTCAGGGTTAGCTCAGCTTCATGACCTGTGCTGCTTGGCTCATCCCGTGTCTTCCTCTTAAACATCTGACATAGTCGTGGACACTCTGAAATGCAGAGGAGGCCGGGCACGGTGGTGCCCACCTGTAATCCCAACAGCCAGCCGAGCTGAGGCAGGAGGATGGCAGGTCCAAGGCCAGCCTCAGCAACTTAGAGAGATTTTCTCAAAATAAAAGATAAGAAGGGATAGGATGCGGCTTAGTGGTAGAGTGCCTCTGGGTTCGGTCCCCTGTGCCACAAAAATAAGATAAAATGCAGAAGACATCTTCTGAGAAAAGGAGACCTCCATCTTCTCTGGACAAGCTGGAAGGCTCTGGAGAGCCCACCCTAAAGCTGCTGGGTTACCAGGGCAGCGCTTCTAACTGGGGAGGCGCTCTCCTTGTGCCACCCTTCCCTCTCCCCTTCCGCACCCCCGGCCACACAGCAGTTCGCTTGCTTCCCTTGCAGTGGTCAGTGTCCCTCAGGGTCCGCGTGCCATCTCACTGTCAGAGAGTGGAAGTAAAGCCAGAGGGGCTCTTTGTCGTTGCTTTACACTGTTCCATTTGTGTTACTGCCCAACCTCTGGGTGCATTTGGGTTCGACCCTTACTGGCAGGTTCTGACCGCAGGCACTCGGCAACTGCTGCTTTTGACCCTGTCTGCTGCCTGCCCTCCAGGAGGACGTGGGCTGTTGAGTTCTCAGATTCAAATTCCGTGCCCAACACTCAGCAGGGCTCTGGTGCAAAGTTCTGGCTGAGAAACAGTTGGAGAAGGAGGTGATGCTGGACCATCCATGGGTGGCAAATATTTGCAGGGTCCCATGGAGGTGGTGTTCACACTCAGCCTTGCAGGACGGGCAGGGTTTGCTGCCTTCTGCAGAGACCGTACCTAGATCACCTTCTGTCAGGGTAGGAGGCTCAGCGCCTCTGAGTCAGCAGGGAACATCAGCCCTGGGAGGTGGGGGTGACCCGGGCCAGGCAGCAACCAGTGCATGGTGAGTGGGCACCTCCACGCCTTGCCTAAGCCCTCTGCCTCAGCAGCAGGAGTGACCCTCTCTCACTCGGGCAATGCCCGTGCTCGCATGCTCTCCATTTCCCCTGTGAATCAATCCTCTGTTTCTCTCTTTCAATGGTTGTGTTTTAACACCTGTGATAGGCAGCATGCTGACTTCCAGAAGATGCGCGGGTCCAAGTCCTCAGCACACGTGACGACGTCTGGTGGCCTGCTGAGGAGCAGTGAGGTTGCAGATGAGATGTGGGGACTCATCAGCTCAGCTGGAGATGAGCAGATGAGCTGGGTGATCAGGTCAGCCCGGGGGATCCAAGTGTCCTCAAGCATGGGAGAGGGAGGCAGGAGGGTCAGTGTGAGAGTCGAGTGGTCATTGCTGGCTCTGGAGGTGGAGGAGGGGCTGGCAAAAGGGGGTCTGATGGTCCCCGAAGCCTCCGTAGGGAGCACTGTGTCATCCCAGTGACACCCATCTCAGACCTTTGACATGTAGAATAGTAAGATAATAAATTTGGTGTCTTAAGAAACCAAATTTGTGGTAACGTGTTACAGTATCCAATTCATTTCGCCCCTAAAGGGGTCCTTAAGTCAGACTTCACGATGTCACAAGGCAGGTGGTGCAGCAGAGTCATTCTAAGCAGCATGAGCACACCAAGAGGTCATTCCCAAGCCAGAGTCACTCACTGCAGCAGATGTGTGGCAGACCACAGATGCGCTCACAGGACACTTAAACAATGGTACCTAGTGTCCTTTTTTAGTGAAGTATAAAAATCACATAGTGTAAATTAAACACGGTGCGTATTCCAGTGAAAGCAGAGCTCCGTGAACACAGGGTTGAGGCACGTGGTCACTCAGACGAGACAAAGCCGCTCCGGCCAGTGCACGGGCCACCTAGCATGAGTCGGGCTCTGACCTCCCTCCACACCAGTGCATCCTACCTGGTCCACACACAGAGCTGGCCCTTCTCACACACACACATACACAAAGAGTAGGCCCTTCACACACAAACACACACAGAGTAGGCCCTGCACACAAACAAATAGAGTAGGCTCTACACACACACACACAGTAGGCCCTTCACCCACACACAGAGTAGGCCCTTCACACACACACACAGAATAGGCCCTTCACACACACACACAGAGCTGGCCCTTCATACACAAACACACACACACACATAGACATAGAGGTAGCCCTTCACACACATACAAAAACACACACAGAGGAGGCCCTTCACACACACAGAGTAGGCCTTTTAAACACAGAGAGAGTAGGCACTTTACACACACACACAAAATAGGCCCTTTACACACATACAGAGACTAGGCCCTTTACACACACACAGAGTAGGCTCTTAATGCACACACAGAGAGCAGACACTTCACACACACAAACAGATAGGTCTTTCACACACACCCAGTGTAGGTTCTTCACACAGACACACACAAATAGGCCATTCACATAGAGAACAGGGGGCCCTTCAACACACACACAAATAGACCCTTCACACACAGACAGTAGGCCCTTTCCACTCTAACAGAGGAAGCCCTTAACACACACATGCACACGCACACACAGAGTAGGCCCTTCACACACACACACAGAGTAGGCCTTTCACCCACACACACACAGTAGGCCCTTCACACACACAGAGTAGGCCCTTTACACACACACAGAGTAGGCCCTTCAAACACACACACAGAGTAGGCCCTTCAGACACACAGAGTAGGCATTTCAAACACACAGAGTAGGCCCTTCACACATGCAGAGTAGGCCCTTTACTGACACACACAGAATAGGCCCTGCACACACACACACAGAGTAGGCCCTGCACACACACACACAGAGTAGGCCCTGCACACACACAGAGTAGACGCTTCACACACACAGAGAGAGTAGGCCCTTCACACACACAGAGAGAGTAGGCCCTTCACACACACACACAGAGAGTAGGCCCTTCACACACACACACACACAGAGTAGGCCCTTCACCACACACACAGAGTAGGCCTTTCACACACCCAGAGTAGGCCCTTCACACACACACAGAGTAGGCCCTTCACCCACACACAGAGTAGGCCTTTCAAACACAAAGAGAGTGTAGACCCTTCACACACACAGAGTAGGCTCTTCACACACACACACACAGAGTAGGCCCTTCACACACACAGAGTAGGCCCTTCACCCACACACAGAGTAGGCCCTTCACACTCGCACACACTTACAGACACAATAGAGACTGAGCCCTTCACAGGCACAGAGAATAGAACCTTCAATCACAGCACAGTAGGCCCTTCACACATAAACACAGAGTAGGCCTTTCAAAGACAAACAGTTGGTCCTTTGCACACACATACAGAGAAGGCCCTTCACACGTACCACAGAATAGGTCTTCACACACACAGAATATGACCTTCACACGCACACACTGAGTACGCCTTCACACACATAGAGTAGGCCCTTCACACACACACAGAGTAGGCCTTTCAAACACAGAGAGAGTAGGCCCTTCACCCACACACACAGAGTAGGCCCTTCAGACACACAGAGTAGGCCCTTCAGACACACAGAGTAGGCCCTTCACACACACAGAGTAGGCTCTTCACACACACAGAGTAGGCCCTTCAAACACACACACAGAATAGGCCTTTCACCACACACACACACAGAGTAGGCCCTTCACACACACACACACAGAGTAGGCCTTTCACACACACACACACAGAGTAGTCCCTTCACCACACACACAGAGTAGGCCCTTGTCCTTCACACACAGAGTAGGCCTTTCACCACACACACAGAGTAAGCCCTTCAACACACACACAGAGTAGGCCCTTGTCCTTCACACACAGAATAGGCCTTTCACCACAAACACAGAGTAGGCCCTTCACCCACACATACAAAGTAGGCCCTTCACCCACACACAGAGTAGGCCTTTCAAACACAAAGAGAGAGTAGGCCCTTCACATACAAACACAGAGTAGGCCCTTCATCACACACACAGAGTAGGCCCTTCAACACACACACAGAATAGGCCCTTCACACACACACACAGAGTGGGCCCTTCAACACACACACAGAGTAGGTCCTTTACCACACACACAGAGTAGGCCCTTCACCCACACACAGAGTAGGCCCTTCACACACACAGAGTAGGCCCTTCACCCACACACACACTGCTGGTCCTTCACACACATACACACAACAGATAGGCCCTCACGCACACAGACACACACACTCACAGACACACACATGCACACACACAGAGGCTCGCCATGCCCATGAGTTCCCCATCTTCCAGCCAGGGATGGATAAGTCAGAGAGCAGTAGCCCCCACGTGCGCACAGGGACTGGTCTCAGTGGTTGTTCTGTACCCGGCACACTGATGTCGTGGTTGTAGAGTGTTATCAGTCACCTAGACAGAAGTCAAAGCCCACTGTAGGGTGTGCAAACAGTGTACCAGTTTACACAAGAAACTGGAGCCGCCATAGGTCTTGGTGTGTGCAGGAAAATGCAGGTTACCAGTCCTCAGGGATGGCAAAGAATGGCTCTCCCACTCTCAACTTTGTCTGTCCGTCTGTCTATGTATCTGTCTATCCATGCATCCGTCTATCTACCCACTTGCTTACCTAGTTACCTACATACATATCTATCTACCTACCTACCTACCTACCTACCTACCCTCCTACCTCTCTCTGTGTCTATCTACTTATTCATCCATCCATCTATCTTGCTCTCTATCCATCCACGTATCTATCTATCCATCCATCTGTCCGTCCATTTATCCAGCCATCCAGCCATCCTCTCTATCTCTAGCTCTTTACCTACCTACCTATCTCTATCTATTCATCCATCCATCTATCTTGTTATCCATCCATCTACGTACCAACCTACCTGCCTACCTACCTACCTATCTACCTATCGTCTATCTATCCATCCATCTGTCCATTCATCCATCTCTATCTCTCACTTTCTACCTACTACCTACCTATCTTTCTCTACCTATTCATCATCCATCTGTCTTGCTATCCATCCATCCATGTACGTACCTACCTACCTGTCTACCTACCTACCTACCTATCATCCATCCATCTATCCATCTTTATCTGTCTACCCATCTATCTGTCCATCCATCCATCTCTATCCCTAGCTATCTACCTACCTACCTATCCACCTACCTATCATCCATCCATCCATCCATCCATCCATCTCTGTCTCTCTGTCTACCCATCTATCTGTCCACCCATCCATCCATCAATCTCTATCTCAAGCTACCTACCTACCTATCTACCTATCATCCATCCATCCATCTATCTCTATCTCTGTCTACCCATCTATCTGTCCATCCATCCATCCATCTCTATTCCTAGCTATCTACGTACCTATCTACCTACCTACCTATCTACCTACCTATCATCCATCCATCCGTCTCTATCTCTCTATCTACCCATCTATCTGTCCATCCATCCATCCATCTCTATCCCTAGCTACCTACCTACCTATCTACCTACGTATCATCCATCCATCTATCCATCTATCTCTGTCTCTCTATCTACCCATCTATCTGTCCATCTATCCGTCTCTATCCCTAGCTACCTACCTACCTACCTACCTATCATCCATCCATCCATCTCTATCTCTATCTACCCATCTATATGTCCATCCATCCATCCATCTCTATCCCTAGCTACTTACCTACCTATCTACCTACCTACCTACCTACCTACCTATCTACCTACCTACCTATCATCCATCCATCCATCTATCTCTGTCTCTCTATCTATCCATCTATCCATCCATCTCTATTCCTAGCTATCTACCTACCTACCTATCATCTATCCATCCATCTATCTCTATCTCTGTCTACCCATCTATCTGTCCACCCATCCATCTATCTCTATCCCTAGCTATCTACCTACCTACCTACCTACCTATCTACCTACCTATCATCCATCCATCCATCTCTATCTATCTACCCATCTATCTGTCCATCCATCCATCCATCTCTATCCCTAGCTACCTACCTACCTATCATCCATCCATCCATCTATCTCTATCTCTCTATCTACCCATCTATCTGTCCACACATCCATCCTTCTCTATCCCTAGCTATCTACCTACCTACCTATCTACCTACCTATCATCCATCCATCCACTATCTCTATCTCCCTTGCTACCCATCTATCTGTCCACCCATCCATCCTTCTCTGTCCCTAGCTACCTACCTACCTACCTATCATCCATCCATCTATCTATCTCTGTCTCTCTATCTACCCATCTATCTGTCCACACATCCATCCTTCTGTATCTCTAGCTAGCTACCTACCTATCTACCCACCTACCTATATCCATCCATCCATCCATCTCTATCTCCCTTGCTACCCATCTATGTGTCCACCCATCCATCCTTCTCTGTCCCTAGCTACCTACCTACCTATCATCCATCCATCTATCTATCTCTGTCTCTCTATCTAACCATCTGTCTGTCCACCCATCCATCCATCTCTATCCCTAGCTATCTACCTACCTACCTACCTACCTACCTGTCATCCATCCATCCATCTATCTCTATCTCTTTGTCTACCCATCTGTCTGTCCACCCATCCATCCTTCTCTGTCCCCAGCTACCTACCTACCTACCTACCTACCTGTCATCCATCCATCCATCTATCTCTATCTCTATCTCTCTGTCTACCCATCCGTCTGTCCACCCATCCATCCTTCTCTGTCCCCAGCTACCTGCCTACCTACCTGCATACATTGCAGTGCAGACATGGCAGATTCGTGCAGGGTCTGCTGTATGAATGGACACAACGTGCGTGTCCCGTCTGGCTGGTGGTTGGCCTGTCATGATGCATTGAGTGGTTTACTCAGAGCAGCTTGTGTCCATGACAGAGGGTGTCGACATCCGTGAACTAGTGTTTGATGCAGGCTCCACCTGTCTTGGGTCAGTGCCTAGGAGTGGAACTGCCGTGTCCTGGGGCGAGCGCGTGTTCAGCCCTGGCAGATGGTGCTACGCGGCCCGGGAGTGGATGGGCCGTCAGGTGCTCCCATCGGCTCCCATGCAGCAGCCCGCCCCCTAGATCCACTTCTGGAGTTTCTGAGGGCAACGCATGTCCCAGATATAAAGGAGGCCAGCGCCACTGGTCGTACTTGTTAACAGCGATGGCGGGTGACCATGAAAGCAAACAGTGGAAGCTGAGCGGGACAGCCCTCAGACGGGCTGGCGGGGCGTCAGGTCCTCCAGCAGGAGCTGTGACTTCCCAGAGGGCCCAGGGGTCCCAGTGCCAAGGAGGGCAGCCTTTTCTCCCCGGCTCCTCTCTCCTTAGGTCTTGGGCATGCCTGAGATCTCTGCCCACGGCCCTTGAGCGCAGAGGGCAGGGCCAGGGTCTGTCTGCTGCCTGCAGCTGGCCCACGGGGGACTGAGGGGGTGAGCTGGTGGAGGAGTGGTCTGGGAGCAGGGTTGGTACCAGGGAGAGCAGCGTCAGGCTACTGCATCCTGGGGACAGAATCACAGGCCAGCGGGAGAGCTGAGGCCCCGTCAGGAGGCACGCGCAGTGGGCTCAGCCACTGACCTGATGTGGGCGTGAGGAGGGACAGTGGTGGCTGATGCCTGTGGAGATGGTGGAGGACCCAGGAGGGGCCTGCCTGGGGAGACAGCGGGCAGAGGTGTCGGGCCAGTGGTGGGCCTGGAGACACCCCCCCCCACCAGGGAGCCGTGGATGATGATTCGTGATGCAGAAGTAAAGGGCACATTCGGCCTATCCATAGGTGCACGAGACGTGACTATCAGCTTATTGTTGACCTGCTCTGATAAACGTCATTCAGTGTGCGTCACCTGTCACACACCCACGACAAGACATCTCGGACGTCTATGTGAGCCACCTCCTGCCCTCCCAGGCCGGGCGCCTTCATCTTTTGTCTATATTTTTGTTATTTCTTTGCAGAGCTCTTTTTAGTGGGTACATGATAGTTGGCGTATTTAAGGGGTAGAGTGTGGCGTGGCAGGACCTGTGAGCAACGTGTGACGACAGATGGGGCGATGGGCATGTCTGTCGCCTCAGACATTTGTCACTTACTTATTCCTGATGGGGAACCTCGGGGTCCCTGCTGGGCTGGAGGACACTGGAAGCTGTCCTCAGGCCCTGCGGCAGCCCCAAACCCAGCCATCCTCTCTCCTCCCCGCCCCCCCCCCCCGGCTCTGGAAGCCTCCTCTGCTCTGTGCACAGGTGAGATTCCTGGAGATGGCCTTCCTCTCTCTGCCTGAGCATAAAGCAAATCTCGGCCATCCCATCAGTCCACCCCTACATTCTGCGAGAGCACCTCTGGAGAAAGAAGATGGACCATTTCTCACACCTTTGCAATGCTGTCCCCCATTCAGCAAAATCAGGGGCAGTCCCTTGGTCTCATCAGATCCCCAGTTCTTCATGAATTCACATGCTCTTCTTAAATAAGTCTTTTTAGCGGTTTTTATAATCTGCATCCAAACATGGAATCCTCCACTTCAGAGACCTGTTGAGTTTCTAAGTTCTCTTTGAATGTACAGGTCTAAAGATCTGATAGAACAGTCTGTATTTGCGTAACCCAAGCAAAGAAGAAAAAGCTTTAAGAAGATTCCCACTCTAACCGTGTGCATTTTTTTAAAAAAGTAACTATTTGTAAGGGCAGTCAGTGGTCAGGGCAGTCAGTGGTCATCTATGTGATTTCAGGGATGCATGCACCTTGCTGCAGCAGATCCCGGTGGGGGGCGCTCAGCATCACTATAAGTCATTACAGTTCAGATGGCTTCTTGCCAACAGCTTCCTGGTTGCAGGTTAGTCAGATACAGAATGAGAACATTGAAAAATGTCTCTTTGATCACAGACTTTAAACCCCTACATGGCAAATCGGTCATTTTTATGACAAAGGAGACAGTGGGGCTGCAGGCCCTCTGGGAGGGCCAGGTCCTTCTCTTGGTGACAGAAGATTGGATTTATCCATTTTCCATTGCCATAGAAAAACACCTGAGACTGGGTACTTTATAAAGAAAAGAGGTTTATTTAGCCCACAGTGGTGGAAAATCAAAAGCCCACGATTGGTTTGCCCTGGTGAGGGTGGCCTTGCCGTGTGACACACAGGACCTCTGGTGGGAGTGTGTGGGAGAGACCACATCGCCAGGCAGGTAGCCAGAGATTCCAAGGCGGGGCTGGTGTCAGAGACTAACCAGGGTCCCTGGATACCTCCTTGCTGCCTCTCAAGGACAGGCCTGGGTGACCGATGACCTCCCTGTCGGCCCCACCTCTTAAAGGGCCCACCACCTCCTATCATCCCCATGCTGGTGGTGTCGCCAACCTATGGATGCTTGGAGACAGACCATGAGCAAGGCAGGGACCTGAGGGTGACTCTGTCTTCTGAAGACCCGCGACTGTGCTTCGGGTGTGGATCGGGAGTGTGCGCCTGTGGGCACACACTCAGCCCAGCCTTCCCTCCCCTGCTTTGTTGGCCTCCGGGCACTCATTGCCGTCGACACACCGTGTCCTTGCCGTCCCCTCTCTCTTCCCGCTAGAGCGCGAACCCCACAGTGTGGCTTTGTGGTGATGGCTGGGTGCCTCTGGCATCTGGGACAGAGCCTGGCGCCCTGCGCTTTTTAACTACGCGTTGAGCGGCCGGATGTCTGTCAGTCCTTAGATTCTGAATCCTGTTCCTGGGACCAGAGGAGAAGCCGTCCCTGAAGCCCCACGTCCTCCTGGGGACATGCAGAGCCTCAGGCCTGAGCAGGCGCGGGGGCTGCTGGAGCCCGAGAGGGCCACGGTGCTGCTGCCCTGGGAGAGCAGGGCCTGGGAGAAGTCCACGCACCCGAGCTTCGCCAAGGACTGGGAGGCCGTGGACGTCGGGGCCTCTGGCTGCGAGAGTGAGAGAGGTGAGGGAGGGTCCCGGGGGAGGCGGGAGGGTCTCAGCTGGGCTCCGGGAGACGGAGCCCTCCTTCCTGGCTGGTGTTGGCTGGCTAGCTGGTGGACACGGGCCATGGGTCTCTAGCAGGCCGTCCAGGACTCTTCCGCGGAGGCCTGCGGCCTTCTCAGGAGCAGCAGGAGAGGCGGCAGGTCTCTGCCGAGTGCCCAGTTATTCCTCGGCCATTGGGCAGGATGAGCCGCAGGATCAAGCCCAGAATCAGCAAAGAAAGGGGCTACCGGGGGTGGACACAGACACTTGGTGACGAGCGTGGACACTGCTGTACGCCAGGCACCGTGGTGAGGGCTGGGGATATAGTGGGAGGGCCCGGCAGGGCTCAGATTCCAGTGGAGACAATAGACGTGCCCAGCTTTGGGCAGTGGGACGGATTGGTTTGCTCCAACGGGGGTCATCTGCTGCCATCTAGTGGGTGGAAGTCTGGGCCGTTTTGTAAATCTGTGGGACTCTGGCCCAAATGTGGCAGTGCCCAGGGTGAGAAGCCCCGCCTCTGAGCCTGAGAGGTTGCAGGGTTCCGAGGTCGCGGGTGGCAGCTGTCCAAGAGAGAGAGAGGTGAGAGAAGTGGACAGACTCGGGCCACATTTGAGAGGGAGAATTGGTTCTTGCTGGGGACATGGGGAAGTGAGAGAAACCAAGGGTGGCCCTTGGGGGTTCTGACCAAGACAGTGGGACAGCTTGCTGTTTGCTGAGGCGGGGGCATCTGAGCCTCAGCCCACTGCAGAGGGGGCTGGACCGTCCTCCAGGGACCGTCCCCCTCCTCCATCCTCCACTGTCCTCTTCCCTGGGTCGGAGGCAGGGGACTGGATGGAGCTTAGGTGTGGGAGGGAGGAGGAGGCTTGGGCCCTGTGGGGCTGTAGCAGAGGAGGACGGGAAATGCCAGTCTTTGCTCAGCTTAGGGATGAGGACCCTGAGGGGCCACTGTGGGAAATCTCCCCAGGAAGCTGTCATCCTGATGTCACTCCCTGGCTGCTGCTTCTGCTCCCTCAGTCAGTTTTGCTGGAGGCCCATGGAGAAGAGCTCCTGCCAGTGGACACGTGAGGGGACGAGGCCTAGGGAGAAGGGCCCGTCAGGTGTGCCAGTGTGAGACCAGGAGGCTGTAGGGTCCGAGTTCTCCCATCCTCTCCTGCCCACCTGAGCTAGACTGGCCAGTGCAGCTGGCAGGAGTCAGCAGAGAAGGGTAGGACGCCAGTGGGAAGAGGGAGAGGGGCCTGCCTCAGTGGCCTGGTCACTCACCCCTGCCTCCTTCCTCCTCTGCTCCTCCCCCGTCAGACCTGTCTTCTCAAGACACGGGACTTTCCCAGGAGTGGTGCTCAGTGGAGGAAGATGATGAGTCGGAGGACTCCCAGGTATGTGGCAGGCGGGCTTCTCTCCTTTTCCATAAATGTGTCACCCTGAGGACCTCAGGGGGCTGCCGTGCTTTCCTCTTTAGCCTGGGATTTCCATGCCCCGTGGAATTTCCGAGAGTTGTCTTGTGGGAAAGAGGACATATTCTTATGGTGATCAGACACAAAGACACTATGTGATATGTATGTAACTTAATCCACACATGCTCTTCATCCCTGCACTCATAAACCCACCCATCCATCTGTCCATCTCTTCACCCTTCCATCCATCCATCCATCCATTCACCCATTCATCCATCAAACTACCCTCCATCCTCTCACCCATCCATCCATCCACCCATCTACCCCACCCACCCACCCATCCATCTATCCATCTCTTCATCCATCCATCCATCTACCCACCCATCCATCCACTCACCCACCCATCCATCCATCCACTCATCTACCCCATCCACCCATCCATCCATCCACCCATCTATCTACTCATCCACCCACCCACCAATCTACCCATCTCTGTACCCATCCATCCATCCATCCACCCATCCATCCATCCACCCACCCACCCATCCATCTACCCATCTACCCATCCTTTCAAACATCACCAACATTTCATCCATATGTTCACTGTTATATCTACCCAAACTATTATTCACCCACTCATCCATATCCCTGTGACATCCACCTGTCCATCCATCCACCTCACCTATCTGTTCACTTATCTGTCCATTCACTCTCCCCTCTACTTACCCTCTATCTCTAGTCATCAGTCTATCCACCACCCATCCACTCCTCCATCTCCCATTGAACACCCACCAATCATTCATATGTTCACTTGTTCATCTGCCCAGTCCTTAACGCCCTGTTCACTTACGTTCCCATCTCATCGCCCATGTATCTAGTTATCTACATGCTTTCTCATATACCCTTTTAACCACATGCCAGCAATTCATCTATCCAACCTACCTGCCCCTACACACTTGAGCAGTAGCACAGGGGTCATAAGGAGGGAGAGGAGTGGAGGGCAGTAGTAGGTGAGGCCATGGAATGATGGGGTAGACAACGCAGGGTCTTGTAGACCACTGCAATCATTTGGGGGACACAGTCAGAGCACTGCAGAGATCAAGGAGCAGGTTGTGGGAAAGAGGACACATTCTTATGGTGGTCAGACACAAGTGAAGGGTCTCCACATGATATGTATATAACTTCATCCACACGTGCTCCAGAAGGAACCCAAGGTCAATTTAGACAGGCTGTTTGAAGAGGCCTCTGTGAGGTCCTTCGCTTATCCATTCACCCATTCAGGTTCATCCATCCATCCACCCACCCATTCATCCATCAATCCACTCACCTGGTCAGCCCAGCTGAACCTTCTGCATGGACAGGTGCTCCTTCCTTGGAGTTGTATTCCAAGAGTGAAGAAGTTCCCACTCTGGAGGAAAAAAGGGTCCTGTTACTACCATTCTATAAACACAAGCAGGTGCAACACTTGCAAATCCTATCCGAGTGTGTGAGTTTAAAGGAAAAAAGAAATACCAGTGCCCAGAAAAGTTCCCTGGTGAAGGTTGCTGTAACAGGTGAATTCTTCCACAACACTAGAGGTAGGACAGAGGTGGACTAGTGAGAGTGGGAGGGAACCTGGGGATTGGGGTACTGGTGATGATCTACTTCCTGTTCTGGGAGCCGCTTCGTGCAGTATTCACCTCTGAAGATTGCTCAGAGACCTCCCCACGTTCAAGGGGGCATGTCTTAAGACCCCAGTGGATGCCTGAAACCCAGGAGAGTACCACATCCTGTATGTCCTGTTTTTCCCTGTATGTGCATACCTATGATACAGTATAGTTTATAAATTAGAGGAAGAGATGAACAACAATAACTAACCAGAGTTGAAGTGGTGTTTTAAATCTGTAAGACTTTCTAAACCAAATTTTCATCCATTATTCTGAAATTTTCTCCAATGGAGCATAGGCATGTTATTTTTGTGCATTTATCTTATATCTAGTCACTTTGTTGTACCGTTTTAATTTCAAAAAGCTTTTCTTTTGATGTGCTGTTTCTTTTCTGGCCAGATAATCTATTTTCCTGCAAGTGATGGTGCTGGCCCCTTCCTGTGGTGTTCACACTTACCTCTCTTCTGTTTCAGGGCTTTGTGGAGTGGTCGAAAGCTCCACAGCATACGACTATAGTCCTGGTGGTGTGCGTGCTGTTTCTGTTCCTGGTTTTGACGGGGATGCCCATGATGTTTCACATTTAGCTATAAGAATGGCTGTTGTTTTCAGATAGATACCCTGTGTCATTTTAAGGAAATGTTTGGCCTAAAAATCAGGAATGAGTATGAAATATTATCAAATGCCTTTCAAACATCCACTGAGATGATTTAAAAAAAAACTTTTTAGTATGAGATTTTGCATTACTGTATTTCATTAAAATTAGGCCTCATTGATTGTAAGACACATTTTATTTTATATATCACTGAGAAAAAATGGTAATCAATTGCAAGATGTCAACAATCAGAAGACTCCTCTTAACTTCAGAGGGGGTGAAAACAGCTTAGCGGCTGTGGAATCTGGCGACTTCCTGGCACCCTGGTCTTCCCATTCCTGGGGCTGGGGTGTGCCAGTCTTCCTACGCTGAGTTCCTTTATTCCATGTTTACGTGGGACTCTTGCCTCTCTTCACGAGTGAGTTTGGTGCTATCTTTGTGAAGTTCGGCATCATGGCTAGCTTGCATCCCAGGAAGACCTGAGTACCTTCGCCCTTTCTTTGTTTTGGGATACTTTCTGTAACCTGAGAGGGCCCAAGGCCTTGCCAGTTGAGAAGAGTTCACCAGTAAGGCAGCCAGGTCCCAGAGCCACGGAGGGGAGGGTCAGGGGAACCCTTGGGCAGCCTTCTCAATACCCTCACGATGGCAGTCTATTCATACCTTCTACATCTTGTTCCTTTTGATGGTTTACGGTGGCCTTTCATCCCCTAAAGGATTCTTCATTCCATAGACTTTTTCAGATAGCTACTTTAATTACGTGTCCTATTTTATAATTAAACACAGACTTTCTCTTTGTTGCGTTCTAGCCATATTCTCCTTTTAACTTCTGCCTGCAGTTTATTTCATAATTTGATTTGAAAGTTTTAACTGGCTTATTACTGTTTTTTCAAAGAGTCAGCATTAGGATTTATTTATATCCATTATTTTTCATTTGTAATTCATTTTTCTTTAATATATATTGTGTTTTATTTTTACTTGTTTTTATTCCTTATCTCAAATTTTAAGTTGAATACTTAATCTATACTCTCTTTATATTTGCAATAATAGCATATTTAAAAATATAAATGTACTTCTGGATACAGCCTTGGCCACATGTCAAAGTTGGTGAGTCATCTTCTTGTTTATATAGTTTTTTGTTTTGTTTTGTTTTTGTAGTGTTCCTAGAGAGTGCTTTGAATCTCAGTGATTTGGCTAAATTTTGCTTAAAATTCGTTTCTGGTTTTACTGCACTGTGAACAGAGAACGTGGCCTAGAATAGATGTTCTTTCAAGACATTGTGAGAAGCTGTTACTGCAGCCTAGGACATAACTGGTTTCTCTAGTTTAATGGACATTTAAGATGAGCGTGTGCTCATCGTCTGTAGAAGTTAACTGCTTTTGAGTCTGCTCACTGGCCAGGCATGGTCAGTTATACTGCTCATATTTCATGTGATTTAATGTGGCCCACTGCATCTATCAGAAACTAATCAGACTGTGTGAAAATCTGTTAGCGCAACTGGTTTACCAATATATTTTTATAATATTGGCTTTATGTATTCAATAGCTGTGTAAATCAATGCAGATAAGTCCAGCACTGCTGTCTTAGTCAAATAGGCAATATATGTAATACACCAAGCACAGTTCCAGGCATACAGTAGGCACTCAATAAATGTCAGTTAAAACTTGACCCTGAATCTTCTATCAAATATGAAATGATTGCCTTCAACTCAGCCTTTGCCTTAAAATTTACCTTGTCTAATGCTGGTTGATATTTTCATTCTGCTCTTTTTAAAATTGTGTGTGTGTGTGTGTGTGTGTGTGATGTCTGTTGTTTGTGCGATGTGTGTGGTGTGTGTGTGTTTATCTTTCTTCTGGGAGCTCGTGGGCTGCCACAGAGCTGGGGCTCCATGGAGGCTATGGATGTGAAGAGGATCAGGACCACCAGGAGGCCACACCAGGCACGCGGGCCTGGGCTGCTCGCTGGGCCGCAGGCTGCATGCTGAGCTGGGCGCAGCTGGCCTCGGCAGCCCAGGGTTCCTGCTGCACCACCGCCAGGCGCCCTCCTTAGGCACAACTTTGCCCCCTTGGACTCCGGGGTCACCCATGCGGGCCTCAGTACTCACACTGGCCTCCTGTCCTGCTCGTACCAGCCTCCCTGATCCCTCTCTTGTGGGAGTGCAAGTGCCTGCTCGGGGGTTGTGCCTGCCCCGGGTGCCCCTTCTGGACGTCTCCCTGCAGAGAGGCCCTAGCCCCTGGGCAGCACTCCCCTCTCGGGCCTCTTGCAGGGTTCTCACGGCTGAGGGGCAACAGGGGAGCCTCGTCAGCGCGGTTCCTGCAGAGCTCCCTGGGCAGCAGCCTCCAGGTGCTTGGAGCAGTGCGAGCAGGACCCCGCCCTCTCCCACCCGTTGGTCCCATGCGCTTGAAGCTGCATTGCCCACTCTAGAGCAGGGCGTGGACCCAGGCGGCATCTGGAAGTGGCCTCTGGGGAGTATCCGCAGGGGAAATCTGTGCGCAAGCCTGCGAATTCCACAAGGCTGAGGTGATAGGGAAATGCTGGACGCCCTTCAGGGACTCTCTGAGGACAGCAGTCCCCTCCCCAGAGCAACCAGCTTGGGGTTGACAGTTTGCTGCACGCTGCCCCCCCCCCTGGGGGGGGGGCTTGGCATCCGGTGCTCAATCAGCGCAAGCTAATTCCCTGCCAATCCTGGAGAGTCTCAAGGTCACAAGCTCGGAAGTGTCTTCTAGAATGATTCCTCTGGAGTCCGCTGCTAGGGTCCTACAGCAGCAGACTCAGGGTAGACTCTTAAACAGCAGGAGGGATTCAGGCAGAATCTTGCTCCCCTGCAGCGCCAGGAGCTCACCGCCAGAGGATCAGCCAACACTGACACAGTGCCAAAGCGCCCAGTGCCAATGGACTCAATGGAGATCCCTCACCTGCTGGCACAGCCCAGCGCCCCTTGTGAACTCAGCACTTAAGCACTGAGAGGCACCGGAGGCACCTGCGCCTGCGCACTCCCACTAGGCTGCTCTTGGAAGGGATTCAGAAGGCCCCGCCCACTGGCCTAGCCCTCTCCGCAATCGTGGCTCCGCCCACAGTCCTGGCCCCTCCCACAGCCTAGTGGTCTCCGCAGAAGGGTCCAACTACCCGCTTGGGCTCACCTGCTGTCTCGGGTGACCAAACTTTGTCCATAACTGTCAACTAGGGTTCCATTTCACTCATTTGCCCATTCACCCAACATTTCCAGAGCACCTACTGTGTGTTGAGTTCTAGGCTGGGTGATGTATCAGGCATAGGGAGGAGCCCACTGTGTGATCTCTAACCCTGAATGGCTCTAGGGCTGGTGCTGGGGGTGTACAGTTATTCTTTAGGACCCTGGGCATTTCTTGAGGACCTTCTGTGTGCTGAGAACTGGACTGGACAAAGTTTGGTCAGAGGGAGGCACCAGACTCCACGGTCCTCACCCTGCTGTCTCCTGTGCTGGTACTGAGGAGATTGAGCCGCTTATTTATCTGGCATCTCTTGAGGACCTGCTGTGTGCCAGGGCAGCACTGGGCTGTATGGGGCACAGGGAAGAAAGTACTCTGTTCCCTGACCCTGAATGGCTCTGGCTCTGGTACAACTATTCATTCTGATCTGCAGCAATTCTTGAGAACCTACTGTGTGTTAAGTTCTGGGCTGTGATGTGTGGGTCATAGGGAGGGTCCAGCTGTTGATCCCTGAGGGGCAAAAGTGTCTGACTTATTAATTCCTCAGCCTGAACTTTCCTGGGTGCCGAGACCTGTGCAGGCGATATCAGGATGCAGATCAAAAACAAAAAAATAGGGCCTGGGGTTGTGGCTCAGAGGTAGAGCGCCTGCCTAGCATGCATGAGGCACTGGGTTCGAGCCTCAGCACTACATAAAAATTAAACATTGTTCCACCTAAAACTAAAACTAAATAAATATTAAAAAAAACAGCAGCCAAGCAACTACTGCAGCCCCCCAGGAGGGGCAGCAGCCAGCTGCGTCCGCCGTGTGCCCGGCCCTCTGTCTCAGGTGTGTTCCCACAGAGCTTGTTTCTGTCGGATTTCTCCCTGTGTTAAAGACCAGTGTATCTCGGCTATTTTCAAGCCTGAACTTTTTTTTTTTTTTTTTTTTGAAAAATCATATCATTTTCAAACATTTCTTCTAGTGGAGGTGACTTGTTAGCTGGGGGACATGGCCATAAGATTTTCTTTTATTCTTTTTTTTTTTTTCAATAAATGGTAAACCACATGGAACATATTTACTGCGAGGAGATCTTGTTAGGACTTTTTAGTCTTGTAAAGTGATATGACTGTCACTGTGATTTCATCTGTGGCAGGTGGGTGGCGCTGATGATTCCCACGTTCCACTCTTCCCTTGAGCAGTCCTCCGGATAGGCTCCTCCCGACACTTCTGGGTGCAGCTGGGAAACTGCTCTGGGAGGTCTGGAACTGCCCTGCTGTGGTCACGCTCTCCCCCTGCCAGGCCAGGGGAACAGCCCAGTTAGCCGCCGGTCACAAGGAGGACAGTGGAGTGCGGCTAGCTGCACCCTCCTGCCTGGAGCCCTCACATGATCCACAGTTGACCACAGATGCCTAAGAGAGCCAAGACCCATCAGGCCTGGTTCAGACCAGCAGAACCACCGGGCTGACCAGCTGATGCAAAAGAAATCGTAAGGGACAACTGGTGATTGGTTGTGCAATGAGGGCTGATAAAAACATAAAAGTAAGGTCTTGGGGGGCTTCCTCACACGGAATAAAAGGTGGGGTCCACTGTGGAACAGGCCCCCTTGGCAGGTGTGTGCAGAACCACCCCTTCTGGAGGGACCCTCCCTGCTCTGCATTCCTCCTGTCCTTCTCTCTGAGCACAAGTTCTGTCTTAGATCCAGATTGCTTTTTCAGACGGCTCCTTTAGTAAATATGCAGCATCACCCAAGGAGTAGAACCTCTCACTGTCATTTATTAAATGTGTATTTATTAATATTTATTAAATATTTAGTAATATTTATGCCTAGTAGATCATAAAGTGAACAACTAAAAGGCCAGCCAGAGACTCTAGGCATTTCTGTGGGTCCACCTGCCTGTGTGCGTTTCCAAGTCCCCACGTGGAGGTGCTGAGACTGCTCTGGAGGTCGTGGGGTTCAGCCCCGGCCCCCTGTGTGTTCCTTGCTGTGTGACCTCTGGTAAGTAAGGGAGCTTCTCTGAGCCTTGGCTTCCCAGGACAGCCTCTGCCCCACAGTGCTCAGGCTGTAAATGAGGTGTGGACAGGAGGGGTTCGAGGCCCTTCTTGTGCCTCAGCTCTTACTCTTCTGCATGTCCACACAGGGTCTGCTGGGGTCACCGCCGAGAGCAGGCCTCTCCCCCCACCCCACCCCCGCCCCTGAGTTAGGTGTGGCCGCAGGGAAAAGCGGACCCGCACAGGAGGAACAGGTAGGGCCTCTTGTCCGTGTAGGAGAAGCGGAAGGCCTTGTGGCAGCGGCACTTGTTGGGCCGCTCCCCGGTGTGGGTGTGCACCAGGTGGTGCTGGATCAGATAGGCGCCCCGGAAGGCCTTGCCACGCTCATGGCAGGCCTGGGGGGATCTTCTGGTGCTCCAGGAGGGAGGACACGTGGCCGAAGGCGGCGCTGACCCGCAGGCACCTGTAGGTCACTCCCGGTGTGCACCACGCGGCGCTGGAGGAAGTGCAAGCGGTTGCTGAAGCGCTTGCCACAGTCCTGGCACTTGTAGGGCCGCTCACTGTGTGCGTGCGCTGGTGCTGCGTCAGATGCCACACCTGCCTGAAGGCCTTGGTGCACTGGCCGCCGGCTTCTCGCCCGTGTGGATGCGCTGGTGCTCTGCCAGCGAGACGCTCCGGCACACGTAGGGCTGCTCCCCCGTGTGCGTGTGCGTGCGCCGCTGCTGTGCCGGGTGCGCGATCTGCTGGAAGGCCTCGGCGCACTGGCTGCAGCAGTACGGCTTCTCCTCGGTGTGGGTCTCTGGTGGCGGACCAGCCGGAGGAGAAGCGGAAGGCCTGGGCCCACTGCGCCCTCAAAGGGCTTCTCGCCCGTGTGGATGCGCTGGTGCTCCATCAGGGACAAGCGGTTGCGGAAGGCCTGGGCGCACTGCACGCAGGCACAGGGCTGCTCTCCCGTGGGCACGCGCCGGTGCTGTGTCAGGTGTGTGAAGCGCCTGAAGGCCTTGGTGCAGTCCCCGCAGCCATAGGCTTCTCGGGTGTGTGCGCCAGTGTGCCACCAGGCAGGAGCCCTGGCTGAAGGCCTTGCCGCACTCGTGGCAGCCGTAAGGCTTCTCCTCCGGGTGCGTGCGCTGGTGCAGGGTCAGGTGCACGCTCTGGCTGAAGGCCTTGCCGCACTCAGGGGCAGGCGAACGGCTTCTCCCCAGTGTGGATTCTTCGGTGCAGGATGGATGCTGAACAGTACCTGAAGGCCTTCCCACAGTCCTCGCTCCTCCAGGCTTCTTAGGGCCTCCACCCTTCTCCCCTTGGCTGGTGCCAGTGTTCTGCTCCAGGCTCTTCCTTGGCGCGGTCTCTCCGCAGCCTGGTTTTGCTGGGCGCGCCCAGCTGGGTCACAACAGAGCTTGATGTTCTCGCGCGCAGCCCACCGACCATGTTCCTGGACGGCCTCTCCTGCAGCCTCTCCCCTGTGGGCCACTGGCTCCATGCAGCTCTCTGGGTTTTCCCGTGGGTCCTCAAACTCGCCTTCCTCTTTCCAGGGACCTCCCAGCTCAGAGCCCTGGAGGGTGGTGCTCAAGAGCCCCTCCATCCTGCTCCCCGGGTGCTGCGTTGATCTTCCAGCTCCTCTCTGGATCTGAAAGAAAAATAAATCATCAGCGTTATCCTTTGCCCTGGGCTGGGGAGTGTAGGAGCTGGCCTAGGAAGGTCTTGGTGCCGCTCCCTGGACCTGCCTACCCTGGCATCTTGAGTCAATAATTCTTTGCCCTGGGCGTTCACCCGTGTGCTGAGGGAGGCTGAGTGGCATTCCCAGTCTCCCCACGCTGGAGGCCAGTGGTGTTCTGCAGTAGTGACAATCAAAATGTCTCCAGACATTGCCAAGTGTTCCTGGGATGAAGTCATCCCTGGTTGGGCATCTGAAACAAGTTCAAAAAAGATCCCTGGCCCACTCCAAAAAATCACAAAATTAATAAAAGAACCTGTCAATCTTAAATATGGGCTGTAACCTGGTGCTGCAGACTAGACCAGGTCCCCAAAGGACTATGTTGAAGCCCTTGCCCTCAAAGTGATGGTTTTTGGAGGTGAGGCCTTGGAGAGTTGGGCAGATGAGGCCATGAGGGGAGGGCTGAGCTGGGTTTGTGTCCTTATAAGAAGAGGAAGAGAGCAGAGCTGCCCTCTCTGCCAGAGGAGGACACAGTGAGGAGGTGCCCTTCCCATGCATCTGACCTCAGGCTCCTGCCCCAGAACCCTGGGGCTGCATGGCCTGCTCCCGGCCTCAGGACCTCGGGGCACATGTTCCAGAGCCACCCAGCCCTTAACAGAAGTCAAGGCCTTTGCAAGGGCCGTCTGCTGTGCCGGGAACGTCTTCCCCAGCTTGAGCCACACTGAGCACAGACTCTGGACTGGAGACTCTGGGGCCCGAGGTGACGGAGTGAAGGGCCGAGAGGGCCTCAAGTGCAGAGGGCCTGTCTCAGGTCCGCCACGGGTGGGTGGGGGGCCGTGCTGGAGCACAGCGACCCCAGCATGGAACAGGAGACAGTGTGACAGGGGGGAGGGTCAGCGTGTGCACAGCAGCAAGGCGCTGTGGAGGGGGCCGGGCTGGTCCCAGTGCCCATGCCAATTCCACAGGCTGCCCCCAGGCACGGGCAGTGGTACCCACCTCATCGTCCCGGGAGCATCAGGTCCTGTCACGGCAGGTGTGGCCCTTCCTGGGGTTGCTGGGCCTCAGTGGGTTAGTTGACATCTGCAGGAGAAAGAATCGGGGACCATGACGGTAGAGGCTGGGACAGACACAGGTGATGAGGGGGGACATGGGATACTGGGTGGTAGGGAGCCCAAGATGGGGACACAGACAGGCCTGGGGTGGTAAAGGGACCTCTCTACTGCCAACACTCAAGACAGGAGTTTTCCCACACCAGCACTCAGCGTTCAGGCCCCTCTGGCTGGCAGGCCCCCACCCCTCAAGTCACAAGGTGGGGAGGCTTCCCACAACCCCTGCCTGGGAGGGACGGCTTGCCTGATGGACTCAGGGAAGCCCTCCGCCTGCTGTCACCATTGACTGTAAAGGATCTGGCTCAGGAGCAGCCTAGTGGAAGATGTGCAGGGCAAAGTCCACTGGGAGCAACGCGAGCGTCCATGTTTCTGCTGGTGTGCCACCCTGGGTCCACCCACCTGCAGCTTTCCAAACCCGGACCTTTAGGGGTTCTATGAAGATTTCATTATGTAGAGGTGACTGATTCCACCTTGACCATTGGTGATGACCTCAACCTCCAGCCCCTGTGTGTGCAGGGGCGGGGGGTGGTGGTGCTGGAGCTGAAGGTTGGAACACTTCAATCAGAGTGGGTTCCCGTGGCAACAGGCTCCCTCCTGAGGCCACCCAGAGGCCCACCCACCAGAAGTCCCCTCACTAGCATAAACACAAGGCTGATTGAAAGGAGTTCCAGCATTGTGAATAATGGAAGATGCAGTTCTTACCCCATCACTAAGGAAATCCAGTTTTAGCTTTATGCCAGGAAATGGAGACAATGACCAAATAGACATATACTTTTTTTTTTTTTTTTTACTTCACATCACAGATAGGCACATACATTATGTCAGAGTCCAACATACACAGTCACATGTCATCATAACCCAGGTCATCATAACAGACATGCAGGAACACATGCTCCCCCACAGGCAAGGAGGCAGCGGGAAGCTGTGCACCTGCAGCACTCATGCCTGCTTATGGGACTTTAGGCACAGGTAGCTACAGGTAGCTATCCCATGTGTACTGTCCCCAAGTGAACAGGGACACTCAGGGATCAAGATGCATAGATCACCCTCTCCAGCACAGGCAGGCCATGTGCTGGGAAACTACCTACAGGAGCACACCTGGCCATAGGCATAGTCATACCTGGTGGGCAGAGCCCCAACATAGCAAAGTCCGCGTGTGCACGGTCTCCCTCATGTGCAGATCACACACAGCAACACAAACACACCGTGACACCGGAGGGCCCTCTTTGTACAGAATGATACAGGCACATCGGGCCACCTAGTTTCGTGCTAGCAAGCACAGGTCTGACTTATCCTACACTGCTGCATACCCAGAACACAGACGCGGGGAGCCTTCACCTCGCACCCAGGAAGACAAATTTCATACGTGTCGGGAGTCAGCCACACACCTGTGTGACTATGTGTGCCGTGGCGCGATATGCAGAGATGCCCAAATGCATGCACACATGCTGTTACACAGTTTCACCTGCAGACACGACACTTCGCTGGAATTAGCAGGTGCAAACAAGGACACGTGGGGATGAGCTCTCATGCAGTCACACCTGCGCAGGCAGGCGCTGCCATAACCAGGTATACACACAGTCATACCGGCACGGGAACAAGCTCCTGAAAACGCACAAGCAGCCACGCACGCGTTCGCGCATGCGCGCATGCCATCGGCGCCCCACTGCTGGGGCCACAGGCTCCTGGCAGCTCCCGCTGAGCCCGGTGGAGTCCGGTCGGCTTCCCCTTCTTGCCCTCGCAGACCTCGGGGATCTCACCTGCTTCAGCTGCACAGAGGCCAAAACCTAGGCCGCCAGAGACACGAACAAATGAGTCCGGTATGTCCTGGGCATAAGAGGCGCGGCCCGAGCACACTGCCCATGAACTACGACTTCCAGAAAGCCCTGCGCGCGCGCGCCTGCGCAACAATCACTGACTAGTGTGCTTGGGTCGTAGAAACTACAACTCCCAGAAGGCCATGGAAGGAAGGAGGGAGGGAGGGGAGGAGGGAAAGGAGGGAGGGAGGGAGGGAAGGGAAAGGAGGGAGGGAAGGAAGAGAAAGGAAAGAGGGAAGGAAAGGAAGGAAGAAAGGAAAGAGGGAAGGAAAGGAAGGAGGGAAAGGAAGGAAGAAAGGAAAGAGGGAAGGAGGAAAGGAGGGAGAGGAAGGAAGGAAGGAGGGAGGGAGGAAGGGAGGGAAAGGAAGGAAGGAGAGAAGGAAGGAAAGAGGGAAGGAGGAAAGGAGGGAGGGAAGGGAAGGAAGGAAAGGAGGGAAGGGGAAAGGAAGGAGGGAGGGAAGGAGGGAAGGAGGGAATAAAAAAGGATGGAAACAAAGGGAGGGAAGGAGGGGAGGAAGGAAGGAAAAGGAAGAAGGGAGTGAGGAGGGAGGAAAAGGAAGAAAGGAAAGATGGAAGGAAGGGAGGCGGGAGGAAGGGAGGGGAAAGGAAGAGGAGGAAGGGAGGAGGCGCGAGCGGCCCAGTGGGAATGCAAGGGCTGATGGGGCTGATGGGGCTGATGTGGCTGATGGGGCTGATGGGGCTGATGTGGCTGATGGGGCTGATGTGGCTGATGGGGCTGATGCGGCTGATGTGGCTGATTGGGCTGATGTGGCTGATGTGGTTGATGTGGCTGATGTGGCTGATTGGGCTGATGGGGCTGATGTGGCTGCTGATGGGGCTGATGGGGCTGATGTGGCTGATATGGCTGATGTGGCTGATGGGGCTGATGGGGCTGATGTGGCTGCTGATGGGGCTGATTTGGCTGATGTGGCTGATGGGGCTGATGGGGCTGATGTGGCTGATTTGGCTGATGTGGCTGATGGGGCTGATGGGGCTGATGTGGCTGCTGATGGGGCTGATTTGGCTGATTTGGCTGATGGGGCTGATGAGGCTGATTGAGCCCGCCTGGGCGTCTGTCGCAGAGCGGGCTCCTTGCCGGCTGCGCGGCTGGGCCGCTGGAGGCCCCAGGGAGCACCGAGCGGGTCCTGGGTGCGTTTGCGGAGCCCGGTGGCGGCAGGCTTGTCAGGACCCGGGGACCGCTCTCGCGCCCTCCCGCGTCCTCGCTGGCGTCTGGCCCCCTCCCAGCGGCTCCCTGTCGCCACCCGCTGACAGGAGGAGTGCGGGCCGCCTGGTGGCCAGGTCCCAGGTTCAAAGCTGTGCCCAGTCGCCACCGGCAGTGTCCCTAGGCGGGTCCTCTGGCCTCACCTGGGCCTCGGGCGTGAAGAGCACTCGGAGCTGGTGACCTTTCCGCCGGGCTCGCAGGTCCCTGATCCCAGCGACTGGGGATGTGGCCGTGGGGCAGCACCCCGAGGTCGATCCCCAGTACAGAAAAGAGAAAGTGGCATTTTCAGATAAAAAGGGGTCACCCTGTACTTAATTCACCTAAGATATTACTGGGGGGGGGGGAAAGCAGAGCCATTTTAAGGAAATGGGTAAGCAGTTAGGTCCCGACTCACCACATCCCATCAGGCCAGGTCCCTGGGCTGAACTTCCCCACGAGGTCCCCTGGGTGTGGCAAGCCCCTCCCCTGGCTCACCCAGCAAACTGTCGCTTAAATGGCAGTGACGCTGTGGTCCTGAAGTCCTGACTGGCACACTGTGAGGCCTTGATCATCCAGGTGTGTCTCCACAGGTGTGTGTGCAGGGAGCGGGCCCGAAGGAGACTTCTAGAGATGCTTCCATTAACAAATTTTACACCCAGGCTCCTTTCCTCGCCCCTACCCACCCAATTAGGTCAGTCCAAACCCCAGTGGCCAACCACAGGGCGGAGAAGGACAGCAGCCCTGGAGTCCCTCCTCTGAGCTCAGGGTCAGGCCTGGGCTGGTGATGCAGGCTTGGGCTCAGGGCCAGATGACCTGGAGACCTGCCTCTGAGCCCGTGTCCCCTCTAAAACCAGGACCCCACTCACAGCAGGGCTGCTGGGGACGGCTGTATACACTTTACTTTCCCTAGGGCACCTGTCCAAGCATCATGGGGAAAAGATACCTCCAAAAGAGGGTCCTGAGGAGTTCCTGGAGAAAGGAGGAGTGGGCTCAGGACCGCTGGGTCCTTGACATCTGTGACAGAAAAGAATTTCAGCACATGCCCCTAGAGGCATTCAGGGAGAACGTGGACCATCTCATGAGACAGGCCAGCTCTTCTAAAGGAACCGAGGGGCATGAGGAGGTGTGGGGTGACTTCACTCTGGCCATCTCAGGATCCTCTGGTGGATGTTTGATCAAAAACATTGCAAAGTCCCCTGAATTATATATAAGCTTCTCAAAATATCAGGTCTCTCTTTGCTTAATCTGTTTATTGATGGATAATTAACAGTGCACAAGGTAATTTTTATAAATGAACCAATTTTTGGTTAACTCTAAGATTTACAGCCAGGCATGATAACACATGTCTGTAATGCCAGTGGCTCAGGAGGCTGAGGCAGGAGGATCTCGAGTTCAAAACCAGCCTCAGCAACTTAGTGAGGCCCTAAGCAACTCAGTGAGAGCCTGTCTCTAAATAAAATGTAAAAAAAAAAAAAAAAAAAAAAAAAAATGGAGGGGGGCTGAGGTGCCAGCTCAGTAGTTAAGAACCCTTGGATTCAATCCCTGGTAACAAAAACAAAAACAATTAGCAAATTTCCCAGAAATTTGAGAGTGACAAGCCTGGGCTTAGGGAGTGGCTGTCGTGGAAGCATATGAGGAACTTCTGGATTAAGTTTTGTCTCCTTGTCCTTCCTGTGTCTTTGATGTCCTCTACCCTGCTTCACAAGGAGATGAGCAGGCTGTGGAATCTGGCCTGTTCACACCAGGGCTGCAGGATCCCACCCCAGCATGTGTCCACGCTCAGGGACTACCAGGCCAAGTCTGTGTCCGATGTCCCTCAAGGGAAATCTTATTCAACAAGAAAGAAAAGCTTGAAGCATTGCAATTAGAAACACGTCTTGTTCTGTTTTCTCTTTGGAGGTGAGGCCTTGGGCACTGCTAGGTGGCACTGCTGGATAAGGAATGACAACTAGGCTCAAAAATCTGCTTTTTAGAAATCCAGGTGGCAGAACACGCATAACACAGAACTGACCTTTTCGCTCATGTTAACCCTTGAACACAGGCTTGATATTTTACCTTGTCTGTTTTTAAAACTGGTAACATATACATAACTTGGTGTTTATCATTTTAACCAGGTGTAAGGGGCACTTTGGTGGCATTGTGCACACAGTGTGGGGCCGCAGTCCCCCCATTCCCTGTGGTGCTCACTGGTCCTGCGGAGCTGAACTTGCCCCCCGCCTGGCCCCTGCTCCTGACACCTCTCCCCTGTTTCTGAGTCTGAGCCCCCAGGTGCGCTACCTGAGAGACAGCGCTCCTTGCTCTCTGGGACTGGCTAAGGCTCCTCCTGACCACAGCCAGAGCCAGTCGACGTCCTTCCTCTGCAAGCCCCAGCACCACGTTCATCCTTTGAGGGGCTTGGCTGCTTGCACTTCTTGGGGGCCCGAGTGCTGCTGCTGTGGACACAGATGTGCACAACGGGTGACGTTCTTTGGGGTGAATGTCTGCCCTTGGCATCGCTGCACTGTGTGATAGTTGCATTTTAACATTTTCAAGGGCATCCACATGACCTTCCACAGTCAGGACATCACGTCACACTCCCACCACAAACACTTTGTCTAATTCCTGCTACATTGTTATTTTCTCTATTTATTTGAATAGTGACCATAGGGCATGGATGTGTGGCAGTTCCTTGTTTCTTTTGAAAAGAAAAAATATGACTTTTCCATTGTTTCATGACGACTGTTACTTGGAAGAGGGTAAGTGCCCCTTGGGTACCCAGTACCCACTGGGCATCATGCAACTTCTCACTCCTTGGAACCAGATCTCATTTCCTCTTGAATGTCGACCTCCATGCCAGGCCTGCTCTTCACAGCAGCCACTGACAACCCGCTTCACAAAGACAGGCAAAGGGCACGTGGAGAGATCTGAAGTGGATCTGAGCCACAGGAGCTGGTGGTCCCTGTGCCAGCGTGGAGCGTGGCTGGGCTCCCACTCTTGGTGTGCAGGTACCTTGCAGGCAGCCGCAGCTGTGGGGTGAACAGTGGGTGCGGCAGGTCCTCACTGGAGGGGGGATACAGGAGCTGGTCTGGTTGCCAGGCAACGCTCAGAGTCCCTGGAGATGAGTCACCAGGAAAGAGAGTGAGGAGAGGAGTGGGGGAGGGGCTCGCCTCAGCCCAGCAGAGAGGGTGGAGGGGGAAGGGCCTGCGGCTGAGGTCCTTTGATTGACAACCTCTCATCTGTCTGTAGCCGAGGAGATGTACTGTCAGAGCCGGGATGGAATCAAGGCCACTGCAGGGGACCCCACTGGATTCTGGGTTCTCACTTGAGAGGACTCTTAGTGGGAGGCCTAGGGAGAGGGGGACAGGGGACACTCTCCAGGAAGAGAGCGGGCCTCGGACAGGGGGAGTGCCCCTCCTGCCCTGCAGTCGTGTTGGGGTCCAGGGACGTTTGCAGAGTCTCGCCCACGGCTGAGTTGACTGACAGCCACAGGATATCAGACTTTCAAGTCTCCACTGCTCATGTAAGGGTCCAGGCAACTCTGGGTCACTTTGACCCACGCTGACCGGTTCTGATCAGAACCCCCCCCCCCCCCCCCCCCGTTCGTACAGATTTTATGGTGGCGGCAACTCTCCTTAGCCCCTGAGTTCTGGAACCGGTCTGTCCCCCGCCCCCCGCCCCCCTCCCAGGATAGCTGGGCCCTGGTCCTGCAGACTGCAGGTAGTCTGCTGAGGAATGTAACCTGTCCTGTTGACGGGAGCCAGGCAGGGCTGCTGTGAGAGAAAGCATGTGGGGGTCAGCGCAGTGGGCCAGTTTAGAGGATCATTCCCCAGCTTCCTGTTCCCACTGCAGCCTCGTCAGATGGCCTCTGTTTATAATTTCATCTCTGTTGTTCATCTGTCTGTTAGGCCAGTGGTCCCCAAAGTGCAGTTCCAGGCTCCCTGGAGGGGATCAAGGCCCTTTCAGGAGGCCTACAAGTTCCAAACCATCTTCTGAGAATATTTAGATTTTACTGGCCGAGTCCTTCTATTGTTTCTGCGTGTTGTCAAGTTGCCAGGGCTGGATTTAAGAGGCAGGTATGAGAATTCAGCTGTCCTCTACCTGGGAGGACATTGCAGGGATCTGCAAACATGTCGGAGACACCTTTATTCATGATCATTATCTGGAAAGAGCAATTGTTTTTCATTCAGTGTATATGATGCTGATATATAAGAGATTCCTTACCTTTCAAAGTTTTTAAAATTAAAAATATCCAGTTTCCATTTATAGTATGGTAAATATACATGATCGTAAATCAAACAAAGAGAAATTATTTTGGGTTCTCAATAATCCTGGAAAGCACAACGTTCCGACAGGATGAAGTTTCAGAATGACTCTCCTAGGAGAATTTCCTTCTTTCTTTCTTTATTCCCCCCCCCCCCCCCCGTGTGGTGCTGGGGATTGAACCCAGGGCTTTGTGCCTGAGGGCAGGCACTCTACCAGCTGAGGTGTGTCCCCCGCCCTCCTGGGTGACTTTCCAAGATGCAGCTTTGCTGGCTGAAGAGGTGCATGTTTAAGGTGTCTGATGCCCCCGTGTCCTGATGTGACTCTCTCTTCCCATCTCTAAATCCTCACGAGAAAGAGTCCACAGCCCAGAGCAGTGGATCCCACCAATTATCCCAGCCACTGAGGCAGGGGGATCACAAGTTCAAGGCCAGCCTTCACCCTGAGCAATTTAGTGAGACCCCATCTCAAAGAAAGAAAAGGGCTGGTGGGTAAGTCTCACCAGTGGCTCAGTGGTTAAGTGTTCTCGGCTTCAATCTCTGTTCCCCCCGCCCCCCCCAAAAGAGAAAGAAACAGAAATAGAGGGTCTACGTCTGTCTGCCTCCTGTGATCAGGAGGGGAGGTTGGTGGCCCAGAGCTGGAGCCCCGCGGCTGGACACCGAGTCCCTCGCTAGGGGTGAGCTGAGAGCTCTCGGGAGAGGAGGTGGGAGGCAGAAGCCGAGCTACAGACCCGACACTGTCGCCCCCGACCCTGGACGAGACGTGGGCCCCTCTGAACCCCACTTTCTGCACCTGCAAGGTGGGGCTTTAGCTGGAAGAGAGCTTGATACAGTAAATCGTGGCATGCTTTTGGTTTTTAAACACAACATTTTTGCTACCTTTATTTTCTTCATTCATTTTTATGTGGTGCCGAGGATCAAACCCGGTGCCTGGCTTGTGCCAGGTGAGCGCTGCACCACTGAGCCCCAGCCCAGCTGACATGCTTTTGTTTTTAATCATTTCTACAATATTAAATATGAAAAACTTTAGTGATTTGGGTAAAGGACACTAGAGAGAATGAAGCTTCACTTTCCCGTGGCATTTTGCCCGCCTCCGTATCCACAGTTGCTGACGCAGTTCCCTCAGTGCCGCCACACTAACCGTTCTAGTCCTCCGTCCCCACCGGTGCTGGTGACATAACTGCCTGTCCCCCTCTCGTCCTGCCCTCTGGGGAGTTTGGGCTGCGTCACTAAAACCTGTCCCGACAGCGCTGGGCGGCTGGGCGGGCGATGCTTTCCGAGGGAGCCCTTGACTTTGGTCAGGACGGCCTCAGCGCTGACTAGGACTGTCCACGGAAAGGCGGGGGGACCTGAAGGTTTCAGAGGAGACCGTGGCCTCCCTGGGAGCGGGAGGTGCTGGTTCCCACGCAGTCCACTTACGGGGCAAAGTGAGACCAAGCGACACGGTTCCATAAACAGAGGAGAAGAAGCCTTCAACTGTGGGACAGCCCTGCTGCCGCGTGCAGCCTGGCTGTGTGCTTATCCTGTCACTCAACGGCCACTTGGCATGTGACGGGGACAGTGCGGGGCACGAAACAGGAGCAGACCCTTGTGTTCTTAAAGGACTCTCCTGTGGGTCTGGGGAGTCGGCGAGCTCCGTGCATGTCCTGAGCCGACCCTTGTACAGCGCACGTCCTCCTTTCCCAGGGGAATAGAGTAGTGCCCCTAGTACGTTGGCTGCTTAATAAACAGGCTTCCTCAAGATACCAGACTTCACTGAAAGATGGAGAAGAAAACAAGACATGTGGAGAGAGCTGAAGTGGAACCGGAACCACAGGAGCCGGCGGTCCCCGTGCCAGCGTGGAGCGTGGCTGGGCTCCCACTCTGGTGTGCAGGCACCTTGCAGGCAGCCGCAGCTTGGGGGTGGAACGGAGGGTGCAGCAGGTCCTCACTGGAGGGGGGGATGCAGGAGCTGGTCTGGTTGCCAGGCAACGCTCAGAGTCCCTGGAGATGAGTCACCAGGAAAGAGAGTGAGGAGAGGAGGGGGAGGGGCCGCCTCGGCTCAGCCAGCTGCGGAGACCGAGGGGGAGGGGCCCGCGGCCGAGGGTCTCTAACCAGCCCTGCTCCGCGGCGTTCAGATGGCCCCCACCCAGAGTGTCGTTATCATTGTTATTACTCGTGTGTCTATTAGGCCATTTGCTCCCAAAATTCGATCCAAGCGTCCCTGGAGGGAGCCAAGACCCTCTGGAGGGTCCACACGCCTCCCAACTATTTTGCTAAGAGCACAAAGGTGTCATTTGCCCTTTCCTTCCCAGCTTTTTGCAGAATGACGTATTGCACGTGCTTGAATTAGGAGCCCAGATGAGAATCCAGCAGTCCCCTGTGACGGAGGACATCAAGAGAGTCGGAAAAATGTCCCACGTGCCGCCTCCCCCACTGATCTTTGTGTAGAAATACAACCATGTCACACGGTGTTGTCTCCTAGGTCAGCGTTCAGCTCAGCTGGTGCTCTGGGTTCCTGGATGCCAGCCGTGTGGGAGACGTCCTCCAGGGGTGCTGAGGGTTTCCAGGGGAGTCCTGAGGCGAAGCCCTGCGGTGACAACTACCTGGGGCTGTTCTTGACCGTGTTTCTCTGGGTTGCAGGACACAGACGTTCAAGGTGTCTCCCCACGCGGTACCAGGTCGCTGCGCTGGTCCACAGCTGTCTCACTGCCCCTCTGTCCCCTGGGAAGTGCCAGTGAACGTCTCACTCCTGTCCACTGGCAGCCTGCCTCCAGGGTGAGGCCAGGGAAGGGACTTCTGTGGGACGGGAGCGTGGGCTCCCGTCTCAGAACCCTGGGTCTCCCCTAGCACAGGGTGAGCGTCGGTTCTCAGCGGAGAGGCTGCTGTTTACCAAGGCTGGCTCCCGCGCTCGTGCTCGGTGTGTGGAGGACCACGGGCTCAACGTGGCCCCTGGGAGCCTCATCTCCTCACCTGTAGATGGGGACTGAGGCAGTAAGAACACACGGGAGCAATCCGGTGCGCAGCGGCTGTACGGTTTTGCATTTCTATAATAAATATAATTTATGGATACAAGAAAGATCAGTAAGAACAGAAAGCCATGTTTTGGGGGGTGAAACTTTCTTCACTCAGTACGTGCCTGATTGTTGAACAAGCCCCTTTACGTGTCAGAGTAGGTGACGGTTCTCTTGTCCCCCTGGAGGGTAACTGTTGCTTGTTTCCTTGTGCCGGGGGGCAGCCTCTCCCAATCCTGCATCACCAGAGCCCTGGGGAGCCCGGATCCAAGGTCTGCCCAGCCCCGCCAGGGCGAAGGCCCGGGTGCAGGAGCACACACGTCCCGGCCGCGGGTTTTAACAGGGTCCAGGGCACCTCTGAACGTAGCCCTTGCTGCTTATTTTAAAACGGACATGTTTTTCTTCTTCTCTCTCCCTCTCCCTCCCTAGCCCAGGGTCAAGAACAAGAGCACCTTGGGTTACCTATCTGATCCCCACAGGAAGGAGATGTCCCTGGGAGAGGACTGTCTCCCAAAATAACAAGTGAATTTCAACGTACCTTCAGGCGGGTGCACCTGGGACCCCGCGCGGCACACCTGCAGCCTTTCCACAGCTTCTTTAGAAGCCCCTGTCCCCTGAGGGGCAGAGTCACAGTCTCTGGGACAGGTCCTCCCTGTGTTCTCCTGTTCTAGTAAACAATAAACCTCTTTCCTTTTCCTCAAAACCCTGTGTTCCTACTGAATCCACCTGGGGAACAAGGACCCAGCTTTCAGCGACAAGGTGAGGAAGCGGCTGAGGCGACCTCGCGGCCTATTGAGGGAGGGAAGGGAGCGAGGGGCGAGAGGCCCGGCATCCAGGAGGACGCCGTGGCGCCCCAGCAGCCGGGAGCAGGGCCGTCCACTCCCGCAGTGCGGACAGCGACCGCAGGCGCGGTGCAGGCGTGGTCCCTGCAGCCCCCGGCTTCCGAAGGCACGGAGCACCTTCACGTGCACATTCCTATGTCCCCAACAGCGCCAGCGGGGCCACGCTGAAGCGTGTGGGTGTGGAACAACCGGGTCTCCTGGAGCCCCTGGAAAGCCGGCTCCGGTGAAGGAGGGAGAGGAGGCTGACGGCGGGGAGGACAGACAGACTGCCTGAGAGCGGGCGTCCCTCCAGCAGAGACTCTGGGCGTCTGGGGGGCAGCCCTGTGCTGCTGGTCCAGCACCCCCCCATCTTCTTCGCTGTCCGCTTCCTGTCTCCAGGGCTCTGCTCAGCGGTCCCTCGTGGGAGTCCTCCCTGGTGGCCTCCCCGCGGCCTGGAGGAGCCGTCTCTCCATTAGATTAAAGTCCTTGGGCAGCGGGACAAGCCTGGCCACTGGGCTGGGTTCCCTGTGGTTGGCCTGTCCAAGGAACAGCGAGGGCACCTCTTCCCTGAGGAGACCGCAGAGCCAGCCTCCTCCTGCTGCTGGTTTTGTCACTGAAACAGCAATCAAGGGACACTGGGGAGGAGAGCTGGCGGTGTGGGGTGGACAGCGGGAGTGTGGAGCCGGCCTGTGGGCAGCACCCGTGGAATCGCCGTGAAGTAATAGCGTGGGGGCGGCTGTGGGGGGGGGCTTGAGTGGGGCAGACAGGCGGCAGAGTCCTGGAAGCAGAATCTGGAAGGGACTTCAAGTGTGGCCCAGGAGCCACACTCATCAAGGATGTGATGGGAGGGTGGTCTCCAGGGAGGACCCAGGAGGAGACCCTGGGAGCAGGAGGTAATGGTGGAGGCCAGCCGCTCCATCTGAGGAGGAGGCTGACGGGAGTGGAGGGAAGTGTCTGCTGCAGGCAGCTTTGGAGGGAGTGCTAGACCACAGGTGTCGGTCCCCAACCGGGGCTTCTCCTCCTGGTCCTGTGGAACTCCAGGGCCTTTGCCGTGGAGGAGGGAGGAGGCTGTTCCTGCGCCCTAGGGTAAAGGAGGCTGTCCTCCGCTGAGCATAGGAGGCTGAGCAGCATCCTTGAATTTCCCATCTCCTTCCCTCCCACCAGCTGTGACAACCAAAAAAGTCCCCAGATATTGCCAGACACCCTCTGGGGCAACACTGTCCCTGCTGGAATGTCCACCTGGGGTGTCAGCTGGTTTTGGTGGGCACGGTCAAGAAGCAGGGAGTCCGTGGGCTCAGGAAGCCAGGAGACCCCCTTGCCTTCCGCAGCTCTGATGCTTGGGATTCTGCTGACCCACAGGACGTCTGACCAGGGACTCCAGTCCTCTGAGTGTGCCCTCTGTGTGCAGACCAGTAGGTCAGAAATCACCCACACGCGGCCTCCGTTGGACTCCCACACTCTGGACCCTCACGCACCTGCCCTCCCGTCCTGGGTGGGGGCCAGACACCCCGAGAGACCACTGTGCCCAGGACCCATGAAACACTTCACACCGGCTGCTCCTGCTCCTGCCAACTGCTCGCCAATGACCGGGGGCCCCTAGTGGAGCTCTTCCCACGAGGGCCCTCCCCGACCGGCCAGGAACCCCTCTCCCAAGGCAGGCTCCTGCACCACATTGTGTCCGAGGCACACTTTTCCCCGACGTGTGTCTCCTGCGATTCCTGGAAGTGGTTCTTAGGATTATGAATCCATTTGGTGAGAGCCCAGAGACCCCAGACACATCTCTGCATCCGGCGCGTGGTGTGGAACTGGGGAGAGGACCAGGTCACCTCCCCTGTCCCCATCAGCCTTGTAGGACTGTGCCCAAGACCGTGCCCCAACCCAAGGCAGAAGGACAGCCTTCCTGCAGTCCCTTCTCCAGACAAGCCCAGGACAGCTCCCGGGGGGTTCGGAGTCAGGAGGGGGCTGGTGATGCCACGGTGGGCTCAGGGCCTGCGGCCTGGGGACCCGCCGGAGCCCAGCGCTCCCCTCGTAAACCACAGTCACCTAGGACCCCGCTCGGCTGCCGGGGAAACCCAGCCCGGACTCCCTGGCAAGCTCTGTCCACGCCGGGGCTGAGGAACTCCCCCAATCCCTACGGCCCACGACGGCCACGCGGTGCTCGGCAAAACACTTGTTTTTAAACCCGGGCCCGCGAACAAGTGTCCGTCGCCGCAGTGCGGCTGCGGCGACCCGGTCTCGTTCCTAGTGCGCGGCGCGAGATGGCGCTGTTGCCTAGCGGGAGAGGAACCAGGCCCCGCTGACATTCCTCAGCTTTCCGTTTTCTTTTTAATTTCAAACGTTAATATATTTTCTATTTTATATTGAACATATGCCTCAGCAAGCCCCTCTTTTGCAGAAACGATAACACCCAGGGGCAAAATCTGTAAGATGTCGCTTGAAATATTCTTTGTTATAAAATAATAAAACTTCAAATAAATAGTCTTCACACCAAACAGCATGTTGAAAAATTAGAAAATAAATGTTTAATTTTACTACAACTACGATATACATGAAGTCGAAGGGGGAAATCAGAGTTTTCCAATAAAGGCTTCCTGTAAGGCAAAATACAATCTAAAGACATACTGATTGATTCACATTCTTCCGAATGTACAACATATTAGTATAATATTTTGTGATTACCATGGAGTATGGCACAACTTGTTTTTCACAGTTGCGAATATCATTGTATATTCAAAAATATAGCACATTATCTCTGGGGAACACAATGGCAAGAAGATCATTGGCTAATTTACAAATTTTGCAAGGACTATTCACAAACAAGAACTGCCTAGGAGTGTCTGTTGCTTAAGCTTATGCAATATGTGGGACACCAAGTTCCGTATCCCTTAACTTTGAGCTCCATTAGCTGAGTTCTAACAAGCATATCAGTTAAAATAGCACACAGACAAAAAGCATCTCACTGTAAGCAGCAAAGACTATCCCAACCCTCTACGAACAGTGTCAAGATCACAACTGTCTAGTTGGTTGCATATGTGTTTAAGAAAAAAAGAGAACAACCCTTAATACTGATATTCCTGATTAACAATGCTATGTTGGTGTTTCAAAGTGCCTCAGGGGCAACAGTGGGAACTTTGTAGCAGACTGTGTTTGAGTTTTCACACCGGCACCCAGGCCTGGTAACCCAATCATAACACCCCTGGCACAATTTAAGGCAACCCATGGCTGGAGGGTAACACCATAAGCAAGGCAAAAAGACGGACATGAGACCCATGGCCGACCAACGCGCACAGTAGTGAGAGGGGCTGCAGGAGCACGGGTTGTCAGAGCAGTCGTCCTCCTCATCGTCAGAACAGTGGTAGAAGACAGCTTGCACACAGCACACGCAGGTCCCATAGTCAATCACGTTCTGGGCCGAGCAAAGGCACCGCTTGTTGCAGATCCAGTTGGATGGCAGGGGCCTGGGACGGGTGCACTCCTTGCACTTGCACTGGCCGCAGTCCTCACACCTGTAGGCGTGCAGGCCCAAATCTTCCACGCTCAGTGGCTTGCGATCACCTGGCTTGAGCTCAGATTTGGGCTGCACCAGGACGATCCCATCAGCAAGTGGACCAGGGGAGAAGGACGGTCCTAACCGCCTCCGTTCCGAGGAGCTGCTGCTGGTACTTGTCCTGAGGATGCTCTGAGACCCTGAGCTGACGGTGCTGATGGACCTGGGCAGCGGGGCTCGAGTAGAAACACGAACCTGCGAAAGCTGGAGCCTGGGAGGCGGGCGGTGCTCCGGCAGACCGCGGAGTCTCTCCGGCTGGTGCTGAGTGGAGGGGCGAGGAGCGGGCTGCAGTCCGGGTCTGGGGACCGCAGTCGGTGCCTCGGTGTACTCATTGGTGTTTCCGATGGTTCTGATTTGATCCAGAGACAAAACCTGTACCTGCTGGGAGAGGGCTTCTCCAGGGCCGGGCTCCCCACGCTGCCTGCCACTGTCACAGTGCGCCGGCAGCAAAGGCTGAGACCCGCGGCCACTCTGTGCTCTGGCCTCCATGGTGTCTGGGAAGTGTGGTCACTCCAGCAGGCTTAGAGCGCATCTGAACTCGGTGATCACGGCTTCGCACCAACCCCTCTCCCCCGGTGTTTCTTTCAGCGATGTGCAAATAAATCCAGTCCCGACGCAAACTTTTTCCCTTCTTTCCAAACTCTGCCTCAGTTCAACTTCCCAGCAATCGCGGAGAAAAATCGAGAGACAAATTCGGAGCCAAGTCCCCCGCCGATGAACACCCCGGGGTTCGGGGCTGCCCCTTCCAGAAGCGCACGCGGAGTATTTCCTCTTTTTCTCAATGAACAAGAGGCCGAAGCGCCAACGGCGAATCCCTTTTCCTGTCAGATTAGCCAATGAGAAAAGAAACGGCCTCACAGAGAATTTAAAGCCAGATCGCCAAGTCGCGCGGCCCCGCGTGCGTCTGAGCAGAGGCGGCGCGGGGGCGCGGAGCCGGGTCGGGAGGGCGCGGGGGCCTGAGCGCTGCGCGCTCCACCGGCCCCTCTCTTACGCGCGCGCGCTGCGGCGCGCACCTCCAGCTCTCCGTTTTAATTGCGATGAAATACACACAACATACATTTACCGTGTTAAGGAATGTTTACTGGTATTAATTGTTATACATACTCTTGCAAATTCTGCATTTTAATATTTAAGTGAGGGCATGTTAGACATCATTTTATGTTTTATCCATTTTAAGTGCACTGTTCGTTGGCACTAACTGCTTTCACGTGGATTTGAGATCAGCGTCGCCTTCCATCCTCAGAACCGTTTCACACGAGAGAGCCCACAGTCTGGACCCACCAGCCTCAGCACCCCATTTCCCCTTCCTGGCCCCGGGAAACCACCACCCCAGGTGTGTGGGTCTGTGCCTTGGGCCAGTAAAACTACACGGCCTCTGCGAGTGCTTGATTTCACCTGCTCAGGGGTGTCCAGGTCGTGGGAGGTGGCAGACCTGCTTCCCCACCGGGGAGTCCTTTCCACCGTGGGTCAATGCCACATTTTGGTTATTCTTGATGGACACTGCAATGCCCCCCCCCTTTGCCTGCTGGGAACAGGAGAGTCCACACATGTCTTTGCTGTGTGTTTCCAGTTCTTGGGGTGTGCATGGAGCTGCTGGGTCACGTGTTCCACTCTCTCAGCTTCCTGGGGGTGCTGCCAGGCACGGCCCCAACTGGCTGCATCAAATTGCCTCCCCATTTCACCCTGCACAAGTGCTGCTGGTCCTCCTCCCTCATACCAGACCTTGCCTTTCCCATGGACAGAGACCATGCTAATGTGCATTGGTGACTTCTGTTTCTTTTTTAAAGGAAAACATTTCATTGTTCAGTGCTGATGGTGACTGAACAACAGCTTTGTGTGCACACAGGTGCTACTGCACTTCTCAAACCTTGGCCTCAGGAGGGACAGGCCACCCCTCTTTGGTCTCCCCTGTTCACCTTCATGCCTGCTGGCTTTTCTTCACAGCAGCCACTGACAACCCGCTTCACAAAGACAGGCAAAGTGCATGTGGAGAGATCTGAAGTGGAACTGGAACCACAGGAGCTGGTGGTCCCTGTGCCAGCCGTGGAGCGTGGCTGGGCTCCCACTCTTGGTGTGCAGGTACCTTGCAGGCAGCTGCAGCTGTGGGGTGAACAGTGGGTGCAGCAGGTCCTCACTGGAGGGGGGATGCAGGAGCTGGTCTGGTTGCCAGGCAACGCTCAGAGTCCCTGGAGATGAGTCACCAGGAAAGAGAGTGAGGAGAGGAGTGGGGGAGGGGCTCGCCTCAGCCCAGCCAGCTGCGGAGACAGAAGGGGGAAGTGCCTTCGGCTGAGGTTCTTTCTTTCTTTTTTGGTAGCAAGGATTGAACCCAGGGGCATTTTATCACTAAGCCACCTCCCCAGGCTGGTACTACTATTACTACTACTATTAGCATTACTATTTTCATATTGAAGGTCTCACTGAGCTGCTTGGGGCCTTGCTAACTTACTGAGACTGGCCTAGAACTGGTATCCTTGGCCTCCTGAGCCTCTGGAATTACAGGCGGGTACCACTGGGCCTGGCCCTGAGATGGCATTCAGATGGCCAGCACTCAGAATTTCACGTGTATTATTTATGCTTCCTAGGCCCATCATTTCCAAAATTCAGTTCAATGATCCCTGGGGGGAAAGCAGGATCTTTCAGCAAATCCACAGGTTCCTAAGAGCATTAAGGTCTTGTGTTTTTACTTTCCAGTATCTCTGTGTGTGATGTTGTGAAGGTTTGAATTAAGTCACAGAAAAGCAAATCCGTTGCTTCTACTGGAGAAAAAATTCAGGAATCTGCACAGTGTAAACCAACGCCACTTTTACTATTCATTTTTTGTCTGTAAATCATAACTGTTATCCATAAAAGGGTGCTATACATCAGAGTTTGTTATGGTTTTAAGTTACAAATCAAAAACTTTTCTTCATGTCAATTTATAATGTGGTAATATTATGCATATAAACCCTTTGAACAGAATCTATTGGGGTATCCATTTAGTTTTTAAAAGTAGAAAGGATTCTGAGATGTGAAAATGTAAGCCTCACAGCCTTCGGGGCTGGGGCAGAGCACTTGCCTAGCACGTGTGAGGCACTGGGTTCGATCCTTAGCACCACAAAACAAATAAAATAAAGGCATTCTGTCCAGGTATAGCTACAAAAAAAAAATTTAAAAAAAAGGAATCACAGACTTCGTATGAATCCTAGATTTAGTGGTAACGGACCTTGTGGCATTCAGTAAATATAGCTCTTTTGTTCGTGTGTGTAACGTGCAGTTCGGCTGGAACTCCAGCTGGGTGGTAGGTGTGGATCTTCCTGTGGGGCCATCCGCGAAGTGGCAAGATTTGGCTCTTCAAAGACAGCGAGAGCAGCGCGCTCCTGGGCGGCCCGCGGGTGTCCTCCCGGGAGTCCTGTCCTGAGCCCTGGCTGGTCCCTTAGCACGTCCCGCACGCAGCAGCCGCCCGCCACTCTCCGCGCGTTGATTTGAGGACTGATGGACCCAGAGGGTCAGGCCGTTCACTCCCTGATTCCTCCGCATGTTGATTGGTGGCTGGGTCTTTCCTTACTCTATAATCATCCTTAGCTCCTGAGTCTATTTGGGGATAGATTTGTCCTTTGTTTCTTCGGTTGATTCCTTTATTAACTCGGCACACACCTTGGAGCATCTGTGAGCTGGCTGCAGGCTGAGTCCCAGATGCGGGGTCGCGCGGTGAGCAGGGTGAGCAGGGACGACCGTGCCAAGTTTGGCTCTCCTGCGTGTCCACGTTCAGATGCCCTCAGAGCTGGCCGGCAGCGTGGACCTGGTCTCTGTAGGTGAGGGGGCTCTCTCCAGCTTGCAGTCTCTGGAGCACCCAGGAAACGTGCCGCCTGTCGCTCACGTCTTCCTGGAGCCTTGGGATTTCACTCCTGCCTCTGCCAAGGTCCACTCATCTGGCCTCCGTGTTGAGTTCGCGAGTCAAGGTCGAGCAGAAGTCTTCTGTTTTTCCTTCTTTCCAAGGAAATGTGGACAGCAGAGGGCTTCATCAGTCACTCATATTCGAGGTGAATTAATTTCTAAATTCATACACATACACTATTTTGGGGTGTACTGTTATGTGAGTTTTAACTCGTGTAGAGACCTCTGTGTAAGCCCTCGCCTCCAGCTCCCCGCACGGGGAGGGTGCTGTGTAGACCTCGGGAGCCACTTGAGCCCGCCTTGGAGTCCTAGCTCTTAGTGCCTGTGCAAACCTGGGAGCCCGCTCGCGATCCCCCGTTTGCGGGGGAATAAGTACATACTCTTGCGCAGGGACATGGGAGAGTACAGGACCATGTTCAGGGGTGCTAAGCAGGAAGCCTGGAGCTTCCTGGGTGCCAAAGAGAGGCAGCTGTGTTCTTCGTTACCCACAATGTTGGATGGATTTTGTTCAGTCATTTCAGAGCAATGGAAGACCTTGCAAAGCTCAAAACTCAAATAAAACCCACTAGTCTGGGGCAGAGGTAGCCCCTGTCAGTAGTCATAAACGCAGCATCGCTTTGCTTTGCAGGCGCCCAGGGCGCCCAGGGCGCACAGGGCCAGGTTCGGAGGCTTCTCTCTGCGCAGCACGCAGCTCCCAGGTCGGCCACCAGTCTTGGCTGATTCTGAGGTCATGTTCCATTCGGAGCCTTGAGCTGTGTGCATGGCGCATGCCATATACCCCTGATTTGTGCATGTTTACTTTGTTTTCCTTTTCTTACTACAATGAATTATCCTTGTAAACATTATTGTACATAGCTCTTTGCACAATTGTGAGATTATTTCTTTAGAATGACTATCAAGAAGTGAAACTCCTCATAAAATGAGCTTAGATATTTTAAATGACATTAAGAGTGGAGATGAAATACAAAATGAACGCACAAGCCCCATCCCTCATTTGTTTGCCCATGAATCCCACAGATGCTTGCTGTGTGTTCCCAGAAGGATTTTTTTTGTACGTTTGTTTTATTGGTGCCTCATAGTTGTGCAGTGGATGGGGTTTGCTGTTACACATTTGAACATACACACAATGTAACAACACGATCTGGCCAATACCAGCACTTCCCACCTCCTTCCCCACCTCCCTCCCCCTTCCCTTTTCTCTTCTGCTCTCTGAGTTATAGGAGGTGCACCCCCACTTCACTTCCCTTTTCCCTCTCTAGCTTCCACATATGAGAGAACACATTCACCCTGGACCTTCTGAGTTTGACTTATTTTGCTTAACATGATGGTCTCAAGTTTCCTCTATTTTCCTGCAAATGCCATGATTTCGTTCTTATTTATGGCTGAATAAAGCCATATTTTCCTTGTGTATACACCATATTTTCTTTATCCTTTCACCTGTTGATGGACATTTAGGCAGGTTCCATATTTTGGCTACTGTGATTGGTGCTGCTATGAACATGGTCTAGTTTCACTCTTCTACGATGGATAACCAGTTTTCCCAGCACCGTTTGTTAAAAAAGATGTCTTTTCTCCAATGTATGTTTTTGGCACCTTTGGCAAGGATCAGATGACCCTAGATGTTTGTGTCTTCTGTACCATTGGTGAATGTGTCTGTTTTTGCTAGTATCATGAAGTTTTTGTTACTATAGCTGTGTAGTATATTTTGAAGTTAGCTGTTGTGATGCCTCTAGAATTGCTTTTTTAGACTAAAATTGTTTTGGCTATTCTGGGTCTTTTATTCTTACAAATGAATTTTAGGGCAGTTTTTGCTGGTCCTCTGAAGAATGTCATTGGTATTTTGATGAGGACTGCATTGAATCTGGGTACTACTTTTGGTAGTATGGACATTTTAACAATATTCATTTTGCCTATCCATGAACATGGGAGGGCTTTCTGTCTTCTGAGGTCTTCTTCAATTTCTTTCTTCAGTGTTCTTATAGTTTTCACTGGAGAGCTCTTTCACCTTCTTGGTTAGATTCATCCCTAGGGTTGTGGTTTTTTGTTGTTGTTGCTGTTTGTTTGTTTGTTTTTGAGGCTATTGAGATTGTAATTGTTTTCCTGATTTCTTTCTCAGCAGATTCATTGTTTCTAGGTATAGGATCATATCATCTATAAACAGTGATAATTTGACTTCTTTTCCATTTGTATCCTTAATTCTGTTTATGTGATGAATTACATTCATTGATTTGTATATATTAAACCATCCTTGCATCTCTGGAATAAAACCGACTTGATCACGGTGTACAATCTTCTTAATATGTTGTTGCATATGATTTGCTAATATTTTATTAAGTATCTTTTGCATCTAAGCTCATCAGGTAGGGATATTGGTCTATAATCTTCTTTCTTTGATGTGTCCTCATCTGGTTTTGATATGGTGTGATACTGGCTTCACAGAATGAATTTGGAAGTGTTCAATCCCTTTCTATTTAATGGAATAATTTGAGGACTATTTGCAGTAGTCCTTTAAAAGGTTTGATAGAATTCACCTGAGAATCCTTCTGGTCCAGGGCTTTACTTTGGAAGGCTATTTATTACTGCTTTATCTCATTAGAAATTATTGGTTTGTTTAGGTTTTCTATGTCCTCTTGATTCAGTTTTGGCAGATTGTGTTTTTCTAGAAATGCAATTGCTTATTCTAGGTTTTCTAATTTATTGGATTATAAGTTTTCAAAGTAGTCCCAATGATCTGCTGGATTTATGAAATATCTGTGATTTCTCCTTTTTTCATCTCTATTTTTATTAATTTGTTTTTTCTTTCTTTCTATTTTGGTTAGTTTGGCTAAAGGTTTCTCAATCCTATTTATCTTTTCAAAGAACCAGCTCTTTGTTTCTTTAATCCTTTGTAGTGCCTTTAAAAAAAAATTCAAGTTCATTGATTTAGGCTCTTAATTATTTCCTTCCTTCTACTGGTTTTTGGAATTGGTTTGTTCTTCTTTTTCAATGGCTGAGATGCATCATTAGACTGTTTGGGATCTTTCTGATTTTCTTATGTAGGCACTCACAGCTGTAAACTGTCCTCTTAGAACTGCCTTCATAGTGTCCCAGAGATTCTGGTATGTTGTATCACTATTCTCATTTGAGTCTAAGAATTTTTAACTTTCTCCCCTGATTTCTTGTATCACCCATTTATCATTCAATCTCCATGTGTTTTTATAGTTTCTGTAGGATTTTTTGGTGTTGATTTCTAATTTCATTTCATTATATATATATTTTTTTAACCAGGGATTGAACTCAGGGACACTTGACCACTGAGCCACATCTTCATTTTGTACTTTATTTAGACACAGAGTCTCACTGAGTTGCTCAGTACCTCACCATTGCTGAGGCTGGCTTTGAACTCATGATCCTCCTGCCTCAGCCTCCTGAACTGCTGGGATTACAGGTGTGTGCACCATGCCTGGCTCATTCCATTATAGTTTGATACAAGGAATTATATAAATTTTTGTATTTGCTAAGAGTTGGTTTGTGGCCTAAAATATGATCTATTTTGGAGAAGGTTTCATGAGTTGCTGAGAAGAAAGAATATTCACCTGGATGAAATATTCTGTAGATGTCTGTTAATGCCATTTGATTTATAATACTTTTCAGGTCCAAAGAATCTTCACTGAGTTTATGTATGGAAGATCTATGTAATAGTGGGAGAGACTTGTTGAAATCACCCAATATTATTGTACTGGGTTTATCTGGGGCTTCAGTTTGAGTCATGTCTCTTTTATGTAATTAGTTGCACTCACATTTGGGTCATAAATATTTATTTTTGTTATATCATCTTGTTGGATTATTCTCTTTACCAATAGAAAGTGCCCCTTTTCATCTCTTCTGATTTAATTTTTGTGTAAAATCTGCTTTTTGAGACGTGAGAGCAGCTACCCTGCTGGTTCTGAGGTTCCGTTTGCGTGATATATCAATGTCCATCCTTTCGCTTCCAGCCTGTGGCTCCATTTGCTGTAAGGCGTGTCTTTTGTAAACGACGTATAGTTGGGTCTTGTTTATTAAATCCATTCTGCCAGCCTGTGTATTTAATTGAAGAGTTGAGAGCATTACATTCAACATTACTATAGAGATGTTTATTAATCCCAGTCATTTTTATTTGTTAATCATGTTTAATTTGGTTCTGTTTCTTATTTGAAACAGAATGATATTCATTCTTTTGTGAACTCTGAGGTTGGCTTTTTAAACCTTTATTATCTATCTATCTATCTATTTATTTATTGTGGTTCTGAGGATCAAACCCAGTGCCTCACCCTGTCAGGCAAATGCTCTACTCCTGAGCTACAACCCCGGCACCTGAGGCTGGTTTTTAATTTCTTCTGTGTGCTGTATTTCTTTAAGTAAGTTCTGTAGTGCTGGTTTAGTAGTCAAGAATTCTTTTAGTTTCTGCTTATCTTGGAAGGTTTTCATTTCATCTTTGATTTTGAATAATAGCTTTGCTGGACATAGAGTCTTTGTGGACATTGGATGAAATATTCTACAGATGGTTCAGGACCAGGGACACATTGTTTCAAGCCCTCTTGGCTTGTCCAGTTTGTGCTGAGAGATCAGAAGCGATAGACTTGCTTCCAAATGTGACCTGGTGTTTTCCTCTTGAGCCTTTAAAATTTCTATCCCTGTTCTTTATGTCAGGCATTTTAGTTACAATGCGTTGTGGAGAGGTTATTTTTTGGTCTTGTCTGTCTGGGGTTCTGGATGCCACCTGTATCTGGATGTTCATCTCATTCTGAAAGCTGGAAAATTCTTCTGTTCCTATTTCCCTGAGGAATTTTGTTAGAGTCTGTAAACAAGTCAAAATAACACCTGGCATTTTGCCAGGGGAATGTTAGAGTTCCTAAACAAGTCTGGATGGTGCCTGGCAAAATGCCAGAGGGAGTGGTTTGAGAAGTAACAAAAGCGAGCCATTAAGTGTGGAGATTCCTGATTGGTTGACTGATGTATCTAGTTTATGCTAATTAGATAAGCTGCATGGAATGTATAAATACTGCTCCTGTCCTGCAATAAATGGCTCCTACTCCTGCTGTATCAATGTACACAAGTTATTCGTCACCCCCCGGTTATTTTGCTGCAGCCGGACTCCGGCAGAATTTATCCATTCCATTAGCACACATCTCACAATCCTCCTCAGTCCCGCGATTCTTGAATTTGGTCTCTTTGTGTTGACCCAGAGTCCTCGTGTATTCTCGTCATGGTTACTTGCTTGTTTTTCTTTAACGTTGTCTGAATGTGCAAGGCTGGTCACTTTGTCTTCAGCTCTGAGATTCCGTCTCCAGCATGGTCTGCTCTATTAGACTTTCAGCTGAACATTTTATTTGATTTATTGTGATTTTCATTTCCAAGATTTCTGCTTGTTCTTTTCAGCATTTCCATCTGCTTATTGAATTTCTCATTCATATTCTGAACTGACTTCCTTAATTCATTCAGTTGTTTTTCTGTGTTCGCTTAAAATTCATTAATCATTTTTATAATGATTATTTTGAATTCCTTATCTGACATGTCATCATCATTTTAGGGGTTATTTGGTGAATTATGAACTTTAGGAGGTGTTGTGTTAGTCAGTTTTTCATATTTCTTATATTACTGTGTCAAGCTTTATGCATCTGTTGGAAGGGATTTCTCTCCCATTCTAATACGTTGGACTTTTTAGGGAACAGTCTTCCTTTGCCCATGTGTCCTAATGTGATCCTGATTGAGACCCCTTCATAGGTGTGGTATCCACACCTATCTGTGTGGGGTTTCTATCTGTTTTTGTTAAACCAATGGATGTCCATAGGTGGGACCTGGGGGACCTACCCGTAGCATTTCTACTTGGGGACTGATCATTCAGTTGGGTTTTGTGTCTTCTATGCTTGGTATTAAAATATAGATGAAGACTGAGTGTCACTGATTTGTGTGTGGAGCAAGGTGTACTGTCTTTAGGTCGAGGTTAGTTCAGCAGCAGTTTTGACTCTGTGAACTTGTAGTGTCCCTGTGGGTTCCCAGCACCTCACAGAATAAGCGGAAACAAACCATAGCAACAACCAGTACAAACAGCATACAGTATTAAACTAAATACTCGATTCCAACTATGACATCTACAGTGTTGATTGTCACAAAAAACAGTAATGGTGAGGTCAGCAATTGCCACAGCAAAAACAGTGACCATGAACTGTATCTGGTGTCAATTATTAGTGCATTCACAGCACTAATAATTGAACAGCATTAATGGTGGGAATAGGGATTATATAGACCAATTAGTGCTAAAAGATGGTAAATATACAGTTAATTAAGAGAAAAGGCAACGTGACAGGAAGACAGGAAAAAGTTTACAATTTCAAAAAATCAAGAAGGAGAATGCGGAAGAGAGGCAGCCTGTGGTGGCTATAGGAAGGGGGAGACAAACAGAGGTAACAGAGTAGAGGGAGAGCAAAGAATGGGAGGATGGCCGTCAGCGAGAGAGAGAGAGAGAGAGAGAGAGAGAGAGAGAGAGAGAGAGAGAGAGAGAGAAAGGGGGGGGGGAAGAGAAACAGACAAAAGAAAACAGTATAAACCAAACCAAAATCACTAAAAAAAATCCTAACCGTCAAAAGACAAGGCAAGGTAAAATAAGTACACTTAAAAATGCTAAAAGTGAGAGAAGAAAGGAACCGGTGTGTAGTATATAAGCCCACAAACCCATCAGCACAGCAAAAGCACACAAAAAGCAAGAGCAAAAAACAGAACAAAACAAAAGCAAACAGATTTTTGATGAAAAACTAAGGGAGCGTTTCCACGGATGTGGTCACTAGTCAGTGGGAATGGAGGGTCCCTGCCTTTGCCAACCCCCTTCCACTTCTTCCTGGGCTGAGTCCTGAGGGCCAGAGCAGGACGGGGTGAAGGACGGGGTGTTCCCGCTCTCCTCCTTTTGTGCTGCTCACAGGCTGCCATTGGAGAGGCCTAAGCCTGAGGCTGGTTGAATCAAGTCTCACTGCCCCCCACCCCAGGAGGCAGGAGGGGATGGCACCTCTATCCGTCGGAATTTTGTCTGCACAGACCAGACGGGCGACTCCCAGGGTGGGGCGGCTGCAGCGTTCTGTGGGTGCACCTCTGGTGGGTGGGCTTAGGGCAGATCAGGCCTCAGGGCTTGCTGGGTGGTGACTGCTCTAGAGAGACGAGGTCAGGGCACCCTAGGGCCTGGCACTTGCCCCCCTCTGCTGGGAGTCTGGGTCTCAGGAGTCCCCCTGGGATCATGAGGCAGGGAGCCACTCCCCCACCCACAGTGCTGCCCACAAACACAGCCTTCCCCAGGCTCCGACCCGAGTGAGTGCGTTTCACCTTCCTGTTCAGATTCCCGCCCGCTTCAGCTGGCCACCTGAGCTGTCCCACTCAAAGTGGGAAGCAAGCTGGCCGCCCTGTGGCTTTTCTGACTCGAATCCCCCTGGGTAAAAGATTCCCTGTGCTGTTCTGGGGCCACTCTGCCAGGCAGACCCAGCCATGTGGCCAGTGCTGCTGTGACCACGGGGCTCCTGCAGCAGCTGTGGTGTGGCTGCCTCAGGACGCGGGGCCCAGCTCTCCGTGGCCAGTGCACCGTGAAGCCTCTGGATCAGTTAAGGGCCTGATTTTCTGATCCCAGGATTTTCCAAACCAAATCTGCCTGGTTTTCCTGAGTCCTCGCTTTCTCTGTGATAACCAGAGCCACCCGCCTGCTGCCTGAACCACTGGAGTCTTTCTTCTTCATTTAATTACCCAAATTTACACGTCTCTAAGGCACTCTGTCCAATACTGAGTTCAGTGAAATCCCCTTTTCCCCACCTCCCAGAACAGCAGGACTGCTGCTGGAGCCCTGAGCCGCAGAGTGACAGGCACGCAGCCAGCCCCCGTGGTGAATCCCCTCCTCAAGCCGGTTCTAGGTTCAGGCTCAGTGAGACGGAAGGGAAAAGGCCCAAATGCAAACCTTCCCGGGAGGCCTGGAGTCGCGGATGTCAGCCACGCGCCAACACAGACACAGCTCTGCAGTGGACCTCAGGGGACCTCAGGAAACGTGGCTAGAGCTGTCCCAGGGATTCTGGGTCTTGGGGGACTCAGGAGGAAGCTGAGTACCTTTGAGACAGAAGATCCTCCCGGTAGTGAGTGGGGAGCCTCCCCGGCAGGACCAGCTCCTCAGGGTTCCCCAAGGGAGTCCTCCCGTGGGACTGGAACAATCACCCTCCCAGGCGGAGCGAGTGGAGGGACTGAACAGGCAAGAGCAGCTGAAGACTGGGTTCCTGCTGGATGCTGAAGAAACCAGTGTCCTTCTGCCTTTCCCTCCGCAAATCTAGAGTCCACTGCGCTCCTTCATGCAGGTTACAGAGGTGTCATCTCTCGTCCCTTAAAGTGACCGCATTCAGCTTGGGTGCCAGGGTAGAGGAGGAGGAGGAGTCACACATATTCCGTCTCCACATGTTCTAGAAGTTCCACTTGGGCACTCCTTTCTCCAGCACTGTACAGTGGGCTCATTGTCCCTATTATCACTTGCTGTCTCCCCCAACCCCACTCTTGCACCCTTTTACATAGAATTTAGTGATCTACTGGAAATCTGAACATGTCAGTGCGATTTTCCATATATATTTTCATTTCTGTATTAGAGAGATGGACCACAACAACTTCTACGTGCATGGACCACGATGTAGGAGCTCCTGGGGTTGCAGAGCTTGGTGAAGGACATAGTCAGATATAGCTTGAGTGGGCAGAAGAGTGGATTGGTTGACAACCTGGAGTTTGGGGTCCGGCTTCTGAGCACAATTCTTAGCTCATCAATATACTAACTGTAAAAGAAGTTCACTTTAAAAATTAAAAAAGACATTTAGCCAGGGTGGTGGTGCCTACCAGCAATCCCAGCTCCTCATCTCCCTCCACACATCTGGAGGCAGCAGAAGTCTAATCCACAATGAGATTAGACTTATTTGTTCCACAGCGAGGACACACACAATCAGGATTCCGGGGCGGGGTGTGGTGGTAGGACCTAAAACAGAAGAAAGTGGTTGCAAGGAGGTTCATGCAGAGTCTTGGATCCAGCCCTTTCAAAACCAGGAGTGGAGAAGGAGCAGCTTCCTCCCCGTCTCGGTCCCCTGGTCTCCACGCTGCCTTCTGAAAGCCTGGTGGGTTGGGCTGCCCACCACAAGGGAAGAACAGGGATGGGGGCAGCTGGACGACCGAAGGCCCTTCCCCTTGCTGTCTCTGGAGGTTCGCCTGCCCCTGCCCCTCCCTGCTGCCCAGGACCTGGTGCTTGTTAGCAGCAGAATGGGCCCAGGCTGGGGAAGGCTTTCCAGCTCTCCTGGAGCCGTTGGAGGAAAGACTGGCCCCGGGGTCCGGGCTTTGTGTGGGTTTATAGACCCCACAGACCTGAGGCGCATGGGTCCCTGCTCCCCCACCAGTCAGTCAGGGGCTTCTCCTAGCACCACGTTCCCTGTCTGCAAAGTGGACGGAGCACTCCCAGGTGTCATGGCCCAAGGGCTGTTGGTGTGGCCTGAGGAGACTGCTCGGACCCTGAGCAGCGGGGCAGGAAGAGAAGGGCTGACCTTGGCACGCGGGACGGGCACTGCAGGACTGAACCCTCTGCCCTCCCCGCTGACGGAGTGAGCCTTGATAAACCCTGTGGGCGGTTTATTAAGGTTCCCAGTCACGGAGCGACCCATTCCTGACAGCACCCCACCGGGGGAAGGCCCCTTTCTTCAAGCCTTCCCCCAAATCACCCTTGCAGTCCAAATCCTACACCAGTTCTTTCCAACAGCCCCTTACGAGAGACCCCACCGCTCAGGATGGAGGGGCACCCCGGCTCTCTGACAACAGACCCAACTGCAGAACCGCAGGGGTGTCCGGTGGCCTTGCTACGCTGACAAGCAGGTCCTCTCCCGTGTCCATACTTCTCCACCCACACATACGTCCACTTCCTTTGTTCTGCTGCCAGCTGCCCCGGAGTAGAGAGAAATACAGCAGGAAGTCTGAGGAGGTGGTGGAAGGGCTAGGGAATGGACTGACAAATAAATTAACCAATGATTAACAAATAAATAGCAAGAGGTATTGAACTGTAAGCTGCCCAAAGCCCTGACCCTGACTCTCCTGCTTAGGGAGATGGGCCTTCCCACAGAGGGGCAGGACCTCCCCACTGGCCAGGCCAACTGCCCCCTCCCAGTCCTCCCCTCAGGGTCTCATCTCCTCCAAGCCTGCAGAATTATTCAAGTAAGCCCTCCAAGCGCCTCAGGACCCGGCTCCCAGGGCCCCCCAGAGCCCCTGCGTGAGCAGCCCCAGCTCTCTGCAGGTGGTAGTGAGAATCCTCTCTCCCAGGAGGTGATGTTTGGACTGGGACCTGAGTCATGGGAGAGGACCCACAGCACCGCCAACATGTCCCCATGCAGCAGCCTACATGGTGTGCAGCGCAGAGCAGGCGCAGGGGAATGCTGGAGTTCACAGGAGGAGAGGAGGCCCTTGACAAAGTGTTTTCCTGGGATTCTTTTCAGTGCCATGTATATTTTGACATTTTAGAAATGCCAAAATGTCAAATTGCCAAAGGGCAGTTCTACTGTTAGAAGAACTTCAGTTGATATTGTGTTCTCTTTTGACGCACATTTAGTCAGGTTTTTAGTGCTGTGACCAAAAGACAGTCAAGGACACGGTAGAGGAGGAAGAGTTTGTTTAACTCATGGTTCAGAGGTTCAGCCCGTGGTTGGCTGACTCCACAGCTCTGGGCCCAAGGTGAGGCAGAGCGCCGTGGTGGAGGGGCGCGGCACAGGAAAGCAGCTCAGGACAGGTCAGCCAGGAGGCAGAGAGCCCCACTCACCAGGGACAACATATAACATTGGCACACCTCAGTGACCCATGTGCCCACAATCACTACCCAGTTAATGCCTATCAGCAATTAATGTGCTGATTAGATAAAGCTCTCATAACCTAATCGTCTCACCTTTAAACTTTCTTGCATGTCTCACACATGAGCTTTTGGGGGACACCTCATAGCTAAGCTATAACATATGATTCATAAACACACGTACACACGTACACATGAGTGCACTGAACAACTGGCGTTGTGCTGTCTAAGTATCATTTTATAACTAGCTTTCCATGTGATAATATGTCCCAACTGTACTCCTCCCTCACTGAATATCCTCCTCCCCCCAATTTTCCATTGTTTGACAACATGGTATGGAATCAGGACAGTAATATGGATGGGCCACAGGTCCATTGATTGATAGTCTCTCAGGTGTACATCCAGATGGTCTCTGTTTATAATTTCATGTGTATTTTCTGTATATCTCTTAGATCAGTAGTTCCCAAAATACAGTTTAAAGACCCCTAGGGGAATCAAGGCCCTTTCAGGAGGCCCACAATTTAAAATGATTTTCATAAAAATATGAAGATTTTAAAAATCGTTTAAACTTTCTCATTTTCTCAGGAATGCATACTAGGGATTCTCGGTACTGCGTGGTGAGTTGAGAATGTATGGGAATACCCTGCTTCCATTAAGCAGGACTTTAAAGGGGCTTGCAAAATTGGAGGACAATGCCACCTTTATCACTATTTTTTTTTGTTTGGAAAATATGATTACTTTTCATAAAATGTGTTATGTTATAGGTTTATTAGTGTCCTTTTGAATATTTAAAATTTTCTGTTTTAATTTATAGTGTGGTAACTATAAGTAGACATAAACCATATGAGCAAAATTTTATTTAGGGCGTCCTTGATAACTTTTAAAGATATGCATGTATTCTGGGATAAAAACCTTTAAGACTTGCCACCTTAGGTTACATTCCTAGGCAGTTTTTCAGGGTTGAGAATACATGCATCTAAAGTCTCTGATCCAGATGCCAAATATGCAGGATGGCACTAAAGCCTCGTGGGAAATGTAACCCAGGCACCTCTGGCATATCCACCTGCCAGACTGCGCCCCGTGATGGGCCAGGAAGGGTTTCTGAGGACGTGCTTGGGCTCCAGTTACCTGGACCTGCAGAGACACCCCCCAATGGAGGATGCAGTCAGCACCTCCAGGACAGAAGGCGGGCTCCTGAGGCTGTGGCCCAGCCAAGATTCATTCTCTGGGGATCATGGCATGGCTCGGAGGCAGGGGCTGGAGGGAGGACTTTGGGAGGACTCGAGGCGGGCCTCACACCGGGTAGGCATTCCGTGCAGAATGGCGGGACTGCTGCAGTTTACAGTGAACGTGCACCAGGTGAGCCTCGTGACCCAGCAGAGCAGGGCTGGGTGGGTGGGGAGCAGCCTTCTGGAGGAGATCCCACCGTCCGCCTCCAGCTGTGAAGGCATCAGGTCCTGGGCAAGTCCTGCTGCCCGCCCCACTGGTGACAACGACCTGGGGCCAAGAACCCTTGAGAGTTAGGCGGGGCCTTAACTCTACCACTGGTTCTTTACCTCGATGTTTAAGTATCAGAACACCCAGCATGGCCCGAGTCCTGTCCATGGTGCTGAAGGACAGGCAGGTGGCGTCCATGAGCTGACAGGCAGGCGGTGGTAATCTGTGCAGA